>NC_070618.1:26993037-27624287 GCF_027172205.1 Podarcis raffonei
AGACCTAGGACTCAAACTGAGGAGAACAGGCCAGCAAAATTTCCTCCCATTTCAGTACTATATTGACAAAAACATAGCGTATCACATGTGAAATGAAATGATATTGTCTTATCATTTAAAAAGTTCACAAATAATTCATGTGGGGAAATGCCTCTTTCTCTGGCGTAGGCTTCATAGTGAGAAATAAAAGGAGACCCAAAGATTTTAAACCAACCATTTATCCAAATTGTGTTATTTTAATGTAGGAAGCAGTGGTAGAAACTCAGTTATGTAAGCTAGGTGCTAAATGGCTCCTTCAACCAGAGTTACAGTCGCCAAAACAGAATGCCTAGTTGCCATTTTGGGGCCAGACGGCTCGAAAGTCCTATTTTTCAATATGACTTTCTGGTTCCTGAAATTCATGCTGATTGTGCAGATAAAATATAATGGATAGAATTGTACAGGGTGTGTTGCTGGTGTCTGAAAACATTCAAGATCCGAATATTGCCAATAGAAATCAAGCAAAACACAAGACCACTGTTTATGTACTCAGTCACGGCTGCAAGAATACTCATAGACAGAAGTTGGAAGTGTGAAACAACACCGACAATAATAGATTGGCAAACACTCATGATCGAGTATTTTCAATTAGCAAAGCTGACTGGAAAAGTCAGGAGAGCCCCGAATCAAAAAACATACAGAGAATGGAAATTATTCAAGGAGTATATAAGATTACATTGTAAAAATGATAATATCCTAGCAGAATTGAATGATACTTGTGTATAATAAACAAATGGAATAAACATCTTAGAGGAATATATAGAAAAAGTCATAAAATAAACTGTGCGATAAAATCAAGACAATATGAAAAGTCCAATGAAAACGATTGGAAGTTTTTCTCAGAAGACTTTATCGGATAAGATATGATGCTGTATAAATGATTGGCTTTTCTAACTGATTTTTTTTGCTATTGTCAATTCTTTTTGTGTGTGACTTTTTTGCTTTTCTTTTTTATCTCTTTTCTTTATCATTTTCGTGTTTAACTCCATTGTAATGTATGATTGTATTTTCCACCTGCCTTTCCCAACCTAGCCTTTCCCGGACTATGACTTGGAGAACAGCAGGAGCAGCAGCAGCTGGAAAGAGAGGAGTTCAGGGATATTTTTTAAAAATAAGTTTTATAAGTTGTGCTTCTTTGTTTCTCAATTTGATCCTTTTACATGGTTTTGTAAGTTTTGTGGTGTTTTATGCATTGTGATTTGCTGTTACTTTTATTGATTATAGGTTGGTAATTCTTTATTGTGGTTGAACTGTTTAATTATTATTTGCTGATGCTTAGTTTTACTGTTTACTATTGATGCCTGCTTCTTGGGAGAAAAGCGATGACAAACCTAGACATCACCTTACCGACAAAGGTCTGAATAGTTCAAGCTATGGTTTTCCCAGTAGTGATGTATGGAAGTGAGAGCTGGACCATAAAGAAGGCTGATCGCCGAAGAATGGATGCTTTTGAATTATGGTGCTGGAGGAGACTCTTGAGAGTCCCATGGACTGCAAGAAGATCCAACCTCTCCATTCTGAAGGAAATCAGCCCTGAGTGCTCACACGAATGACAGATCCTGAAGCTGAGGCTCCAAGATTTTGGCCACCTCATGTGCAGAGAAGACTCCCTGGAAAAGACCCTGATGTTGGGAAAGATGGAGGGCACAAGGAGAAGCGGACAACAGAGGACGAGATGGTTGGACAGTGTTCTCGAAGCTACGAACATGCGTTTGACCAAACTGCAGGAGGCAGTGGAAGACAGGAGTGCCTGGCATGCTCTGGTCCATGGGGTCACAAAGAGTTGGACACGACTAAACAACTAAACAACAATTAGATTCTGATAGATTGTTGGATGCTGCTTTGTTTGATATAAGTTGTTTATTTTAAAGTTATTGTGACTTTAAATTGGATCAGATTGTTCCTATTAATGTTTGATGTTTTATTATGTTTTTATGTCTTGGAAGCCGCCTAGAGTGGCTTGGGCAACCCAGCCAGATGGGCAGGGTATAAATGAAATATTCTTATTTCTCTCTGAGTCAGGCCCATTAATTTTAACAGGTCTACTCTGTGTAAAACTCACTTGAATACCACTCAGGGATTTCAGACAGGAAGTCTTTCCCGGCCAGCACTAAGATTTGAGGGTTTTTACCTGGGATATTCTGCGTGCAAATCATACACTCTAGTTATGGCTAGCAATTAAGGGCTCGACCCTCTTCTTCCTGTTGCGTGAGTTTGTCTGGGAATTGCACTCAAGGCCTGTCACTGAAAGCACGAGTCCTAACCCTAGACCAACAATCTGGAGAGAAATCTTTCCTTCCTCCCACAGCTTACATCCCTGCCGTATGTCTTCTCCTAAGCTGGTCTCTGATACCAGAAGTGAGATCCGGTATGTGTTAAACTGTAGTGTACGTGTGAATCAGTTTCCCTCAGTGCATGCCCGCTTTACTTTAACCAACTGTCATAGTTTAGACCAGATTCTCCTCCAAATCTCTGATTCTAAAGCAACAGCATGACTACATGGCTTGATTTCATCTCTGAAACAGTTAGGGAAAGGACCCCTGGACGGTTAAGTCCAGTCAAATTTGACCATGGGAGTGCAGCTCTCATCTCACTTTTAGGCCAAGGGAGCCGGCGTTTGTCCACAGACAGCTTTCTGGGTCATGTGGCCAGCAGGACTAAACCGCTTCTGGCACAATGGGACACCGTGATGGAAACCATAGCACACAGAAACACCATTTACCTTCCCGCTGCAGTGGTACCTATTTATTTACTTTCACTGGTGTGCTTTCGAACTGCTAGGTGGGCAGCAGCTGGGACAGAACAACGGGAGCTTACCCCATGACAAGGATTCAAACCGCCAGCCTTCCGATCGGCAAGCCCAAGAGGCTCAGTGGTTTACACCAGCAGGATAGTTAGGGTAAACTGACTCATGAAAACCAGAAATAATTTTATTGAGAATGAATTGGTTTCAAAATAATTAAAGTCAATGGGCTCATTCAGGCCTAAAGCGGCAATGCCCCTGTGTTCCCTTGGGAGTAAGCGCCACTGTAAATTAGTGGAACTTCAGAGTAAGCATAGGCAGGATCAGCTGCCTAGTATTATTTTAAGACTGTGGACACAAAAGTACTATGCTGACTATAGGAGTATAGCATCTAGATCAAGGGAAGTAATAGTGCCACTGTATTCTGCTCTGGTCAGACCTCACCTGGAGTACTGTGTCCAGTTCTGGGCACCACAGTTCAAGAAGGACAGTGACAAACTGGAACGTGTCCAGAGGAGGGCAACCAAAATGGTCAAAGGCCTGGAAACGATGCCTTATGAGGAATGGCTAAGGGAGCTGGGCATGTTTAGCCTGTAGAAGAGGTGGTTAAGGGGTGATATGATAGCCATGTTCAAATATATAAAAGGATGTCACATAGAGGAGGGAGAAAGGTTGTTTTCTGCTGCTCCAGAGAAGCGGACACGGAGCAATGGATCCAAACTACAAGAAAGAAGATTCCACCTAAACATTAGGAAGAACTTCCTGACAGTAAGAGCTGTTCGACAGTGGAATTTGCTGCCAAGGAGTGTGGTGGAGTCTCCTTCTTTGGAGGTCTTTAAGCAGAGGCTTGACAACCATATGTCAGGAGTGCTCTGATGGTGTTTCCTGCTTGGCAGGGGGTTGGACTCGATGGCCCTTGTGGTCTCTTCCAACTCTATGATTCTATGATTCTATGTCTGCTGCTATGCTGGCCTCCCTGCTACCATTTGCTTTGAAGCTCTCAGAATAAGGTAGCAGGGAGTTTTCTGTCCTAGCCGTGCCGTACCTATTTCAGCAGCAGGCTGGATTCCAGGTCAAGTTGCCTATTATTCCCTAACCTGTTTTGAGCACCTTATGTAGCTACGGCTACAATCCTACACACACACTTTCCAGGGCATAAGGACCACTGAACACAGCAAAACCTCTAAGGGGAACATGAGGCTTCATCTTACACCAAGGGAGAAAAATCTAGTTCCATTTTGTCAACACAGGCAGGCAATTGCCCTACCTAGAGCTGCAGAGTGTTCGAAACTCAGGATATATACTCTAGGCACCAAAGGGTTCCTTAAAACCAAGGTTGCAATCTCCCAAACGGAATGTCTAGTTGCTGTTTTGGGGCAAGATGGGGCTAAAGTCTTGTTTTTCAAAGGATGGGCTGACTGTGACTGATTCTCAGTTCAACATCTGGCTAGTTCAGAGGACTACCTTGAGCTAAGTTAAGAGTTTTGAGAACTTAAAAGAAGAAAAGTCACTTGACTCAGGGACAGTCCACATATATATTGGCCTATTCCGACCTCTTTTTCTTAATGGTGACACGGGCCATTCATAACGTAGTGCTATTCTTCGCAACTGTGAGCAGGGCATTGGGGCGGGAGAAGCGAAGACAAGCTACAACAAATCACTATAACGTCGTTCTCAGCTCCTGCTCAGGCTGCAGAGATGATGCATTTTGGTTTCCTGAAATTCATCCTGATTTTGCAGATAAAATATAAGGGGTAGAATTCTACAGGATGTGTTGCCAGTGTGTGAAAACAGTCCAGATCCCCAGGCATGCACCTCCAGATGGTGGAGATGTCAGGCACCTTCATTTGGTTACAAGCGGCCAATAACCAGAGGTGCAAAATGTGCCTGGCGAATTTCAAACACTGGAGCTGCATGGCATTGAGTTTGTGACGTTCTGCTTGCAAAGAAGATTGAGCTATTGCTGTGATTGTACTTATGTTTGTCTTGAATGCTAGTGGAACATATACATATGTACCAAGCAACAGCAAAATGCAAGTGCCCTGGTTCTTCTCTTGCTATGTAACATGTTATTCACCTGTGCAGAAAACTAATAATTATCTTCATGTCATATCTTTAAAGCAGGGGTAGAAAATGTGGGACCCTCCCAGGTTTTTGTGGGACTCATCAGCCCCAGTCAAATTGCATGTGAGCTTACTTTCCTTTGTATAAAAGAAGCCCGAAGGAGGCCCCCAACCCATTCACAGGTCCTTGAATGATCAGTGGAAACAGTTGGTCCTGGCAATTATTAACCACTCTCAATTGCACCCTGATAATTGCCACCTGGGGATGCAGGTGGCTCTGTGGGTTAAACTACAGAGCCTAGGACTTGCCGATCAGAAGGTCGGTGGTTTGAATCCCCGCGACGGGGTGAGCTCCTGTTGTTCGGTCCCTGCTCCTGCCAACCTAGCAGTTCGAAAGCATGCCAGTGCAAGTAGATAAATAGGTACCACTCTGGCGGGAAGGTAAACGGTGTTTCCGTGCGCTGCAATGGTTCACCAGAAGTGGCTTAGTCATGCTGGCCACATGACCCAGAAGCTGTACGCCGGCTCCCTCAGCCAATAAAGCAAGATGAGCGCTGCAACCCGAGTCGTCCGCACCTGGACTTAACGGTCAGGGGTCCTTTACCTAATTGCCACCTGCCTGGATTTTAACTTGTCTGAATTAATTCTAAGATGTATTTTAATTAATTAATGCCTGTTTTTATGCTTATTGTGTTCGTTTTTATGATGTTAGCCTCTCTGAGCTCGGCTGGGGAGGGCGGAATACAAATAAAAATTTATTATTATTATTAGAAGCACATGCAATTTGTTTTAATGCAGATGAACAATGCTTATGCAACACCAGAATTGTATAGAGGGAAAACTTCACAGCCTGAAGGGAAGGAAAATATACATGTGTGTGAGAGATCCCACAGCCTATCCATGACCTTTAAACCACAGATTAATTGCACGGCCAAAACCAATCCATACATGAATTATTGCTTGTCCTTTGTAAGCCAAGGTGGTTATTATTATTATTCAAATTTGTTTACCACCCTTTACCCGCAGGTCTCAGGGTAGCTCACGACAAAAAATCACAATATAAAAAACACAAAATACATAATAAAAATAAAAGCAGTAACAACCCAATTATTCCTGCCCCCTGCACAACACATTTTAAAAGGGCATTGTATGTCAATCAGCCAAAGGTCTGGTTAGAGAGGAAAGTTTTTGCCTGGCACCTGAAGGTATATAATGAAGGCACCAGGCGAATCTCCCTGGGGAGAGCATTCCACAGATGGGGAGCCACTGCAGAGAAGGCCCTGTTCTCATGTTGCCACCCTCCGGACCTTTCGAGGAGGAGGCACACAAAGGAGGGCCTCAAAAGATGATCTCAGGGTCCGGGTAGGTTCATATGGAGAGAGGTGGTCCTTGAGGTAGTCCTGAGCCTTTTAAGGCTTTATAGGTCAAAACCAGCACTTTGAATTGGGCTTGGAAACCAATTGGACCAGGATAAACAATTGGGGAGAAATTCAACACTCTGCTGTGTCAACTGCACCATCTGCACAAGCATTTCAGTTTGCCAGGTGAAAAAATCTCTCCTCTGCTCCCCTTGAATGATATTCTGGGGGGCAGAGGCGCATAGGGGTTAGATAGGAGGGGAAGCCCCATTGCACAAGCAGAAGCCCTTGAGCAGGGCTTCGGCTAACAGGACTAGTTAGGTGAATCCCACCCACCCACCCGCCAGTGCAACAAAATGTTCACTCTCTTCTGCCAATGCAGCCAGACAACACCAACCAAAAATTGTGTTCAAAGAAACCACAACAAAGCATGCATTATAGATCACATGACGGTTGGCCTGGTTCAATTTTAAAGCCAATTTTTTAAAGGGCACTTTTAGACTAGGGGAATTATTAGCAATGAATTGTGATTTGAGTGGGCCTGCTGCTTAATTCTGCCCCAGCAATGTTGGCAGAACGCTCAAGTCCTCATCGGTGCTGATTCTACACAGGTGGAAGTCTCAGGGCATCCCGTGCGCTAAATGTTTTCCCTGCGGGGACAAAACTATTAACGTATTGACCTGTGTGTACTTTGTCACATAACTGTTAGCGCAGCAGGATACCTGGACAGCAGAGCAAACTTATTTTTGTTTGAGTTTAAGCATCAAGTGCAAGAACAAGCAGAGCAGGAGGAACCAGAAATATCTCCAGATCATTTGCAGGTGTTCTCTACAGTTTGTTGTGGTTCAACTTCCTAGGACCTGTTGTAAAATCTGAAGGGCCATCAAGACTGCGGAATGTCTGTGCTACGAGAGACAGGTGGTTTGGCCTCCTTTGGCATAGTATACATCATAACAGCCTACCAATTCAAGCCACAACCCACCGATTCAAGAGCCCCGACCCAGAAAAGCAAGCTACAAGCAAAAGCTGGGATGGTAGAAGCTTAAGAAACTGCAAGTATCCAGAGAGCTGGCTGAGGAGTCGTAGGTAGGAAATAAATACAGCAGCAACACCTGGACCATCTGTTTACATGTAATGCTTGGTGCTGATTCAGCAATTTGCATTCAACCCGTTTTAAACAGACCCACAGCTCAATGGTAATTGAGTCACAACGTTTGTTTCGCATCCTCAGTACTCTTTACACAATCCAAGAGACACCAGACTCCGGCTGCTGAAGCATTTATTACTAAGCATACATGTGAAATTACAAGGCAAGGCACTACAAAAAGACAGGCTAAAAACACCCATGTACAAACAGCATGAATCTCGCTTAGCGCACAGTGCTCAATAGTAGCTTCAGTGGAGTTACTGAGAAGTACAACGTCTCATATTTAGAAATGAAGGATGAACGTGAGCTGTCACAACAGACAAGTTACTCTGGCAAGTCTAGTCCAACTCCACGCAAGGAGTGGAAAAAGCTTATCAAGGCTTTTTCTCTTTTTTTAGGTCCTAGAACAAGTTGCTTTAAGGCAAATGGAAGGAATGATAAGTATACAAGGGTACAGTGTGCAGTTTTCAAACGAAAGCTGAATAAGAAAATGTAATTATGCTGCCAGAAGCTTTACAGATTTTCAATAAAGGGGTTTGCTTTGTTTTTTTCCGCCCCTGCGTATATTAACAGAATAGCAGTAAACTCTTTTTAAAGGCCACTTTAACTGAGAGGCAAGATGGAGCTTTGTAATATATAGGTAGCTAAACAAAGGGTTTTCTCCAATGCAATCTGCTGAGGCTCAGAAGTCTTTTAAGGCACTTTGCATCTTTCACAACTTCAAACCCAAACACTGGGAACTCAACTCGGGAGCGCAGAAATCTTTTTTTGCTTTTTTTGTCAGAGAAAGCGCAGCAGGAATTAAATTTCTACCCCCTGTCCCCAGCAGGTTACACTGCAGCTACCACAGCTCGGCCACCTTGTCAGTCAAGCTACACGGCGTGTGTGTGCATGTTTTGTCATGCCGCCATTTATTCTGTGTTGCGTTCAGGCTGTTTGTCCTCCTGGCTGGTCTTTTTCTCCCCGTCACCTCTGTGCCCAGCATTCTCAGAGCCAGCCAATTGCGGGTAAAAGGGACCTACCAGCCAGTTGAGGGGCGTGTTGTTCACCAGGTAATCCATCACGTCGTCCAGCGATTCCTTCATTTTCTTCAGCTGCCCTTTGCTGGTGGTGATGAGGTTGTCGGACACTTCCTGGAAGGAAGACGCCGAGCGGAAGTTCCGGTAGACCTCGCCTGCCATTTCCCCCACATGGTGAACCTGGCCTTGGATATTCTGGGGCAAACCCTGTATACTCGACACCAGGGTGACGCAGGTGGTTTGAAGCTGCTGGGTCAGGTTCCGTGCAATCGTTAGTGTGCGTGATTCAATGTACTGGAAACAAAAGCAAAACACACAGACATTGGAAACGGGCTCCATGTTATTCTGTTAGCTTAAAATAACCCCAATACAGTGGTACCTCTGGGTACGAACTGGATCCGTTCCGGATCCCCGTTCGCATCCTGAAGTGAACGCAACCCACGTCTGCGCGTGCTGCGATTCGCGCTTCCGCGAAGGCGTGTGATGTCATTTTGACCATCTGCGCATGCGTGAGCGGCGAAACCTGGAAGTAACGTGTTCCGTTACTTCCGGGTCGCTGCGGAGCGCAACCCGAAAGCGCTCAACCTGAAGCATATTTAACCTGAGGTGTGACTGTATTCTACAGCCGAGGCCGCCACCCTAGACAACAATAACTTGAACTTCCAATGTGGGGGTACAGTCGTACCTTGGATCCCAAACGCCTTGGTACTCAGACGTTTTGGCTCCCGAACGTCGCAAACCCAGAACTGAGTGTTCCGGTCTGCAAACGTTCTTTGGAACCCAAACGTCCGACGCAGCTTCCAATTGGCTGCAGGACCTTCCTGCAGCCAATCAGAAGCCGCGCTGCGGTTTCCAAATATTTTGTAAGTCGAACGGACTTCCGGAATGGATTCCGTTCAACTTCCAAGGTACGACTGAAGTATGGAACGAAGCTGGGACCTGTGCTCAAAATTTGCCAGGCACATTTGGCACCTGGCTATCGGCCACTCACGACCAAGTGAAGATGCCTGGGTGCCAAGATGGTGCCTGATGTCTCCACCATTTGGAGGTGCATACCTGGGGAACCATGGATCTTGGCTGTTTTCACAATGCATCCTGTATAATTCTGTTACATTTTCACTGCCCAATCAGAATGAATTTCAGGTACCAAAAAGCCGTACAGTGGTACCTCGGGTACCACTGTATTGAAAAATATGGCTTTCGAACTGTCTGGCCCCCAAAATGGCCACTAGGCATTCTGTTTTGGCGACTAGCCCTGGTTTAAGGAGCCATTTGGCGCTTAAGCTTATGTATCTGAGTTTCTAACACTGGCTGAGACACTGCCATAAGACCCAAATGAATGCTCGTACGCACTGACCAATGTTTCTCCACACCCAAGGGATCCTAACTTTGGCTGGGACTTGAAACCTAATTAGACCCCTTGACCTGGAAAGCGAAAAGCATTTCTCCCTCCTGGCCTCCCACGAATAACAGATCTGTCAAGTGGTCCTTCAGTTATATCCTATTTGCCAGATAGCTTTACCCCCACGCTTGCTACAAAGATTTTGAAGGCATGGGAAAGAGTGTGCTGAGAGAAGCCACCTTACTCATTCACATCTTTCCCCTTTTCTTTACAAGCTTCCTGTATTTCCGCTGTGGCTGAAACAAGACAAGCAGCTAATACCCAGTAGTAGCAAGAGCTAAGTTTAAGCCTTCGCTTGAGTCCTGGACAGGAGCCTTATCACTGCTGTAATTATTTGGGTCAAAAGGTTAATACTCTTAACCTTGATAAAGAACTTTCAGCATGGCCAGCTGTAGACTGCTGCAGCAACTGGGCAAGGAAATTGTTTTGGGTGCAACCTTGCCCTTTGTATCTGCAAAAATATATATGATACTAATACATTGGGAGGCCAAAAAAATAGTCTTTCGATCAATGGATAGATGGCATTGCAACTCATGAATGGATCGCCTTCAGACAAACATTATGTATGGACAAATTAAATGATATTTGGAGTGCATTTATCGAAACCATACCAGCCCCTTGAATCCATGTATATTTGAGGGAAACTGTAAGTTCAGTCATTTGCAAATGTGTTATATAGTTCTGTGATCTTAATTATATTTTGCTATCATAGTGTTGTTTTCCTCTACCTTTTAAAATGGTTTATGTATTTTCTTTCCTTTTTTTACTTTAACTCGTGATATTAATAAAATTGAATACAATAAAAAAACACAAGTAAATAGTTAAAACAAAAACAACCAAAGAGCAAGCCCTCTTCCTGCAAACGTATTTATAAGGCTGCAGAATACCGTATTTTTTGCTCTATAAGACTCACTTTTTCCCTCCTAAAAAGTAAGGGGAAATGTGTGTGCGTCTTATGGAGCGAATGCAGGCTGCGCAGCTATCCCAGAAGCCAGAACAGCAAGAGGGATCGCTGCTTTCACTGCGCAGCGATCCCTCTTGCTGTTCTGGCTTCTGAGATTCAGAATATTTTTTTCCTTATTTTCCTCCTCCAAAAACTAGGTGCGTCTTGTGATCTGGTGCGTCTTATAGAGCGAAAATTACAGTATTAACCTGACGGATCTGCCCAATGCTCACTCAGCAACCCACCTCAGCACTGCGGGAGTCATCTTCCTCATTTTGGCCTGTGTTTTTCCTCCATTCTACCCAGGAATTATACAGCTTTTGTTGGGCATCTTGGAGTTTCTGGTTGGCACTATTCATATTCTTTCTGGCATATTCAATCTGGAATACAAAAGACTTGCACGTTCAACTTTTGGGAAGTACTCTTCAATGGTGCAATCCTGCACATGTCTACTCAGGAGCGCCACCGATTTCTGCAAATCTTTCTCCCAGGATACAGGAAACTCAGATCATTCTTGGGAGTGCTTTCACAGCTAAAGCAATCTTTCTTCTGCCAACAGTTATCAAACAAGATTCAGGTAGGTAGCCATGTTGGTCTGACGGCAGGCGAAATAAATCGATTAAAAAACTGTCCAGTAGCAAACTTAGTTGGTCTCTAAGGTGCTACTGGACAATTTTTTTTATTTTTTTATTCATTCAGGTATCAAACATGTTTGTACAAGGTCGGCTCTGATATCTCCTTTTAAAACTCCACCGGAGATTGTTAAACCCTCCAACAAACCCTCTGAAAAAGAAGTTGGAATTTCACAGCGCTATATGGATTTTGTATTAATGAAAGATATCTACTTGGGCCCCAAAATGTAACTGTGTATTCTTGCCCAATAGACCCTCTGTTTTCACCAATTCCTCTCCTTTGCTGCAGTTGCTGGCACGCTACATATCATTTTGAAGAATTCTTTATTTGTTTAAATAAAGCCTAACATTTCCCCCTTCAGATTACCCTGCCCTAAGAGCCCATCAAATGCCACTATAGTGTTTTTTAGACTTATCATTTCAACAATTTGATGTTAAGAAAAGATTCTTATTGTGTCCATGGATGTATGAAGGCTGCCTAGTAAAACGCTGAGCTGTGTATTACGTTAAAGCTAGCCTTGCAAACTTTAAAACTTGAGGCCAACTCACAAGTAAAGAACATAGGATTAAAATATTATTAAAAAGGTAGAGCGGACTGCCATCCACTGATACATGCACTGTGAGTCCGAAAGGTTGACTGAAACCCTTAGCAAAAATCTGAAATTAGAACCAAGAACTCACTTACCAGATTGACAGTGGAGTTAAGTTGAGAGATTGTCTCTTGGCTTCTGAGCTTAGCATCTCGAACCTTGATTAAGGCCTGCTGGTAGGCACGGGATCGGACCTTTGACGACAAAGACCCTAATCTAACGTAGTAACTTGGCTTCTGAACTCCAACTTCAAATCCTTCCATTTTCGTAGCTTCTTTCTCTGCAGAATCAAAACAGCAAACCATTCCAACTGTAACCGCGGCAAGTTAACGCCGTCAAGCTTGCAATTAGGAAAGCTAACAACCGCTTCCTATCTTTCTCGCTCGCTTCTTGAGAGTCTGTTGCCTATAGCCAAGAGAGACAAATTCTCCCAAGGCAACTTTGCAAGGTGTTTTTGGTCTGATGGTGAAACGTTCAAGGTGAGAGAGCTGGTGACTTTCCCAGGGAAGAGCTTTGAATGTGAAGCCTTCCGTCAAACCTAGAGAGTAGCCGCGATTGAGTGTGTAGGGCTGACTGATCTTATGCCGTCTTACAAAGTTTGCAGTCGTAAACCAACCAAATAGCCAAATGATCATCAAGAGGCCCAGTTCTACCCACAAACTACCGTATTTTTTGCTCTATAAGACTCACCAGACCACAAGACGCACCTAGTTTTTGGAGGAGGAAATCAAGAAAAAAAATATTCTGAATCTCAGAAGCCAGAACAGCAAGAGGGATCGCTGAGGAGCGAAAGCAGCGATCCCTCTTGCTGTTCTGGCTTCTGGGATAGCTGCACAGTCTGCATTCACTCCATAACACACACACACATTTCCCCTTACTTTTTAGGAGGGAAAAAGTGAGTCATATAGAGCAAAAAATACGGTATGTTTTCCTCGTTCTTGAAAAATAATACACGATAGCATCACATTTCATTGGCTTCAAAACCAATGAACTTCGGCAATTGTATTTCCCCCTTGTTTCTATTTACGAAAAATAGCACAATCTTCATAACGGGGTATGTAACCTGGCAGACTGGACCTTCTAGGACAGGGGTCAGCAAACTTTTTCAGCAGGGGGCTGGTCTACTGTCCCTCAGACCTTGTGGGGGGCCAGACTATATTTTTTTGGGGGGCGGGGGAATTGAACGAATTCCTATGCCCCACAAATAACCCAGAGATGCCTTTTAAATAAAAGGACACATTCTACTCATGTAAAAACATGCTAATTCCCGGACTGTCCGCGGGCCGGATTTAGAAGACGATTGGGCCGGATCCGACCCCCGGGCCTTAGTTTTCCTACCCATATTCTAGGCCAGCCTTTCTCAACCTGTGGGTCCCCAGATGTTGTTGGACTACAACTCCTATCACCCCTAGCTAGCAAGGCCAGAGCTCAGGGATGATGGGAGTTGTAGTCCAACAACATTTGGGGACCCACAGGTTGAGAACCACTGTTCTAGGAGAACTTACCTAGTTCTTCTTCCGTCAGTGGGAGATACTGGTCTACAAGGGTCTCTGATCTGCTGAGGGCAGTGTCCACCCCACTGGTCACCAGACGCAGCACCCGGCTTCCCAGAACGGTGTTGATGCTGCCACTGACCACTGACCGGGTCAACTCCACACTGTCCTGGACGGCTCCTTTTGTCTTGTCAACAACTCCGTTAATGGTTTGTGCAACAGTATCCTTGGCACCGGTCACGGTAGTTGCGACGACATCCCTCGCACCAACAACCACATCCATTGCATTAGCGACAACCTAGAAAAAGTGGTTGCAGATTCTTCACTGCTAGCTGAATGCAAGATGCAACTCATTCAGTATAAAGCACATGGGCCCAGTTTGCCCATCACATTCAGCCCGAGTTTAAAAATACAGTTTTATTAAGAACGAGCGGCGTGCTGGCACACACTCGCAAATTCATCGTGAGTTCCCATAGTCCCCCACCAAGCATAAAACAAGACAGAATCTTGCCCATTGCACAACCTGATGGTTTCCCAAAAAAACCAAGATCAGTAAGCCAATAAAAAAGCTTGCTTCCTGCTTGCTGTTTTTTTTTTTGGGGGGGGGGAGAACAAACATAAACCTGAGTTCCGACAATGCAACCAGCTTAGATTCTGGATCACTTTGTGTACGCCATGCAGACTTTGGAGGAATGTGTCCCCAATGCCTAGAGTCTTCAAAGGAGCTGTAACACTGGGCTTTTACTTGACAAAACAGAATGCCACATGGGTGAGGCCCTCCTTCGTGCGCCTCTTCCTCGAGAGGTCTGGAGGGTGGCAACACGAGAGTGGGGCCTTCTCTGCAGTGGCTCCCTGTCTATGAAATGCTCTCCCCAGGGAAGTTTGCCTGGTGCCTTCATGACACACCTTTAAGTGCCAGACGAAAATGTTCCTTTTTAACCAGGCCTTTGGTTGATTTGATTGACACCTGATGCCCTTTTAAAATGTTTGGTGGGTTTTTTTGCACGGGGGGGGCGGGGTATTGTTTTTATTTTGATTATATATTTTGTGGTTTTATATTTTGGTTTCGTTCTGTGAACCGCCCTGATACCTCCAGGTATAGGGCGGTATATAAATTCAATAAGTAAGTAGTAATTAATAATATTGGTAGTCCCAGGGTTGTAGCAAGGAGAGAGCCTGGGACAGCATAGCCCCAGGCACATGATTTGGAGGGGCAAGCAGAGCAGTGCCCCGGGCGCCAGCAAAGGACGCAACACCACTGGCCAGTCCTACTCTGTAGACCCACTAAAATTAATGTCAATGACTAACTTACCGTATTTTTCGCTCTATAGGACGCACCTTTGCCCCTCCAAAAATTAAGGGGAAATGTGTGTGCGTCCTATGGAGTGAATGCAGGCTCCTTGGCTTCAGCGATAGCAATGCGAACCTCCGAAGCGCAGAGGGAGCGCTCCCTCCATTGCTTTCGCTGAAGCCTGGAGAGCGAGAGGGGTCGGTGCACGCTGACCCCTCTTGCTCTCCAGGCTTCAGGGATAGCCGCCTGAAGCCTCTGGAGCACAGCGCAAGTTCCCGCGATGCTCTGCAGGCTTCAGGTTCCTTTCGCTGAAGCCGGGAGAGCAAGACTCTCCTGGCTTCAGCAGAGAGGGAGAGCTGTGCAGTGCCCCTTCAGCCAAGTGGGAGGAGAAATGGAAGGGGCTGCTTCTCCTGCTGCTTCGCTGAAGGGGCACTGAGCAGAGAGGGGGAGAATTTTTTTTTCTTGTTCTCCCCCTCTAAAACAAGGTGCGTCCTATGGTCCGGTGCGTCCTATAGAGCGAAAAATACAGTAATTCCCTTCATTTCAGTGAGTCTACTCTGAGTAGGACTAGCACTGGATACCAACCAGTGAGCAGCCTATAGATATGCGAGACCTTTTCCTTCAAAGAAGAAGTGAATGAGAAAGCCCTGCAGGAGAGGGCTTTGAACTCAACAGATACATAAAGCAAGGGACTTTTGCGTTCGTAGATTAAACACTGGGCAGGTATCCCAAGTAAGTCGTACCGTCCTGCGTGCCTCGGGGCTACTTCATATGTTTCCTGCGCTGAAGTCCCTCCCTCCCTCCCCAATGCACCCAGTTATAGTTGGTACCTTTTTTCCAGTTCATGTGTAACTCTGCTTCGAACCAACGAGAGAGAAAAAGCCACATTAAAATCTTTCTAAATCGTTTACCTTATCAGTTGGTTGATAAAGTATCGGCAGCCTCTCCTCGACTTTGTCAAGTCCTATGCAAGCATAGCTGTTGGCAACTGCAACTGGAAACATTAAAGGACCGTTAGGCCAGCTTTTGCAATTTTAAGAAGTTAATCAGAAGCTGTTTATTTCTTTGAACTGCTGGGAAACAGGAAGCATTCTGGTGTATCACATTAAGGACGAAGTTCATCATGAATGACTCATTAGCAAGTTCAGAGCTCCTTCGGAAAGCGATAAAAGAGGGTCTCCTGACTGTCTGCCACTTCGCAAGAATAGGTTTCCGTGAACAAGCTGACACACTCAAGCACGGGAGTGCACAGCGCAAAGTGCCAAGTTTCTAAACTGTGAGACATTGAGAAAGTAGGCGAAAGGGGAAGCTGAGACAGAACTTAGAAGTGGGTGAAGGGTGAGAAACTAGAGCCAGGAGGATTTTTTTGACTCATTGTGCATCTTACAAGTCACAATCTTATTTGACTTCACACCCAATTCGTCCAGAAAGCTGCTTTATAGCCACAGCGGCCCATAAACGTTATGCAAAGATATTAGTAGCCTCGCAATGAGCTGTTATTTAAGGCAGGCCTTTACAGTTCTTTGTTGGGAGTGTGCTTCCACTAAGCCAAACAAAATACTCTCCCCGTGGTGAAAACATTTTAGGCATTCTACAAAAGCAACCAGGCTTCTGAGCAGAGCATTTTTGCAAGCTGACAACTGAATATGTCATTGGGCTGCAATTTCCATCATCCCTGACCACTGGCGCAATTAAGCCGCACACAAGTAGTTGAATAACCATCCTGAGATCAGTGTTAGAAGCTGAGATATGAAACTAGGACCTAAATGGCACCTTAAACTTAGGATATGGGCACAAGAATGTCTAGGTGCGCTTTTTTATAACAAGAATACAAAGCTGAAAATGAATGAACTGCAGCTAAAATATTATGTTCATTTTTCATATGGTCTAGTCCTTCCCCTGCCAACCCCCCTAATGTTCTTAAGAGGGTCTCTTCTCCAGTCTTCAGAGAGTAGCTAGAAGTGGCGAGGCAGAAAGAGACCCTCCTTTCCTTCCGCTCTGCAGTTTTAATCTGATAACTTAGGCACAGTACAGTGGTACCTCTAGTTCTGAACTTAATTTGTTCCAGAGTTCCGTTCTTAACCTGAAACTGTTCTTAACTAGAGGCGTGCTTTCGCTAATGGGGCCTCTTGCTGCCGCTGCAATGCCGGCACACGATTTCTGTTCTCATCCTGGGGCAAAGTTCTCAACTCGAGGTAACCCTTCCAGGTTAGCTGAGATTGTAACCTGAAGCGTTTGTAACCTGAGGCGTTTCTAACTCGAGGTACCACTGCACTGCACCCAGAAAAATCGTTAAGAGCGGTAGATTCGTAATCTGGGGAACCAGGTTCGCAGCTCCGTTCCTCCACATGCAGCTGCTGGGTGACCTTGGGCTAGTCACACTTCTCTGAAGTCTCTCAACCTCACTCACCTCACAGAGTGTTTGTTGTGGGGGAGGAAGGGAAAGGAGAATGTTAGCAGCTTTGAGACTCCTTAGGGTAGTGATAAAGTGGGATATCAAATCCAAATTCTTCTTCTTCATGCTAATGAAATTCCCTGTCGCAAAATGCACCAAGAAAAATGGGAGTTTCGTACACTGCGTGAGATTATTATACTCTGTGGCAGTGTTCAAAATTCGCATGATGCCAGGCTCATTTGGCACCTGGCTATTGGTCTCTTGCAACCACCTGAAGGTGCCTGGGAGCCAGAATGGAGCCCTGACAGCTCCACCATTTGGAGGTGCATGCCTGAGGATCACTGGATCCTGCCTGTTCCCAACGCACTCCACTAGAGGGATCACAGATGACTTTGGACCTTACCATGCTGTCTACACATCTGAATGTGCAGCCTACGAAACGACAGCCAAACAAATTTCCAAACAAATACCAACTTGTATGCCCAGACTGTCATTTCTGCTTGGGAACCTGTTTATTGTTGCTAATAAACCTGGTCTTTTTTTTTTCCTCTGGAAGAATTTTGCAAGCTGAAAAGTGTTTCCAAGAGTCGGGGCTTACTTTGTGGCTCCAGCTTTTGGATGATAGGCAGAGCACCAGTCATGGCTACTGCAGTAATGGTCTTTACACCCTTCTCCGCCATCTCACATACAGACTTCAGGTAGGGATGGTTGTCCTTCGTGGTGACGTAAGCTGAGGAGACCATGTCGTAGGTGGAGCTCACCAGGGGAAGGTTGGCAACCCTGGCGACCACATTCTGTTTATGCAGAAGACAGGACAGTTAGCTCACATTTCTTCTGGAATAAATTGTCAGGGACATTTTTGGTGCATGCAAACATACCTGCTGTGAATCAGTCCTCTCTTCCGCCATGTTTGGGCCTTGAATGCTTTATAGAGTCTGGGGGAGGGGAGAGAAAGCACAAGTTAAATGCAAGGCTTGAAACAAAACCTAACCTTTTGACAAGTTGCAGCCGCTAAGATATGCTCAGCTTGTTCCGTTATTAAAATGCTTTCCATTTATGCAATATGGAAGGTTGAAACTTCAAATCTGAAAGCATTTTCTTTCCGGACAAATATGACTAGCCAATAAAATTTGTGGGCAATATCCAGTGAGCCATACTCATGAATAGACCTGCTAAAATCAATAGGCTTAAGTAACTTGATGTACTAAGTATCAATTTCAATGGGCGTATTTAAAGCATGACTATTTTGGATATCTTCCGTTATTTCTAAATTATAATTCACTAGTTTATTCAGTAATGCTTGAACTGAGCAGAGACATGTTCTGGGTTGCTTTGGCAAAGCCAATTTGTATACAACCTTGGGAACACTTGGCTTTTCTTGTGTCCAAAAATTCGCCTCACTTTCCAAGCCAAAACGTAGTAGCAACAAGTTAGGGAAATAAGAGTTTAAATTGGGATTTGAAAAGTAGAAGCCAAGCATTGTATTCTAGTATTCTTTACTAAGTTACTAAACAAACAACAGTGCCTTCAGAGTAGACATTAAACCAGAGCTTTCCAGACTGTGTGTGCCATGACATGTCCACTGCAGTGTGTCGGTGTGTGGAAAGGGGGTTCATTTAACCTCCGGTTTGCTACTAAAACTGAATTACTGTGTCGCAAAATGATGCATGTCTAAAAAGTGTGCCGCCAACATGGAGAGTTTGGAAAGCTCTGCATCAAACTCTGGTTACAAGAATGAGTGAAGAAAAGCCAAGTTGAATCCACAGTTATCAAATGTGGATCCACTGTCAAAGTTGTGTTAAATGGAACAAGGGAGACTGTTTGTTCCCTCTGTAGCAATAAAGTGCTTAACACGTTGCAATTGCCCCTTCTTTCACTGCTGGTTGTGAGACTCTCCCTCTGCAAACAGAACTGCCATCTGTATTATGAAACCACATAATTAGACAGAGTTGCTCTGGAATATTCCTCTCACTCAGCTATCCTTGAGTTCGTGCCCTCCAGATATTTTGACCGTGACTCTTATCATCCCATGATTATGAACTATGGCTGGTGCAGGCTGTGGTCAAAACCAAACAGGATTCAGAAATCTGTTCTCAGCCAAGGACACATTGTACATTTAAAGCACATTCTCTCTCCTCTACGTGAAAGGAATCCTTTGAACTATAATTTAAGGGTGCCAGAAATACAGGCATAAACTACAGTTCTAGGAGGGGGGGGGTTGAATGGGTGTGTTTGAAACATTTGTGTATGCACTATTAAAGAGTTCCTGTAACACAGAAATGACAGGACGTGTTTCCATTTCAGTTCTCGTGAAACTTTATCCTGCTGCAGAAATGATTACAAAGCAACTTGAAAACAAAAAACCTTAATGCCTCTCTTAAGTTGATCAATATCAGGCAGGATTCCTTTTCATACGAAAGGTAGCAAAAGGGAAAGAGCACACCATGCTAGGGGCATTTAAGCTTCCCATTTTAAGTCTCGGTGCAATACTTGAAGGACCACCAAGCACTCAAAACCCAGGTTTTTTTAAAGATATAGTACAGTACAGGTGATGCATTGGTTTAACAGTTATTACAGACAACAGACAATGAATTCCAAAAATCACAGGGAGCTTTTTCAAATTAAAAAATGCTCACTCACCCACAACAGTTTTTTGTAACCCAACTACAATATTTCATGCAGTGTAAATAAAAGCAACCAAACTAAACCTCTCCTACAAAGAACCCTGTGAAACAGCTGCAAATTTTGCCTCTCAGCCCCTTCAAGTATGGGATAATTTAGAGGCTTTGAGGCAGCTTGCATGTTACACAGATGAACGCAGCTTTTAGCAGAGAGGGAGAGAAAACAAACAGGCTTGGTCTCCTCCAAACAATGGGACCAAACCTATTTAAGCAGCAGATTCTATCTCGGTTCTGTTTGCTTACGTTGCATTGTATTTATCACACAGCTCTGTTCCCGATTGTCCTTTGCCCCCATCTACATTGCCAAGATGATGACCTATCCGACAGAAATGTTTCCCACCCAATTATGGCTCCAGTTCAGTGACGGCACAGCATCCGCCAGCAAGAAGTGAAAGTACATTTATAGACCTCCCCAAGCATCGGGACGGAGGCGTTTGGGGAGCGCCTGCATTTCCTTGCTGCCGTCCCGGAGAGCCTCTCCACTCACTCCTGCATCCTCAAGAGAGATCTTTCCTCACGGGAAAAAAAGGGGTTTAAGAAGATGCCCTGCAGTCCCGCCCCCCTCGGGCAAAGAGGCTGCCAACTGCACTTACCTGGGAGTAAGCCCCAACCAACTCGCGTGTGTGGCTTACCTCGGAGTAAGCATACACAGGGTGTGCCCTGCCTTGTCTACGGCCCCTGCGCATCATTCCCGGGGCTTTCCAAACGGAAGATGGAGAGGAAGGAAGATGCAGAACAAGAAAGCGCAAAGGGACACCTACCTACCTACCCACCCGCTCGCAGTGTGGGACTCTTTGCTCTCAGGGTCGTGGGTTCGAGCCCAGCGTCGGGCGAGAGAGCCAGGGGTTGGACCGGATGACCCCTCGAGGTCCCTTTGCAAGGCGAGGACGCGCGCAGACCCGCTTGCTCCTTTGCGCCCGGGGCTCCCGCAGCCTCTCCAGGCGCGTCCGAGTCCCCCATCATCATCATCATCCCCCCCCATTGCAAAGACGCGCAGGTTAGGCTCCTCTCGGCCAAGGGCAAAGGCGACTCACCTGTCGGAGGAGAGCGGCGGCTGCCTCGTGTGTGTCAAGCGCGCCCAGCTGGTCCCCTCGCCCCGTCGGCTCCGCAGCCGCGCCCCAGCCTCGCCGGCAATTTATCCGGGCAGAGAGAGAGGGGGGGGCCCCGTCGGGCAGCCTCCTCCTCCTCCACCTCCTCTCGCGAGACGCCAGGCAGCTGTAAATCCGGGCAGCTTCCTCCAAGCGCGCACACGATGCGCGCACGGCTCCGAGAAGAGGAGGGGCGCGGCGGAGGAGGAAACAGGCGGGTCCTGCCTCTCGGCGCCGCGCCGTCTTGGCTCCTCCTTGCGCAGCTGAAAGAAGCCGAGGAGAGAGAGGGGGACGAGGGTTGCCATGTGTCCTCTTTTCCCAGGACGCGCCCTCTTTTTTCCGAGGGGTGAAATGGAAGACAAAGCGCACCTGTTTGCTTTGAATGGCCGACGCAGCGTCCTCTTTTTGGGGAGGCTCTTTAAAAAATATGTCAACCCCAGAAATCGCAGCAGTTAGCGTGCAGGTTTAATCGCAGGACCAGTTATGCAATGCCCCGAACCGCTTATTTCCTCATTTGTTTATTTCATAAAGTGTATACCTACACTACTTTATGTGTTAAAAAAGCAAAACCGAGAATAAATAAATAAATAAATAAATAAATAAATAAATTTTTATTTATATCCCGTCCTTCCCGGTTCAGAAAACCGGGCCCAGGGCGGCTAACAACAAATTTAAAACACTTAATTGATGCTACAAAAAACAGCATAAAATACAGTATAAAACGTGAATAACAATAAATTCAGAATTCAAAAATCAATTTAGGGGGGAAATCCATCCAATAAACATTAGATGATCACCAGGGCTAGCTGGCTTAATTAGTCCTATTTGGGCCAGCGAGGAGACCAGGGGAGAATTAGCTGTGGGATCCCCGAGCGGGTAATCTTCATAAAAGGGGGAGGGAAGGGAAACATACAAAAGTTAAAATATTGACGCAGTGCTTTTAAAAAGGAAAAAAAGAGGAGAAAGTGTCAATAATAATAATAATAAATCATTTATTTATACGCCGCCCATCCAGCTGGGTTTCCCCAGCCACTCTGGGCAGCTCCCAACAGACTATTAAAAACATGATAAAACATCAAACATTAAAAACCTCCCTAAACAGAGGGAACAGAGGGTTAATGGTACTCACCATTATCACCATCATCATTTTATTATTGGTACCCTACCAATCTGACTGGGCTGCCCTACCAATCTGACTGGGGGGGGGGTGAAGGTGCCGGTACTGTGTACCCTTGAATACCCCCAGAAAAAGGGACTGCTAGAACAGATTAGAATTACGCCCACTTTCTAAGCCTCTGGGTAGGCATGTCTGGGGCAGACTTTGGTCTGTCAGATTTCTGCAGCGTCCTGTGCGAGGCCAACAATCAGTACCTTCCATTCTGCTCCATTCACTATGTTGCAGTTGTGGCACCCTGCGGCCCCCCCTAGGCTCAGCACCCAGGGCGGGGGAAGCAGTTGAACTGCCCGAAATCCGCCTCTTGCTTGTTTGAACTGTTTTGTGTGTGTGGTATATTTGTGTGTGATCTATACCAGGTGTTAGTTTCTGTTTTGCCACTGAGCAGCTGCTTGGAGTCACAGGACTCTGTTTACATTCCTGGGATTCTATACTATTGGAAGTCTCACGGGAGAGGAGACGGGATGTGACCTTAGTGGTTTCCTGCTTCCTTTGTTCCTTTGTTCAGTTGCTGTCTGCTTCCATAGAGAGAGGATGTCTTTTCTGACTACGTAGCTTAGAAGTAAAACTCTTTACAATGTAGCCCAAACCTCTCGTCTCTTTCCTGTGCTGGAAACTCTGCTGAAGAATGTGCCTTGGAGCCTTATCAAAGGCTCAGGTCATTAAACACGTCGGGAGGCGATTCCGAAGACTCGGGGGAAGAAAATGAGCTTTATCAGCTTGGCCGAGCGGAGGTCCCGACACCAGGCACCCCTAACCTTCGGCCCTTCAGATGTTTTGGACTACAATTCCCATCATCCCTGACCACTGGTCCTGTTAGCTAGGGATCTTGGGAGTTGTAGGCCAAAACATCTGGAGGGCCGCAGGTTGGGGATGCCTTATCTATACCATTGCTTACGTGAAAAGTAACTTTGATGCACTGATAATAAACTAAGCCACTTCCTGCTTGTTAAAAATTCTGGAGAGGGAGCCATGGGGGTCTGTTGCAGCACAACCAGCAAAGAAGGTAAGGAGAGAGTTGCTATCGAGCCCAACATCCTTTTTCCCCACAGAAGGGAAGCTGGTGCCTATTGGAAGCCCATGTTCAAACAGAAGATAATACAGTGGTACCTCAGGTTACATAATATGCTTCAGGTTACATATGCTTCAGGTTACAGACTCCGCTAACCCAGAAATAGTGCTTCAGGTTAATAACTTTGCTTCAGGATGAGAACAGAAATCGTGCTCTGGCGGTGCGGCGGCAGGAGGAGGCCCCATTAGCTAAAGTGGTGCTTCAGGTTAAGAACAGTTTCAGGTTAAGTACAGACCTCTGGAACGAATTAAATACTTAACCCGAGGTACCACTGTAAAGCGTGTTTAGGATTGCAGCTACAAAGACTCAACCCATTTACCATGGCGTAAGCTTTCATGAACCAGAGTCCATTGGACTTCACCAGGTGTGTCATCGACAGCTAAGAGATGATGCAATAAAATGGGGCCAAAGGCCATGAACTGCAAAAGGAAGTGTCTGCCTATTTTCTATACGGTACCCATCTCTGTATTCATGTTGCCGTTAGAAATGGAAAGAAAACAGAATTGGTCCAAATTCCCGGTTGAAAGGGTACAAAAACATTGCTCCTTAATTTCAGGTTGACTTCCTATGCAACTTTACTTAAAGTAAGGTCACTTTTAAATATATAAAAATACTCAATAATGAGTAGGAGTCCCAATTTGTACAAATATAGAAGAAAACATCAACTTTGAAAGCAAGAAAAATCAGATCAGATGTGTGGGCTTCATCCAGCCTACTAAGGCTGCTCTCCTGGACTTACTGAGTGTGGCTGCAGGTCTGGCCAGGGACACAGGGAAAACCTTGACATACATATGTGGTCCATGGGCCTTATGTTGCCTTATGCTTACTACGAGACAATCCACCAGTTCTCATATAAAGATTAAACTACTTAACTGGGGAAGGGAGAATATATGTATCAGTTACCCTCATGGTTTGTGTAGCAGAAGCACAGCTTTCCTCCCGGTAAGGTCCGTATTGATTTAGAAACAAGAGATATTGAGAAGCAATGGGAATGGAAATTGGCCATTAGTCTCCTTTGCTTTCCCTTCTGAGGTTTTCAGATTATTATGGCCAGGTGTACATTCAAAATTGAGAAAAGGCAGTTTGTTCATGTTACACACCGATCTGTCTTCTGTTATGAATTCATTCGGTCTCTCTCCGTCTCTGTCTCTCACACTCTCACACATACATACACATGATCTACAGTGGTACCTCAGGTTACATATGCTTCAGGTTACATACGCTTCAGGTTACAGACTCTGCTAACCCAGAAATATTACCTCGGGTTAAGAACTTTGCTTCAGATTGTGAACAGAAATCGTGCTCCAGCGGCGCGGCAGCAGCAGGAGGCCCCATTAGCTAAAGTGGTGCTTCAGGTTAAGAACAGTTTCAGGTTAAGTATGGACCTCCGGAATGAATTAAGTACTTAACCTGAGGTACCACTGTATAGTTAATCGCTGCTAGGGTTAAAAAACATCAAAGCCATTAAAGGAGAAAATTTCTGTTGGAGTTGAAGATGGTTACGGGTTTAACAACAGAAGGCAGCTTACAAACAGGAGGAACCATTCTGAAAGAAACCAACATTTGGTTGACAAATGAGACTGAATTCATTGCAGTCAGGGGAAGATTTAGCTCTGCAGCCAGTACCCCATAGGACATTGCACTAGTCGAAAGTAAACTAAAAGTTGCTTTGCAGATTTGTTTATTATAGTCCTTCAAGCTGATTACTTTTAATTTTTCCTACGCTTTCTTTTCTCAGTATGTCCTAAACATGGTTGCTAGGTTATTTGACCAGAACGAGTGACGCACGTTGGGAAATAAAGATTGTTCATTGTAGTTCTTCATGCTGTTGATTCCCTGCCCCTCTTTTGGTTTCCCTCTTCCATAAGTTCTAAACATATTTGACCAGAAAAGATTGAGGGCGGATTGCAATATGCACAAAAGGTCAAGACATGTTTTGATGGAAAGAGGATGTTTCTTCCAAAGTCTGTTCTAGGAACGTTGAGGTTGCTCAGAAGTTTATCGGGGATCTCAAAGAAAGGGGCATTAACAGAAGACAAACTTCACAGAAAGTCACTTTCGCCAACCAATGCTATTTTTGAGGTGCTGGAACTCACCATGAATGCTGTTAAGTTGTGGGTGAACATATCAGATGACACTGCGATTCTTCAAACAGTTCTTGTTTATTCACAGGCCAGGACAGAATGGAACTGAAGGGTACAGTCAGCCTGCTTATATAGAGCTCCAGTACAATGTAACTGTAACAATTTTCTAAAACTATCCAATCACTGAATGTCACTTTCGATCCCTTATTTGCATAACTATCTACAGTATCCCCCTGCTGGCCCAGGGTGAGAACTTCACTACATAACAAATGCCTCTCTTGTTCCCTTATCATTGCAATGGCGCCCACCTGAGAGATGTTGGAACTGAGTTCCGGTGAGTTCTGGCTGAAAAAAAGCCCAGTAGCCTACTTTATCTGCAGTATTTAACTGCAGAGGACAGGTGTTTTCTGAGATGCAGTGTCAGACCATGTAAGGCAATGTTGAGGCCAATACTCCACATAAACCATATTATTATTATTATTATTATTATTATTATTATTATTATTATTATAGCATTTCTATACTACATTGCCTTTTTATGAAAAAATCTCAAAGCTGTTTGCAACACGTTAAAACACCAAACACAACAACCCAGAATAAAACTGTTCTGAAGAAAGTCAAATATAAAGCATGCATTCAAAGCAATGCAATTAACAGGAAACTAAAAGATTCTCTTAAAGATTTCAAAACAAAACATGACAGAGGTGGCCAACTACCAAAGGCACATTTAACACAGAAAAGTTAGCAGCAACAACAACTATCATAAACATTTCAAAAGAAGACATTAGTAAAGGAAGTCAGATCTAAAATGCACATTTCAAACAGCCTAACTAACAAGGGAATGAAATATTATCTCAGCCATAGAACATATCTGCTGCTGTTGCTGCCATTACTGAAAATGGTGGCTTGTGGCAGGAGGTGTGAAGCTCAGGCTCAGTGACCTGGGTCTGCACCAAGAGGCAGCCAAGAGGGTCTTTATCAGGGCCGGATTTAGGTTTGATGAGGCCCTCAGCTACTGAAGGTAATGGAGCCCTTTCTATGTCCAGCTGTCCTTTGTCAACAACAATTTGTTGCTGCTTTTTGTGTTGAATATGTTAAGTTGTGGGCGAACATATTAGACGACACAGCAATTCTTCAAACAGCTCTTGTTTATTCAGAGGCCAGAACAGAACTGAACTGAAGAGCTCAGTCAGCCTGCTTATATAGAGCTCCAGAACAACGTAACTGTAGCAACTTTCTAAAACTATCTAATCACTGAATGTCACTTTCGATCCTTCATTTGCATACAAACTATCCAATCACTGAACGTCACTTTCAATCCTTCATTTGCATAACTATCTACAGTATCCCCCTGCTGGCCCAGGGTGAGAACTTCAGTACATAACAGAATATATGCTATATGGTAATTTATGGACCTAATAGGTATCTAAAGCCATTTGCCCATGTTGCTGTGCAACCAGTCCATGCAGAATGTAGGCACCCTATATATAGAAAGGAGCAAACCAGCGATATTTGAGGGAGCAGGCTAGCAGGCGGGGCCCATGACTTACATCAGAGGAGCCTACATAACGCAAAACACTGTTGCTGTATGTAGGTTTTGTTTTATTTCTATGGGAAAGCACGCCTTGGTTTTGGAACGCTTTGGTTTTGGAACAGGCTTCTGGAACGGATTAAGTTTGAGAACCAAGGTACCACTGTATATAGAAATGAGCAAACCAGTGATATTTTAGGGAACAGGCTAGCAGGCGGGTCCCATTACTTACACCAGGCATAGGCAAACTCGGCCCTCCAGATGTTTTGGGACTACAACTTCCATCATCCCTGCCCACTGGTCCTGTTAGCTAGGGATGATGGGAGTTGTAGTCCCAAAACACCTGGAGGGCCGAATTTGCCTATGCCTGACTTACATCGTAGGAGCCTACACAACACAAAACACTGTTGCTGGTTGTAGGTTTTATTCTATTTGTTTTTTATCTTATATTTTGGAAATGTACATCCAGGTGTTTTTGTCTTTAAATTTTTTGGGGGGCCCCAACAGAGTGGGGCCTTAAGCTATAGCTTGTTTAGCTTATATGTAAATCCGGCACTGGTCTCTGTCCTCTTCGGCAACCTCAGCTTTTGCAGCTGGAGTCAGTCCGGGTGCTGCCCTCCCGGGCCAGGTGGGGAAAGGCTTGCAAGGCAGCCAAGATGGTAAACCCTGAAAAAAATGCTATTTTCAGCACTGAGGAAGAAGAAGACGACTGGTTTATAGAACTATGAGAAAGGAGGGGAGCGGTCCTTGAAGTTGTGTACCCATAGTTAAGAGCTGGAAAGCAGACACAGATCACTCAATCACCATCTTTCTCACTATGGTAAGATATGCATTACATTTCTATTTAAATAATAATATTTCTACTAGTTGTATATCTATATGTGCACATTATCATCTGCACTTTTTATGCAAATATGTTGTCCTCTTTTTTTTGTGTGTGATGCATTTCATCCTTTTGGCAATACAGAATTGCCCCTCCGTCGCTTCCTAGGCAGACCCATTCACGTGGAAAAGGGTCTCTTCAAAGTAAAAAAAAAGCTTGGAAACCACTAAAATGGGGAAATGAAAGCAGAAAACTCACACAGTCATATAAACCAATGCAACCTTGGTTTCCCCTTCACAAGTCATCGTGTTGAAATCAGCTGAACTTAATGCAATGGGTGTGTCTCTCATCATAACAAAAACTCCAAAACGCTTTTATGTTCCAAGCACAGAAGATAAAATGAGATTAAAAAAGGGCAGGTATGGGTTGATTTGATGTTAAAAAGTCACCTCAGCTCCTCACTTCAAATAAATACTCATTTCTTTCTAACACACTAGAAATGCTATCTTGCTTTACCTGGGAGAAAATGGCTTAAGCAGGAGATTTGAACCTGGTTAGCAACAAAGCTCTAGACAGATTGATTCTAACCTTTGTTGCAATGACATAACTTGGTGGGCTCGTGGCGGTTGTCACCATGGTATTGCTCTTTCTCGTGGGCGTACAGAGTGCTGGTCTCTGGCCCCTTGGCCACACAACTACAGTAGGCTGTAATAATGTGCAATGCTATCTCGGATCATTCCCCATTGTGGGCAACATGATAAATTGATTTCCAACCCTCAGAGATGGCACAATGGAACTACAGTGGTACCTCTGGTTACAGAAGCTTCAGGTTACAGACTCCGCTAACCCAGAAACAGTACCTCGGGTTAAGATCTTTGCTTCAGGATGAGAACAGAAATCATGCGGCGGCCCCATTAGCTAAAGTGGTACCTCAGATTAAGAACAGTTTCAGGTGAAGAACAGACCTCCAGAACAAATTAAGTTCTTAACCCCAGGTACCACTGTACTGTAGTTTATTTAACAAGAAAAGTTCCCTAGAGAACATTCAGAAGGCTCCAAGAATAGCTTAAATGTGTCAGTGATGAGACAGTCCCTGCCCTCAGACTTGCGATCCAAAAGACATGACAACAGGAAAAAAATATGGAGGGAGAAGGAGAAAAACAAACAGGCACTATTTCTTATTTTACAGCATATCACTTTATAGTAAAATATGTTGGAACCGATATCTCCATTGTGGATTCAAACCATGCAACCTTTGTATTATATTACATTATAGCCAGAAAGAAACAGAACTTCAAGATATCAAGTCATAACCTGCCCCTAGAAGTCCTTCAGATCAGCGTTCCAAACTCCCTTTGTTCTGGGCGCATTTTGTGACAGAGGATTTCATTAGCGCAAGCAGTTTCTGAGCTCTGGGCGCAGTAAAAAGGTAAAAGGTACCCCTGCCCGTCAGGGCGAGTCGTGACCAACTCTAGGGTTGCCATCTTCAGCTCATCTCACTCAATAGGCCGTGAGCCGGCGCCATCCGAAGACACTTCCGGGTCACGTGGCCAGCGTGACGAAGCTGCATCTGGCGAGCCAGCACCAGCGCCGCACATGGAAACGCCGTTTACCTTCCCGCTGGTAAGCGGTCCCTATTTATCTACTTGCACCCGAGGGTGCTTTCGAACTGCTAGGTTGACAGGAGCTGGGACCGAACAACGGGAGCTCACCCCGCCGCGGGGATTCGAACCGCCGACCTTACGATCAGCAAGTCCTAGGCACTGAGGTTTTACCCACAGCACCACCCGCGTCCCTACTGTGCCTACTGTGCCTAAAATTTCAGATTAAAACTGCAGAGTGGAAGCAAAGGAGGAGCTTTTTCTGCCTCCCCACTTCCAGCTCCTCTCTGAAGACTGGAGAAGAGACCCTCTTAAGAATATTAGGGGGTGGGCAGGGGAAGGACTAGATCATATGAAAAATATTAGCTGCTGTTCATTCATTTTCAGCTTTGTATTCTTGTTATAAAAAAGCACGCCTAGACAGTCCGTTTTTGCACCGATAACCTAGGTTTAAGGTGCCATTTACACCTGTATTTTCCCAGACATTGCTTTTTTGTAAACTCAACCATTTTTGTGGTTTCCTTAAAAAATGCTCAACAATTATGGTCAGCCTAAAAAAAAAAGCTCAACCATTTTTGAGGTGTCTGTATGGCAACCCTATCCTAGCTTTCATATCTTGGTTTCTAAGGCTGCTTCAGAATACTTTCACTCTCCTGCGAGGCACTCTCACTTTCTCCTCCCAAGTTCAGCGAGATGTGGGTCTCGTTGGAGTATATCTATATCTGAACATACTTTGAACTAAGTCTTTTGAACCAGAGCTATTGTTGCACAACTACCTTACGTGTCAGAAAGCGAATGGGCCTGGTCAACTTCCACTGGGTTTTTTGAGCCTCACATGTCCATTTATTGGCGATGCTTCATTAGCCGATATAGAGCAAAGTTCAGGCGCTTGCTGACTCACACAGCTGTTTGCACAGACTGCTGTCTGCTAGAATGGGCAGAGTCCAGGAGAAGCAGATCACGTGCGTGTAAGAGAATATGGGGAACGTGATCCCTTGATGCAGCGGGATCTTGAAGGCAGCTGCTATATTTAGGGTCTGTGCCAATACAGCCTTTTACTAAATTCAGGAGCGGCTTCTGTGGGTCAAGTCTGCAAGCTGATCTGCCCCGTTCCTGTGCCTCCAGGGATACACTGACTTGGGTACAGTGTGCAAATAACAGCATACGAACATTACAGGGTACCTTCATTGGCTCCCAGGACGTTTCCGAGCACAATTCAAAGAGTTGGTGCTGACCTTGAAAGCCCTAAACGGCCTCAGCCCAGTATACCTGAAGGAGCATCTCCACACCCCATCATTCTGAGGTCCAGCTCCGAGGACCTTCTGGTGGTTCCCTCCCTGCGAGAAGTGAGGTTACAGGGAACCAGGCAGAGGGCCTTCTCGGTGGTGGCGCCTGTCCTGTGGAACGCCCTCCCATCAGATGTCAAGGAAATAAACAACTACCTGACTTTTAGAAGACATCTGAAGACAGCCCTGTTTAGGGAAGTTTTTAATGTTTGATCTTTTATCTTTTATCATGTTTTTAATATTCTGTTGGGAGCCGCCCAGAGTAGCTGGGGAAACCCAGCCAGTTGGGCAGGGTATAAACAGTATATTATTATTATTATTATTATTGGTGTGTTACCCAATAATGTACTTTTCAGAGCGGGTTTGTACAGTAGCAAGCGCACGTTCCCTGCAGCTGAGCCAAAGCGTGTGAAGAAATTAATGTCTGGAGAATTGCAGCTCATTCTTCTTCTTCTTCTACATAAATTTCATTAAATTTTCTGTTTCACAATTTAAAATACTCATTTTACATCCTTAAGATATCAATGACTTCCCTTCTTCTCTTTCCATGGTTCATTTTACATATCATAAATCCCTGCATATTTTACATACTCTTCGGGTTACAGACTCCGCTAACCCAGAAATAGTACTTCAGGTTAAGAACTTTGCTTCAGGATGAGAACAGAAATCGTGCTCTGGTGGTGCGGCGGCAGCAGCAGGAGGCCCATTAGCTAAAGTGGTGCTTCGGGTTAAGAACAGTTTCAGGTTAAGAACGGACCTCCGGAACAAATTAAGTACTTATTCTGAGGTTCTTCTCTTCTTTCTATGCTTTCTTTTTCTTCTTTTGTTCTTACTCTTTTTTTTCTCTTTTTCCCCTTTGATGAGCTGCAGTATTTAGATTAATGCTTCAGTTTGGAGGGGAAAGATATCTGAGATTAAGTTCTGCGTTTTTCTTTATACTCCAATGAGGGTTTCCCAAACTTGGGTCTCCAGCTGTTTTTGGACTACAACTCCCATCATCCCTAGCTAGCAGGACAAGTGGTCAGGGATGATGGGAACTGTAGTCCAAAAGCAGCTGGAGATCCAAGTTTGAGAAACCCTGCGAAATTTATTTTAAAAAGAGAAAAGAAACTGTGGAAGTAAGATAAGGAAATCGTGTGTCACATTATGTTGCTCATTCTCTTCTGTGGCCCTTTCCCCTCTTTCCTTTTGTATAAACACATATACTCTTCCTTTTCTCCTCTCTTCCTCCTGCCTGCCCCAAAATGCGCTGGTTTGGTTAGGAATGTCACTACGGGGCTTGACAGAATGGCTTTCTGCAGGTTAAGTTTTTCAGGAGGTGATGGTTCCTGTGCGCTAATGGCACCAGTTTTTCAGGGCAGCAAAGTCCCCTTCGAAGGAGCGTTCTTTTTCCAGATGGCGGCTTTATCTCCCTCAAATTGTCCGGCTACAGGCCTGCATGCACCCCTGAAATCTGGTGTGTTTCGAATACAGGACCCAGTGCAGGAAGCTTCTAATTCGAAGTTGCTCAGGGATGACACTGACTTTCCCCCCAAGTCTTGCTTACCTAACAAGGTTGGTGTGAGGGTTCAGTGGGGATGGGTAGAACATTTGCTTCACCTGAGCTCCTTGGAGAAAGGGGGAATAAAATCCCAATAAATGAATGAAATACAAAATTTGTGCATTTCTAAGCTACATATGAGGGACGCGGGTAGCGCTGTGGGTTAAACCACAGAGCCTAGGATTTGCCGATCAGAAGGACGGTGGGTTGAATCCCCACGACGGGGTGAGCTCCTGTTGCTTGGTCCCTGCTTCTGCCAACCTAGCAGTTCGAAAGCACGTCAAAGTGCAAGTAGATAAATAGGTACCACTCTGGCGGGAAGGTAAACGGCGCTTCCGTGCACTGCTCTGGTTCGCCAGAAGCGGCTTAGTCATGCTGGCCCCATGACCCGGAAGCTGTACTCCGGCTCCCTCGGCCAATAAAGCGAGATGAGCGCTGCAACCCCAGAGTCGGTCATGACTGGACCTAATGGTCAGGGGTCCCTTTACCCTTTACCTTTAAGCTACATATGACTTGTCAACGGTACTACAAATAAATAAAAATAATGGAAGATCACGAAACCACTAGTTCAGTCCAACAAAACCCACCTGCCCTTCTTTGCAACAACAGAGCACATCAGGCAAACATTACTTAGCCTGGTTATTGAATCAGTCGCTAGATTTTAGCCTTTGTTGACAATCCTTTGTTCTTATTCACCAGTAGCGAAAATCCTAAGGTTTCCTTACACTTCAGAACCAGTATGGAAGACAAGGAGATATGCTGGGTGTGGATTTCAACTCCTCCTTTCCCTTGGGAATTTTACCAATGGCGAGCTCAAACAGAGAGTAAGAATGTAAGCCTTCCGATAACACGCACATAATCCTTGACCTTTCTTGTCTTTTATAACCAAAAGATAGTCAATATCAATGGCTAGGAGGACTTTGTGAAATCTGGTCAATATATGAACAATGCTGTCTTTTGTGACTGGGACAGGTCGTCTGCAGAAGAAGCAAACATTGCACATATCGCCATAAACTCATCTGCAAACTCTTCCTTTAGAAAACAATCAAGAGCTTGCTAATGCAAGGATGCAATCTTGCAGGGCGGGAGAGAGACCTGAGATGGATGGTGGCTCATAGCTCAGAGTTCAGAAGGTCGCTCATAGCTCAGAGCCAGGGCCGTCTTACCCATAGAGGCTAGTGGCACAGGGCGCCAGGGCACCAAGTTCTGGAGGGTGGCAGGGAAGAAGCGGAGGCTGGACGCAGCACCTCCTGGCATCAACTCGCCACCCTCGCCCAACTCTGCCATGCCGCCTGTGCCAAAGCAGCACTGCGCCCGGAGCCTCCGTCTGCTGTGGCCACCACGGCACGAAGCGACCAGCTGAGCCGGGAGGCATTGCGTCCAGCTTTTCCCGCTGGAGAAGCCACCCTCCAGCCGCTGCCCACCTCCTCCCATCCCGCTGGCAGTGCCGTCCTCCCTAAAGAAAGGTCGACAATGCGTGCTCTGCTTCATGGAGAGCACGGGTTGCGGTGGGGTTAACCAGACACACCCTGTTGGTTTGGTTGGCCCAAAATGTGATTGGACTCTTCAAGTTGCTGGGGAGAGTTTGATGTTGCCAATTTTTGAATGACAGCCTGGGCTGAATACTGTATATGCCCTGCGCGCAGCGTTGAGCTTCCTCTTTTCGCTGCGCGCATCGGATCACCCACCCACCGTCCCTAATTTTAGGGTGTTTGTTGCGTTTGACCTTGCTATGCCTGTCATGGGGTCATCGGCTTTTGGGGCAGGGGCCTGGTAGGAATTTTGTCCATTTGGCTGATTGGCTGGGGCCATTCGGTTTTTGCCTACTGCGTAGCAAATCGTCGCAACCTATAAGGTTGCGGTTAGGCACTGGTTTCAAAAATTGGTTGGTGGAGGGGTATGGATTGGCTGTGCCTGCCCCTCCAATGCTGCTGCTGCAAGGGAATTCCGTTAAAGGATTCCAGGGGTTTGCCATGCTTTTGTCCGTATCCCCGGCAAGGAGCTAGGGCCGTGCAAGCCCCTGGGAGCATGTGGGAAGAGGTGACGGTATGGTGCCCAGCCCCATTCTCTCCCCAATATTGTTTTCCCTTACTGGCTTTCGCTGGAATCTGGAAGTCAGTTCTGTCCTGGGGCGGGGACAGATAGTCGCAACCAATGCCTAAGCAACCACTCACATTATGTATTTTAATACAGTGGTACCTCGGGTTACATACGCTTCAGGTTACAGACTCCGCTAACCCAGAAATAGTACCTCGGGTTAAGAACTTTGTTTCAGGACTGGAGGTTTTGCTAAATATGATCAGAAGGGACCAGCTGATTCATGGTATTCAGGTTGGAGCTAAACAATACAAACTTAAAGCCTTTGCAGATGATCTTGTATTGACATTACAAGAGCCAGTACCTAGTACTAAGAGGGCTCTAGAATTAATCCAGGAGTTTGGTCAAGTGGCAGGCTTTAAGTTAAACAAGTTTAAAACTAAGGTTTTGGAGAAAAATTTGACGCCGATGGAGAAAGAGAGGTTTCAGAAAGAGACAGATCTAACATTAGTAAAGAAGGTAAAATACTTGGGGGTGAATATGACTGCTAAGAATGCAAATCTATTTAAAGACAATTACGAGAAATGTTGGTCAGAAGTGAAGAAAGACTTAGAGATTTGGTCGAATTTGAAGCTTTCCTTGCTTGGTCGAATTGCTGTTATTAAGATGAATGTATTGCCGAGAATGTTGTTTTTGTTCCAATCATTGCAAATCATTGACAAGATGGACTGTTTCAAGAGGTGACAAAGAGATATCTCTAGATTTGTCTGGCAGGGCAAAAAGCCCAGAATAAAATTTAAGATACTTACTGATGCTAAAGACAGAGGGGGGGGGGTTGCCCTGCCGGACTTTAAACTTTATTATGAATCAGTAGCTTTTTGCTGGTTGAAGGAATGGCTACTTCTTGAGAACACTGATATCCTAGATCTTGAAGGTTATGATAATGTATTTGGGTGGCATGCATATTTGTGGTATGGCAAGGTTAAAGCGCATAAAGCATTCAAAAACCATATTGTCAGGAGAGCACTATTTAATGTCTGGATAAGGTATAAAGATTTTTTGGAGAATAAAACCCCAAGGTGGTTATCACCTATGGAAGCGAAAGCTATGAAAAAACTTAATATGGAGGCAAAATGGCCAAAGTATTGTGAAATTTTGGAACAGGAAGGTGACAAGCTGAAATTGCAGAGTTATGAGAAGCTCAAAGGGAAGGTGCGAGACTGGTTACATTATTTTCAAATAAGAGAGGTTTATAATCAAGACAAAAAAATTGGTTTTCAGGTGGAAAAATCAAAGTTGGAAACAGAATTGTTAGAACCCAATGCTAAGATATTGTCAAGAATGTATAATTTGCTGTTGAAATGGAGTACTGAGGAAGAAACGGTAAAATCTGCTATGATTAAATGGGCACAAGATATAGGACACAATATCATGTTTGCTGACTGGGAGCAGTTGTGGACCACTGGGATTAAATTTACGGCATGTAATGCCCTAAGAGAGAATATTATGAAAATGATGTATAGGTGGTACATGACCCCAGTCAAGCTTGCAAAAATATATCACTTGCCCGATAATAAATGTTGGAAATGTAAAGAAATTGAAGGGACATTCTTTCACCTTTGGTGGACGTGCCCGAGGATTAAGGCTTTCTGGGAGACGATTTATAATGAAATGAAAAAGGTACTTAAATACACTTTTGTGAAGAAACCAGAGGCCTTTCTCCTGGGCATAGTTGGCCAATTGGTGCCAAAGAAGGATAGAACTTTCTTTATGTATGCTACAGCAGCAGCAAGAATACTTATCGCAAAGCATTGGAAGACACAAGAATTACCCACCTTGGAAGAATGGCAGATGCAAGTAATTGCCTATATGGAAATGGCTGAGATGACTGGCAGAATCCGAGATCAGGGAGAAGAGTTTGTGGAAGAAGATTGGAGGAAATTTAAAATTTATTTACAGAAGTACTGTAAAATGTATGAATGCTGATGACATTGAAATAAAATGAAGGGGTTCTAGTAACAAGAGATAAAAATTTGAAATTATAAATTTGGGAGGTAAAATTATAAGGACAAAGTAGTAGGATATGAATTTGCTGAACTAACTGTTAAAAAGGGATACAAAAAAGGGAGGCGTGAGGAAGTCAGGAAAATAAGTTAATCAAAGATGAACAATTAGAAAAGAGTGATTTGTGTTTTTTCCTATTTTATTTTTTGTGTGTTGACTGATTCCCCCCCCCCCTTGTTAGGTTAAATGTTTGTATTTTATGTATTGTGAAAGCTTGTATTGTTGTGTTTTATATTTTCCCTGTGTTTTTACTGTTCTATGTTTGGTTGTTTCTTTTTATTGTTAAAATTAATAAAATATTATTATAAAAAAAAAGAACTTTGTTTCAGGAGGAGAACAGAAATTTCGCGTTGGCGGTGTGGCAGCAGCGGGAGGCCTCATTAACTAAAGCGGTGTGTCAGGTTAAGAACAGTTTCAGGTTAAGAACAGACCTCCAGAACGAATTAAGTACGTAACCAAAGGTACCACTGTAAAGTTGTGGCCAAAATTATGCCAAAAACCTTAAACAAAAATTCTGTGTGAATTGTGATTTATTTAGGGGGGTGGCTTGGGGACCTCGACACGCAAGTCCTAGAATAGCCGTGGCTGATGAAACAGAAGGAACGGCAGATTCAGGCTCCAGACCAGCAGCAGATAACGAAATATGGCCCATTTACCTACGTCCCCTTTCAAACAAAAGCACCAAGGATGTCTCTGCGGTGTGAACTCTAGCCCAGTTCCCACTCGTACCACTTCCTGGGAGGAGCTGGCAGTGGAAGAGGGGATCATGCGTCCTACTTTATGGCGACTTGGCTTGTCTGGTCTAAGTCCGATGGAAAGATAAAGGATCCCAACAAGGGAGGGCAAGGGGCCTCGGATTGGCCCATCAACAGATCAACAGACATGCCTGCTCACCGTCTGCCCCCCCCCCTGTGGCAAGATCGGCTGCCTTTCTTATATAAATTGCAGTAACTGCTGCTCAGTTTGCATCTGCACAAATAGAAACTAGCATGTGCATTTTTTTTAGCAAATCTATGTCCTCTTTTCTAAGGGGCGGCCGCTAGCTTCAAGAAAGGGTCTCAAGTCCCACAGCACAAGTTAAGTTTCTTGGCACCTCTTATCTAAGGAGCTTAAGGTGGTGTACATGGTTCTCCCCCTCATTTAATTCTTACCAACAACCCTGTGAGGTTGTGCCTCAGCCTAACTTGACTGGCCCAAGGTCATCCACTGAACTTCATGGCTCAGCGGGGACTTGAATGCTCGTCTCCCAAGTCCTAGTAAGATGATGATGATGATTTATTTATACCCCAGGGACGCGGGTGGCGCTGTGGGTTAAACCACAGAGCCTAGGACTTGCCGATCAGAAGGTCGGCGGTTCGAATCCCTGCGACAGGGTGAGCTCCCGTTGTTCGGTCCCTGCTCCTGCCCACCTAGCAGTTTGAAAGCACATCAAAGTGCAAGTAGATAAATAGGTACTGCTCCAGTGGGAAGGTAAACGGCGTTTCCGTGTGCTGCTCTGGTTCGCCAGAAGCGGCTTAGTCATGTTGGCCACATGACCCGGAAGCTGTATGACGGCTCCCTCGGCCAATAAAGCGAGATGAGCGCCGCAACCCCAGAGTCGGTCACGACTGGACCTAATGGTCAGGGGTCCCTTTACCTTTTTATTTATACCCCACCCCTCTGGCTGGGTTTCCCCAGCCACTCTGGGCAGCTTCCAACAAAAGATTTAAAATACATTAAAACATCAGTGATTCAAAACTTCCTTAACCAAGCCTTTCTTAAGCTTGGGTTCCAAAATATGGTTGGACTAGCACTCCCATCATCCCTGACCACTGGCTGTGGATGTTGGGAATTGCAGTCCAGCAACATCTGGGAACCCAAGTTTGAGAAAGGCTGCTTTGACCACGACATTGACTTTCTGTCCTAGCTTCTCCAGGGATGGCGATGGCAAAGGGCAACCAGGATAAAGGAACAGCCTATGAAGTGTGGTAGCAGACTCTCCAGCATCATAGCATGGGGGTGGCCCACAGGGGCGGTTGCCCCAGGAGCAAAATTCTTAAGGGGTGCAAAATTTCAATACCCGGTGCTGCCTCAATACAGCAGGAAAGCTTCCGTCCCTGGGCTCCATTAGATATAATAATAATAATAATAATAATAATAATAATAATAATAATAATAATTTATTATTATTATTTATACCCCACCCATCTGGCTGGGTTTCCCCAGCCACTCTGGGCAGCTTCCATCTGAATATTAAAAACAATACAGCGTCAGACATTTAAAACTTCCCTAAACAGGGCTGCCTTCAGTTGTTTTTTAAAAGTAACATAGTTGTTTATTGCCTTGACATCTGATGGGAGGGCGTTCCACAGGGCAGGTGCCACCACCGAGAAGGCCCTCTGCCTGGTTCCCTGTGACTTCATTTCTCACAGTGAGGGAACTGCCAGAAGGCCCTCAGCGCTGTACCTCAGTGTCCAGGCAGAATGATAGGGGTGGAGACGCTCCTTCAGGTATACTGGGCTGAGGTCGTTTAGGGCTTTCAAGGTCAGCACCAACACTTTGAATTGTGCTCGGAAGCATACTGGGAGCCAATGTAGGTCTTTCAAGACTGGTGGTCCTGGCAGCCACTCCCAGTCACCAGTCTAGCTGCCGCATTCTGGATTAGTTGTAGTTTCCGGGTCACCTTCAAAGGTAGCCCCACGTAGAGCGCATTGAGCTGTCCAAGCAGGAGATAACCAGAGCATGCACCACTCTGGCGAGACAGTCCACGGGAAGGAAGGGTCTCATCCTGCGTACCAGATGGAGTTGGTAGACAGCTGCCCTGGACACAGAATTGACTTACGCCTCTACCAGCTCCATCTGGTACTCAGGATGAGACCCTTCCTTCCTGCGGACTGTCTTGCCAGAGTGGTGCATGCTCTGGTTATCTCCTGCTTGGACTTCTGCAATGCACTCTACATGGGGCTACCTTTGAAGGTGACCCGGAAACTACAACTAATCCAGAATGTGGCAGCCAGACTGGCGACTGGGGGTGGCCGCTGAGACCATATAACACCAGTCCTGAAAGATCTTCATTGGCTCCCAGTATGCTTCCGAACACAATTAAAAGTGTTGGTGCTGATCTTTAAAGCCCTAAACGGCCTTGGCCCAGTTGACCTGAAGGAGCGTCTCCCCCCCCCATCGTTCTGCCTGGACACTGAGGTCCAGCGCTAAGGGCTTTCCTGCAGTTCCCTCACTGCAAGAAGTGAGGTTACAGAGAACCAGGCAGAGGGCCTTCTCGGTGGTGGCACCTGCCCTGTGGAACGCTCCCCCATCAGATGTCAAGGAAATAAACAACTATCTGACTTTTAGAAGACATCTGGAGGCAACCCTGTACAGGGAAGTTTTTAATGTTTGATGTTTTATTGTGTTTTTAATATTCTATTGGGAATCGCCCAGAGTGGCTGGGCAAACTCAGCCAGATGGGCGGGGCATAAATATCATCATCATCATCAGTTGCTTAGAGCTTGGTGCTGATAACGCCAAGGTTGCAGGTTTGATCCCTGTTTGGAACAGCTTCATAGTCCTGCATTGCAGGGGGTTGGGATGGATGACCCCTGGGGGTCCCAAACCTACAATTCTAGGATTCTGTGAAATGCAGCAGGTTTGGCTCACCACATTTTCAAGTTATGAAGCAAAACACATTGCTGTCTAAAGAGGGGAGCCCCGTGAGACCATGAGGTCCAGAGTCTAAGCTTAGCCAACTGCTGTATAAAATTTAACTCTGACTCAAACCATGTAAGGATTATTTAACAGAAGAATTGTGTAGAATGGGTAGGGGCAGAGCTTTTTGAGGGGGTGGGGTATACGCGGGGGTAAGCATACCCCTAAACATTTTGTGAATCTAAGTTTGGCCTCATTGAGGGGCAGGATTTCAATATGAGTAGGTAAATGGGAGTACCCCCTAAACATGGTTTTAGGGGGGAACACTGGGTAGGGGGGGAGGCAGGCAGGAGTCATAGCTGTCAACCGTCCCTTATTTAGCGGGAAACTCCCTTATCCCAGCACCGTGTCCCACTGCTGTCCCTTATTGATGATGTCCCTTAAATTTCCCGGATTTCATGCTTGCCCAGCTCGGGAGGGAAGCAGCGGCTCGGGGTCCTCTGCTGCGTGAGAGAGCGCGCGCTGGCGCCGTCGTCCTGGCGCGAGGAGTTCCATCGGCCCTTCCCCACCCTAGAGAGAGGGGGGAGGGAGAGAGACTCTCACCCACGCCACCCGCAAGCCCGGAGGCGGCAGCGGTGGTGGCAGCTGAGGAGGCAGCCTGAGGGAGGAGGAAGAGGAGGGGATGGGGAGGGACGCAGAAGGGCGGCGCTTCAGCGGCCGCTGCGGCACCGCAACTCCCTCATGCCGGATTGACAGCATCTGTCAATCCTACCAATGTATGTAACTCTTTACAATAGCAAAATCTCTTATTTTGGCTGCTGGTCCCTTATTTTCAAATCTGTAAGTTGACAGCTATGGCAGGAGTACACAACTATTTCCACACAACCGCCCGCCATTACAACAAATCCCGTGACCTTGTGTAACAAAAAAACTACCACCCTTTGCCAAGAAAAGAAAGAAAAAAGGCAAGGGGACCTTTGCTACATTTATATGGTTTATTTCAGGGTTTTATAGCTCCACCTCGTGGCTGGAAACAAAACATAGTCTGATTCCACAGCTGATGCAGGAGATAGCTGCGCAGTCCTGATGCTTGTTCAAATCTTGGCCCATATGATAATTATACCACATTACCGGGAAATATATATATTTAATAGGTATATACAGTGGTACCTTGGTTTACGAACTTGGTCCGTTCCGGAAGCCCGTTCTTAAACCAAAGTGTACCTAAACCAAGGTGTGCTTTCCTATAGCAGCGGGGGCTCAATTTACAAATGGAACACACTCAACAGGAAGTGAAAATTGTTCTTATTCCAAGGCAAAGTTCACAAACAAAAACACCTACTTCTGGGTTTGCAGCGTTCTTAATCCAAGTTGTTCATAAACTGAGCTGTTCTTAAAGCAAGGTACCACTGTAGTTATTTCTTATATCAACATAGTTTGCTGGGTGAATTTGAAATAAACATAATACCATCAAAATACCACAATAAATTCGTATCCGGCACAAGGCAATGGCATGCGCTTTCTTTTGCAAGCCAATTTTGGATGCTTGCGTTTTTCATTTATAAAAAAAATGTTTATATGCCTCCATATCATAAAATGAAAAATACCAGTTTACAGCATTAATACATAAAACATCCAATAGAAAACATCAATTGGCTGTTGTGGAAAAATCTAGGTTTGGGGGTTGTTGTTTTTTGTATCTTAGAAAGTTTAATTTTTGAACATTTGCAAGCATAAGGTCTACCTGCTAGCCCACTACGAAGCACTATTCTAGGGATGTGAATTCTTGGGGCAGATAATAGCTCTATCTCTCCATCAGAGGTAATAGCAACCAAAACAGAGAGGTGAGACAAAACTACCCATATTCCAAATGAGTCCAGTTTAGCAGGGTGCAGCACTGGAACAAACAATGGTCAAGAGGTGTAGTGAGCAGCCTTCTCTAAAGACTGGACGCCTTGGTTATACAAATCCATTTGTGGTTTATTTCTCACGGCATTCTGGCCATTTCCTTGAGGGGCACAGCTCTGAATTTAGAGCATTAAAAGCAGAAAAATGGTGCTAGTCAAATGGTTGTTGTTGTTGTTTAGTCGTTTAGTCATGTCCGACTCTTCGTGACCCCATGGACCAAAGCACGCCAGGCACTCCTGTCTTCCACTGCCTCCCGCAGTTTGGTCAAACTCATGCTGGTAGCTTCGAGAACACTGTCCAGCCATCTCGTCCTCTGTTGTCCCCTTCTCCTTGTGCCCTCCATCTTTCCCAACATCAGGGTCTTTTCCAGAGAGTCTTCTCTTCTCATGAGGTGGCCAAAGTATTGGAGCCTCAGTCAAATGGTAGCAATCACATTAATTCTCCTCTTCCAAAACAGCGGAATAGGCGAGTTAATCACCTGCGTAGTTGCCGCAGAACAGAAATGTTTCCAGCAAGTGTTTAAAAGTCGACACAAAAGGCACCTGCTGATAGCTGTGCAATCCAGATGCTTGTTCAAATCTTTGCCCGTATGATAATTATACCACATTACAGTGAAAACATATATTTAATAGGTATATAGTTATTTCATTTATCAACAAATGGGTGAATTTGAAATAAACATAATACTGTCAAAATACCACAATAAATTCGTATCCGGCACAAAGCTTTCTTTTGCAAGCCAATTTTGGATGCTTGCTTTATTTATTAATAAAAATGTTTATATGCCTCCAAATCAAAGCAGTTTACAGCAATAATACATAAAATATATAACAGAAAACATCAACTGACCGTTGTGGGAAAATGTATTCTTAATTGCCTGCATAGTCCTCTCGGAACAGAAATGTTTCCATCAAGCGTTTAAAAGTTGACACAAAAGGCACCTGCTGAATCTCTTTTGGTGGAGCTCAGTGGGGAATATCAGGTGCGAGTGACTGTCATCACCCCATTAATGTCTCTCTCTGTGATGCCTCCATCTGGTCTCTGAGATAGGCCATCCATTAATGGCAAAGAATCCTCCTCCTCTTATTGCCTGAGCCATTACAATGCAACATCTGTAGAGAAGGATCCAGTGCCGGATTTACGTATAAGCTAAACAAGCTATAGTTGTTGAGCTTTTATTAGGATTGAAGTTGTGGAGGTTTCTTTAGGATTTTACCCCAGGAAATAAACTGCCACAGGGGCCAGACGAAACGGATTTTGGACATGCCTGAGCTAATGGATGCTGACCGCTTCCCTGGTGGGAATCTGTTGTGGACCTCTTCCTCCACTTCCTTTCTGGCCAAAGAGACCCGCATGGTCGCAACTTTGGAGGCATTACATCCTAGCCTAGGAGGGAACAGAAGAAGACGACCTAGATCCCAGATCCTGGTGGTGGGACCAGGGCCGGATTTAGGTTTGATGAGGCCCTCAGCTCCTGAAGGTAATGGGGCTCCTTATATGTCCAGCTGTCCTTTGTCAACACCAGGTTGTCGCTGTTTTTTGGTGTTGAATATATGCTATGTGGTAATTGATGGACCTCATAGGTATCTCAAGCCATTTGCCCATGTTGCCATGCAACCATTCCATGCAGAATATAGGCACCCTATATATAGAAAGGAGCAAACCAGGGATATTTTAGGGAGCAGGCGGGGCCCATGACTTCCATCATAGGAACCTACACAACACAAAACACTTTTGCTGTATGTAGGTTTTGTTTTATTTGTTTTTTATCTTATATTTTGGAAATGTACATCCAGGTTTTTTTCCCTTTAATTTTTTGGGTGGCCCCCAAAGAGAGTGGGGCCCTGAGCTAGAGCTTGTTTAGCTTATACGTAAATCTAGCACTGTCTGCCGTCAGAAACATTAAACGATGTCAGTCTCTTTATCCTTCGAAGCCCATCAGTTCATCTGCCTGCAGACTGACTTCTCTGGCTATCTTCTTTGACTCAGCTCTATTATCTGAGATCTGAGATCCTTAAACTGGGAAGACTGAAGATTGGACGTGAGGCATCCATTCTGAGGTCTTTGTGCTCTGCTAATCCGCTCCACTTCCCAGTGGGGAGGAGTTGCGTTGGACCGCGTGGCCACCCATTCCCCACTGGGGGCGGGGGACCTTGTCCCCCATTGCTTGGGGGATCCCGGCCATGTCAGAGCCCAGCCAGCCAATCCGCTGGCCGGGGGGGACATGGCCGGAGCTGTTTAAATGGAGTAGTGAGCCAGAGGACTTCCTCTTTGGCTCGCTTCTTGGGGGGGGGGGAGGTGAGGTGTGGCCATCACCTGCCTCTCCATGCTTAAGGGTATTCCGTTAAAGGAATCCAGGGGTGTAGATCTAGTCTGAAGCCCGGCTGGGGGCTTGGGCCTTGACACGACTCTGACGAAAACACCAGGGGGAGCTTGAGTTGGTTCGCATCGACAGGGCTCCCCCTACCGGTGGCTTACCCTTACTGGACTTCCTGCATAATGGGCAGGAGTCAGATATAGTCAGGTCCAATCAATGCCTAAGCCAATACCGCTCATATTCTGTAATTTCAATAAAGTTTTGGCCCAAAATTTGCCCAATAACATAAACCTAATATCCGTGCCCTTGTGTGAGTTATTTCCAACGAGGGGGTGGCTGCGGGGTCTCGACACGCAACTGAGCTACGTGGTCATGGTAGCTTTTTAGCCTGTGCACGAACGGCAAAAGTGACACTTGTGCTGAGCTCATGAGTATATTCCACCCAGCAAACCTCCAAACGTGGACGCTATTTCTCTTTTGAACAAGCGTCACATACAGAAGCAGCCCACAGGAAATAACAGCCTAGAGATCAAAGGCAGACAAACACGGACCATTTCAAAAGCGCTTTTTCCGCTGCAGAGCTTAAGGTAGATGAATATGGATCGATTTAACACCCCGGGCAGCCCACAGCAAACGGCCCTTTAGAGATTAAAGCCAGATAAATGTGCTGTTATGTACTGAGTTGAATAGGATCCAAACTGCAGCAGTCTGATTGGTCCTAGAACAATAGGATCCAAAAGGCAGCAGTCTGATTGGTCCTAGAACAATAGGATTCAGAATGCAGCAGTATGATTGGTTGGCAGGAACTACCCAATCATGCTCCAGATAGAAGTGAATCCACAACCTGATTGGCTTACAATAGAATTCTGGAATTAGCCAATCATGTGCAGCCCATTGTGTAAATAATGTATATAAAGCAGATACTTTGAGGGGACTTTCATTCATTCCTCCTCACCACTATGAGCTGAATAAAGAGCATGAAATCACTTTGCGACTCTGAGTATATTTCATGTGCACAAGTCAAATTGCTTTCTTGTGTTTGTTGTTTGAATATGGCACACCCAGGTCCATAGTCCAATGAACTAAATCTGCTGCCTTTTTAGTTCATGCACAAAAGGCTGGACAGAAAAGGATTTGCTTTTCTCCGCGCTTCAGGGCCACCTGCAAAACTGAGACACCTCTCAGAATTCTATCGTTTTCATAGATTCATAGATTCAAGGGAATCTAGTTCTTCATCCTAAGGGAGTTCCAAGTTTCCTGTTGCGGGGGCGGGGAAAAAAAATAAAATTTACCACCTTGCTCAGCTGCAATCCTATACACATTTACCTTAGACTAAGTTCTATTGAACTCAATAGGTTATAGCAAGAAGTTGCTTACATCAGTTCCTAAGGGTCAAATGAAATGTGGCCATGGCCAGCTTGTCTTGGCCTAAACTGAGTCCCAGTAAAGTGGGGGGTTGGGGGGGAGGGAAGGAGAGATGCTTTAAGGTAGAGAAGGGGTGGGAAGAAGGGGTTAAAACAGGCATGTCCAAAGTCCATTTCGGTGGCATAATCTGGCCCGCCGGTCGGTTTAATCCGGTCCCTGTGGCAGTTTACTTCCTGAGGTAAAATCCTAAAGAAACCTCTGCAACCTCAATCCTAATAAAAGCTCAACAACTTCAGTCTTAAAACTCAACGAATTTGGGGTAAAATCATAAAAAAGCTCAACAACTTCAATCCTAAAAAAGGTCAAAGGTCAACAACTTTGGTCGGCCCTTCACTTCATCAAATCTGGCTCTCTTTGAAAAAAGTTTGGACACCACTGCATCAGCTGCATCTCTTTGGGTCTTGTTTATTAGTATCTGCATGCATAGAAAGCATTGGCTGGGTGGGGAAGTATGAAATATTGCTGTGTTACCATTACTCCTTGTGTTGAGGTGAAGCTGCGTGTTCTTGATTTGCTTTAAATTTTATATCTGTTTATTTTTCAGGAGAATAGCCTGCTAGGTAGCTTTCCCTGCATGCGGTAACTCAAACACACACAGAAAGCAGACTTTTCGTGCTTTGTCCCCAGAGAAATATTGTTTTGCACAGATGAAAGCGAAGAGCACAGAGACACGGATCCTTGGCCCCGAACAGATAAAAATGAGGTAGCAGTGGGGAGAAAGGGGAGCAGAACACCCACAGGATGTTTATTTGACAGATGTTTGATCCTCACAGCTGTCTCCCGGTGGAGGGAGGGCTAGCATCAGTTGAGCACACGGCACAGCCAGCTCCCTAATATCTACAAAGGAGTGTCTCTTAGGAGACAAGATTCCTGCCTATCCTTTATGCTTATAGTTCCCACACTTCTGGCAATGTGCTAAAATGTGCTAAAATGCCAGGTCAAGCTCCTACGTCGAAAATATCATCGAAAATGTATAAATTATTATTGGAATGGCATACTAAAGATGAGGAAGTCAAAGGGGTGGTGATACAATGGGCTAAAGATCTTGGATATCATATTCAGTTAGAAACTTGGGAAAGGTTGTGGAAGGAAGGTATTAATTTTACTGCATGCAGTGCACTTAAAGAAAGTGTTACGAAAATTGGCTAAAATGTACCTAATAGATATCTGAAGCCATTTGCTGTACACTGGTACCTCAGGTTACATATGCTTCAGGTTACATACGCTTCAGGTTACAGACTCTGCTAACCCAGAAATAGTGCTTCAGGTTAAGAACTTTGCTTCTGGTTGAGAACAGAAATCGTGCTCCAACGGCGCAGCGGCAGCAGGAGGCCCCATTAGCTAAAGTGGTGCTTCAGGTTAAGAACAGTTTCAGGTTAAGTACGGACCTCCGGAACGAATTAAGTACTTAACCTGAGATACCACTGTATGTAGGTTTAATTTGTTTTTTATCTTATATTTTGGAAATGTACATCCATTTTTTTCCCTTTAACTTTTTTGGGGGCCCCCAAGAGAGTGGGGCGCTAAGCTACAGCTTGTTTAGCTTATACGCAAATCTCGCACTGGGTGGGACACTGAAGAGAAGTCTGCAGAAGGGATGAGCTGGGAGGTGCTAGAAGCAGGAGGTTTGAGCAATCAAGGGAGGTCAGAAGAAGGACGGTTAGAGGCTGGGACTCAGGCAGAGAGGAGTCAGAGATTGGCAGGACAGCCCCAGAGTCTTGTTACTTTCTATTAATAAAGAGCTACTTGCCTTCCATGCCTGCTGTGTGTGTACCTGCCCTGTGGATGACCTGCCTCACTGACAGCTCCTTGACAATATGACAGGCTGCACAGTGAGATGTTCTCTTTTCTGACGCCATATTCTGCCTTCATTGCACAGCTAAAGTGTCAGCTAAAGTGGGTGTGACCATTGCTCCTCCACTTCCCTTGGAGCCAAACACTTCTTGGAACCACTGCTCAAATCATTTTGTGGTGACGGGGCAAATATTGGACCGTGCTGACATTTGGGTATTGTGTACCGTATTTTTCGCCCTATAGGACGCACTTTTCCCCCTCCAAAAATGAAGGGGAAATGTGTGTGCGTCCTATGGGGCGAATGCAGGCTTTCACTGAAGCCTGGAGAGTGAGAGGGGTCGGTGCGCACCGACCCCTCTTGCTCTCCAGGCTTCAGGAAGCTATCCGCAAGCTGCCTGCACCCCGAAGCCTGGGGGCGTGCTGAGCTCAGCGCCCCCAGGCTTCGGGCTTCGCGCAGCTCTCCCACGTCTTGTGGAGAGCTGCCTGTTCTGGGGGCTGGGGTCGGGGGAAGCTCGGGCTTCCCCCGCCCCAACCCCGCGCCTGGGGGGGGGGGAATAATTTTTTTTCTTTATTTCCCCCCCAAAAAACTAGGTGCGCCCTATGGGCCGGTGCGCCCTATGGGCTGAAAAATACGGTAATTACATGAAGGACGCTACACCAATCCACTCACTCAGATTAACAAGACACCAGTTTGGCCAGATAACTCGTTCCATGGTAATATTAATGGTCCTGCAGGGGACATGGGTAGCGCTGTGGTGTAAACCACTGACCCTCTTAGGCTTGCTGATCAGAAGGTCCGCGGTTCGAATCCCCATGATGGAGTGAGCTCCCATTGCTCTGTCCCAGCTCCTGCCAACCTAGCAGTTCAAAAGCATGCCAGTGCAAGTAGATAAATAGGTACCACTGTGGTGGGAAGGTAAATGGCATTTCTGTGCGCTCTGGTTTTCATCATGGTGTCCCGTTGCACCAGAAGCGGTTTAGTCCTGCTGGCCACATGACACGGAAAGCTGTCTGCAGACAAATGCCGGCTCCCTTGGCCTGAAAAGTGAGATGAGCTCCGCACCCCATAGTCACCTTTGACTGGACCTTGTCCATAGGATTAGCTGCATTGCACCTTTCCACCCGTTGAAATGGTTGTTCTTACTTAGGACAATTATAAAAAGGTAAACGGGGTCTTTACTGTTTACCTTTTTATAATTGTCCTAGGTAAGAACAACCATGTCAACAGGTGGAGAGGTGCAATGCAGCTAATCCTTTGGACAAGGCCTGAACATTTAAGACTGCTAGACGTGGGCTAGTAAGACCTTGTTCACATGTGCTACTCTAAGTCAACCAAAACACAGGCTGCAAACTGAAACAACGGCATATTGCTTCTTTGCCTCCGTGTCTTGCCCGCTTTCTCTGCAATTTTATACTGTAAGCTCCTCAGGGGACAGACCTGTCCACTTGTCCTCTCTAAAGACCAATGCACACCGATGCTGCTATATCTAAATAATCTGCTGCACATAGATTTCTGTATAATTCCTGGGGCACATCATTTGCCACCCATTGCTCTTATTACTCTGCTCTACCCAATAAATGCTTTAATAAGAATACTATTTTCTCACTGCCCAGTGCCTGAAGTGGAGATTTTAATCTGTTTTAGGAATTGTGAGATTCATATATTGCTATATCCCATATGACCAATTTGCATGCAATGCCTGATATTAATAGCTTCAAAGTTAGCACATTTTTTCATACCCCGCCCTGCTTTGTCCCTTGTGGTTAGGGGTGGGTTTTGTGTAACTTGAAATGTGATCACATGGCCTGCATTCAACCTAATTGTCTCCTCCAGCTGTCTCCCTTTATCTTAACAGTTTTTGTGTGTGTGTTTTTTAAACCCATTACTGTTAGCAGGCAATGGAATGAACTATCTACAAAAACATGCCTTGCCCAGGGACATCAAATCTCCCTCCCCCGCCACGATTTTATTTTATTTTCTCCCTTTGAACATGCAGCCCAAATGTGGGGCTATTGTGTAACTTGGAAGCTTGCACGCTGCTGTTTGAACGCTATCTGCTCCAAATAAAAGATATCCTTCCACTTGCTTAATATTCTCTGCTTTGAGGGGCCCACCGAAAGGGAAAAACAGGTTTCGATTTGGAACGTAATGAGCAGGAAGGAAGGTAATACAACAGCAAGGGGCAAACAGAGCTCCAGGTTTTCTAAGGTTGCCCTTGAACATCCGTAACACAGTCGATTCGGTTTATTTACTCGAACTGGAAGAGATGAAAGTCTCTGTTATTCTAAATAAGATCCAAGAATACAGCGAGCTGTCAATTTGCTCTAATAGTGGGAGGTACAATCAGGGACAGTAGTATTTTTGTTTAACTGAAAGCTCACAGTGCCGTAGCCTTAAAATTGCAAAGCACCTCACATTTTACCAAGCTAACCACCACTCAGGAAGGAGTGTCATACATATCACAGTGGTACCTCGGGTTACATACACTTCAGGTTACATACGCTTCAGGTTACAGACGCTGCTAACCCAGAAATAGTGCTTCAGGTTAAGAACTTTGCTTCAGGATGAGAACAGAAATTGTGCTCCGGTGGCGCGGCAGCAGCATGAGGCCCCATTAGCTAAAGTGGTGCTTCAGGTTAAGAACAGTTTCAGGTTAAGTACGGACCTCCGGAACGAATTAAGTACTTAACCCGAGGTACCACTGTATCCCCTTAAATCACATTCTCCCGCTCTATGAATTCTGGTCACTGCAGTTGACCTCTCAAAGAGTCATGGGCGTAGACAGGGGCGGCAGCTGTCACCCTCAAAACAAGTAAAAAAATACAAACACCACCATCTCCCTCCCTAGAGAGCATTTCCCCAGAAAAGGTCAGTGCCTGCTTTTGTCACACAAATGCACGCTGCCTATCATTTCATCCTTCATTATAATGTGCAAGCCGTTCTCTGCAGAACATCAGAATTCAGGATACTGCAGCAGTGGGTCTCACTGGCCATCTCTCTTGCTCAGCAATGCACTTGTCCCCTGGAGCGGTCATTCAGTCCTTTGTGGAGAGTAAAGACCTGGCTAAGGTCAACAATGACAGGAGAACATCTCCATGGGCTTTGCTTACTGAGTGCACACAGAAAAACTGCATGGGGGGGATTTAAGAAGTGCGGGAAAGGTTTGCATCAAATCCGAGAAAACTTGTTTTGGTTTAGATTTTTTTTTCTAAAACAAGATGAAAAAGGGAGTGCTCTTTGTAATTTTGCAAAATATACACTCGTTCACCACATGAAAGGTACTCCCCGGTGTTAATTTTATGTTTAGCTTCCTAGTTTTCACATGGCGGAAGGTTTAGTTGGATTTTTCTGAGCCCTTGGGGTTCAAAAAAGTAATTTGAAACCACTGTTGTTGAGACATTTCATTCTGAAAATACTAGACAGAGCCAGACAGAGGATGATGACAGCTGGGGGTCCTGCCCACCCCCACCCCCCCAACATAAGTCCTGTCTGCGCCCATGCACAGAGTTACAATTCCCAGGAAACCTGAATGAGCTACAGTGCCCGTAATTTTTTGAGGGGGGAAATGTGCTTTAAAGCGTGCACGCACCCTGACGATGCAATTCCATCTACTCGCAAGTAAGTCCCATTGTGTTTAAGAGGTTTACTCCAACCTAGGCAAGGGTGCACTGAACTGCAGCCTGTGGGAGAAACTGGGCCTTCAGTTCATGTGTTCTCATCTGTCTCAATCCGATCAGGACTTATTGACTAAGCTTCCAGAAAACACAGAGGTGAGAGCCTTTCCTGTACAGTAAGTCAAGCACCCGGAAATGAGCAGTTGACACAGTCTGCTTTGTTTAAACCTAGTGCCCCATTTTGGGACCAGTGTTTGGTCTTGATTTCACTGGAAACAGGCAAATCGGAGATTTCGAGAGAAGGGTGTTGAAACCTCTGCATCAGTTCCCATAAGGTCACCCATCCGCAGTGTATTTGGGCAACAGCATTGTGTACAAAAGTTAGGGAGGGTATATTCACATTTCCTGTGGTTGGCATATATGCATCTCAGTTTTGAAGGTTCTGGCCTATAGTTTCAGGGCTCTGCAGAATCTCAGCTCCACTTTTGTTGTTTTTCTTTTTGATGTTTACTTTTCAGGAATGCTTTTTCAAAATGCCACCTCAGGGTTTACCAGATTTTCCTTCCTGCTTCTCCGCTGCAGGAGTTGAACCTGAGGTCTCATAAATGTGATGCATCTATTTTGCTAACAGCCCAGCCTCCTTCCCTTTACTGCTGCAAGAAATGACGGAGGCAGTGGCTGATGCTGGGTTTTTTTGAGCCACGATACTGGGATGGTAACTGTGGTGTGGTCATAAGGAAAGGGTTAAAATAGGTGTGATGTGATTGGCCAGTGAGAATGCAAGGGGGGAATAAAAGTTAGAGTGGGAGGTTTTGAAAGTTGGTTGAGTTGGAGAGTTGAGGTTTGGGAGTTGAAGAAGGAAGAGGGAGGAACAGGCAGCGGGTTGGTCAAGTTGTATTGTGAGAGAGTGAGAGGAATTGTTAGGTTGAGTCAGATAGATAGTTGGGAATAATCAGTGTGAAGTTGTTAGGAACTAAGATGCCTTATGAGGAACGGCTAAGGGAGCTGGGCATGTTTAGCCTGGAGAAGAGGAGGTTAAGGGGTGATATGATAGCCATGTTCAAATATATAAAAGGATGTCACATAGAGGAGGGAGAAAGGTTGTTTTCTGCTGCTCCAGAGAAGCGGACACGGAGCAATGGATCCAAACTGCAGGAAAGAAGATTCCACCTAAACATGAGGAAGAACTTCCTGACAGTAAGAGCTGTTCGACAGTGGAATTTGCTGCCAAGGAGTGTGGTGGAGTCTCCTTCTTTGGAGGTCTTTAAGCAGAGGCTTGACAACCATATGTCAGGAGTGCTCTGATGGTGTTTCCTGCTTGGCAGGGGGTTGGACTCGATGGCCCTTGTGGTCTATTCCAACTCTATGATTCTATGATTCTAAGATTAAGAAACTGTCAAGAAAAACTAACTGAAACCATAAGCTTGTTCCTGCATTTAAAAAGAAACTTGATTATTTGTTTATGTTAACAACTGACTGGACTCCATGTGTCCCCGTGAGATACGGGGTGGTGGCAGCGGAAAAAGCAATCGCAGTGGCGGCATAGACCGTCAAACATCTGGGGGCCCTGTGTGTGATCGCCACAGTAATTGACTCTGGTTCAGTATATTTTTGTATACGATGTGTGTTATCTGAACGTTGGACAGATAGTGTGGCCAATGGGTTTTTCCACTTGGCCACTTGTTTTTTTGCTGCGGTGCCTGCAGAGTCAATGAGCTCTCCGACAGCTCAACTGAACAGTCACTAAATCAGGAAAGAAAAGCAAATTCACTTGACATGTTTGAAGGCAGCAATCGTTCTCGCAGTGTTCAGTCCAAGCCTGTGTTGGAACCCAGTCTGTTAGAAAGCTCAGTGCTACAGAGGCTGAAAATAAGTTTGTCATTTATCACATTGGTCAAGGAGGCCTACGGACAATCATTGGCAGAATTCCAGGGGAGATGAAGGAAACGCTGGAATGAACAACAATGTACCGGTAGTTTTTAAGGACAAAACAGGTTGCAGTTGTGCTAATTTTTCCAGACCAGAGTCTTTCAAACGTTCAAAAAAGATATTCAAAATCTCAGCCGACGAGTATGCCACATTCTGATTCAAGACAGCTGTCTAAAAATAGGGACAATTCAGCCAGGTGTAGGGCCAAACTTCAAAGGGAAACCTATGCTTTCTTGTCCTGATGTTAATGTTCGGGGCAGGGGGCATTGCTGGGAGAATTTGGAGGTGCAGTAGCACAGCAGTCGGGGGGTAGATTTATTCACATGGGAAGAGAAAGATTGTCTCTTTTGGTAGATGGATCCACTACCAGACAGAAGATTGACAGACCCTCCAGGTGTCCCTATTTTCCAGGGATAGTCCTGGATTTACAAAGGCATTCTGGTTTCTATTTGATCCCGCTTTTCATTAGGACGCCTCTATTTTAATCAGAGAAATGTTGGAGGGTATGGATCTAGGACAATCATAAAGAGGCTAAAGAGACTTTTCGCCCACATATAGAAGAGCAGATATTGTATTCTCTGATAATGGACCACAGTTTGCATTTCAGAACATTCCAAAAGCAGCGGGGATCTGATCATCAAAAATCTGATCGTCAAAATAGCAAAGACAATTTTGGCCAAAGCCAGAAAAGCAAGTACTTCTGGACTATCACAACACACTTTCACAATGGGATGCGAGTCCAATCCATATGTTCATGATGCTTTGGGCCAGTTGTAAAGAATATTCAACTTTCATTTATCATTGCACAATTCAGCCAGCCAATTCTGGGATTACAGAGCACATCAGGATTCTTCCTCAACGCAACAACCACTGTCTTTTTAGTCTTGCTTCTCCTGAGCCATACGAGAGGCGAATGTTGTGCTTTGCGGTGAAGCATGGCGATTGCAAACTCAAATGTGTTGGATGTCTTGTGATTTCTGTGCAGCACAAAGTGCTGATATTGTGGAAAAAAAAAGTTGCAGCCCTTCTGGGGAAAAAAATATTGCGAAAGAGTTTTGTAATGGCCGGACCTGAAAATGTCACTCAAAGCCTCAATGACACACTGGGCAATAGATATAGGACACGATATAGATTCTAATCTCTGGGGAAAACTCTGGAAAAGTGACTTGAAGTTTACAGCATGTTATTATTTGAAGGAGAATTACCTGAAAATGATCCACAGGTGGTATTGAACTCTGAGTGGGCTTGTTAAGATGTATAAGACTTAATCAGATAAGTGCTGGCGATGCAAAGAGGTGGAAGGAATATTCTTTCATATGTGGTGGACTTGTAAAAGGGTAAAAGAGTATTGGGAAATGATCCATAATGAACTGGAAAAAAATGTTTAAATGTACTTTCCCCCCAAAACCAGAGTCCGTTCTATTGGGAATAATTCAGACTGAAATCCCCAGGTGTCAAAAAAAAAAGGTTATTTATGTATGCTACAACTGCAGCCTGTGTTTTGTTAGCCCCTAAATGGAAAATGAGCGAGGTCCCAACCAAAGAAGAATGGCAACTAAAGTTGACACAATTGACACTTTCCAAAGTTACACCGTTCAGTTGGATTTGTGGCGCTGCAGAGGGGTTGTTTTGTGCTTGTTGGTGCAGCACTTTGTTTTTTGGATGTTGAGCGATAGGCCAAGCTTTTCGTAAGCTTCTGCGAAGATATTTAGGATGGTTTGGAGGTCATCCTCTGCGAGTGCACACACGACGTTGTCATCAGCCTATTGAAGCTCTGTGAAGGAAGTTTCGGTAACCTTACTCTTTGCTTTCAGCTCAGAATAAAGAGCTTTCCATCTGTTCTATACTGTATACGATTTCTACTCCGGTGGGGAGTTTCCCTTCGACAAAGTGTAGGATCATGGCAGTGAAAATAATGAACAGAGTTGGGGTAATAACACAAACCTGTTTAACACCTGATCTCATTGAATGGCTGCGGGTCCCACCACACCCCAAGCACAACTCTGCTCCGGAGAACCCAGATCCGGCGTTTAGCTCGCTGGCTTTTCCCCTCCTTTCCCGCTGCTCGCTTACGCGCGGCCAAGGAGAATGATGGCCACCCGCCACCCGGGGAAGGAAACCTTCCCAGTAGTGCAGCCTCTTCTTGCGCACGTTTGCCGGGGCCGCGGGGGGGGGGGGATTTCCTGCCGCATTCCGCCCCCCGCCCTCCCCAGCCAGCCGGTAAACGTGCGTAACGGGACGGCGAGCGCACAGTGGCCAAGGCGAGCGCACAGGGAGCGCAGCCCCGGCGCTTCGACGGCGCGCCCGTGCCCGGGAAAGTCTCCTCCTGCCCTCGCCTTGAGCGGAGGCGACGTCCGGGCGTCGGAGAGTCCTCCCAGCTGCCGTTAGAGGAGCCAGAGCTCTTCAGCGCCTACTTGCGAAGCGCCGGCTGCTTAAGGAGCGCCTGCGCTCCCTTTCGCCCTCTTTCCTCCTCCTCCTGGGCGGGCCCCGGATCCGCCTCCAGCCGCTGGCGGGGCCGAAAGGAACATGGTGGCCGCTTCCTCCCTCGCCAGCAACAGCGACGTTACGGCTTGCTCGTGAGGCGGCGCCGGAGCGAGCCAGGCCGCGAGGGAGTCTCTGCGCCCGAGGCGACGACGGACGGGGAGTCCCGCGTCTGGCCAGCGCCGCCGGTGAGGCGGGGAGAGGAGAGCGCGGGGGGCCGGGTGGGGAGGGCAGGCTGACAGGCGGACGAGAGCTCGGCCGCTTCCCGGGGCGCTTCCTCGGTTAGGAGACCCCCTTAGCTCGCCCTCCAAGAGGCTCGTTTTGGAGAGGGTGGCGGGGAGAGAGCGCGCGCGCGCAACCCGGCCAGGGCGAATGCAGAGTCGAGGATGTGGGGCTGGCTGTTTCGCCCCCCACGCACTTCCCCGGCAGCAGCAGCCCTTTCCCCTCCCCATAGCATTGGGGCAAGTTGGGGGTGAGTGGGAAGGAAGGCTGGAAACGCAGAAAGGCGAAAGAGAGAGAGGGCGCGTGGGAATTTCGCCCGGGCCCGGAGGTGGCCTCTCCAAAGCTAGGGCTGCCCTCTTTTGTATGGGGTTTGGGAAGCGGAGGGCGTTCGGCGGCAGCCCTCCTGATGTGGGGTTGGGAGGGGTGGCGGGGAAAAGAGTCTCGCGCGCTGTTCTACTCGCTCCGCGTTTCCTCCTGGGAATGGCTGTCTCCTCCTCCTCCTCGCCGCGCATGTCCTCACCTGCCCAAGGTGTGCTGGGCGGCGTTCGCTTGCAGGTGGGGATGGGGAGGCAGCAGCTTGTCGCGGGGAAGAAGGCGGCCCCACAGGGCCCCATCCTTTCTTGCTGAGCATCGGGGGAGATGTGCCGCTTGTTGTCACATCTGCTGCGCATGCAGCGGAAACCGGAAGCCTACACACCTGTGCGCGCCTTGTTGTCATTTTGCTGTCTATAGGACAGCCCCTCCAAGTGCCCCTGTTTTCCAGGGACAGCCCCGGATTTACAGACGCCGTCTCAGTTTCTGGTTTCACTCCAGAATGTTTCCTTAGGGCGTCCCTATTTTCATTGGAGAAATGTTGGCGTGTATGGGGTTATGCGACCCCGGAGCCAAAGAGATAAGTAACCATGAAAAGACAATTGAAGGCAGCCCTGTAGAAGGAGGTTTTTGATGCTTAATGTTTTATTATGTTTTTATATATGTTGGAAGCTGCCCAGAGTGTCTGGAGCAATAATAATAATAATAAAAATATTATTATTATTATTATTATTATTATTATTATTATTATTATGGAATAGTACGTCCCTGTTTTCATCACCAAAATGTTGGAGGGTATGCTGTGAAGAGTAGCTTGCTTGCTAGGTGGTGGTTTTTACAAGGCAGTTTCTTCTTGAGATCATCAATCATCAGTCTTGAGGAAAGTGGTAGCAAGCTGCTTTCACTGGGCATTGCCATGTTTAGCAATAATATTTCCAATGTGTTTCAGCAATAGTTTCAGTTTTTCTTTATCGGTGTGAGAAAGCCATTATAACTGAATTGCTGGTGGGGAAAAAATCCTGCTTAGTATTTGCTCCGAATGTTCCCTCTCTGTGTCCCCGCCCCCAACTTTTGGCTTCCTCTGTGCCTGGCAGATGGAGGATTAGTTAGTTGAAAGGGCCCCCTTGGATGCCAGCACAAAGGAGATATATTCTGCAGGTGTTGAGGTAACTTTCTACCTTATCTGCTTTTTTCCTTCCAACTCCTCTCTTGAGTTCCTGTGTGATTTGACTTAACTCTAGAAGGAAATTGTGTGAGAAATCCTAAACATTATTTCTCAGGAAAGAGTAGAAATAAGCCAGTTGCTGTGATGTGTCATGATGTCTGTTGCTATGTGAGCTGAGTTCTGTAGTGTTTTGACAAAAAAAATATGGCAGTAATTCAGGCAGTTTTCAGTTTCTGTTTACACCTGTGTTTGGGGACCTGGCTACAAGAGCTAATATTATTAAGTGGACTTACCAGTACCTTCCAGCCGTGCTGCTGGTGTTGTGCAATATTTCGGTTCACTTTTTGTGTTTGGTACATAACACTTTTGTGTATGTAATGCTGCTCAGTACAATTCTGGATGTGCTATTTTGCTGCGTTATATGTTGAAAGCAAATAAAGAAATATGATCCCTAAAGCTTTGAACTGTAAAAACATCTAGAGTTTAGTTCCATGTTTTGGTGCAGATTCTTCTCTAATAAACCAAAAGAGATATGTCTTCGCAGCAGTATCTGCTAAAAATAACTGGGCCTTGGGTAGTACAGCATCTTGATTGTGACTAGTTTGCAAATCTAGCAAACTTGCAAACTAGTTAATAGCACTGTCTGCGTTTGTGAATGAAGAATTCTCAGTCCAAGCTATTTGCAGTGGTACTTTACTATGCTTTAAACTAGGAATGTCCAACTGGGGGCAAAATCCTTCCCCAGGATCATCTTTATACGGTTCCTGGTGGGCCCTGTCAGATTTTATAAGTGTGCCATATTCCTAGGTGGTGATGATGATGATTATATCATAGAATCATAGAGTTGGAATAGACCACAAGGGCCATCGAGTCCAACCCCCTGCCAAGCAGGAATACCCTAACAGGGACTCAAGGTGGCTTACAGATAAAATAAGAACAGCTCAGAGCGTGGTGCTGATAATGCCAAGGTTGCAGGTTTGATCCTTGTAAGGGACAGATGCATTTTCCTCAGGGTCCCTTCCAACTCTACAGTTCTATGAAGAGCATAGAAAAAAAAACAATAATTAAAAAACAATTAAAGACACACACGTACGATCTATGTATGATCTACAGGCAATCACAACAAAAACGGCACCAGGCCCCTCATTAAAAGCAGTCACTTCCCGAAAGCCTGTTCTTCACCTGTTGGCAGAAGGACAGCTAGGAGGGAGCCGGTTTAGCTTCTCTAGGAAGAGAGCTCCAAAGTCTGGGAGCAGCCACCAAGAAGGCCCCGCTCAGCATCCCGACCAAGCATGCCTGGGCGGGCGGCAGGACCGAGAGAAAGGTCTTCTCCCAAAGACCTCAGAACTCAGGCATGTTTGTATGAGGGAATACTGTTTATCAGATAGCTTGGACCTAAGCCATATAGAGCTTTATAGGTCACAACCAGCACTTTGAATTGTGCCCGGAAACAGTCCAGGAGCCAGCGGAGCTGTTGTAACGAGGGAGTTGTCTGCTCATGATAACAGTCTGGCTGCAGCTCTTTGAGCCCGTTGAAGTTTCTGAGCCCATTTGAAAGGCAGCCCATGTAGAGTGCATTGCCGTAATCTGGGCAGGATATAACCAAGGCTTCTGGCACTGGGATGCTAACTCTGCGCTCGAACCTTCACATCCACGAGTGGATTTTCCTCTCTCTTTATAGTGTGGCCTTCACTAGCTTTGGGACTCCAGCTCTGTCAACCCCCAGGAGCCAGAGGGGCAACCATTTGGCAAAGGAAGCTCCTCTTGTGGCTTTTGTAGGCCCCTGATTTTTCTATTCCCTTTTGCATCCTCTTCGTATTAAAAATGTTTTTCTTCTTCTTCTAATGACTGTCTTTTATTTTTACCTGCTGTTGCTAAAGCAATGAATTCGGTGACCTCTCTTCTCTGGATCATCATTGTTGACCCACCAGGGGGAGGCCACGGGATGAGGTGGGTGCTGGAAATCTGCTCCATCTCCCGAGGACCAGATTATGTATTACCTGCCTTCCTTCTGCACCCCCAACTCTCCCCCGCTCCCCATGCAGATTTAAAGAAGGCAGTTGAATCTTTGCAAGAAGCTTGTCTGTGTTGTGTCTCTCAGGTAGCTGGCTTGCCCCACCCTAAAAGGAAAAAGGACTCCATTAAAGAAAAAGAGGGAGGGGGTCTTTCCTCCCCATCCTTTCCTCTTTTCACATTCCTCCGAAAGAAATGTGGGGAGCAGCTCCTTTGGCCTTTTCGTCCTTCCTGTGGATCTGTCATGGATTCTTTCATTGCGATTCCTGTGTTGCATGGGGGTCCCTTTGTGGTTGTTGTTTAGTCATTTAGTTGTGTCCAACTCTTCGTGACCCCATGGACCAGAGCACGCCAGGCACTCCTGTCTTCCTTCCACTGTCTCCCGCAGTTTGGTCAAACTCATGCTGGTAGCTTCGAGAACACTGTCCAACCATCTCATCCTCTGTTGTCCCCTTCTCCTTGTGCCCTCCATCTTTCCCCGCATCAGGGTCTTTTCCAGGGAGTCTTCTCTTCTCATGAGGTGGCCAAAGTCTTGGAGCCTCAGCTTCAGGATCTGTCCTTCCAGTGAGCACTCAGGGCTGATTTTCTTCAGAATGGAGAGGTTTGATCTTCTTGCAGTCCATGGGACTCTCAAGAGTCTCCTCCAGCACCATAATTCAAAAGTGTCCCTTACAACTCTGCAATCCTATGGCTCATCTCCTCCAGCTCTAAACATGTGTCCAAATACCAGCAACCCCTGAGATAGAAAAGTTAAGCTAGGTGTGGGAAGCTTCTTATTCTCCTGAAGACCACATTACATCATGGGCGATCTTCAGGGGACCGTATGCCAGTGCTGGGCACGTCCGGAGTAAAAAGTGGGTGGAACATTGAATTACCTTTGTACAGTAGGCTGAGGGAGTCAGTCCCAGGGAGCACCTTTGAAATCTCTGCAGAGGAGAGAGAGATGCTCCTAAAAATGATGGTTGAGGCTTGTAGAGTGCCCTGCACTGTGCTTTGAAGCCCAGACAATCCACTTTAGAGAGGTTTACAGGTGCTGTAGATCAGTGGCACCTGAAACTCCCTTTTGGGCTGGCATCCCCCATACCTGCCATTGCATGTAACGCCAGGTGAGCATGGCTTGAGCAAAAGGGCTTGGCAGCCCTAATCAGGCCCACAGCGTGGAAATTCTCTCGTCCCCCCTTAACCCAAAACTTTAATAAACTTTTTTAAATAAACTGGATCTTCTGAGAATGCAAATTTTCTTCAATAGGTGCATTGTGGGTTTTGTTTTTCAAATAGTTGGTGTCAGCTGCTCACTCATGAGTTGCTGTCAAAATAAGAAACCATCGTAGACACATGATAGAAAAATAAACATATGGTTTAACAATATAATCTAGGTTGGCTGTTACGAAACACTGATTTGAAAACATAAGTAATAAGGGCTGAACGAGATGTGATGACAGTAGGTTTGCATGTTATGTGTGGCATTTATAACAACAAAAAGTGCACATGAATTGGGAATGCAGAGAACTTCCTATACCTCCCCTTTCCACGTGCCTCAACTCCTTTGAAATAATTTCCAGTATCAGAGCTAGGGAGATAAATGTCAGGGGTGTGTGTGTGTGTGTGTGTGTGTGTGTGTTTTAGTGCTGTTAAAATCAGACATCCCTTTCTGAGAAAATGGGGCAATTCCACGTGTAAAACATACAGAACTTCCACTGTCAAATCCAGTTTAGTTGTAAATTCAGTCTGATAAGGATTGCGGTGAAGAACTCCTAAAAACAAAGGACCCCATATTCCTATAACTTGAATATATAGCTAATATATATGAGCCAAAACAAAAGCAAAAATCCCTAATTTGTGTGTTCATGGGTAGCTAGGCCAAGAAAACCAAACTACTGTACTTGTTGAAAAGGTAAACTCAAAACAAACATGGCTGAAATGGAATCCAAAGGAATCTTTGTAGCTTTTCCTTGTCTAATCCATTGACTTTTCTTTCGCTTTAACGGTAGCAGTGGTATTTATTGACAAAATAACATGTTGGTTCTGTCCTGCGGAAGAAGGCCGCATTAATCTCCCCCTCCCTTTTTTACGGACAGCCTATTTGTGGCATATGTGCCACCCCACCACATTGCAAAAACCACAAGTATTTTATTTATCTCATTAAATTGTTTTGACCCCAAATAATTTGAGGGGGGTGGGGAAAATGCCGAAAGTAGCTTCCAAACATCTGTAGTAAAAAATAAATAAAAAAGCTGTGTCCTAATGTTTACAGTCTAAAATACATGACAAGGAAGACGGGATTGGGAAGGAGAAGGGAGGAAAACTAGCTCAGGCACCACAACCTAGCAATTCTAAAATACAGACACGCTTTTACTCTCTCAAGATTGAACGTATTGCCCTCGGCTGTACTTGAGGGACGATTCGAACAGATTCCATATGAAAAATGCTTCTGTCCCAGTGGAGATGGCAGTCCCGAATTGGTGGTGCATGCCCTTCTGGCTTGCACCCTTTATAAAGACTTGAGGAATGAGATTATCACCGCTCTTTAGTTGTCCATTCCAGGTTGACCAGCCACTGCCCCAGTGTCTTGGCAGATCAAGATGAGCAGGTGACAGCAAAGTTTGCCAGGTTTTTAGCTGGGGCAATCAGAATAATATCCACCATTTGACTACTGATTCAGAACCCTAAAATGTATTTTACATAACTGACTTTTTATTTCTATTCTTTGTGTAGTGTAGTGTGGTGTAGTGGTTAAGAGCGGTAGTCTCGTAATCTGGGGAACCGGGTTCGCGTCTCCGCTCCTCCACATGCAGCTGCTGGGTGACCTTGGGCTGGTCACACTTCTCTCAGCCCCACTCACCTCACAGAGTGTTTGTTGTGGGGGAGGAAGGGAAAGGAGAATGTTAGCCGCTTTGAGACTCCTTAAAAGGGAGTGAAAGGCGGGATATCAAATCCAAACTCTTCTTCTTCTTCTTATATCATATTATTGTTTCATTGCTACGGCCGATGGCTGATGCATATAAAGATTCATTCATTCAAGCTCAGGCACCTGTTCTCAAAATGATTCGCTGGGATTGAATGGTTCAAATTGCCCGATGCAATGGCTGCTGCTAGGTGACAGTTTAGGGAGAGCTAAAGAGAGCTGAAAATCAGCAGAAATTATGGGATAGCCCTGCTTCTCTTCCCCTCTGCTTCTGCCTGATGGAAGTAGCATAAGAATCGAGGTGGTAAAGTCCAGTGGTTGATCTATAATTTTCTATAGCGGGTGGTTGTGGACAAATTCTGGCTGTAAATGATTAAGCTGATAAAAATAGGAATATATCCAGCACCGCGAGATAATATTGTAAGTAATAATAAGAATAATAAAAAGGCTGTTGGCAAGTTAGCTTTTAAGCTGAGCAGTGAGAGTAGCTTTGGGATGTTATCTTGTTTGCCAAGTGCCTCTGTTTTGGTCTGTTTGAAGCGATGTGGATTGTGTAACATTGATATAAGTGAGTAACTCAGTTCATAGTATCATTTTTTGGTTCCCGTGCACCAATACAATTGTCCAGAGATCTAGTTTCTTGTTACCGCATTGTGCCGTTGAGATGGTACTTGCTAACAAATACAGTGGTACCTCGCAAGACGAAATTAATTCGTTCCGCGAGTTTTTTCTTCTTGCGAGTTTTTTGTCTTGCGAAGCACGGTTTCCCATAGGAATGCATTGAAAATCAATCAATGCGTTCCTATGGAAACCGCCTTCAGACCAGGTCCGGGGACAGTCTGTCCCCCGACCTCTTCTGAAGGCTGGGGGGGACGGGACAAGGGCTTTTCTTCCCACCGCCAGCCTTCAGAAGGCTGTTCTGAAGGCTGGCGGTGGGAAGAAAAGCCCTTCTCCCCACCTCCCACCCCGCAAGCTCCGGGGACAGAAGGGCTTCGCTGCCGCCCGCCAGCATTTTAAGATCGCCCCGGGACAGTGGAGAAGTCTCCGCTGTCCCGGGGGCTTTTAAAATGCTGGGGGTAGGCAGCGAAGGCTTTGCTGCCGCCAGCCAGCATTTTAAGATCGCCCGGGACAGTGGAGAAGTCTCCGCTCTCCCGGGGGCTTTTAAAATGCTGGGGGTGGGCAGCGAAGGTTTCGCTGCCGCCCGCCAGCATTTTAAGATCGCCCCGGGACAGCGGAGAAGTCTCCGCTGTCCCGGGAAGGCAGGCGGGGGGGGGGAGCAAAGGCGGTGGGCGAAAGTCTTTGCTCCCGACCGCCAGCATTTTAAAAGAGGTCCCCGGAGATTTTCCTATGGGCTTTCTTCTTGCGAAGCAAGCCCATAGGGAAATTCGTCTGGCGAAGCACCTCAAAAAACGGAAAACTCTTTCTTCTTGCGAGTTTTCCGTCTTGCGAGGCATTCGTCTTGCGAGGTACCACTGTACTCCTTTCAGAAAATCTGGTGGCTTGGTACGTTAGAGGCTTGGTTTTAAACATTTGTGGAACTGCTACTCGTGTGTCGTAAAGGGATCTTGAACAGTCTAGTTTAAGGCTATTGGTAACAAAGGGAGAAAAACCGTTCAGGTCAGTTTTACGATACCTGTGAAACATGGCTCGGCCGAGTTTAATTCTCTGGATTGCCACATCAAGCTCATGGTCTTTCTGTTTCTGTTTTCCACCCTGAAATTAAGACCTGGCCAGTGTACAAATTAAAGCAGCAAAATCATGTGTGGGTGAAGAAGCCAGGCATGTCTGGATATGAAATGCTTTGGATGTTGCTGAGCCACTACCAGTCAGTGGGAAACGCTAAGCTGGATGAACCATTTGTTTGACTGAATTAAGACAACTTCCTACATTCATGTAATACAGTGGTACCTTGATTCTCAAACTTAATCCGTTCTGGAAGTCCGTTCCAAAAGGAAGGCACCCTTTCCCATAGAAAGTAATGCAAACCGGCGAACTGTTCTAGACTTTTCATGACCATAGAATTGTAGAGTTGGAAGGGAATACAATTGCTTCTAGCAATTTCAGATCAAGTGATTCTTTCCTCAAATGCTGTCAGAGGGCTCACTCAGAACTCTCCTGCGCTAGTGGTGGCGAGAAGAGACAAGACAAAACAGCTTGTCAAATGCCCTGGCTAAAGAGAACATCACGTCCAGAGCAGGCAAGAACATATTGTGAAACTGAAAGTTCATCCATGACCAACGTGGAAGGTGGCTTTTGAACCCCAGTTGAACGCCATGCATAGATAAATGGTGGCTCAGATCTTCACTGCAAGGAAGTCTAACCTCCCTGTTAGGAACACAGGGATAACAAAACTGACTTGAAAATGTCCTGTTGGCCATATTTTCTGGGAACCAGATTTTACTATAAGATCAGTATTGCACCGAGGGGGTTTTATATGAGCTTGACCACCCCACAATAGCACTGGTTTCATTGTCCTTGCTGCTAGTGGCGTTGATAGGTTTTGATCTAATCACAGAATTGTTGACTTGTAAGGGATCCTGAGGATCTTCCAGTTCAGGGTTTCCCAAACTTGAGTCCCCAGCTGTTTTCGGACTACAGTTCCCATCATCCCTGACCGCTAGCTAGGGATGGTGGGAGTTCTAGTCCAAAACAGCTGGAGACCAAAGTTTGAGAAATGCCAATCTATTCTGACCCACTTCAAAGCAGGAATATGCAGCTGTCCCTTACGGGGATCGAACCTGCAACCTTGGCGTTATCAGCACCACACTCTAACCAACTGAGCTATCCGAGATCATGTTGAAGTATATATTCTTGTTTTATTTGGCCCCTATCTGTAGGATGAGGACACGGGTGGCGCTGTGGGTTAAACCACAGAGCCTAGGACTTGCCGGTCAAAAGCTCCCGTTGCTCGGTCCCTGCTCCTGCCAACCTAGCAGTTCAAAAGCACGTCAAAGTACAAGTAGATAAATAGGTACCACTCCGGCGGGAAGGTAAAAGGCGTTTCCGTGTGCTGCTCTGGTTCGCCAGAAGTGGCTTGGTCATGCTGGCCACATGACCCGGAAGCTGTACGCCGGCTCCCTCGGCCAGTAAAGCGAGATGAGCACCGCAGCCCCAGAGTCAGTCACGACTGGACCTAATGGTCAGGGGTCCCTTTACCTTTACCTTATCTGTAGGATAGGATAGTACAGAAACTGAAATCTGCTTTCCCCCTACCCCCTACTCAGATCTGTCTTTACCTGCCTTTTTGCTCCCTTTTCTTTCTCATCTCAGACCAAACTATCGGCTGCCTGGCCGTTTGATCTTGCTGTTTTCTTGCCATTTGGCTCTTTCCTACAGACAGGAAACCAGGCTTTTCAGTCTTCTGGCTGGTGAACATCTTATGTAACCTGTTAAGACTATGATTTCTGCAAAATCTGTTCCTCGTATATGTACAGACACACCAGAAAAATGCTGTGAGATTTTCTTTTATACCTCACCCAGTAATTCCCAAACAACGTATGTACTGTGGGAAAACTGCTACCGGGCAGCAAGGAATCAATACTTTTGTGAGCCTAAAGCACCTATCCACAGGAGAAGCTGAGTTCTGGGCACTGGCCTGTTCCTCCTCTGCTGAGTCTGCTGCATCTTCAGAGAAGGTGACATGTTGTATCTCTGTATGAATCACTGCTCTGAGCTTCCAGTCAGGTGACATCCTGAGGACGGCAACTTACACAGAAATGCAGGGACAGGGTTCTCCTCTGTGCAGGTAGTAATGTATCTCCAATCTTCATTCAGAAAAAACTGAGAAACACTTCAATAGTACGGTTATCTTGATTTTGTTTGGGGTTTTTTTTCATGTGAAAAGCTTTCCATTAATAGTAGACTGTAGAACAGGGGTCAGCAAACTTTTTCAGCAGGGGGCTGGTCCACTGTCCCTCAGACCTTGTGGGGGGCCAGACTATATTTTTTTGGGGGGAAATGAACGAATTTCTATGCCCCACAAATAACCGAGATGCATTTTAAATAAAAGCACACATTCTGCTCATGTAAAAACACGCAGATTCGTGGGCCAGATTTAGAAGATGATTGGGCCGGATCCAGCCCCCGGGCCTTAGTTTGTCTCCCCCTGCTGTAGAAGGAAAACGGGTGACTGCATTGGAGAAACAGGTTGTTCACAGCAGAACAAAAGTAACTGTTTGGTTGGAGGAAATTGTGAGCAGCTTATAGGCAAACGAAACAAATGTCAGGTCTGGTGCTGAAGCAGGAAGTAGGGCTTGGCGATATATCACTAGCTAAACATCACAATATACTGATGTACAGTGGAATCTTGATTCTCAAACGGCTTAGTTGACGACCAAATCGGCTCCCAAACGCCGAAAACCCGGAAGTAAGTGTTCTGGTTTTCTAACGTTTCGGGAGTTGAACGGACTTCCAAAACGGATTAAGTTCGAAAACCAAGGAACCACTGTATACTGATATGTCACACTGTCTGATTATTATTATTATTATTATTATTATTATTATTATTATTATTATTATTATTTATTATTTATACCCTGCCCATCTGGCTGGGTTTCCCCAGCCACTCTGGGCGGCTTCCAACAATATTAAAATACAACCGTCTATTAAACATTAAAAGCTTCCCTAAACAGGGCTGCCTTCAGATGTCTTCTGGAAGTCTGGTAGTTGTTTTTCTCTTTGACATCTGGTGGGAGGGCGTTCCACAGGGCAGGTGCCACTACCGAGAAGACCCTCTGCCTGGTTCCCTGTAACTTGGCTTCTTGCAGTGAGGGAACCACCAGAAGGCCCTCGGCGCTGGACCTCAGTGTCCGGGCAGAACGATGGGGGTGGAGACGCTCCTTCAGGTCTACTGGGCCGAGGCCGTTTAGGGCTTTAAAGGTCAGCACCAACACTTTGAATTGTGCTCGGAAATGTACTGGGAGCCAATGTAGGTCTTTCAAGACCGGTGGTATATGGTCTCGGCGACCGCTCCCAGTCACCAGTCTAGCTGCTGCATTCTGGATTAGTTGTGGTTTCCGGGTCACCTTCAAAGGTAGTCTAAGTGGGAGATAACTAGAGCATGCACCACTTTGGCGAGACAGTGAAATCAGGAGGGAGCTATGTGCAGGCATTGGCTGGCTTCACACTTTTTCCCACATTCTGATTTTTGCATCGGACATACACACGAACACACACATCATGATTTGTGATGTATTATTCCCAGGTCAGAAATGATGAAACCGAATCACGATATGCACTTCAAACCGGTTTTGGGTGATATATTACCCAGCCCTAAAAGGTGTCAGTCTCTCTGTTCTTCTGTGTCTTGCAGGTCAGACTTTCCAAAGCCATCTTAGTATTTCATAGTAACTGTAGCCCTTCAATTTTGAGATATTACTTGGACTACTCTATAAACCAGATTTTAATATCCATGTTATAAAATGGTCCAGTTGTAATGCTAGAGTTTTCATATTGGAATATCTGGTAAATGGAATGGCTCATCAGAGATGTAATAATGCATATAAATGTCTGAGGTATACAGATACTAGTCATTTTTTCACAGCTAACAGTGAATTTAAAGTTAACTTCCCACTTTTTTCTACTTTTTGGTTATGACCTTTTTTTTTAAAGAAATGTTCAATGTTCTTTGCTATATAACTGTTACTGACTCAAAAATGACAAACGTCTCTACTGTTGAAGGCATTTTAATTATTTTGTACCTAAATACTATTCTTGAAAATAAATAAAAATATCCAAAATGGGGAAAGGGACATGTTAATGTCTCCACAGCTGCTTTTAAGACATCTGTATCTCTTATGGTAGAATGCCATCCTTACTTCCCTTCCAACGATTCATGTTTCAGTTTTGAATTCACCGGCATATCTTCTGCATATTGAAGATATCTTTGCTGTTAAACAGAGTGTTTATCATGGAAACGGTCAAAAGCATATGATGTGAATGACTTTCCCCCCATCTGGAGGTTGATAAGGCTCCTCTGACACACAGAAGAAAACGGTGTCAGAATGATTTGCAATTGCGTCTTGATGTTACTTCCATAAAGAAAAAAATACTGTAGCTTTTCTGCGTTCCTATGGCTTTTACATTATAGGGTTCGGAGTTTGTTTGGTGCATGGGTTGTTTTTGTGTGTTTGCACGTCGTGTTCTAGTACTCATCTTCAGTTTTAGAAACTCAGATATATAAGCTAGGTGCCAAGTGGCTCCTTAAACCAAGGTTAAAAGGTGAAGGTAAAGGGACCCCTGACCATTAGGTCCAGTCGTGGCCAACTCTGGGGTTGCGGCGCTCATCTCGCTTTATTGGCCAAGGGAGCCGGCGTACAGCTTCCGGGTCATGTGGCCAGAATGACTAAGCCGCTTCTGGCAAACCAGAGCAGCGCACGGAAACGGCGTTTACCTTCCCGCTGCAGTGGTACCTATTTATCTACTTGCACTGGTGGCTTTCAAACTGCTAGGTTGGCAGGAGCTGGGACAGAGCAACGGGAGCTCACCCCGTTGTGGGGATTCGAACCGCCAACCTTCTGATCGGCAAGTCCTAGGCTCTGTGGTTTAACCCACAGCGCCACCCATGTCCCTTCTAACCAAGGTTACAGTCACCAAAATGGAATGCCTAGTTGCCATTTTGGCGCAAGACTGCTCCAGTGTCTTATTTTTCAAATGATGGACTGACTTTGATTGATTCTCAGTTAGACATCCGGGTAGTTCAGAGGACAACCTTGAACTAGGTTAAGAGCTTTGAGAACTTGAAGAAAAGTCACTTTATTCAGAGAAAGTTCACATATATATTGGCCTAATCCAACTTCTTTTTTTGTAACGGTGACACAGACCATTTATAGCCATAATATTCTCCACAACTTTGAGCAGGGCATCAGCGTGGGGTAAGTGACGACAAGCGACAACAATTAACTACAACGTTGTTTTCAGCTCCTGCTCAGGCTGCACAGAAAAAGCCTTTTGGTTCCTGAAATTCGTTCTGATTGTGCAGATAAAATATAACAGAAATATACAGGGTGGGGTTTTAAGTGTGTGGAGACGTCAGGCACCATCCTAGCATCCAGGCATCTTCTTATAGCCAGGTGCAAAATGCACCTAGCACCTGGCTAATTTCGAACACTGCTCATCTTGCTTCACAAGTATATCAAGTTTGATGACTTTAACTGGGAACAATAGTGTTTGCACACTCCTTCTCGCAAACAGCAAATGATTTGCTCAACATAACATCGTTTTGAAACACACTAGTAATAGTGAGAGTAGGAAAGGCTTGGCATTGTAAGATTTCTTTTGCCGTGGTTGTGAACAGTCCAGCAAAATGGGAAAGGTTTGCTGCAAATCATTGATCTTTTCTGTGCAGGAGTCTAATATGCAGAAATGAGCCTGGTAACTTGTTAGTTTTCTTCCTCCTGGCTTGGTAATAGAATGTGTAATAGAAAAATAACCACCCATGTGGTTTAAATGTACTGCCAGGTTCGATGGAGTTGAAAATGCACTATTGCTAGATGGGGGGAAATGGTCCAAATAGGTTTTGATTTTGGAGATTACCTTTAGCTGACCATAGGTAAAAAGGTAAAGATAAAGGACCCCTGGACGGTTAAGTCCAGTCAAAGGTGACTATGAGGTTGCAGCGCTCATCTTGCTTTCAGGCCGAGGGAGCCGGCGTTTGTCCACAGACAGCTTTCTGGGTCATGTGGCCAGTAGGACTAAACTGCTTCTGGCACAATGGGACACCATGACGGAAACCAGAGCGCATGGAAACGCCGTTTACTTTCCTGCTCCCTATTTATATACTCTAGCTGGTATGCTTTCAAACTGATAGGCTGGCAGAAGCAATGGGAGCTCACCCTGTCGTGCAGATTCGAACTGCCAACCTTCCAGTCGACAAGCCCCAAAGGCTCAGGGGTTTAGACCGCAGCGCCACCCATATCCCTTTTAGCTGATTATATCAGCTATTGTATACCATCTTTCAGAAAATATTGTAATTTGAAAGCTGGCTAATATATCAAATGGAAACTGCATTTTAGGACTGCTTGGGGGTGTGGATTCTGAGTCCTGGAAGCTGCATACAGCTGTCGTGGCTACGTATATTGTGGCATGATGCGAGGCCTACATGGTAGAGAGATGAATGCTTGCTGGCATTTTTCTTTGCACTGATTTTTTCCCCTTTTCCTTTTTTGCTTTGCTTGAAGATTTTGATGTGATGATTCAGTGGAAACCAACCTGACTCACATTATAAACTTTTCATAAACATGAGACTATCATCAAGTAAAAATGAAACTGGTTCCCATAACTGCCATTTTTGGATGGGGGGGGGGTAAGAAGTAAATTTGGGAGGTGCGGTTCAAAGAACTAAAAAAATACACATTTTTACATTTGGGAATTCTCACTATGGACACAAGCAAGTTTGATTTCCATTCTCCCATCTTGCTTTACTCCTTACGGTCTTGCACCCAAATTCCAAAGGTCTAAGTCATTTTTATTCTCCTTGAATTTTATCTGTGAGATTATAAATCTATTAATAAGTGTGTGTGGGTGGGTGGGTGCACCCTTCATGCGCAGGTGTTTTGATTGACTTAGAAACCATTCCTTATGTCTACTCAGAGGTAAGTCCCACTGTATTAAATGGGTCTTACACTCAGGCAAGCAGCTATGGAACTGCAACCTCAGCTTCAAAAATGTGGTGTATTGGCTTACAGAAATGTAAAGTAATGGATCGGGTGTTTTGAATTGTTGTGCTTCACTTTTGTAAACTTCCCTGAGTTGTTGCTTTTAACTGAAGAGTACTAGAGATTTATTCTAAATAATAGTAAGTTCTGTAGACCTTGTTTTGAGGGGTTTTTTCCTAGGAAAGAAAAACATTTTAGAAAGAATGTGTCACTCTGCACGTGTAGCAGTTTTTGTGGCTCTTGGCATTCCTAGCCTGCTTTTTGCCTGCTATAGTTGCACAGTGACATTCCAAACTTACTTATTTGTCACCCTATGATCTGAAATAGTTAAGTGGTTTAAAACAGGCTTCCTCAACCTCAGCCCTTCAGATGTTTTTGGCCTACAACTCCCAAGTTCCCTAGATAGCAGGACCTGTGGTCAGGGATGATGGGAATTGTAGTCTTGAAACATCTGGAGGGCCGAGGTTGAGGAAGCCTGGTTTAAAACAATTTAAAAGCCCATATAAACCATTCAAATACAACTATGATCCAATAAAACAGACAAACTGGAATAAAGAATTTAAAGAGTAAACATAAATGCCATAATCTTCATGTGGTCTCCGTTGGGCCCATGCAAATAGCGAAACATGCCTGGCACCTGGGGAATTTGACTAGCACCTGGGAGATCAGGATTCTAATCCTCACTCTGTCTAACAATAACAATAACAATAACAATAACAATAATAATAATTTATTTATACCCCGCCCATCTGGCTGGGTTTCCCCAGCCACTCTGGGCGGCTTCCACAAAGACCAAAAATACACTAAGATGTCACACACTATAAACTCCCCTGAACAGGGCTGCCTTCAAATGACTTCTGAATGTCAGGTAGTTGTTTATCTCTTTGACATCTGATGGGAGGGCATTCCACAGGGCAGGCGCCACTACCAAGAAGGCCCTGTGCCTGGTTCCCTGTAGCTTTGCTTCTCGCAGCGAGGGAACCACCAGAAGGCCCTCAGAGCTGGACCTCAGTGTCTGGGCTGAACGATGGGGGTGGAGACACTCCTTCGGGTATTTTTGAATATCGTGAAGCTCCTTGACATCTGACGGGAGGCGGGTGCCACCACTGAGAAGGCCCTCTGCCTGGTTCCCTGTAGCTTTGCTTCTCGCAATGAGGGAACCGCCAGAAGGCCCTCGGCACTGGACCTCAGCCCAATGGGTGACCTTGGAGTCAATCACAGCCTCTTCGCCGACCTCACTGAGTTGCTGTAGGGATTAACTGAGGAAGGGGATGAACCACGTCTTCCTTGGAGAAAAAAGCTGCTTTAATGGATGCAAGTGATTTGGGGAGGAAGTCAACGTTGTGCGCTTCCAAGCGTTGCGTCAGGGCAAGGATTTCAGATTGCTGGATGGAATGACCCCTCCTCCCCCCTGCACACACTGCTCAGGGGGTTCTCCCAGCTTCAGGGCCAATTTTGTAGGGTGTGGGAGGTGCCTGGGGGGAGGAGGGAGGTATCTCATATGATGTCAGCAGAAGACATTGCTGGTTACTACAAACATCTAGTTAAATGCCATGGGGGGGGGGACGAACAGTTAACACTGCATCTCACTAATTGGCAGAAACCGTCAATTATAGACAACATATTTAGCCGTTTTTCTTCAGTAATTAAGATCCAAGATCCCTTTCCTGGAGGGCCCTATAATTTGTGGTTGTTTTTACCAAAGCTTTGTATTAGGGCATAAAACCTCACTAACAACGCTTTAGGTTTCCCTTTTCTCAATTTCCGCCACATTGTTAATTTCCTAAGGATGCATGTGAGACTGCCATTTTTCCACCCAGGAAGTGTTGTATTTGTAAATATTGGAACTGCAGGGAAGGATAATTCGTAGATCTGTCTCAGGTGTCTCCCCTTTGTTGCCCTTTGCTATTGGAACGTTTTGGTTGCAATAGAGGTTAGATCATTTAATGAAAAAGCCGGAAAGGAACTTATTTTTTTAAAAAATGCTGACTTATAAAGTCTTCGTGCCAAGATTTTCTGCTGAAACCTGTCTGACGAGTCAGTGGGGTTTGCGTACAGCACAGTCTATGGGGAAGATGAATTAAAAACCAAAAAGCCTGATTGAGGTGAATCATCACACCTTAAATTTAAGAAGTGATAATTCACCTCTGTCAAGTTTGCAATTAAAAAGTAAATGCTAATGAAAATTGTGGTTCTTGTTAGGATATTTACCAGATGTTCCGACGAATACTCGGTGTAGTCATTTTTCCCATTTCCTAGGGATAATATCGCCCTTTCCTTCAATTTCCGCTTGACACCCTGGAATCAGATACGTTCCATTTGACAGCTGTGAAAGTCATTGTTAGCTGTGAAAGTCGGTGTTACGAACATTTAGCAAGTAGTGAAATAGGATACTGCTGGTGTAAGTTGGAATTAATTTTTAAAATAAACCATTTCTTGTGTTGCTGTGGCCTTTCCCACTGCTCCTCTATATTGAAGGAAGATTTCGTTTGTTTGTTATGTATGTGTTTTCCTGATAACGTCCTCTAAAATAAACATTTTGGTGAATTAGTCCACTTATGTTAATAACTATTACTGTTATCTTCGTTGTTATTGTAACTTCCTCAGACTAAATTTGCTTGTGCTCTGCTGTGAGGCTACGCATGTATAGTCATACCTTGGCTCCCAACGCCTCAGGAGTCGAACGTTTTGGGTCCCAAACGATCGAAAACCAGAAGTGATGGTTCTGGTTTTTGAACGTTCTTTCAGAAGCTGAACGTCCGATGGGGCTTCCGCGGCTTCCGATTTGCTGCAGGAGCTTCCTGCACGCTTTGGAAGCTGAACGTTTCGGAAGTCGAACAAACTTCCGGAATGGATTCTGTTCAACTTCCGAGGCACGACTGTATCCCCCCCCCAAAAAAAATGCCCATTACAAAGTATCCTTTTGTAATATACTGAGACAAAACAGCTACTTAGTCTGAAAAGAGAACAAGATCAGGAGGAAGACAAGGAAAGGAGAAACCTAAAGAAAGAGAAACCAAGAGAAGAGGAAAAGAAGGGGGGGGGGATAAAGAAAAAGAAGAAATAAAATAAAAGGGCTTCCTGTTCTCTGTCCTGTAGCTACATATCATATTCATTCCTTAAGATCCAACCATTCTATCTTCTAGAAACCAGTATTTTGTCAATCTTCAAATCCAGATATTACAAGTTGATTTTCTCTCTCACGCAGAAAGCCCATAAGAAATTTCCAGTCGTTAATAAATGTCAGCTCTGTTCTCATGTATGGAGCAAGAGGGGAACATGGGGAGGGGAAGAATTAGACCCTTCTGCCGTGAGGGTAGAGAAGGAGGTTTGTATCATTTCTTGAAGAATTTCAATATTGTCTGGAGTCTGCTTCTCTAAACAAGTCCAACCAGTTGCTTAATGCTAGCAGTTTTGTTGCATACTGAATTATGATAACTTGAAATATTTGGAAGCCAAGTTCTGTGGCGTAATTAAGAACATAATGCCAATTGTGAAAAATGTGTCTCTTATAGGATTTAAGGAATGTGCAGTAATGGATATTTCCAAATATTTTCTCTTTCTCTCTCTCTTTTTGTCATAAACACATACACACAGAGTGCTCACGTTGGTAGGGCCACTTGGAAGCAGCTTGTTGAGTTTGTTTTGCTTTCACTAGGAAGAGGTAATTAAGTGTAATTTAATAAGAAGCTATTACCTTTCTAAATTAATGTAAATCAAGTGTTAACCTATTTCCAGGTTACAAAAGTTGGAGCAAGTGTTGTCTTAATAGGAAGTGATAGAAGAGAAGATGTCTACGTGGTGTAGAAATACTCTGGAACAAGCATTTTGAAAATTATTTGTATATGAGAAAGCAGACTTGGTTTTGCATGCTATTCTGTTGTAGAGAAATATAACGTTAATGGAATCTGCATATGTATTTGCTGTGAATGGACATGTTGGCCGTGTTTGGAGCCATCCCAGTTCTTAGAATGTGCATTTGCTACCTCGTCATAACTTCACTCATCAGTTGGGCATTGGAAAGGACTGGCAGGATTGGGGTGAAACTATAAGCTCAATGTTGGAGCAGAGAAATACCGCTGCTTTGGTTAAAATTTGAATATATATAAAAAGAAAATTAAGGGACCCCTGAATGGTTAAGTGCAGTCAAATTCAACTATGGGGCTGCAGCGCTCATCTTGCTTTCAGACCGAGGGAGCCAGCGTTTATCCACAGACAGCTTTCCAGGTCATGTGGCCAGCAGGACTAAACCGCTTCTGGTGCAACGGGATACCGTGACGGAAGCCAGTGCACACGGAAACGCCATTTACCTTCCCGCCGTATCGGTACTTATTTATCTACTTGCAGTGGTGTGCTTTCAAACTGCTAGGTTTGGGTGGCGCTGTGGTCTAAACCACTGAACCTCTTGGGCTTGCTGATTGGAAGGTTGGTGGTTCAAATCCGTGTGATGAGGTTAGCTCCCATTGCTCTGTCCAAGCTTTTGTGCATGCATACATACATATATATATATATATATATATATATATATATATATGTATGTATGATATTAAACATGTTAGTAGTTATTGATGCTTTTGGATTATAGTGCTGGAGGAGACTCTTGAGAGTCCCATGGACTGCAAGAAGATCAAATCCATCCATTATGAAGGAAATCAGCCCTGAGTGCTCACTGGAAGGACAGATCCTGAAGCTTAGGTTCCAATATTTTGGCCACCTCATGAGAAGAGAAGACTCCCCGGAAAAGACCCTGATGCGGGGAAAGATGGAGGGCACAAGGAGAAGGGGACGACAGAGGACGAGATGGTTGGACAGTGTTCTCGAAGCTACGAACATGAGTTTGACAAAACTGCAGGACGCAGTGGAAGACAGGAGTGCCTGGTGTGCTCTGGTCCACGGGGTCATGAAGAGTTGGACACGACTAAACGACAACAGTTATTGAAGGACAATTCTACACAATTTGAAGCTGGAGTGGCTTGTTTGTTATAATCTGATGAATGTTTATTCCCATTTGTAGGCTTCTGTGTCTCTATGGTACTTGCCCATTTAGTTATGATATATCTGTAAATATTGCAACCGCAGTTGCATGAATCTTCCTTATCTGTGTGCCCTGTTCACTGAGAGGTTTGTTTGTGTGTAAATAAAATACCTTACACACACACACACACACACACACACACACACACACGCATATGCTGCAGTTACACATAGAGGAGTCAACTGGGGAGCATCCCAAGGAAGGGCCTGGGCTGTGGCTTTGTGTGAAAGAAGAATGATGTCTTTTCTATCAAGAATTTAGGAGCATTAACTGCTAAGGGAGATCTTTCCTGTTAAACAGGAATGGACTTGCCCCCTGCTGCCACCCAAATAACCCTTGGTATGTCTGTTGAGGCCGCCTCAGCAGAAGTAGAAAGACCTGAATGGGTGCTCTTTCACGTCTTCATAAGAAAGGGGTGCTAAAAATAAGGTGGGGAAATGTTTTAATTATCTCTTGCTAGATGTTGGCACGATGCTTGATCGGTTAATTCTACCAGTGCTTTGAACCTATTGGAGTTTTTGGTGAATAAATTGAACCTACTGGAGTTTTTGATGAATAAATTGAGAGAAGAGTCGCTGCTTTTGATGTCACACTGGAGCCAGTGTGGTGTTGTGGTTAAGAGTGGTGGACTTGTAATCTTGTGAACCGGGTTCGCTTCCCCGCTCCTCCACATGCAGCTGCTGGGTGACCTTGGGCCAGTCACACTTCTTTGAAGTCTCTCAGCCTCATTCATCTCACAGAGTGTTTGTTGTGGGGGAGGAAGGAAAAGGAGAATGTTAGCCGCTTTGAGACTCCTTCAGGTAGTGATAAAGTGGGATATCAAATCCAAACTCTTTTTCTTCTTCTTCACAAAACTTGACAGTCAGTTGTATGTTTGAATGTGGGAGGGAATCTTCAGTTTTATAACATGCTGGGTCTTGATGTCCCCTGGTTGTAGTGTTTTGAAAGAGAGCAATAAGCCAGTGACAACCCAGTCTATAAATCAGGAATAGGGACACGGGTGGCGCTGTGGTCTAAACCCCTGAGCCTCTTGGGGTTGCTGATAGGAAGGTTGGCGGTTTGAACCTGTGCAATGGGGTGAGCTCCCATTGCTCTGTTCCAGCTCCTGCCAACCTAGCAGTTCAAAAGCACACCAGCGCAAGTACATAAATAGGTACCGATGGTGTGGGAAGGTAAACAGCATTTCCATGCTCTCTGGTTTCACCAGAAGCTGCTTAGTCCTGCTGGCCACATGACCCGGAAAGCTGTCTTCGAACAAACACCGGATCCCTCGGCCTGAAAGCAAGATGAGTGCCGCAACCCCATAGCCACCTTTGACTGGACTTAACCTACCAGGGGTTCTTTACCTTTACATTACCTATAGATCAGGGCTTTCCTAGAAGAGAGGCTCCTTGCATTAACAGTTCCTTTATTTGATGCTTGCTCTTCTAAATCATTGTTCAGATGAGTCCCTTCTTGCATTAGCAGTCATAGATTTGGACAAGAGCTACATAAGAGCCTCTAGCATCAATTTGATAACTTGCGGTATTACAGGGGGTTTTGAGATTAGAGGTGGAGATCACGAAGAAGAGAAACAGAGGGAATGGTAGATTTTACGGAAGACTTATTTCTGAGAGTTTCAGATGCCTGCTTTCTGAGACACCATGGATAAATCTACAAGGAATAGAATAATTCCAGATTCATTCATGTTTAAAAGTTGACAGTAGCCTCTATGCAGCATAGCAGTTTTGGGGGTGGTTGGACAGGGCAAAGCGGTTAACCGCAAATCGGTTAAGAGACTTCTGGTTTCAGGCCAGAAGAACAAATTACATAAATTATTGTGAATATTTTTAATGTGGTTTTAAAACAAGTGCTGCTGCAATTTGAAGGGTTAGAAGAAGCACAAAAGGTTTCTTTCTATACACACATACTATTTTTCTTTTTACAATTTAGAATATTCATTTAAACAACCTTAAAATATTAATGACTTCCCTTCTTCTCTTTCCATGCTTCATTTTGCGTAGCATAAATCCCTGCATATTTTATATAAACTAAACCATTCACTATTCCATTATTACTTCCATCAAAACTTATTTACACCGTTGGATTTATCTTAATGCTGCCAACGTTTTCAAGTGTACACAATTTCTCCCCATATATTCAATAAACATTTCCCAATCTCCTTTAAAAGAATGTTCTGCTTATTCTCTTATTCTATAAATTAGATCCACAAGCTACGCATATTCCATCAGTTTAAGTTGCCATTCCTCTTTAGTTCGGACCTCGCTCATTTTCCATTTTTGGGCTAACAATACACGGGCTGCAGTTATGGCACACATAAATAACCTTTTTTGACAACAGTGGAAAGGGTTAAGAAACCTCAGGTGTCAGAGCACAAAAGGTTTCTTAACCCTTTCCTCTGTTGTTCAACCCCCAAGCAAATATTTGCCTGTGATCTCCATTCTGAGATAGATGGACCAATGATCTGAATTCATGTAACTCAGCTTGATGTATAAGTTCAGGTTGATTCTTCTCTTCCTCCTCCTTCCACCTTTTTTTTTTTTTTTGGCTGACCAAAAGAGATGAGAATGCATGCTTTTAGAATATGGTATTTTTTTCCGGGGGGGGGGGGGTAAATAAAATTAAAAGAGACAGAATTCCGGCACCCTTGCTGACAGAAATCTCACCACCGGCATCCTCTAGGACAGGGGTCAGCTAACTTTTTCAGCAGGGGGGCGATCCACTCTCCCTCAGAACTTGTGGGGGGCCAGACTATATTTTGAAGGGGGGGAGAACGAATTCCTATGCCCCACAAATAACCCAGAGATGCATTTTAAATAAAAGGACACATTCTACTCATGTAAAAACTCGCTGATACCTGGACTGTCTGCAGGCTGGATTTAGAAGGCGATTGGGCCAGATCCGGCCCCCGGGCCTTAGTTTGCCCACCCATGCTCTAGGTTCTTTTGGGATGGTGAACATGCCTTAAGGGTTGATTCATGTAATAAATGACTCTCCTGTTATTCTCTTACCTATGCAATTAGAAGAGACCTACCATCTTCATTCAAAATCATGTGTGTCTGGAATAATTATTACGTTTTGTTTTTGTTTTTAAAAAGATGGTTCTTAACCTGATTTCCATCCATCTTTTGCAGGAATCCCCCCAGCACAATTATGATAGAGGATAAAGGCCCAAGAGTGGTGGACTATTTCGTAGTGGCCGGACTCACAGATACGTCGACGCTTCTGGACCAAGAAGTAAATCGCTCTGAAACAAAGTCGGTTGGCCCCAAAGCTCCCATTACAGATCTTGCTATCATCATCAAGTCAGCGGGAGAAACCGTTCCCGAGGGATACACCTGTGTCGAAGCAACCCCCACAGCACTTCAGGCCAACCTGAACTATGGGAGTCTCAAAAGTCCGGAGCTCTTTCTGTGTTACAAGAGAAGCAGGGACAAGCCGCCTCTTACGGACATTGGGTGAGCAGTGTTGCAGTGAAAACAGATATAATAATAATAATAATAAATTTATTATTTGTGCCCCGCCCATCTGTCTGGGTTTCCCCAGCCACTCTGGGCGGCTTCCAACAAAGACAACAAATACACTAAGATGTCACACATTAAAAACTTCCCTGAACAGGGCTGCCTTAAGATGTCTTCTGAATGTCAGGTAGTTGTTTATCTCTTTGACATCTGGTGGGAGGGCGTTCCACAGGGCGGGCGCCACTACCTACCAAGAAGGCCCTCTGCCTGGTTCCCTGTAGCTTTGCTTCTCGCAATGAGGGAACCGCCAGAAGGCCCTTGGCGCTGGACCTCAGCGTCCGGGCTGAACGATGGGGGTGGAGACGCTCCTTCAGGTATACTGGGCCGAGGCCGTTTAGGGCTTTAAAGGTCAATACCAACACTTTGAATTGTGCTCAGAAACGTACGCTCAGAAAAGGACCTGTTAGTCATTGAGCTGCATCAGTGTGGGAGATAAAATTGTGGTTTTGCCTTTAAAAAAAAAAAAAAGACCTTCAGGATTGGAACTCCTGACAGTCTGTCCTATAGAACCAGTGTGGTGTAGTGGTTAAGAGCGGTGGACTCGTAATCTGGTGAACCGGGTTCGCTTCCCTGCTCCTCCACATGCAGCTGCTGGGTGACCTTGGGCTAGTCACACTTCTTGAAGTCTCTCAGCCCCACTCACCTCACAGAGTGTTTGTTGTGGGGGAGGAAGGGAAAGGAGAATGTTAGCCGCTTTGAGACTCCTTAGGGTAGTGATAAAGCGGGATACCAAATCCAAACTCTTCTTCTTCTATCCAAAACTGTAGGTGCTTGAAAGAATGCAAGTCCAGTTATACCTTGGATCCCGGATACCTTGGTACTCGGACGTTTTGGCTCCCGGACGGCGCAAACCCGGAAGTGAGAGTTCCTGTTTGCGAACTTTCCTTGGTACCCGAACGTCCGATGGGGCTTCTGCAGCTTCCGATTGGCTGCAGGAGGCCAATCAGAAGCTGCGCTTTGGTGATGTTGTGTGTTAGGTCATGATGTGTGCTAGGGCTGGGTGATATACCGTATTTTTCGCTCTATAAGACTCACTTTTCCCCTCCTAAAAAGTAAGGGGAAATGGGTGTGCGTCTTATGCAGTGAATGCAGGCAGGAGGCTCTGTCAGCGCTCCATTTAAAGAGCCGCGTGGAGCATGTGGGGGCTTTTCCCGAGGAGGGAAAAGGGCTGCCCTTCCCCCACCTCCCAGAAAAGCCCCCAAGAGCCGCGCTCTTTAAAGAGTGCGTGGCTCTTGCGGGAGGAAAGCCAGTAGGCTTGCTTTCACTGAAGCCAGGCGGGCAAGGGGATCGGTGCGCACCGATTCCGCTTGCTCTCCTGGCTTCAGGGGTAGCCCCGCAAAGCCTCCTGAGCGAAGATGGAGGAGCGCTCCCTCTTAGCTCAGGATGCTTTGCATTCCTTTCTTATTTCTTGTTTTCCTCCCCTAAAAACTAGGTGCGTCCAATCATCCAGTGCGTCTAATAGAGCGAAAAATAGAGTATCATCCAAATCCTGGTGTGAAATCCATATTGTGATATCAGTTTCATCTTTTTTTTGCCTGGCAATATTTAGCAAATCATGATGTGATTTTTGCATAGCGCACGAGCGCACGTACACACACAAAATGTGGGGGAAACCGTGAAGCCATCTCTCGATTCCTGCAGCCCCCATTAACTCTGCCGGCTTAGCTCTCCCCTGCCTTACGCAGGGGCAGCGAATCACAAAAACAGGTGTAGGCAAAATTACGATGTTTAGCCAGTGATCTATCACTATGTTGAAAGCCAGATATCGCCCATCTCTCTACTTTCCACCATGCTCTTTGCAAAACCGTCTTCATGGAGAGGCAGCAGTCAATGGGAATTCTTTCGGTATTCCTTGAGAATCATTACAGTGGTACCTCAGGTTAAGTACTTAATATGTTCTGGAGGTCCGTTCTTAACCTGAAGCTGTTCTTAACCTGAAGCATCACTTTAGCTCATGGGGCCTCCTGCTGCTGCTGCGCTGCCGGAGCACAGTTTCTGTTCTCATCCTGAAGCAAAGTTCTTAACCCGAAGCACTATTTCTGGGTTAGCAGAGTCTGTAACCTGAAGTGTATGTAACCTGAAGCGTATGTAACCCGAGGTACCACTGTATTTGTGCTTGAAAGGGGTCCTGTTGAGAAGGGTATATAATTCTATAAAAGTGCACTGGCAAATAATTTGGTACTATGTGTGTGAAATGTTCCTCTGTCCGTTTTTCCTTCCTTCTTGCAGAGTTTTATACGAAGGGAAGGAACGCTTGATCCCGGGCTGTGAAGTGATCCAGGCTACTCCCTACGGCCGTTGCGCGAATGTCAACAACAGTTCGGCAAGTTCCCAGCGAATCTTCATCACCTTTCGGAGGGCTCCCCCCGTGCGACCCCAAAACTCCTTGGCCGTTACCGACATCTGCGTCATTGTAACCAGCAAAGGAGAAACCCCGCCTCATACATTCTGCAAAGTCGATAAGAATTTGAATTGTGGCATGGTGAGATTAATACGTTGTCGTCTGAAATTTTGGCTTTGTAATGGGGTGATGGGGCAGAAATGCTTTTGGAGCTTGTTGCTTCTGCTAAAAATGTTTTTTCAATAATAATAAAAGTATTTATTGCACTCTTACCTAGTGTACTTAACTCTGAGTACAGTTTGCGTCACCTCATTTTCCACAGCTCTGTCTTTCTTCCTTCTTCCACTTCTGCTGCCAGAATCCATATCTATGAGATAGCCAACTGCTCTCTCTCTCTCTTTTAAGAACAGGGTAGGAGGGAACAGTTGAACTTTGGAAGACTGCTGGTGTTATAATGATAAAAAGTAGCTTTTACTTTTGTCATGAATAATAGCCGAGCTATTTAAGTGGAAGTGAAAGAAGTTGCTTTTACTGTTGGCGTTCTTCGTTTGTGAGTTATAAGCCAATTGCAAAAGTCCCCGGTGCCTTAAAAACAAATATATTGCTGTGTTTGTGGTGATATACATGAAAGTAAAACGCCTTTTCAAAGTAGTTTTTCAGATAACGCTACTGAAGTGTAGGCACAGGGTCAGTAGAATCCAGTTTAGAACATATTGGTGTGGGGTTGAATTTTAGCATTTGCCTGAGTCCCTGAAACTGTACCATACAAGACAGAGAGGAACTAGTCTTTCCTTCCTTTTCCCCCACAAATACAGTGGTACCTTGGGTTAAGTACTTAATTCGTTCCGGAGGTCCGTACTTAACCTGAAACTGTTCTTAACCTGAAGCACCACTTTAGCTAATGGGGCCTGCTGCTGCTGCTGCGCCGCTGGAGCAGGATTTCTGTTCTCATCCTGAAGCAAAGTTCTTAACCTGAAGCACTATTTCTAGGTTACGGAGTCTGTAACCTGAAGCGTATGTAACCTGAGGTACCACTGTATACAGATCAGGAGTGAAGCAAGAGGAGATAAAACACTATGCTGAGATACTTTACGTGTCTATTTTCATAAGCGGAGGCCGTTCTAAATAGGGTAAATTGAATGTATTGAATAGCATAGGCGAAATATGCAACATTTAAAGGTGAATATGGAAACCATGAAAGGGGAGGACAGGAAAGTCAGTTGATAAAGTAACTTACGGTTTATGTTAACATTTGCAAAGTTTTTTTCTTCGTGAAAAATTAATAAGATTTTATAAAAAAAGAAAACCTTTACCACCCTGGTGTGGATCCAGTTAGTTTATTCTTCTTAAAAAAAGATACCTTTTCAAATTGGTCCAAATTTCTTTTATTTTTGGAGGAACCGCTGCTTCAATGGCGGCTCCTGAGGCAGTTTGCTGTGGGTCTTGATTGCGCTGTATGTCTGCTCTTGATTTCGGAGCTCCGACGGCTCCTTCCGGAACCCGAACGTTTTCTTTCAGGATGTTTGGAGAAGGTGCTTTGCCCGTGCTTCCTTCCTGGCCCCTCACAGCAATCGGGCTCAGGGCTCACAGCAATCGCGCTCAGCAATCACGCTCAGGACAAGCGGTCTCTGCCACCTGCCATAGTCTGCACTGAACCGCAAGTCCTAAAAAGAAACAAAAAGTAGAGATGGTCCTCAGTGTAGAAAGAAAGTGCTAGCAGAGTGAAGGCAGCCCTGTTTAGGGACGTTTTTAATGACTGATGTTTTAATGTACTTTTAATCTTTTGTTGGAAGCCGCCCCAGCCAGATGGGCAGGGTATAATTATTATTATAATTATTATTATAATAATTATTATAATTATTATTATTATTTAGATTGGTTTCAACTAGGGCCAGGGCCTTTTCAGCACTGGCCCCGACGTGGTGGAACGCTCTGTCACAAGAGACTAGGGCCCTGCGGGACTTGACATCTTTCCGCAGGGCCTGCAAGACAGAGCTGTTCCGCCTGGCCTTTGGTTTGGACTCGGTCTGACCCCTATGTTGCCTTCCCCTTATGGTCTTAATTTATCAGCTACTTTTAAAATGAGGCTGCATTTTAAATTGCATTTTAACCTGTATTTTAAATTAGGGGGTTCCCCCCTCTCTTTTCCCTCTATTATGTTTTTACTGTGATTTTTATTGGTGTTAGCCGCCCTGAGCCCGGCTGTGGCAGGGGAGGGCGGGGTATAAATAAAATAAAATAATAATAATAATAATAATAATAAATTATTTTACCTGTCCTGGTAGGTTGGTTTTTTTTCTATGGTCTTACATCTAAAGACTGACTGCAGCAGCAACTGTTGACTTCAATAGAGTCTGGCCACTGATACATGTGCAGGCGTGAACAATTTTTTTGGTATGCAATTGGCTCTGGGAGGGTTTTGAAAGGCAAGGCGTTCTCCTGTGATGTTTGGTGATTTCTCTTTCTCCCAAACACTGATTCTGGTGATGATCTAATTTTTGGTGCCTTCGCAGTGGGGTTCCAGTGTATACCTGTGTTACAAGAAGTCCGTTCCAGCTTCGAACTCCATTGCATACAAAGCTGGTAAGTTATTTATTTCCAGATAATATTAGCACTGATTTAAATTTACTTTAAATTACTTTGCCGCTTACTAAATTTGCTGGCTGTGATTTCTTGATGCCAAAGAGCTTCCACCACTCCACCTTAAACACCATCCACTTTGTTGAATAAAAACGTTTGATTATACATTGTTCTTTGTATTCTGCCATTTGAGTTCCTCCACTGAACTCAGAGCAGTGTACGTGGGTTTCTCATTGTGCCCTGCCCCCTTTTATCCCTTTCATCACCTCGAGTGAAGATTTGAACCTGCGTCTCTCCAGAACACTATTTAAAGGTAAAGGTAAAGGGACCCCTGGCCATTAGGTCCAGTCGTGACCGACTCTGGGGTTGCGCGCTCATCTCGCTCTATAGGCCGAGGGAGCCGAGGTTTGTCTGCAGACAACTTCCGGGTCATGTGGCCAGTATGACTAAGCCGCTTCTGGCGAACCAAAGCAGCACACGGAAACGCCGTTTACCTTCCCACCGGAGCGGTACCTATTTATCTACTTGCACTTTGACGTGCTTTCGAACTGCTAGGTTGGCAGGAGCAGGGACCGAACAACGGGAGTTCACCCCATCGCGGGGATTCGAACCGCCGACCTTCTGATCGGCAAGTCCTAGGCTCTGTGGTTTAACCCACAGCGCCACCTGCGTCCCTTAGAACACTATTTAACCCACTGGATTTCTTTTCAGCCAAAGTGAATTTTGCAGAATCTGCAAAATAAATGAATTAAAAATCCAGGCCTTGTTAAGCCAGAAAGGACTATGAATGGAGAAGCTTGGAAGTGTGTTCACAGTTCCGTGAAGGAGCAGCAGCCAGGAATAACTGGGGAAACTATGTTTATTGCCCCAATATGTTGATCTTACCCCAAGAGTTCCTTACAAAATAAACAACATGGAAGAATGGGGTAAGGTGAATGGGCCTGTCGACATGGAATCATTGGCCAGTTTAGCACTGTGCCAGCAGATGCAACAGGACTTCTTCCTCCCTGCTCATCCATTCCAGAGGTCCGGCTAGTGCAGCTATTCTGACTCCTTAAGGCAAATGGGCAAATGCAATAGCTTGTTTTTTAATGTTCCAGCGTGCCATAGCAAAAAGCACTGATCATAGAGGTGTTAGCTTTTTCCTTTGGGTCGAATTTATAAGGTAACCATTTTGAATGGCACAAGCGATGCGATACGATAATCTTTATTGTCATTGTCCCATACAGAACAACGAAATTGAAAAAAATCTACACCAGACATTCAGAAACCAACACGCCTGCTATCCCAGCCTGATTAACCCCCTAAAAACTCTGATACCCCATAATTAAATACAATATACTCCCATAGAGGCTACCTGACACTGCATTTAAAACCAAAATCACATTTGGATAGAAACTGTTTCTCAGGCGGCTAGTCCTAGTCTTTCTTCCAGAACCTTCTTCCAGAAGGCAGAAGCTGAAAGAGATCATTTCTGGGGTGCGTACTATCCTGCGCTATCTCTGCAGTTTTCTTATGACACCTGGAAGCATAGATTTGATCCAAGCTGATCCAATCGTTGCTTGGAACTTTTATGCAGCCTCCCTTATGGCTTATAGCCAAATTTTCACTTAGAAGCAGAAGTTCATGATACATGGCTGCCTAAGTGGTTGTTTAAAAACACACACACCATAATGGTTTTGAATTTTGTTTTGCAACATGCTTTCCAATCAGGTTATGTGGATTAGTCATGGGTTTTTGCTCCTGATACCATACAGCCCTATCCAGGTTTTTTCTTACTTTGTGAGTGCAACCCTTAACTCCCTGGTGCTGATCTCTGGTGATGGGGTAAGGTGATTTATGGTGTCTTCTCTGCTGGCAGAAAGGAGCGTTGGTGGTACTGGTGGGTTTGACTCTGGAGAGGCTTCAGCTTTGGTGGGCTGTAAGCTCCAGCTGTTGGTTCTCCTTCCATCAGTAGGCGTTGCCAGGCTTCAAAACAGGGCATTTCAGGTGAGGAGCAGGAGAATTGCAACACTTTGGATTCCAAACCCTAAGGGGTTTGATCCTCCTGCCCCTCAGCCTGGAGTTGGTGAAGCAAAAAAGGAAGGACCCCTGTCCCATTTTTGTGCCCCCATCCCTGGCTAAGATGAATGTCTTTCAAATGTGGGAGAATCATAGAATTGTGCAGTTGGACAATGAGGCTCATCTCTTCCAACCCCCTGCAATACAGGAATCTTTTGCCCAGCAGATGGCTCAAACACATGACCCTGGCCATTTAACATTGTTCTATACGTATATATTCTGTTATCTCCATACAGAGTAAGATAACACGAAACATGCTTGTATCTCATTGTTTTCCCTTTGGAAAGGCTTGATATTCAGATACCCAGAAGATGACTATGAGTCATTCCCCTTATCAGAATCTGTACCTCTCTTCTGTCTTCCAATGGGGGCCACCATTGAATGCTGGGACCCTCAAACCAAATACCCGCTGCCTGTATTCTCAACATTTGTTCTGACTGCCTCAAGTGCAGAAAAGGTACGTCTTGAGAACCGTAGCGTTCTGTTTTCATATGTCACAGTTAGAATCTTCTGTTTTCCTTTCTTATTTGCATATCAAAGCCAAACCTGCATAGTTCCTACACCTGTGAAATTGTTGTATTGCATCCCGGTTTAATATACATGGTAGATAATATTTTACTCCAAAAATGATGTTGATGGTGTTGTTGTTGTTGATGATGATGATGATAATATGCTGCTCACCTGACTGGGTTGCTCCAGCCACTCTGGGCAGCTTCAAACAAATTAAAAGCATTAACCACAGTAAACCATCAAACATTTAAAAAAACTTCCCTAAACAGGGCTGCCTTCAGATGTCTTCTAAAAGTCAGGTACAGTCATACCTCAGGTTGAAGTAGCTTTGGGATAAGTATTTTCGGGTTGCACGCTGCGGTGACCCGGAAGTGTTACTTCCGCGTTCCGCCACTCGCACATGTGCAGACGGTCAAAATGACGTCACGTGCATGCGCAGAAACGACGAATTGTGGCACGCGCAGGCGCGGGTTGTGTTTGGTTCTGGATGCGAACGGGTGGTACCTCTGGTTGCGAACGGAATCCGTTACGGAGCCCCGTTCGCAACATGAGCAGAACGCAACCCGCATCTGCGTGGGTCGCAATTTGCCACTTCTGCACATGAGGGTCTGCGCATGTGCGAGCGGCAAAACCTGGAAGTAACCCTTTCTGGTTACGCAACCTGAAAAGATTTAACCTGAAGCAAACATAACAAGAGGTATGACTGTAGTTGTTTATTTCCTTGACATCAGAAGGTAGGGTGTTCCACAGGGCGGGTGCCACTACCGAGAAGGCCCTCTGTCTGGTTCCCTGTAACTTCACTTCTCGCAATGTTAATGGGCCCTAGCTGCTGATTTCACTTTGGGGTCCTATAGCACTGTTGTATCACACTTTGTGCTTTACCTAAATCTGTATTCTATCAATCTTGGGAGTGGGTGAATAGAAGAATATCCCTTTCCTTCCATGTTTAGAGATTCAAGATAACTCCCTTCTTCTCCAGTTGCTGGAGGTAATTATTTACATGGCTCTTCCTCTCCTCCTATAGGTGTACGGTGCTGCTATCCAGTTTTACGAGCCTTACTCGCGAGAGCTGCTGTCGGAAAAGCAGCACATGCAGCTGGGCCTCCTGACAGCTGTCGAGAGAAAAGTGGTTACCTCAAAATCCATAAATTCCAACAAGTGCATCTGCCTTCTGTCACACTGGCCTTTCTTTGAAGCCTTCCGAAAATTCCTCATGTTCATTTATAAGCTTTCCGTGTCTGGACCGCATCCTCTTCCCATTGAAAAGTAAGTAGGAAGTCTTCCAAGTCTGCTCCTTGTTTTCATGGCTTTTGCAAAAATGAGGGACGGTTATACGGAGATGCTCATTCTGGTATTCTTATTGCTAAGCTGTGGCGCATGCTGTGAATTACTGCTGTGGTTTTCCACTGCCAAGCCATTGCACACTGAAAAGGCATCTGGGTTTTATTTTGACTCTTGTGCTGCATGTGAGTAGAAGTTTCTGTAGGATAGGGATGGCACAAAATAGGAGCTGGTTATAGGGACACGGGGGCCGCTGTGGTCTAAACCACTGAACCTCTTGGACTTGGTTCGAATCCCCTCAACGGGGTGAGCTCCCATTGCTCTGTCCCAGCTCCTGCCAACCTAGCAGTTTGAAAGCACGTCAAAGTGCACGTAGATAAATAGGTACCACTCCGGCGGGAAGGTAAAACGGTGTTTCCGTGTGCTGCTCTGGTTCGCCAGAAGCAGCTTAGTCATGCTGGCCACATGACCCGGAAGCTGTATGCCGGCTCCCTCGGCCAATAAAGCGAGATGAGCACCGCAACCCCAGAGTTAGCCACGACTGGACCTAATGGTCAGGGGTCCCTTTACCTTTACCTTTTATACTCTCACATGCTTGAAGATCTCAAAGTGAAAGCAGCAGAGTTGGAGGAGAACTCCTGTTGTGTCCCACTGTGCACTGGTGTGCTGTTAGGGAAGAAACAAAACCTGCCGCTATGTGGCCTCATGCCGTTTCCGTTTCCTGTTAGCTTTGCATTAAAAAGCAGAACAGGCCACCAACTAAGTTATTATTGCCATAATAGCCATGGCAATATCAGTACTTCATTCTCTGGACTGGAAATGCTGTCCTGATAGTTCTACAAGTGCCACAAACGTGTGCCGTATTTTTCTGTGTTTAACACTCCCCCATGTATAAGACGACCCCTATTTTTGGGAACTCCAATTTAAGAAAATGGGGGGAGATGGCCAACAGCTATTGAGCTTTATGGGAGGGGGGAGAATGCCAAAAATCACTAACTCGTCTGACAAACGCTACAAATTGCAAGCGTCACTGAAGCCACCAAGTGCCTGCCTTTATGCCAACAGCAGCCTGCAATCGCACGCCCAATTGCCACAGCGATAGCAAATCCACAGCAGCCCTTGCCGCAGCCACCAATCACCCACCAAATCACCGCTGACAAGCTCCTGCTCGTGGCTGCAACCAGTAGCCCATCCCCACCCTCTGCGCTATCCATGTATAAGATGACCCCCGATTTTTAACATTGTTGTTATTTAGTCGTTTAGTCATGTCCGACTCTTCGTGACCCCATGGACCAGAGCACGCCAGGCACTTCTGTCTTCCACTGCCTCCCGCAGTTTGGTCAAACTCATGCTGGTAGCTTCAAAGACACTATCCAACCATCTCGTCCTCTGTCGTCCCCTTCTCCTTGTGCCCTCCATCTTTCCCAACATCAGGGTCTTTTCCAGGGAGTCTTCTCTTCTCATGAGGTGGCCAAAGTCTTGGAGTCTCAGCTTCAGGATCTGTCCTTCCAGTGAGCACTCAGGGCTGATTTCCTTAAGAATGGATAGGTTTGATCTTCTTGCAGTCCATGGGACTCTCAAGAGTCTCCTCCAGCACCATAATTCAAAAGCATCAATTCTTCGGCGATCAGCCTTCTTTATGGTCCAGCTCTCACTTCCATACATCACTACTGGGAAAACCATAGCTTTTACAGTGAAAAACCCTTGTCTTATACACGGAAAACTATGGTATATGAGTTGCAGATGGGAAGCTGCAGTGAATTTAGAATTGCTATCTGTTTATCAACTGCCACCACCAGTGGGTTTCGAAAGGGTCCCAAACGCCACGCCTTGGAGGGGATGTTAACAGACAGTGCAAACAAACCGCATTGGGTGTCACCTTGAGGGTGCGATGGAGGCCTCGCCATCACTCCTCTTGCACTTGGTCAACTTCACAGGACATCTTTCACCCCTTGTGCTCTAGTCATCGCCCAGCCTTGCTTTACCCGTGTTTTGAGCTCCTGATCTAGAAACAGCACGGAAGGAAAACATTCATGCCATTAGTTTCTTTCCATTACAGTTCATCAGGAGCTCAGTGATGCAGAATCCGAGCATGCAGTGGCTCGGAAACAGAGAGAGAGAAGTTAGATGCAGGAAGGCTCTGCCCTCTTTCTCGTGGGTGATAACCATGTTTGTCTATATCTGCATGACAACGGAACCACTGATAGTATTTTTCAACAAATGGGGTTTATTTAAAAGTTACATAAAAGTTTGTGACAATATAAAATCCATGGCAGCCTAAAAAGTAAGGGGAAATGTGTGTGCATCTTATGGAGAGAATGCAGGCTGTGCAGCTATCGCTGAAGCCAGAAGAGCAAGAGGCATCAGTGCGCACCGATCCCTCTTGCTCTCCTGGCTTCAGGGATAGCCTCCCGAAGCCTCTTGAGCGCAGCCAGAGTGCTCCTGCCTCTTCACTCAAGAGGCTTTGCTTTGCTTCCTTGTTTCTTGTTTTCCTCCTCTAAAAACTATGTGCGTCTTATGGTCGGGTGTGTCTTATAGAGTGAAAAATATGGTAGGATACTGATTTTGCTTGGCCCATCTGGTCCATTGCTGCTGACTTGCGCTGGCACCAGTTTTCTAGTGTCCAGCCTTCCCCAACCTAGTATCCCCCAGTTGTTTGGGGATTGAATATTTTCATGGAGCTGGTAGAAGTTGTTGTCTGAATTATCTGAATTATCACCTGATTGGCATACAGCCTCAGCTGCCTGAGGTTATCCGTACCTATTTCCTTTTAAATGGAGATTCATTCTGGGACCTTTTGTATGCAAAACCTATGTACTGTCACTAAGCTGTGGCCTCTCTCTCCGACTCAGTGCAGGGAATACATTTCCTTTAAGATCAGAATAATTATCAGGCAGATTTGAAACCTACAGAACTGGTTGCCTTTCTGTCTGTGGCAGCATGCCAAACAGTAGCCTGACACTGGAAAACAATCTTACTCTGGAACAGTGGATGCAAAGGATTTCGTACACAACCTTAATGGAAAAGATAACTCAGACTAAAATTGCAAAGAATAAAAGAAATAAAAACCCCTGCACAAAAACAAGCACTCAGGCAAATTTATTAATACTTGTCATTGTTTTATTCATTACATAAGCAACCAGTACCACTCAAAGAATCCACTAGCTACACAGGGATAACAAAATATTTTTTTTAAAAAAATTCCTTCCAGTAGCACCTTAGAGACCAACTAAGTTTGTTCTTGGTATGAGCTTTCGTGTGCATGCACACTTCTTCAGATACACTGAAACAGAAGTCACTAGACCTTTATATATAGTGAGAGGGTGGGGAGGGGTATTACTCAGAAGGGTGGTGGGAATGGGTGATTGGCTGACAGGTGTGGTAGACCTGTTGACGACTGTTAACGACTGCAATTGGTCTTACAGGGGGAGCAACGGATGAGATGGCCAAAAATAGCTTCATCATGTATAATGAGATAAGAATCCAATCTCTCTGTTCAGACCAGGTCTCTCCATGGTTTTACGTTTGGTAATGAGTTGCAATTCAGCAACTTCTCTTTCCAGTCTATTTCAGAAATTCTTTTGTAATAAGACAGCTACTTTGAGATCTTGTATAGAATGTCCTGGGAGATTGAAGTGTTCTCCTACTGGTTTCTCTGTCTTGTGATTCCTGATATCAGATAGTTATGGATTGACCTTCTAAGATGACTATTGAATTGAAAAAAGAAATAGGATATAGTACAAAATAATAATGTAATATGGACAAATGAACAATGTTTCTCCATTGGTTACCTGAAACTAGGAGGCAAGGTGGGCTAATAGGTTCTTGTTATTCTTCTTGTCAAAAATGTAACATACAAATACTTCGGAATCCAAGGTATGCAAGATACGCTTGCATTTTGGAAAACCATAAATAAAAATTAAAGGAATCATTAAATAAAATGCAAGTTTGTTAAGGTTGCCTGATTACGTATAGAATAAATATTTAGTGCCTTTAATATTACTGTGGTGTCGGGACTCTGGCAGGTACAGCCTTTCTTAAGTCCTGCAGAAAAGCACCCTGAATTGTTTTTAATTAAAATCTCAGAACTTTCACCAGTGCAGAATCTGGCAACTGCAGGTACTTTGGAATGATTTTATTCATCGCATGGTCATAGGAAAAGATAAAAAACTATTTGTCAAAGTGAGGTAAAAAAACTATTTGTCAAAGTGAGGTATGTGCCAGCAGAATACTTTGCCGAAGTGATTTATTCAGAAAGTTTGTGGTTTCTGTGTGTGTGTGTGTGTGTGTGTTTCTCTCTCTCTCTCTCTCTCTCTCTCTCTGTGTGTGTGTGTTTCTCTCTCTCTCTCTCTCTCTCTCTCTCTCTCTGTGTGTGTGTGTGTGTGCTGATAGAGATTTCAGTAGGAATGCTATGCAGCTCTCCTGAAACAAACGAAAGAGCCGTGTTAAAAACCTTGCATTTACAATTTCTTGTGCACTAAGGGGCTTGAGATCAAAGGAAGTCATACTCCAATCTTAATTAAATCAGAGCTATTTTCCAGCTATGCTTAAATCGGCTCTTAGGCTTACTCTTGCGCAGTAATATTTTCAGGTGCGAAGATGGCTGTTGCAGGAAGCATATACTTAAAAATAAATCTGCAATCCATGTTCTAAGGAAGGAGGAAAATTCTTTTCTTACCTTAGTCTCAAGTGTTGTTTCAAGGGATAATTCTGAGCATGCAAATGAACAATATATAGGTTTTGATTTTCTGGGTAGAGTTACAGACCTAGCTGGTTACTCAGATGCCTGGAATCATTTGCCATCATATTGATAGATGTTACACTGATAGTGCATTGAATGTGAAATCAGGAAATTTCCAGTGGGTATGTTTGGGTTTTTTAAGGATCACATAGGCAGATGTGTTACTGACATTTAGTATTAACAGTTTCACATTCCTTAGTGGTACGGGAGCTGAATAATATTGTTATCCTGCAGCCAATACTTATATAGGACAGCAAACCTCTCCCTGGCAGCAACAATCAAAGACTGAGAAACAGTAGGATAGCACGGCAAAATATATTTGGGTGGGTTTAGGCTGTTTGAGATTCTTAACTTACGTAACATCGAGTCACACTCACAGTGATAGGCAATCTGTTTGGGTCATGCAGCTGTGAGTATATGGAGTCAATTTTAGGACATTTTTAAATTTGAAGGATAGCATAGGAAGGAAGCAGCAACCTTTTAAGTACCATAATTACATCAAAATGACCAGGATTATTGCATCAAAATATATCTTAAAAAACAGAGATCTAAACATTTAGTGATTTCTATTAAACTGAGTTCAGATGTGCCTTTTTTAAATTAAAAAATACAGATAGTTGCAAAAGTGTTGCCAAATCCACCTTTCCTCTTCTCTCTGTATACTTTCCTGAATATACCTGCTTTCTGCTTATTTCCCTGCATGTGGTCATTTTTATCTGCACTGTCTTCTGAGATGGTTTGTTGATTCCTTTCTTGTTGTCGAGTGTCATCTTTCAGAACTTGGAAGCTCCTAGCAAGTAGTCTTGCCACACTTGACTTTCACTTGCAGATCCCAGTGACGTGCTGAACAATTTGAAATAAAAATAAAATAAAAATAAAAAATTGTCCAGTAGCACCTTATAGACCTACTGGACAATTCTTTATTTTTTATTTTGACTGCGTCAGACCAACACGGCTACCTACCTGAATACTGAACCATTATTAGTGGTCTCATTCTTTTCACTAAGCACTCAACCAAAGGAAAGCAAGTTCTCTTGATCTAGCAAGACCCTTTTGGGATTTCTTGATCTTTCCTAAGTATTTATGCAAGTGCTTAACTCTTTAAGTGCTGACGCTTAGCAGCTTAAATAAGCCTCTGAACTGGAAAGGTGAGTTTACCTTTAGTGGTTTGAAAGAAATGCTTCTCTTTGCATCATTTAAAAACTGTATGGAATTTCAGTTGTGCTACGAACGTGGCTACTAAATTCATTTGGCATGTTTACATTCGATATTTTTTTTAAATCCTTTTTAAAATAGTGAGTGTGCTTTAAATTCAGACTTGATGGTTTTGAGATGACAAATATCTATAATTGTCTTTGCAGGCACATATCCCACTTTATGCACAACATACCTTTCCCTTCTCCCCAAAGACCAAGAATTCTTGTGCAGGTAAGTAAGTTAAATACTTTGAGCACCCTAGGAATGCTGCTTACTATTGCAGTGCTGGCGGGACTTCCATGTTGAATTGCTTTGTTTTATGTAGAATCATAGAGTTGGAAGGGACTGTCAGGTATGGGGATTGAATCAGGGCCAGATTTAGGTTTGATGAGGCCCTCAGTTCCTGAAGGTAATGGGGCCCTTTCTATGTCCAGCTGTCCTTTGTCAACAACAAATTGTCACTGTTTTTTGTGTTGAATATATGCTATATGGTAATTGATGGACCTCTTAGGTATCTAAAGCCATTTGCACATAACAAAATATGTACTTTATCAAAGTAATTGTTGAACTGAAATACAATTGAGAAGAAGTGTATTAATAGTGAAATACAATTAAGAAGAAGTATATTAATAGTGAAATAATTATTAAGCTCTGTATGTAGGTTTTATTTTACAGTCATACCTCGGGTTGAAGTTGTTTCAGGTTGAGCACTTTCGGGTTGCGCTCCACGGCAACCTGGAAGTAACGGAACACGTTACTTCCGGGTTTCGCCACTCACGCATGCGCAGGCGGTCAAAATGACATCAAGCGCATGCGCGGAAGCGGTGAATCGTGGCACGAGCAGACGCGGGTTGTGTTCGCTTCAGGATGCGAACGGGGCTCCGGAACGGATCCCGTTCGTATCCAGAGGTACCACTGTATTTGTTTTTTATCTTATATTTTGGAAATGTACACCCAGGTTTTTTCCCTTTAAATTTTTTTTTGGACCCCAAGAGAGTGGGGCCTTAAGCTACAGCTTGTTTAGCTTGTACGTAAATCCAGCACTGGATCGAACATACGACCTTGGCACTATCAGCACCTCGCTCTAACTAACTTGAGCTATCCACGAAAGTGAATCTCAATAAGCAGCCGGAGGTGTAAATGATATAGCGAACAGGGGACAGTATATAATAGACTTAATCCATTAGCGCAAGGCTTTTCAATTTGTACAACATGACTTTCCCATTTTCTTCTCGCTATACTTGCTCTGCACCCTCCCCAGCCTGCTCTGGAGGGTTGGGGGAACCCCAAAAACTATTTAGAGGGCACACAGAGAGAGGAAAAGGAGGAGAATTTCTGTTCTGCAATCTAAGCTCCTCCTTCTGCTGCCACAGCAAGTGTGTTGGACGCCTCCCAGGGTCTTCCCGATCCTACAGTACCGTGTGACGCACATGCCTCACACATGGTTGATTAGAACGCTTACATGAGTTTTTTGTCGGCTCCCTAATATTTGTGCATTTGTCGTTTTGCAGCTCTCTGCTCATGATACGTTAATACTGTCGCAACCGGTTGCTACGCCCTTGCCACTCAGGTAATGATAGTTGATAACTCTGAAAAGCGAACGAATGTTTGAAAATACTCTCTGTGTGTGTGTGTGTGTGTGTGTGTGCACGCGCACACGTATTTATCTATTTATTAACTTTCTATATGTGCATCATGGGACACGGGTGGCGCTGTGTTCTAAACCACAGAGCCTAGGACTTGCCGATCAGAAGGTCGGCAGTTTGAATCCCCGTGACGGGGTGAGCTCCCGTTGCTTGGTCCCTGTTCCTGCCAACCTAGCAGTTCGAAGGCACGTCAAAGTGCAAGTAGATAAATAGGTGCCGCTCTGGCGGGAAGGTAAACGGCATTTCTGTGCACTGCTCTGGTTCGCCAGAAGCGGCTTAGTCATGCTGGCCACATGACCCGGAAGCTGTACACCGGCTCCCTCGGCCAATAAAGCCAGATGAGCGCCTTGCTGTGCTTCGCTCCTGCTTCCCTCACGGTAAACAACAGTGGCCCACACTACAGTGGTATCTCGGTTTTTGAATGTCTCTGTTGACAAACATTTCGGTTTTCGAATGCCGTAAACACTGAAGTAAATGCTTCAGTTTTCAAACACGCCTGGGAAGTTAAACATGCCACGCAGCTTCCGCTGAGTGCAAGATCCTGAGGCCTAGCTGTCAGCTATTGAGTTTTCTGTTTTTGAATGTTTCAGAACTCAAATGGTCTTCCGGAACAAATTACGTTCGAAAACCGAGGTACCACTGTACTGGGAAATTATTTTCCCCTTTACCAGTGGACAGCCTCTTACTAGGGTTGATATATTGATATATTGCCCCAAACCAGTTTGAAGTCCATATCGTGATAGCAGTTTTGACCTGGCAATATATCGCAAATTGTGATGTGTGTGTTTGTGTGTTATGCAAAAATCATGTGGGGAAAACCGTGAAGCCAGCCAATGCCCCTACATAGCTCCCTCCTTATTTCAGATATTATGATATAGCGGTGTACCACAATGTTTAGCTGGCGATATGTCACAAAGTTGAAAACCAGATATTGCCTGGCCCTAACCTCCACTATGGTGGCGCTGTGGGTTAAACCACAGAGCCTAGGACTTGCAGTTCAGAAGGTTGGCGGTTCGAATGCCCACGACGGGGTGGGCTCCCGTTGCTCGGTCCCTGCTCCTGCCAACCTAGCAGTTCGAAAGCACCTCAAAGTGCAAGTAGATAAATAGGTACCACTCCGGCGGGAAGGTAAACGGCGTTTCCGTGCGCTGCTCTGGTTCACCAGAAGCGGCTTAGTCATGTTGGCCACATGACCCGGAAGCTGTACGCCGGCTCCCTCGGCCAATAAAGTGAGATGAGCGCCGCAACCCGAGTCGGCCACGACTGGACCTAATGGTCAGGGATCCCTTTACCCTTTACCTTCAACCTCCACTATACAATCCTGTTGTGCTTTTAACGAAAGCTTCCACTGCCCGGTGTAGCAGGGTGATTTGGGGTGGGGATGGGCAAAATTGGTCTATCTGGCAGTACATCCTTGCCTCGCATAGGGTATAACCTGAGCTGCCACAGCACAACCAGAGACTTGCCCTGGGAAAGGACAGAACTGACTTGCGTTGCTGTCCAGCATGATGCGTTCTGTTGGTAGCTGTTATAATGACGAATAACGAATGTTGCGCTTCTGAATCTTCTGATTGCATTCTAGTGGAGCAAACTTCAGCACTCTGCTCATGAATCTTGGACCAGAAAACTGTGCCACTTTACTCCTCTTTGTGCTGCTGGAGGGCAAGATCCTGCTGCACTCTCTCCGACCAGCTGTGCTGACAGGAGTAGCGGAAGCAGTGGCAGCTGTAAGTATGCCATGTTCTCCTTTAAAGCTGAAACAATTGTATTTCTGCAGACTTTGGAGCAGCCCTTTAATTTTCATGTTTCATTTTGCTGACTCATACAAGGTTTTAAAAGTAAGACAGTTTTGTGAATTAATCTCTCTACCTCTCTACCTCTCTCCCTCTGTTCGTTCGTTCTTTCTTTCTTTCTTTCTTTCTTTCTTTCTGTCTACTGTTTTCAGAACTAATGTAGCACTGACCATCTAATACAGGGGTCAGCAAACTTTTTCAGCAGGGGGCCACTCCACTGTCCCTCAGACCTTGTGGGGGGCCAGACTATATTTTTTTTGGGGGGAGGGGGGAGAAGGAACTCCTGTGCCGCAGCAAATAACCCAGAGATGCATTTTAAATAAAAGCACACATTCTACTCATGTAAAAACACGCTGATTCACGGACCATTTGCGGGCCAGATTTAGAAGGCGATTAGGCCGGATCCGGCCCCCGGGCCTTAGTTTGCCTCCCCATGACAATTAAAGAGATCAACCTACTTCTGGGGGGGAAATGCAAAGTCCTAGACAGTAGTAATTTTTACTACTTGTATGGGGACAGCTGAGGGACAGTTGGAGAAGTAGATTGTTCAGCTTCAGTTACCTAGAGGGGAAGAATTTTATACTAGAGTAGTCTTAAGTGATTTTACAGCTTTTTGCTGTTAAGGAATGTTTAAGCATCTGAACAATTGCAGATTGTGCTTTTTTATATTTGCAAAATTGGGAGAGCTTAGGTAGTCCTGAATCCATAATCCGGAACCTTGCAAGCTGTTGGTTCATTTTTTTAAATGTTGGCGGAAATTGTTTTGAAACAAGTCTTTAGACTGGGAGAATACCACAGATGTATCCAACTGGTGCCTTTCCATGAACACATCAGCTTTTGATTAAGTGGAGCTGTCTGGTGACAGAAGGGAGGCAGTTTTTGCCTATCCCCCCACAACCGGTCTGGAGGGTCTGTGGGAGATGGGAAGGGAATAGGTAAAAATCGCCTCCCTTCCTCTTCTGTTGATGTGTGTCTCAAGTGAAATAGCAGAAGGAACACCAGTTGGATTACACCATTGGAAATGTTGTTTTTAAGAGCAATTAAAAATAAATTAAATGAAACATGACATATTTTTTAGCATGCATGGTGTCTAGTGATCTTGAAGGATAAAACCTAGTATCATTTTTTTGGTTCTGGATTGTTAGTTTCACCGAGGTAAGAGAAATGAAGAATGCAGTTGAACGCTTAGGGCTCCAAATTCTTCTTTATCCCAGTGTGCTTTGGAAAGGGGAATATATAACTTCCTCTTTCAAGGCATATGATAGTCACTGTTTTTTAAAAAAAACAAACGCAGTTTTCACAGTATCTCTCCGTTTATACTCTAAGCAAAGTTAATGACACATGGTCCCTTATCTTTAAAAGATTTTAATGCTTTAAAAATGCATTCTCTACTTTTAAGAAACTGTGTGTTACAAAAAAGAAGAGATAGCCATGTCTGATTTTCTCTTCATTTTCCCTCCCTCTACCTTTGCATGTCTGTAGCTCTAATATTCCTTTTATTCGTCCTGTGAATTGTGCATCTTGGCCAACCATCGTATTTCTTACTTTCTTCAGCTCAAAGTGAATGGTGAATTACTTCTAAAATGCTATTCCTATCCATGAAGAAATCACAGGATTTTGAAAGGGGAAATGCTTATGTTATTTGAGCGATATGATGATGATGTTATTTGAGCTATATTATTATTATTATTATTATTATTATTATTATTATTATTATTTATTGTTATCATCATCATCATCATCATCATCATCATCATCATCATCACAATTATTCTGCCAAATACATGCCAACATGACTTCTTGACTGTTTTTGTGCATTTGTTACTTGATGTTTGTTAACTGTTTTGTCTATACACCCAGACCTGCCTTGAAGCTAAATTTTCTGTTTATTGGACTTGCAGGAGCGCTGGCAATTATTAAAAGAACAAATTTGGATCTCTTATATACAGTTTGGAGTTTGCTATTCTATAACGTTGCTGCTGCAGTTCTTGCTGCGATAGTCCGTGTTACGAGAATGACTTGACGCTACATCACTTTTTATTTATGTTTTAATACATGGGTTTCGTTTTCGTTTTTCCTTCAGATGATTTTCCCATTTCAGTGGCAGTGTCCCTACATCCCCCTCTGTCCTTTGTCTCTGGCAACGGTGCTCAGTGCTCCCGTCCCATTCATAGTTGGAGTTGACTCCCGATACTTTGATCTGTATGACCCTCCACAAGATGTGGTTTGCATTGACTTAGATACAAACATGGTGTACATGTAAGTGGTTGTTTTTCCCCAGTTTTTGTTTATATCCTGTTTTTTTGTGTATGTATGTCTCTCTGTGTTTTAAGGCATTAATGTGAATTTGAATGTATTTATTTTATCCATTCAATCCAGTGAATTGGCCTTAAAATAGATCCAAAGTCCGTTAGATTCCTGTAAGTCATTCGAGTTGAATACTAGGCCGTTCTGTTTGCTTTTTGGTTTCCATCTGCTCCCTGCTGCCCCAACTGTAGCTCTAGATGCCTTTTCCTGAGTTTTGGGAGTAGTTTGGTGAATGGTGTTGAGGGAGTGAGCTGCGCTTCATTTTTAAGAGGAGTTTTTGAAGGGAGCCTCAGAGGCCCATCTGTGTGTGGCTTCATGCAAACTGCTCTTGATCCCGGACTTACTGTATTTTTCGCTCTATAAGACACACCCGACCATAAGACATACCTAGTTTTTAGAGGAGGAAAACAAGGGGAAAAAATATTCTGAATCAAATGTTGTTGAAGAGGCTTTGCACGGCTACCCCTGAAGCCAGAACAGCAAGAGGGGTTGCTGCGCAGCAATCCCTCTTGCTGTTCTGGCCTCAGCGATAGCTGCGCAGCTTGCATTCGCTCCATAAGACACACAGACATTTCTCTTTACTTTTTAGGAGGGGAAAAGCGAGTCTTGGCTTCCAAAAGGCAAATATTTGTTAATGGACGGCATCAGAAGGCGGTGGACTCTCCTTCCTTGCAAGTTTTTAAGCAAAGGTTGGGTGGCCATCTGTCACGGATGCTTGAGCTGAGATTCCTACATTGCAGGGGGTTGGAAAAGATCCATCTCTACAATTCTGTGATCTCGTGGTCCAAATGTCCTGGCCTCTGCTTCTGGCTAAATGCTTGTTGCTTGACCAGCAACGACATGGTGGAGCTTTGAAGGCGCAGATGTCATGGCCTGTACCACGAGCTGTTATTGGCCTTCTGAGAAATGGGGAACTTGAGCCCACCAAGGCGCAGCCAGCAGAGCCAATGGTCAGAGCCAATGGGAGTGGAGTCCATTCAAATACCGTATTTTTCGCTCCATAAGCGACCGTAACCATAAGATGCACCTAGTTTTTAGAGGAGGAAAGGGTGAAAGCCCAGTTTTGGGGGGGATCAGCTCACAGTTGTGCAGCTTATTTTGCAAAGGGGAAAAGCCCATTTTTTGAGGAGCAGCTCAAAGTTGTTGAGCTTACTTTGCAAATCCTATTTTTATGGGGTTCAGCTCACAGTTCTGCAGCTTCTTTAGGAAAGGAAAGGGAGCTACTTCTACAGTTTCCAGACAGATAAACTAAACAGCCAGTCCCATGTCGCTAGGGAAACAAACAGCCTCCATCTGCAGAACATTCAACAATGGAGGCCTGGGCAAGGGGCCAGCAAGGGAGCCAGCGATCGACCACACATTTGCTCCATAAGACGCACAGACATTTCCCCTTACTTTTTAGGAGGAAAAAAGTGCGTCTTATGGAGTGAAAAATACGGTAACTGTTTGCTCTAATGTAGTTCTAACAGCACTTGGGAGGGTAGTGTATGCCTCCTCACAATTTCTTCTCCGGGTCGGTTTTTTGGGGGGTAGTGGAAGGGAGACCACTGGGGCAGCCACTGGGTGGTCTTTGGATTGGAGTGAGTTTCAAGGGGATGGGGGGAGTTCTGAGCAAACTGTGAGGGGATGGGGTTTGGCAAAACAGAGTAGGGGCTTTAGCAGGTAGGCTGCGATGGGGGCTGAAGGAGCAGTGAGAGGATGGCTGTTTGGGCCAGATGTAAAGGGGGCTTGGTAACAGATTGGGGGGTTGGGGTACGCAGGGTTTGAGAGTAATGGGAGCAAGAGTGGCAGCCTCTGGTTGCATGTATTTGCCTGTGACTGTGCGCTTGATCTGGTGCAAGACCTGGGTTCAAAACGATAAAGCCACATTACAGTTAGTGCTACTTTTAGTACAAATCAATGGGCTGCTTTATATCTGACACTGAACCATGGCTTGACGTGATGAGAATGATCTAGAGCAGTCTTGCCCTTGGCCTGATCCAACAGGGATCTTCTTATACAGCTTGCCCGGTAGTCCCAAAACAACACCTTTTTTTTTTCAGGACAGGAAGTCATCGGAAGCAGAAGACCTAAACTGCTTCTCAAACACAATGATAAACCTGTTAGTCCACAATTTTATACTGGGGAACCTGTGAACGACTCTCATATCTGGAGTTCTGTTAAAATATAGTATAGGATACAGGCCCAGAAATGGCCTCATGGGGAAGTCCAGCGGGCCAAGATTGGTTCATGGGCTGGAATTTCCACACATCTGACCGAGAGAGACAAAATTCTGCCTGCAGAAGCTGAAGGTCTTTTGCCTTGCATCAGGGAACAGTGCAATCCTGCAAAAGGTCAAAGGCAGTTCTGAACACAAAGTGCAAATGAGCCGCAACATAATTTAAAATTAACACCACCAACACCGGGAAGAAAGTCCTTATGTGATTGTACTAAAACAGGGGTCGGCAAACTACAGTCCATGGGCCAGATATGGCCCGAGGGGGTCGTTAAACTGGCCCCCAGCCCTTGCAGCCCGCTCGGTCAGTCCCCGTGTGGAGCTAAACTGGCGTGCTGCGCCAGTTGCTTCGCGTGGGGACTGACTTCCGGGACGCAGCCCCGGCTTCCTATTGGCTGCAGGAAGCTCCTGCAGCCAATAGGAAGCCACAGATGCCACCTCCTCCCCTGCCAAGGCTCCGAAAGCCAGCGGTGAAAGAGCAATGGGCGTGTGTGCATGCACACGGGGGTGCGCGCTCCTGCGCACAGCCGATCCGGCCCACCAGCGAAAAAGTTTGCCGACCCCGGTACTAAAATAAAGTGCAGAAGCGGAAATGGACACTGGGGTCAGTTATTGTTGGGCTTGAGACTGGAAAATAAAACAAATGGTAGCCAAGTGATGCAATATGATATTCATTAATATGAAATCCTCTTTTTAAAAAGGGGAACTTCCTGTGACAGTTGTCTTCCCTCCAAATGGTATATATCCTGGGTTAGAAAGAAACAAATCATTAGGCTGTTACCATAGCCAGGTGTAAATTCTTGTGAGCGTTACAACTTCCCACATGGACTTGGGTCTTTCTTTGAAAGCTTTTATTTTTGGGTGTCTATCAATGAATTTTCACGTTTTTCAAAAAACATTTTTATTGGTTTTATAAAATAAATCACACAATTAACAATTTTTTAAAATATTAAAGATAAAACAAGATTTTTCCGAATCTCTTCCTCCCTCCTCCCCTCTGTGGGTCCTTTAAATATCTTAATCAACTGCATATTATAGTTCATCCGAATTAGAGTTCTCCAAAATATCCAAAGTCTTTGTAACATTTCAAGGGTTATTCAAAACCTGCCAAAGAGTTCAAGTGTTTACAGTGTTCTTTTAAATACAACCTTTTTGTTCCATTCTCTATTGAAGTTTTGATCCTCCTGATTTCTGATTTTTTCCAGTCAGTATAGCCAACTCTGCATGTCACATGTTATGTTGGTCACAGGTCATTTGCTAGAAAACCTTTTCCCCACAGTTTGCAATAAATGTTAAGTTTGACACTTGCCCGTGAAACAATAGCTCTTTCTAGAAAAATATATATCCATGTCTTTAGAGAAAACACTTATCCAAATTACAGATAAATTGTTGAGATTGCAAAACTGTTATTTGCACCTTTTAAAACACAGTTAAAACTACTTGTGGCACACTTCTTGATCATTTTTGCAGTGAGGATCAAATCGCTTAATATTAATTAGAGCTAGATGACATTAACTAAAACACAAAGTATTATGTAAAGAAGCATACAGATCTTACATTGGTCACCGCAAAATTACCCAGGAACAGTTGCCAAGATGACTTTGCGTTGAGGAAAAGGAAGAATAGCACTTCTCAGAAAAGCAAAGCGCTGTCACAGATAAGACACTTGTCACAGATAAGCAGGTCTTGTGTGTGACTCTGGTGCTGCCAACTATACCATAGTGATGGAGGCATTACTGAGTGCCAGAAAAATGTTGAATAGCTTTCATTCATCAGACGGTTCTCTTCATTGTCTGACTTCACTTGCTTTCAGAGTCTATTAACAGAAGTGACAATGAGAAGCTGTTCGGGTGCAGATATTGGGCGGGTTGATAGGTCGTTTCCCCCCTCATATTAGTTTTTGTTGCTGCTGAAGACTGCCTGCTGGTTAATTGCAGGGTTCCCCTAAATGCATATCTGTGTCAGGGAGAAGCAAGTATTCTTCTAAAAGCCCTGATATCATTCTTGTAGGGCTTTCTCTCCATCTCACCCATTTTAAGAACTGAATGCAGCTGTGAATAATCTAGCCTCTATATCTGAATATACCTCTACATTTAACTGTTGGCCTTAGCAACATGACATTAAGTATTAATCCACAAATCCCGTATCCCGGTTTCCCCCCCCCCCTTTTTAAATGTCACGCACTGTGGTTTTCTTTTGTTTTCTGAGGTGCAGTTTTATTTCTCCTAAATGTTCCAAAACTTCCCCTCAAGCACCGGGAGGAATATAAAAAGCTGAGTTTATTTTTGCCAATCAGGTACTCGCTGATGCCCAATCCCAGTCTTGGTCACGATCCCAAAAAGGATTATGTGCATATGTTAATGAGTTGCACACAGCCAGAATTATAGTTCTGCATTTTTGATGTAGCTTCCCTTGCAGAAGACACAGGCCTCATTTTAAGCAGCAGAGAAACTGTGAAGCTCTATACTGCAGCTGTGCGTGTTTCACAAACACTAATTATTTAGATCCTGCCCTTGATCTTGTGTATAAAGGAGCGGTTCCCACATTTGCATGCATAGCGTAGGTTTTGTGTGAAATGATGGCATGCTGATGGACACAACAGATTCCAGCAATTATTTCACCTTCCTTCCAGATGCAAATAGACTCCAACTCCCATCAGTCCTACCAGAATGGCCAGTGGTGTGGGATGTTGGGAGTTGTGGTCCAGCAATGTCTGGAGGACCAAAAGTTCCCCACTCCTGGATCAAACTATTTATTTTTGATTGACAGTCTATTCCCAGTCTGCAAAAAAACACACACTTCTTTCTGACACCGGCCTTAATCTCAGAGAAATAACAGCATAGTGATTCATCGTGGATTTGAATATTTGCATTTCTTGCAGTTTTAATAGTTTAAAGGCATATCTGAAAAATGAAAACACTTGAATCTGTTGCCATGCATGAAAATACTCTTATGTTCAAGACTCATTAAAATTAAAAATCCAATGAAGGTACAAAATTGTATGCCTGCCAAATTTAATTGTACCTGAGCAATTCCCTCCTTCCCCGACTAGAGGGGGAAATCAGTTAAAATGTGTAAAACCATTTTTAAAAATGCAGACGCTGAAATAGGATAGGGAACTCCGTGTTGGAATACTGCCTAAATCAAACTTAAATAAAATTTGTGTGTTCTGGGATTAGATCCAAATTCAGTTAAGAGAGCTCTATTGCTTTTTTATGAAACCCAATAGCTGCTACCAGATGTTTCACTTCGAATAAACAAAAGGTGCTTTGGGGTGTGGGAACGTTATAATTTCCTTTCTTCTTGGGCGTTAAGAAATGCTAGAATAAAGCAATACGTTTTCCACTTTTAAACATATATCCATTTTGATTTGTGTGTGTTTTCTCAATCATGTAGATCAGATGATAAGAAGAGCATGAACTGGAAGCAGCTTCCTAAGAAACCATGCAAAAGCCTGCTCAGCACCTTAAAGAAATTGCATCCACAACTGGCATTAGGTAAACCATGGTGTAGAAGGAGAATAAAGTTGATTTAAGCAAAAGAAGATAATTATAATGGTGGTGTTATAAGGGGGGGAAACTGCTCCTTTCCCCTTATGGGATACCCAAGAGGGCCCAGGGGTCTGAACACTCATCCTCCCCACCACCACTTTCTGGACACAGCCCAGGAGGAAGGAGCGGAACCACTGTATAACGGTGCCCCCAGCCCCTCTAGACGGTCCAGAAGGATGTTATGGTTGATGGTGTCAAAGGCCGCTGAGAGATCCAGCTCTCACCTTTGTCCCTAGCCCACCGGAGATCATTGACCAGTGCGACCAAGGCAGTTTCAGTCCCATGATGAGGCCTGAATCCTGACTGGAAGGGATCCAAATGGTCCACATCCTCCAGATGTGCCTGGAGTTGTTCAGCAACCACCCACTCAATCATTTATCCGTTTTAGACCTCTACATAGTAGCAATTGCCCCAACATTGTCCTGTTCGCCTCTGTATAGTTCCATCCTTAATTTCATACATTGTGGCAGATTGCAGTGTTTAGCTGGTGATATTGTGAGGTTGAGCTAGTTATCGCAGTGTTGAAAACCAGATATCGCTTAGCCCTTACACTAATTCGTGATATATTGTCAGCTCAAATACGATGAAACAATTATCACAATGTGAACTTCAAACCGATTTTGGACGATATATCAATACAGTGATACCTCAGTTTTCGAACGTCTCCATTGACGAACATTTCGAACACACCTCGGAAGTCGAATATGTCATGCGGTTCTGCTGAGTGCAAGGTCCTGAGGCCTAGCTGTCGGCTATTGAGTTTTCGGGTTTCGAACATTTCAGAACTCGGAACGGTCTTCCGGAACGGATTACATTAAAAAACCGAGGTTCTACTGTTTATCGTCCAGCCCTACCAGAGACTAAGGTAAAGGTACCCCTGCCCGTACGGGCCAGTCTTGACAGACTCTAGGGTTGTGCGCCCATCTCACTCAAGAGGCCGGGGGCCAGCGCTGTCCGCAGACACTTCCCGGTCACGTGGCCAACGTGACATCGCTGCTCTGGCGAGCCAGAGCCGCACACGGAAACACTGTTTACCTTCCCGCTAGTAAGCGGTCCCTATTTATCTACTTGTACCTGGGAGTGCTTTCGAACTGCTAGGTTGACAGGCGCTGGGACCGAACAACGGGAGCGCACCCCGCCGCGGGGATTCGAACCGCCGACCTTTCGATCGGCAAGCCCTAGGCGCTGAGGCTTTTACCCATAGCGCCACCCGTGTTCCACCAGAGACTAGCTTCCCTTTATTTGTGAGCCAGGACGTGTGGTTTAGTTGGAAGTTGATGCTTATTCCTAGGAGGAAACAAACCATGGGCTCTGGTTTGTGTGGAAGTGAAACCAATCTGGTTTGTTTTCTCCCTGGTGCCAACAGCAGGAACAAAGCAGGACAATATGAGTAGCATGCAAAAACATGCTGGTAATGATATTATTTTTTAAAACTATGCTTTGATGTGAAGTGTGAACTCGGCTGGTAATATAGAAGGGGTTAAATTATAGAAGGGGTTAAATTCCTACTGGGACGTGGGTGGCGCTGTGGGTTAAACCACAGATCCTAGGACTTGCCGATCAGAAGGTCGGCAGTTCGAATCCCCGCGACGGGGTGAGCTCCCGTTGCTTGGTCCCTGTTCCTGCCAACCTAGCAGTTCGAAAGCATGTCAAAGTGCAAGTAGATAAATAGGTACCACTCCGGCACGAAGGTAAACAGCGTTTCCGTGCGCTGCTCTGGTTCGCCAGAAGCGGCCTAGTCATGCTGGCCAAATGACCCGGAAGCTGTACACCGGCTCCCTTGGCCAATAAAGCGAGATGAGCGCCGCAACCCCAGAGTCGGTTACGACTGGACCTAGTGGTCAGGGGCCCCTTTACCTTTTACCTAAATTACTACTGCCCGTGTACTTACCCTCCAGAATCAGTAGGGGAACTTCTTATCTTCCTCTTTTGGTCCTCTTCTTGGTTCTTATCAAGAGCTGTTGTTTCTATCGGCAGTAAAACTGCTTGCTTCCACACACATGGAAAAAAGCCATGGTGCATTTCAGCTAAAACTCTTCTTTGCACACATCACATTTTCCCGTGACGGGTAGAAAGTGCCAGGGTGGTGATTGCAAAGGAGATTTCCTTTGCTGTGTGTTTAGGAAAGACAAACACATTTTGCTGTTTACTGAAGACTATATTTTTAATGCATAGTGCCAAGCATAATGCTAATTTCAGTAACCTCACTGACTCAGCATGCACTTTTATTTCAGCTTTCACAGATCTGTTGATAAAAGGGTATGACATAATAGCTTGAAGCTAAGATGTTACTGCAAATGGTAGAGTTGAAATTCAAAGGCCATAGAGGTTCTAGGTTCCAAACGCTGTAAATTGCACTCACTCTTAATTTCCCTCTGTCTAAGCATTCCTTGATGGTTAGCCTTTTTAATATTTAAATAAACCACACCCGTGGAGCTGGGGAAAAAAACCCTTTAATTCAGCTTGCCTCCTTCCAATCTCTACCCCAGTTCACAGAAAGACACAAGAAGGCTCTGCGGTCGAGATGACCCCTATAGAGGCAGACTTCTCGTGGCACAAAAAGAACACGCAATTCGAAACGGAGATTCAGGAAGCCTTTCTACGCTTCATGGCATCTATTTTAAAAGGGTACAGGACGTTTCTTAAACCGATCACCCAGGCACCTTCAAATAAAGCTACTGCTACAGATTCCTTGTTTGACAATCAAGGTGAGTTTTGAGAAGAACGTGGGCACTGGTTGAAATGAAATGCTAGCAGTAGTAACAGGGCCATTCTCAGCTAGTGTCTCGCAGACGTCCTCTGTATATCATCATCATCAATCTTTATTATGGTCCAGAGACCCAACAAATCATTACAAAGCAATACACAATTCAGACAGCCTACCTCCAGGTTAAACAAGCATTTTGTTCAGAATATAGGGATCATTGGTTCTTGCAACCACTGATAAAAACTTTGCCACTGCTAATGTTCTAGCATTTGTTCGGTCTTCCAATAGGAACCTGACATAGTGAGCCTCTGATTTTCCTGGGAAAGGTACCAGCAAGGGTAGTATCAGTTCAGCCCTGGCTTGCTCATATTTTGCACAGGGCAACAAAATATGTTTTATGGAATCGATGTCTTGAGCACACGAGCAAAGTCTGTCCTGGTAGTGAACTCCTCTCAACCTGCCATCCAACACTGCAGAAGGAAAGACGTTTAGTCTGGCTTTGGTGAAAAGCCTTCGATAGTTTGGTACTGTCAGGTTTTTAATGTAAGATGTTAACTTAAAGACATGCCCATATTGTACTCCTACTGCCAGTATATCCACAGGGCTGCACTGTGCATGTTATTGGACTTCAGAGTTGGAGAGCAGTAGAGTTTAAAGTCTTCGCAGCACCAGAGTGTGCTGGAATCTTCTTGCACAAGCCCTGTTGAAATTAATGGGAAAACCTATTTATGTTTGTTGGTTTCTCAAATGCACCAAGCCTAGAATATATAAATATCATCTGTTACGGTTACATGAGCACTCAAGGTTTGAATTTTAAGGGTTCCCACCTTGCCCCCTCCCCACTTCCCAGAGCTTATTGTCCTCAGTTTATTTTGTCAGAATTGCAATTTTTTAAGAAAATACTCATTTTCATTGTGGCAACAGAAAACTGACAGCACAAAAATGCTGTTGTCGTAGAAGCTTCTCAAAGGAAACGGGCAGGTTAAATTTGGATAAGATTACTAGGCAATTCATCTTTCTCCTTCTGGTTTTGGTTCTGTTTTCCCCTCTCCCCCCCACCAAGAAGACAGGATTTGTAAGCAGAGAGACAACGGGAAGACTTTCCCCATTTGCCTCCCTCCTTGCAGAGAAATATATTGCGGTCAATTTGGAAGAGTCAAAATGGCCTCAGGATTGCTCTCCTGTACTATTTCAGACACGTGGTTCATATACTTATGTATGTGTTTGCCTTGTACATTTATGAACGTTTATTTTATATTGGGACCTTAGAATTCTTACAACACAGGCTTGGTGCCTATGTTCAGGACATCTCATGAAGACTCTCTTATTTTCCTAGGAATGTTAAGATCTCCAAGCGTGCTTAACTCTTTTTGTTCATGTGTGTTTTGTTTTCTATGCTGTAGTTGGTCTTGCTTTGTTTAACTTCTGGGGTTCTTGTGGGTTGCTTTTTTATAGTTTTTAACTTTTGACCGTTAACCACCTGGAGGACATTATTAACTGGGTGGCATATAATCATATAAAGAAATATGAGCGGAAAACACTTAGAATATAATGGGGAAATGGCCAGTTGCTAAAGTAAGAAGCTCAGTATGCAAATAAAGTTAATTGTGAACCTTTTATCTCTAGCAAATTGTCTTGTTTCTTAACTAGGGTTTTTAAAAAGTAGGGATCGTGCCTACACAAAATTCTACACGGTTTTAACAAAGACGCAGATATTTAGCAGCTTCATTGTAGAATGCAGTTTTGTGAGTGACAAAGATACTGGACTGGCATTCTTTGACGACTGCGTAGAAAAGGTAAAAACTTCTTTCTCTTTTTTGTCTAACGAAATGTGATAGTGTTAGGCTTTTGATTCTCTTTGCTAAATGCTCCTGAGCAGGGGTCAGCAAACTTTTTCAGCAGGGGGCCGATCCACTGTCCCTCAGACCTTGTGGGGTTACAGGGTACCAGGCAGAGGGCCTTCTCGGTAGTGGCACCTGCCCTGTGGAACAGCCTCCCACCAGATGTCAAAGAGAACAACAACTACCAGACTTTTACAATACATCTGAAGGCAGCCCTGTTTAGAGAAGCTTTTAATGTTTGATGTATTACGGTATTTTACTATTTTGTTGGAAGCTGCCCAGAGTGGCTGGGGAAGCCCAGCCAGATGGGTGGGGTATAAATAAATTATTATTATTATTATTATTATTATTATTATTATTATTATTAGCCGGACTATATTTTGAAAAAATAATAAAGAACAAATTCCTATGCCCCACAAATAACCCAGAGATGCATTTTAAATCAAAGGACACATTCTACTCATGTAAAAACACGCTGATTCCCGGACCGTCCGCAGGCCAGATTTAGAAGGCGATTGGGCTGGATCCGGCCCCCGGGCCTTAGTTTGCCTACCCATGCTCCTGAGTCTCTCCTTCTTTGATGTGTCAGGGGTTAAATTTCACCTCCTGAAACAGCTTGAGTTGAGTTGCTTGTTGTAGTTTTATACAGGGAATGTGTGTGGCTAAATAGCAGCGCAGTATCTACATATAGCACAGGGACGCGGGTGGCGCTGTGGGTAAAACCTCAGTGCCTAGGGCTTGCCGATCGCATGGTCGGCGGTTCAAATCCCTGCGGTGGGGTGAGCTCCCGTCTTTCGGTCCCAGCTCCTGCCCACCTAGCAGTTCGAAAGCACCCCTAAGTGCAAGTAGATAAATAGGTACCGCTTTATAGCGGGAAGCTTAACGGCGTTTCCGTGTGCTGCGCTGGTGCTGGCTTGCCAGAGCAGCTTCGTCATGCTGGCCACGTGACCTGGAAGTGTCTCTGGACAGCGCTGGCCCCCGGCCTCTTAAGTGAGATGGGCGCACAACCCTAGAGTCGGACACGACTGGCCCATACGGGCAGGGGTACCTTTACCTTTAACCTTTATCTACATATATCAGCCTTAATGGAGAAGCCCATGTAGTAGAATGGACTTGGCAACAATTGTAGTCATGTGGATATAGAGCTCTTGGAGCTAGCTCAAACTCTCTTTTATAATGGCAGAGGGAGTTATCCATGGGCCTCTGTGATTTGTCTCTCACTCAGCTTGCTAGTCCAGGCTAGAAGATGCCATGGGTATATGAATCTCCCGTACACTGAAAAGTATACCTACTTCTCCTTTGGGAACTTTCTGTGTTTAATATCTAATAGCAGCTTTTCTTAGGCAAAGAATATCGAAAAAAATATTATACTCAGTTTTGGAGTTTTTAATATATGCTATATGCTTTTCTAATTTTATTTCTATGACCTTTTCTAGCTTTTTCCAGAGAAAGGATCAGAAAAAGGAGAAAAGGTATTTATTTACTTCCTGTAGGGACATTTTAAGAGTTTCCTGGTATTTTGCATGTCTGGACAATATCGTGGGAATGGGAATCGTGGTTGTTTAATTTATATGCCTTAGAATTTTTGAAAGGCTAGTACAGAGTGTATGATAGCTGCAAAATGCATGTCTTGTAAACTGGCCACGCGTTGATTTTTTTCATTGGACATTTTTGTAACTTGCCCTGGGGCCATTTGGTGAGGGCCAGGCAATAAGTAAAAATAATAAATCAACAAATAAATAGACTTGGCATTTGTCTATACATTTTTTCATGGTGCTGTTTCCTGTACTTAGAGATGCAAGGCAAGGCATTTAACATCACGTGCAATTTCAATTTGATGTATTTGCAGGTTGATACGGATTCTACAGAGGATACCCGACTGATTGAACTGGATGAGTCGCAGAAGAGTGAGCACACAGTGTTTATCATGCCACCTGAGCCTCCCCCTGATGACGGACAGGATAGGATACCTAAATACAGGTAAGGATACATTTTTGTCTTCATCTTATTTATAAAGATTTTTCCATCATACTTCAACCTTTTATATTAGCCTTCCTGCTTTAAAAATTACATTGCTACCTTGGTCTTGGTCTGTTCTGAATTCTGATAATGTTGCATCGATGGTGGTTGGCGTTTCTTGCTTTTTTTCTACCCAGTTTCATTAACAATGTGCTACGGCATGGATATTCCCAATGTCTTGTGAAAGAAAGGTATCTCGGTATTACAGTATTGCATAGCCTAGCATTCTAAATATAAGCTAAAAAATTGTCTAGTGATAATAATTACTAGACGATCAGCCTTCTTTATGGTCCAGCTCTCACTTCCATACATCACTAAGTTGGATTGTAGAGGGTTCTTAATTCTAAGACCCTTAGGTATAATGTCCAGGTTCTTGCATTTGGTCAGGAAGGAGAGCTAAAGTGGTGCTTCAGGTTAAGAACGGTTTTGGGTTAAGAACGGATCTCCAGAACGAATTAAGTTCATAACCCAAGGTACTACTGTACTGCTAAAATCCACCATGCGCAATTCTTGGTTGGAAGTTGTCGAAGTGGTGTCTTACGCTAAGTATATTGTGCTTCAACAAACAAACAGGCTTGCTCACACCTTTTGAACTTGTCTCTTTCAGCTATAAAACCTTCCCCAGGCTAGACTTGAAGCTTTTTGACAGACCACAAGAGCTCAAGCTTTCCTTCAGCAGGCACTCAACTGGAGGAAACATTTCCAATAGTCCAGCACTTATGGCAAAGAGGACAAAGCAGGTCAGGTTTTTATTTAAAAGCAATGTAGTAGATTATATAAGAGGAAGTGCCGTATTTTTTGCTCTATAAGACTCACTTTTTCCCTCCTAAAAAGTAAGGGGAAATGTGTGTGTGTCTTATGGATCGAATGCAGGCTGCGAAGCTATCCCAGAAGCCAGAACAGCAAGAGGGATTGCTGCTTTCACTGCGCAGCGATCCCTCTTCCTGTTCTGGCTTCTGAGATTCAGAATATGTTTTTTATTGTTTTCCTCCTCCAAAAACTAGGTGCGTCTTATAGAGCGAAAGATACGGTATATATTTTATGTAAGCAACTGAGAGGTGTGTTTTTTTAAATAATTAAGTGATATTTAAGTCTTGTGAAATAAATATGTAACTCTTGAGAATAGCTGAATATTCAGCTCTGAATATTTGAAGCAGAGCTAAAACCCTGGGAAAAGCCATACTTTCAGAACTGCTTTCTGTCTTTCACACTGCATGTGGTTAAAGGATTGTGAGATGTGACGTTCCAACTGATAACTGTGATTTCCCCCCCTTTTGTTTTGCTTTACTTTTCTGTAGGAGATAAAAGCAGCTCATAAGCTTGCCAAGAAATACTACGCAAATGCTTCCCAGTGGGCCAAGTGTCTCTTCAGCCATTGCTACAGCTTATGGTTCATTTGTCTCCCAGCTTATGTTAGGGTTTCCCACCCCAAAGTCAGAGCCCTGCAGCAGGCATACGACGTTCTTATCAAAATGAGGAAAACTGATGTGGAACCACTAGATGAAGTAAGTTTAAAAAAATCACGTACCACATAAAGAGATCCAAATGCATTTTTAATTTCTGTAGAATTGTTGTTGGTTTTTTTACCAGAAATTTCAAGCTCCCTTAGTTTTGGATTAAATGAACTTCAGATATTTCCTTTCCCCCCTCTGAATACAGAAATCAGATATGGTCTAAATAAGCAAGCCAGAATTCCATTTAGTGACTTGAAATCTTGCTATCTTACTCTGCCAGTGTAACTGCTTAGAGGAAGAAAATGTGGTGAATTATGTCAATTATTAGCAGCCCTTTAGATCTTTTTAATCACAGTAATTGCCTTAACATCCATCATTCCTGGGTGGTGCTGTTTCTCAGTTAGCCTTGGAAGAAGAGAACTGTGATGTGTTCCCTGTATACAACCCCTTCCTCTCTAAATGTGGGAAAGTAGTTTCGGCAAACTCTAGTTGTCTTCCCTCAGAGAATGACATTTGCCTCGCTCTGCGGTCAAGCGCACATACTCAGGAATATGTGTTTCTTTCACCGGACCCTCCTGTAATTTTGTAAAAAGTCCAATTGCTCAAAACTTTCTTCTTACAATTCACCTATAAAAATATAAATTAATGGCCAGATGAGAAAGTGAAGTTTCCCCGGGGAGAAAAGCATGAAAAAAGATGGCAGTGATGCAGAAAAGGGAAATTATTTTGGACAGGTCAGCTTAAACCATCTGCAAACTTTAAAAGCTTATTCTGAAACTATTTGTCTCCTCTTCCACTTGGACTGTAATGGGGAATGTAATAATCTTGGCTCTAACATATCGTCACACTTGCTTCCTTTAGTGAGTTCAGGGAAGTTTTTAATGTGTGACATTTTAATGTATTTTTAATCTTTGTTGGAAGCCGCCCAGAATGGCTGGGGAAACCCAGCCAGATGGGCGGGGTACAAATAATAAATTATTATTATTATTATTTAGTGAGTTTCCTCCTCTAAACCTTGCCTCAACCAAATTTAGATAGGGAAAAATAGAGAACATATTTCCATGCAGATGCAGATGACACCCTTAGGTGTCAAGTTTGGAAGTGATGAGAAAAGTATAATATTGAATTAGTGCCACCAGAATAATCTTCTGAAACTTGGCATAAGGAACTGAAAATCCACCTAGCCGTCACATCAGTATGGGACAGGAATAAGGAAGAATGTGGTCTTTGTTTGGGGTGGCATCTATGGGTGGTGAGGGGAATTTTGGGCCCAATCCCTCATTATTAGCTTGGCTTATTATTGGTATTATCATTCCCTCCTCCCACCTCCTCCCTGCCTTTTCTTTCCTCACTCTGAGAAAGGGCTAAGGGGATCCTTCTTCAGAGTGAAAACTATATATGAGAGGGCCTGTGCTGTACCAGCTTGGAGATCTGTTTTAAACTTAAACTTCATTTTTGAAAGTTTCTTTTAAAAACTATAAACATTCCTTCCTGTTGTCAACAAACCCTCTCCAGTGGAACCTTGGTTGTCAAACGGCTTGGCTCCCGAACGCCGCAAACCCGGAAGCAAGTGTTCTGGTTTGCAAACTTTTTTTGTGGAAGCCGAATGTCTGACGTGGCTTCTGCAGCTTCTGGTTGAGTGCAGGGGGAAAGGAGATTTGGGGAAGGAGAGCGAAAGGAAGAAAGGTATGAAGGAGAGGAGAAAGAGAGAAAAATAGGTGAAGGGATTAATTGAAATTATTAAAGATTGGTATAGGATTTAAGAGATTTAAATTTTTATAAATATTCTATAAGGAAAGCAAAAAGCAGCAAGAAAGATCAAGTAAAAGTATCAGAGAGGAGATCAGTGTAAATGAAAACATGAGACTTGTGGTTTTGTAACATATGGTTTTATTTTTGAGTTGTCTGCTTATTTTGGAGTTGTTTGCTGTAAAGAATGTATATTATGTGAATAAAATAATAATGGATTAAAATAAAAGAAAAAAGAGAGAAAAATAAAATTTAGAAAGTAAAGGACTTCCAATTCTTCGTCTGCCTGCTCTATAAAAACAATATTCACTTCATCCACTCCAGTATAACACTGAACAAAGCCACTTCTATGAACAAACGTGATCTTCAACCCTGAAATCCAAATGTCATTATTTCATTTTCTTTTTCATGCAGAAAGTCATAGAGGAGGCCTTTTTATCTTTTGCAGGTAGTCGCATCTGGCGCCGAAGTTACTTCTAACAATATGAACTTTCCCATCTTTTACCAGGTGTGCTATAGGGTTGTGATGCTGCTCTGTGGACTTTGGGGCCATCCTGTTCTGGCTGTGAGGGCCCTCTTTGAAATGAAAATTGCTGGCATAGCACCCAATGCCATCACATATGGGTACTACAACAAGGTAAGCAAGCAATGGGGTGAGCGGTTGGGGGAGACCACAATCAAGGAAGCCCTTACACACCGTGTCGATTCCTCTTGTTCTGGGTGATGACCTTGAGGAACCTTCCTGTTTAGGCCTGTTGTTGTTGTTTAGTTGTTTAGTCGTGTCCGACTCTTTGTGACCCCATGGACCAGAGCACACCAGGCACTCCTGTCTTCCACTGCCTCCCGCAGTTTGGTCAGACTCATGCTGGTAGCTTCAAGAACACTATCCAACCATCTCGCCCTCTGTCGTCCCCTTCTCCTTGTGCCCTCCATCTTTCCCAACATCAGGGTCTTTTCCAGGGAGTCTTCTCTTCTCATGACGTGGCCAAAGCATTGGAGTCTCAGCTTCAGGATCTGTCCTTCCAGTGAGCACTCAGGGCTGATTTCCTTCAGAATGGATAGGTTTGATCTTCTTGCAGTCCATGGGACTCTCAAGAGTCTCCTCCAGCACCATAATTCAAAAGCATCAATTCTTCAGTGATCAGCCTTCTTTATGGTCCAGCTTTCACTTTATTTAGGGCCAATTCTGAAAGAATGGTACGTGCTCATCGTATTTTGAAAGGAATCCCTTGACCCACCTATCTGTTGTAACTGGTAATGGAGCTCACTTCTTCGTCAGTCAATCTGTTGGATATTTTTCATGGCATTGTCCCATAAATGTTAAAATTCCAGCAGCTCTCAGGTTTAGTTGTTAGTGAGATTGTTTCAAAGGGGGGGGGGGCTGAGCACAGCTGTGGTGCAATATAGCATTGTATAGGAGGATGGGAATGCTTAATGTATTGAGTTTTGGGCTGTGGGCGAGGTTGTTAAGGAAGCAAGGTCGTTAAGAAAGAGGTTAAAAAGAGAGGGAGCGAGTACACAGCCCTGCTTTACTCCTCGGTTTATGATGACAGGATCTGTCATTTCATTCCCTGGTGATGTTCTTATACGACAGGTGTTCTTTGTATAAAGCTTTTTGATCAAGTAAAATAATCTGGGTTCAAGGCCCCTTGTCTCCAGTTTGGTCCATAACAGCCCCTGTCAACAGTGTCAAAAGCAGCATTAATATCTAGGAAGGCCACATAGAGTTGTTCTGCCACTGGGGAAGTGGTAATTCTGTATTGATTTGTTTTGGATGTTTGTATGTGATGCCAATAAAAGGTTTGATGTTGATGATGAATATAGCATTGTCCCTGAGATTGCAATAGATAAATGTGAGTTATTTGAGTTTGTTAGAGCATTTTGACTACGGGAAACATTGGCTTAATCATCTCACTTTTCCAGGCAGTTTTGGAGAGCCCATGGCCCAGCAGCAATCGCAGTGGTATATTTCTCTGGACGAAGTTGCGAAATGTGGTGCTCAGCATGGCACAATTTAGGCAATGTCTCAGAAAGTCAACACAGTGTTCACAGGCTATTTCAATACCAGGTAATCCTACAGACCAGCTTCTGGAGAATCTGGGTATAAAGACCTTTCTCGTTGGCTTTAAGGTAGCATCAGGGGATTTCATCAAAGATCCATGTAACATAATTTGAGAAGCATCAAGCTGTATCTTGTTGGAAAGAGAGTGGGGAAAAGGCACCTTTCCCCACCCATTGTGAGACTACCCACAGGTATTCAGATTCTGGACAATGGCTTGTCAAGAAACAAGTTGGGAAGTTTTTGCTTCTGTTTCTGGTTAACGACAGCTTTCCATGTCCTCCGAACCTGGGCAATTCCTGGTTAATTTCAATTCCGGTTGTTAGAGCAAGACCATTTCAGCTTGTTTTCATTAACCAAAAATAAGATGATCCACAGTTTATGATGTGATGGCTAGAGATCTTGATTTCCAATTTTTAAAAAATTTACATATGCTTTATACGTATATAATTGTGTTTTTTCTTCTTTTTGTGAAATCGCTCAAGGGCGTTTTACGGGCGAGCGATTCATAAAAGTACTGTGGGATCTCGGTTTTCGAACGTAATCCGTTCCGGAAAACCGTTCGACTTCCGAAAAGCTCGAAAACCGAAAGCGGAAGCCTCAATTCAATAGGGGAACTCTAAACGGAAGCCACGTAGCACATTCGGCTTCCGAAAATCGTTGGAAAACCAAAGCAGTTACTTCCAAGTTTTCGGCGTTCGGGTTCCAAAACGTTTGTCAACAGAGATGTTTGAGAACCGAGGTTCCACTGTAATAAAATGCGTGCTAAAAGAAAGCGATAGGGACGCGGGTGGCGCTGTGGGTTAAACCACAGAGCCTAGGACTTGCTGATCAGAAGGTCGGTGGTTCGCATCCCCAAGACGGGGTGAGCTCCAGTTGCTCGGTCCCTGCTCCTGCCAACCTAGCAGTTCGAAAACACGTCAAAGTGCAAGTAGATAAATAGGTACCGCTCCGGCGGGAAGGTAAACGGCGTTTCCGTGCGCTGTTCTGGTTCGCCAGAAGCGGCTTAGTCATGCTGGCCACATGACCCGGAGGCTGTACGCCGGTTCCCTCAGCCAATAAAGCGAGATGAGTGCCGCAACCCCAGAGTCAGTCATGACTGGACCTAATGGTCAGGGGTCCCTTTACGCTTTACCTAAAAGAAAGCGAATACAAAGCTGAAACGTAAGCTTCCGATCTCTTTGCTGCTGCACTGGAGGGATGGAGGATGAGAGAGTTATTCTTGATGGTCTAGCGCAGGCTTCCTCAACCTCGGCCCTCCAGATGTTTTGAGACTACAATTCCCATCATCCCTGACCACTGGTCCTGCTAGCTAGGGATCATGGGAGTTGTAAGCCAAAAACATCTGGAGGGCCGAGGTTAAGGAAGCCTGGTCTAGCGCTTTCTCTGAATGCAGCCATCCACTGTCTCTTTTCTTTTTTAAAAATATTCATGTCTTTTGTATCTAACTCACTGTTCTTCCTGTCTTCAGCTCCTCAGATGCACACGGGTGGAAGTGATGGGGACACGGTGAGCCATGATAGTGTGACTAGTTCTAATGATGCTAACAGTGGGGAGCACACCTTCTTCGTCAGAGACTTAGTCAGGCTTGATTCCATTGCTAATCACTCTAGCACAGGTACTAGATACGTTGGGTTTCACTAACTGCACACCCTCCTTCTGGTACAGTGGTTCCCAATTGGTGGTCCGTGGACCCCAGAGGGGTCCGTGCGACCTAACCGGGGGGGTCCGCGGCACCATCCACATAACAAAAACTACCATAGAGGTATCAACATTTTCAAAAGCGGGGGTCCTACTTTTGGCTTTTGAAAAACGGGGGGCCTGCAGTCCTTAGCTCATTGGGAACCACTGTTCTAATACATTGCTGACTTGAATTTCCCTTGCGTCGTTCTCTCTGTTTGCAAGAAATTGTGTACTGTGACATTTTGAGAGTTGAACAGCCGAATCCATAAGGACACAGTTCACGGGGTGATCATCAGGAAATGAATGGCATGTGTCAATCACAGGCTGAGTGCATGTTTCTACATGGGTTCAGGCATAGAAGTATCTCACTGGCGTTATTCCGCATCTCATGATGTGGGTCCTAAAGGAGGAATAACTGGGGACAATATTAATGGGAAAGAGTGGGGGGGGGGACATGACACAGTGCTGTTGATTAATAATAAGGAAATGTAGCTTTGTGTCAGCTTGGAACTTGAATTCGCCCACCCTAGAGCAATTTGTTCTTCAGAAGCCAGTGGATAAGACAAATTCTTGTACATACATGTAATCTGTTGATAAGAATAGAGCATGCTGTTCAAATTACAAATTGGCAAACAACCCATTGGCAGGAAAAGCATTGTGTTATATGTATATAAAAATGTATATTTGAACTTGGCTTACGTTTCGGGGAGGGAAAAGGGGAAATTGCTAAGAAGCAGCTGCGTACTCAATGTGGAATATAGTGTTTCAGCCAAAGCAGCAATAACTTGCATCAGGTAGAAACATTATAGATTGTAACCAACATTTGGTGGCCAGATACGAATGTGCATTTAGGGTTTTCTTTGGTTTTTCCTTAGCTCTGTGTAGTGTATTTTTATGAATACTCCTTAAATGTTTTCTTCCCCCTCTCACTCAGCCTTTCAAATGATATATGTTATGCATTTTAAGTAAAGACAAAACTGAAGGCATTGCCACATACAGAACTTCCTCATAGCCTGTCCATATTTTTCCTCTTCTCTCACTTTCTGGACTAAACTTTCTGACATCTTTCCTTTTTAAAGCGTTTTGAGTCTCTCTTTCCTGTGTAGATGGCCTGGCTGTTTTTGCCTTGTAGACGACTAAACATTCCTTCTCTCTGATCTCTCTTGCTCTGCTTCTTGCTCTGTGCTGTCCCTTGGTGCCGCATTTGTCCTTGGTGTGGGGTGCAGACTTGCATGGCGCGAAGCCTTGGAGGCAAATGTGCACTAATTCTGCCCTTGAATGTTAACCACTCCAGGTAAATTTTCCCATTTATTAATGGGGTTCTTTTGTCACTTGATGCGCAAGGAGTAGTTAGAGGGTTTTCCCCCCTTAACCTGATATTGTAAACAATGACCAATTGGTGTGGCACACTTACCGTATTTTTTGCTCTATAAGACTCACTTTTCCCCTCCTAAAATGTAAGGGGAAATGTGTGCGCGTCTTATGGAGCGAATGCAGACTGCGCAGCTATCCCAGAAGCCAGAACATCAAGAGGGATTGCTGCTTTCACTGCGCAGCGATCCCTCTTGCTGTTCTGGCTTCTGAGATTCAGAATATTTTTTTTCTTGTTTTTCTCCTCCAAAAACTAGGTGCGTCTTGTGGTTTGGTGCGTCTTATAGAGCGAAAAATACGGTACTTGTAAGAACGAAGTTAGGCACTTTCCATTAATCGGTTAATCACAGCTTGGGCACAATGCCAGGAAGCCCCCCTGGCAATAAGCAAAAACACAGATCCTGTTTGCCGTTAACAAGCTATCCTATAAGGAGATGCGCTGCAGAACTTCTGTTTGGTACTCGGCACAAGTTCATGTTGCATGCATTTCTGCTTCTGACCATCTTCGTGCATCTAATGGACTTAACGAGGGGGCTATAGCAGAGAGATGCTGGGTTTTCTTAGGCTCTGTGACCGTTGGGCAGCTGCTGGGATTGGCAGCCGCTGAGATCCCTCATACTGCTGACCCACAGCAGCACGAATGAGAAGCGGGGGGTTGCTGTGCTGTGAGAGGCCTAGACCCCAAGGCACAGCCGAGGTCTGACTGGTTAATTCAGTAGGATTGTGGCCCTGTATATGTGTAATGGGCAAGTAGCTAACAGCAGTGGGCTAACTAGCTTCTATCACAGAGAAGAGTAGACTAATGCATATTATTGTGGGGTATGTGGTCAGTGCTGTTTTTCTAGAAAAAGGTGCTGGAACTCACCACAAACGTCTCCCTTGTTCTCTTATAACGGACGTGGGTGGCGCTGTGGTCTAAACCACCGAGCCTCTTGGGCTTGCCCATCGGAAGCTCAGCAGTTCGAATCTGCACCATGGGTTGACCTCCCGTTGCTCTGTCCCAGCTCCTGCCAACCTAGCAGTTCGAAAGCACAACAGTGCAAGTAGATAAATAGGTACCACTGTGGCGGGAAGGTAAACGGTGCTTCCATGCACTCTGGCACTCGTCACGGTGTCCCATTGTGCCAGAAGCAGTTTAGTCCTGCTGGCCACGTGACCCGGAAAGCTGTTTGCAGACAAACACCGGCTCCCTCAGCCTGAAAGCGAGATGAGTGCCGCACCCCATAGTCGCCTTTGATTGGACTTAACCATCCAGGGGTCCTTTTTACCTTATAATGGCCCTGGGAATGGTCCTTATTCCTCTGGGGAGAGTTACCATTTGTCAGCTTCAATAACGTCCTGCTGAAAATTCGCTCTGCAGATCAAACAAACCTTTTCATTCTGTCTCTGCTGCTGCTCTTTCCCCTTCGCACTCCAAATATTATGTGAGGGTAATTTTTGTGTGCAAGGCACCAAGAGTCCCCCCCCTCCCCCAGTAATGTAAAACATCAAATGTGGGCTTGCCAATTGGGAAATAATTTGCTAGAAGGTCTGTTGCATTTTTCCTCCCTGCAGGTGCTCAGTCCGATCAGGGTTACGGTTCTAAAGATGAACTTGTAAAGGATGATGCAGACAGTCTTCATACAACAGATACGCTTGTAGAAAAAGCACTTGTTGCCAAAGGCGATGACTTAATTGGAGGTATGGCTTTGACAATTTTATTCGCTTTAGTGGTGCTTTATTAAGTAAAGCGAACGGACCTTGTGTGTTTTTGATCTTGCTAGGGAAAGCACACGTTCAGTATGTTTACAGCCTCTACCTGAATCTTTCAGAATAAAAAGGTTGGAGAAAAAACAATTAATAAAGCGCAGCTAGAGTTCGCTAGGCTGTGCTTTTTAATAGCCGTACAGTGGTACCTTGGGTTAAGTACTTAATTCGTTCCGGAGGTCCGTTCTTAACCTGAAACTGTTCTTAACCTGAAGCACCACTTTAGCTAATGGGGCCTCCCGCTGCTGCCGTGCCACCGGAGCACGATTTCTGTTCTCATCCTGAAGCAAAGTTCTTAACCTGAGGTACTATTTCTGGGTTAGCGGAGACTGCAACCTGAAGCGTATGTATCCCGAGGTAACACTGTACATAGCCAGGAGAAGTCCAGCTGATTTGAGCCTTCTCTCTCATTGTTGACGCGCTCTGTGCAACATAGCTGTCGGAGACCCTCGTGCATCGAGAGCTAGGAATTTCAGGGCAGAAAGGAGCATAGGGGAAAGTGCTCACTCTTGCCGCTGCTCACTCACCTGGAGGGGATGGGGAAACAGGTAGCAACAACAAGGAGAAGCGGCAGGGGCTGGGGGTGGGTAAGTTTGCAAGTGGGTCCCCTGCTGGAATGTGGGCTGAGGTCGGTACCCAGGGCTGCTAGTCCTGACTAAACGACTACCAGCAATCTGTCTGCTATGTGAAATACTGAGGGTGAGGATGCTTAGCAAGTACATGTCCTAAATTGTGGAACACCCTCTCCAAAGAGCTCTTGCATCCCCTCCTCATCTCTGGCCTTTTTAGTCTGCAGCCAAAAGTTGGCTTTTCAGGGAAGTCTTTGGGCTGTTTTAGGGTGCTGTCATCATTTTCATTTGCAGCCACTATTCCCTGCCCCCCCCCCCCGTTTAAAATGTTACCTTTTGTGTGTGAGAGTGTATGGAATTAAACTCTGTTTTGTTTGATTAAAGTTACGCAACGCTTGGTTGTAAAAAACAAAACAAAACACCTCAAAGTGGTTTAAATTTAAATATTTAGCTAAGTGTAAGTTCCAGAAAGAAGGGACACGGGTGGCGCTGTGGGTTAAACCACAGAGCCTAGGGCTTGCCGATCAGAAGGTTGGCGGTTCAAATCCTCGCAACGGGGTGAGCTCCTGTTGCTCAGTCCCTGCTCCTGTCAACCTAGCAGTTTGAAAGCACGTCAAAGTGCAAGTAGATAAATAGGCGGGAAGGTAAACGGCGTTTCCGTGCACTGCTCTAGTTCGCCAGAAGCGGCTTAGTTATGCTGGCCACATGACCCGGAAGCTGTACGCCGGTTCCCTTGGCCAATAAAGCGAGATGAGCGCCGCAACCCCAGAGTCAGCCACGACTGGACCTAATGGTGAGGGGTCCCTTTACCTTTAAGTGCCAGAAAAGTATTGGCCTGGCCTAAAATCCATTTTATAAAATGGTAGAAATGATACTTCTTTGCTGCAATGCAATGGTTTTGAGCTTCTGTTTTACTGACAGAGCATTTAACTCTTTGCCCTCTCTCCCTTCCCTTTTGAAGAATTTTGTGTTGCTGGTGAATCTGTTGAAAAGCCACATCATCATGCAGAACCACACAGTCCGGTTGAAGTATCTTTGCACCCGTCAAGCAGCATCGTCAAGATTCCCTCTTGTGTTTTTGATAGCACCGGCAGGAAGAGCAGCAGCGGTGAGTTAGTGAACACACTTCGGTTATTGTAGCTATAAAACGGACGGCCAATTAGGCAAGCCTGATCCTGCCCAAGAAAACGTCTTTGATGTGTCAGGTGCTGGAATGTGTATAGGAATAATAAAGACCAGCGCTTGTGAGTAAATGCAGAATGCCTTTTCTCTCGCTGAGATGTTTCGCCAGACATCTGGGATTTCTTGCAGTGCGGGAGGGAGAGAAATAAATCTCTAGCAACTTTTGTACAGAATTAAGCCCAGCATTAAAAAATACTAGTTTGGCAGGTAGGTCCCTTCTGAACTTTCCAGTAGCCTTGCCCAGCGAGAGATTTAGGACTGTAGCTGTTTTTATTTTGAAAGTGTCCAACTTTAATATGCTTCTTGCAAAAGCATGTTGAATGTAATGTGTAGTTGTGCCTGCCAGCTCATCAAATTATTTTGCTTTTATGTTTTTTGTGGTCCCGCTTTTGTATTCTCCTGTGCTTTTCATGCATTTTGCATTCATCATTTTTTGCATTTCCTGGATCAATGCATCGTTTTATTCATGCTCATGTTCTTTGTATTTTTAAAGGAACGGGATCCAGTCCTCTTTTCATAGCTCAGGATACCATTGAAGATTCCGTGTTTGACAGCAACACTTCTCCCAAAAGAACCAGCGAAAAAGGGAATAAAAAGCAAAAGCTTTTTTCAGAAAGGAGCTGCAGCTTCAGCTCCGAAAGCAGGGCAGGCATGTTGCGGAAGAAAAGCAGCCTGGATTTGAATACCAGTGACGTAGCCATCATGATGGGCGCGGATGCAAAGATTCTTACGGCGGCTCTGTCCGGGACCAAAACATCACCGCCGCCCCACGTGAGCAAACCCCACAGCTTTGACACCGCAGGTGGCGGGCTGTTCTTCTCTGCCACAGACACGACTAGGACCCGTGCGAGCGAAAATATTTGGGAAGCAGAGTCTAGGTCATCCCCTGTTCTGGAGGAGCCTGAGGAAGGGCAGGAACAGCTTGAAAACGGGCACGACGACCGCACCACCAAAGCGGAGATCGCCAGCCCTAAACCTCTTGAAACCGCGCAGCCCCAAACGGAGCAGGCGGAACCCAAAGACGCAGCGAACAAGAGAAGTAGTTTATATGGCATGGCCAAGCCTGTTGAGCGAGAGGACGTTCAGGTGGGCCTGGACCCTTTGTCTTTGCTGGCAACCGAGACCGCAGAGCCCAAACCCGCTGAAGAGGAGGAAAAGTTGATGTCGCCGGTCGTGGCGCGCAACCTGGCCGACGAGATCGAAAGCTACATGAACCTGAAAAGTCCCCTTGGCAGCAAATCTTCCAGCATGGAGCTCCACAGGCCGGACAGCGTGGGCCAAGAGGCAGCCTCCCCATCTCTCCTAGGCCCTTCTCTCGAGAGGAGGTCGAGCTTGCCCTCCGATTCCGCTCCGCCAGCCCAGGTTCCGAACGCGAGCCGGAAGAGCCCCGCCGTCTCCAGGTCCAAAACGTTCACCGGGAGACCCAAACAACTGGCCCTTTCGCGTAGCCAAAAAGAACGGTCGACATCTTTGACGGGCTTGGGCAAAACTTCGCCGCAGGCTTCGTTGGGCGCGGTCGTCACAACTCTGTCTGGTCTGAAGCTAGACCACATATTATCGGGACCTAAAATGGACGTCCTGAAGTCTGGAATGAAACAAGCAGCTCATGTCGCCAGCAAAGTGTGGGGTGCTGTGTCCTCAGCATACAGCTATTCAGACGATGAGGTAAGTTTGAATTTGTTTGTTTTATTTTTTATTTTTTTAAAAAACCATTTTTATTTGGTTTACAAATATAATTTTATAACAATCCATATCCATATCCATATCCATATATAGAGATCCTCTGAATCTCAAGACCCACCCCCGTCCCCTTCATGGGTCCTGTTGTCAATATTTGAAACCGTATATTATTAAGTCTATATTTTATATCAATCTATATTATCCAAAACGTTTGTTACATTCCAAGTGAGGTTAAAATCCTGCTGTTTTCATCTGCTTGCAATGATCTCCTAAATATATTATGAATTTTCCCCATTTTTATTTTAGTTTTTTAATTTTTTTCTTCTTGGTTCCTGAGCTTTCCCGTCAGTTTTGCCATTTTGGCATAGTCCATCAGCTTAATTTGCCATTCCTCTCTGGCAGGGACTCTTTCTTCTTCCCATCTTGAATTTATATATATTTTTAACGGTTTCTAGGAGCCTGGTGATAGCTTGCTCTTTACAGGCAACTCCCAATTTTTGTGGGAGTTACATTCTGCTCTTCCGTGTGTGTAATAGCGTGAAATCGCATATATTGGAAGCGCCCGGGAGAGTTCTCCTGCCTCGTGCGGAGGCGCTTTCTGAATCCCAAAAGAAGAGAAAATCCTCTTTGGGCTCTGAGGAGGGTCTCCTCATGAGCTGGAGGCATATCAGGGCTTTGCTGAGGCCTCCTTGGGACACGGGTGGCGCTGTGGTCTAAACCACTGAACCTCTTGTGCTTGCTGATTGGAAGGTCAGTGCTTCGAATCTGCACGACGGGGTGAGCTCCCGTTGCTCTGTCCCAGCTCTTGCCAACCTAACAATTTGAAAGCATACCAGCACAAGTAGACAAATAGGTACCTCTACGGCGGGAAGGTAAACCGTGTTTCCGTGCGATCTGGTTTCCGTCACGGTTCTCCGTGCGCCAGAAGCGGTGTAGTCCTGCTGGTCACATGACCAAGAAAGCTGTCTGTGGACAAACACAGGCTCCCTCGGCCTGAAAGCGAGATGAGCGCCGCAACCCCATAGTCGCCTTTGACTGGACTTAACCATCCAGAGGTCCTTTACCAGGGGTTGGCAACCTAAGGCCCATGGGCCACAAAGAGCCCACCGGGGTTGTTTTACCGGCCCACGAGCCGCTTGCTCGGAGAGTCCCATGAGCTGTGCTAAACTGGTGCAGCGCAACGCAGGGACTCGCTTTTGCAGCACCTGAAATTGCATCTGCGCAGACGCAGATGCCGGAAATCGCGGGTGCACACGCGATCCGGCCCACGGAGGGGGCTCCGCGACAGTGAACCGGCCCAGGCAAGTTAAGCCTTGCTGACCCCTGTCCTTTACCTTTACCCTTTTACCTGCCTAACAGCCGACTTGCAGGCTGCAGCCGCTGCTTCCCCGTCCATCAGCTATGGAAGCCTCCCCTTCTCTCCAGCTCATGTGGCTTCCTTGACTGGCACAAGTGCAGGGAAGAAGCTGCCCTGCGTGTCTGCTCTGCAAGCTGTCCCTTCAGCTGTGCTGGTCCACAGTGGAACCATGATGTCCCGCTGGCTCGCATGCGTGGACCAGAGGGACAAGATGGCTTCCACAGCTGGCTGTGCAGAAGCAGCAGCAGCGGCTGTTCTACCCCTGACGTCAGCTGCTAGACCTTCCCCAGAGGAGGGAACTTTGGATATGGGGTTTCAAAAAAGAGCCCCCTATACTGTGAGGTCTACTCCTTTTTAAAATGGCAAAGAATTTCAAAAGCAGTTTGTTCTGTGAACAGCCTGCTGTACAGAGGGATGGGGAAGATGGCCCAGAATTCCACCAGCTGTGCTCAAACCCATAGACGCAACTAAAGAAGGTCATTGCAGCCTGGCTGCATATTCTGTCTATATATTATGGCCGTTTCCCCCCCTCAAGCAAAGTTAAGTTTCCCAGTTCTGTGCCTTCGTATCTGTGTGCCTCCAAATTCCTTCTGGCAATCCTCTTCTGCTAGCTGTTCTTTGTCTTCTGTCTGCAATGAGTTGGCTGCAAATGCTAGGCATTTAGGAGACAATTGATATACAAGTCCACTACCTTGCTTTTTTTTCTAGAGTGATAACTGAATGTCAGAGAAGCAACGTGGGTTGTCATTGATAAGAGGTTTTGAACTTATCTGTCATTTCTCCCCCCCCCCCTTTCATCTGAAGGAAGAAACCAGCCGACCTGACTTCACCTTTGCTGCTGGCTTTGAAGATCATATTCTAGGTGTCAATCAGCCGCCCAAAATGGGAATCGCAGGGCTTGCCACCAGTGAACTTGCCCAGAGCACCACCAGTCTTGGAAGCAGCAACAGCAGTGGCGATGTAGGGAGACAGCATTTCCAAGCAGGTATTCTCCTTCCCTTTGAGCTGGGATGGGCTGTCTGACACTTGAGATCAAGGTGCTGAAAAGTTCTAGTTGCCAGGTAATTTGCAGGTTTAGAAGAGCCGCATTCCAGAAACTCCTGGGTTAGGTGTCTGTGGCATTCAGCATCGAGGAGACCAGGAGGTAAATATATGAGCTTGAATCCTGCTGGTAGACAGCTGCCCTGGACACAGAATTGACCTGCGCCTCCATGGACAGCTGTGAGTCCACCTGCCCACCTCCCGTCCCCCCAAAACAGTACTTCTGTCTTGTCAGGATTCAACCTCAATCTGTTAGCCGCCATCCATCCTCTAAAGCACAAACGTATCAAGACTATACAGTGGTACCTTGGTTTACGAACGTCTTGGAAGTCGAACGTTTACGTTTTCGAACGCTGAAAACCCGAAAGTCAATGCTTCGATTTTCGAACACTTTTCAGAAGTCGAATGTGCTTCTGTATTGAATTTTCCATAAGTAAATGCTTCCGGAAATGCGTGCTTCGGTTTTTGAACGTTTCGGAAGTCAAATGGTCTTCGGGAATAGATTACATTCGAAAACCGAGGTACCACTAAATATATATATATATATCCCTAGTAAAATACGTGTTTAGGCTTATCCGCATGCCAAAATCAGTTGTTCCTATGTTTCTCAAGCTGTCTTCACATTTTCCTCTGTTGCCTTACCTTCAGCCTTGAACGTGTTCCCATTCCGTTTGTGCAGGTGAAGTTCAGATTCCAAGAAGTATGAAAGGTCTGGATTCAGAAAAGTCAGAACATGGCTCTTCCCACAACACCAGTTTGTCCAGCATCTTCCAAAATTGTGCCATGGAGGTAAAAATAGTTGATCTTCTGCTAGATTTATTTTGAGGGATGTTGGAGACATTTCATTCTATCAGTACCTGGTGGAACCAGATCTTGTTCATCAATATGTAAAATGAATTGAAAAAAAGCATTTCAAGTTTTTTTAATTTAAAACAATAATCAAGTCAACTGTTTTAAAACCTGCAACAATTTCTCTTTAAAGTTCCACTTGAGAATGTTCACTTTAAAGTTACATGATGACTTGAAATACCTTTCATTCTTCAGATTCAGCCTAAACGGAATCCATTGCCTTTTCAGACACAGCCTGTATATAGTCCGTCCACACACAAATGCTCAAAGGATCACGGTCGAGGCAATTGCATACCCCTTGTGCAATAACACTTAACAAAATATGTTACAAGAATAAGGATTATTGATCTACTGAGATGTGTTAATTAGGAGAAGCTTTGAAGGAACTTAAAAAAACCTCAAGGGCTCTGAGTTCTGAATATTTGTAAGCAGATTTCCACTTTCATAATAGGATTCTGCTTCCTCTCGTTCTCCCTGTAAGCTGACCTTGTACTCTCAGAATCTGCTCCAGAAGTCCCATTATGCAAATTGCCGTCTGTTCTGTTCACACGTACAGCCTCTGATACATAAAACCCATAACGATTGTAATTTGTTGTTGTTGTTGTTTTGTTAGGTCTTAATGTCAAGTTGTTCTCAGTGTCGTGTATGTGGAGCTCTAGTTTACGACGAAGAAATCATGGCGGGATGGACTGCGGATGACTCTAATCTGAATACTACATGCCCATTTTGCAAAAGCACTTTCTTACCTCTTCTTAATGTGGAATTTAAAGACCTGCGTGGTCTTGCAAGGTTGGTTCATTTGCCGCTGCGTGAATCCTTAAGGGCCTTTAAGTGCTGCGTAGATATTTCCACGTTCTATCATACGCAGCTTGTGGCAAATTTAAATGGTAGCTGTTGGGATAAGGGGCAGCCCTTCACTTCCTTTGACACCTGAACCGTCCTTTGGCTATATTTCTGGCTTCTCTTTCTCTTCGCACAGCAAAATAAGTGTGTGCAGGTTTTTTCTTTCATTTAAAACAATTTTATTGCCTGAGAATCTTTTACACGATAATGAATTGGTGGGTGGCTCTCATTTATTTATTTTATTCTTATTTAAAACTAAAATGTAATGCCTATATCAATTTCTAGTCTATAACAGTTAATTGCTGAAGCCAATTGTGAATTCTGACTGTAGTTAATGTACCCCCAAAATAGGACATTTTGCATTCCAACCTTTTTCGTTCGCTTTGGTTTTTTTGCTCCCGTTTCCTTATTAGCTTGCTTTTGAAACCGAGTACCTCTGGCGATAGTTTGCACAGCAGCAACATTCCATTAACCACGGATTCTCTGGAGCCAAAGGCTGTTTCAAGCCCTGCTACTGATCTGATCAGTTTTGCTGAATCTTCAGATATGAACCAGACCATCGCTGAAGAAAACAGCACCGCAGCGAAGCAAAGGTACCGAAAGAGAGAAAGGCAGAGTTTCTGGGGGAATTCATGCGGCCTTTGCTTTGCTTTGAAGCTTTGTTTCAAAAAATGTTTGGAAGAACAGTGTGTACTCAAATCTAGTGTACAATCTGGTGGTACTCAAGAGATCCGTGTTTGTTAAGTGCAGAGACCAAGGCAAGTATACCTGAAGGAGCGTCTCCACCACCATTGTTCAGCTTGGACACTGAGGTCCAGCTCTGAGGGCCTTCTGCTGGTTCCCTCCCTGCAAGAAGTGAGGTTGCAGGGAACCAGTCAGAGGGCCTTCTCAGTAGTGGCACCAGCCCTGTGGAACGCCCTCCCATTAGATGTCAAGGAAATAAACAACCAGCTGACTTTTAGAAGACATCTGAAGGCAGCCCTATTTGGGGAGGTTTAAAATATTTGGTGTTTTATTGTGTTTTTAATACCCTGTTGGAAGCCGCCCAGAGAGGCTAGGGAGGCCTGGCTGGATGGACGGGGTATAAGTAATAAATAATTACAGTGGTACCTCTGGTTGCGAACGGGATCCTGTTCGCAATATGAGCAGAACGCAACCCACGTCTGCGCGTGCTGCGATTTGCTGCTTCTGTGCATGCACGTGACGTCATTTTGAGCGTCTGCGCATGCACGAGTGGCAAAACCCGGAAGTAACCCTTTCCAGTACTTCCGGGTCGCCGCGGGACACAACCTGAAAAGATTTAACCTGAAGCAAATGCAACAAGAGGTATGACTGTATATTATTATTATATCAGTGTGAGCAGACTGCTGCAATCTGCTGGCTTCATTTACGGTAGAATGAGATGAGTCCAAATGCCCTTTACGAAATTGCAGTGGCAGTAGACAAAAGGTTTAGTTCCTTCCTTCCAGTAGCCTTCCTGAGTTTTCCCCAAAGGCCTCTGCTAAGGAAAGTTTTCCGTGGTTTCCTTCTATGCCATCACGCATCCCGTTCCAAGAGGGGTTTCTTGGAGGCTGGGTGGGGAAGTAATCTTCCACCTGGACACTTCTGCAGATGGAATACTTATCAAAGCGCTCTGTGCATTGAAGTCTGACAGAAATCCTTCCCTCTAATAGCAAACTCAGCCTATAGCCCAAACTGGTTGACCAAGAGATGAGAGGGAGGTATCAGCACGCTTGTGGCGATCCCAGGGTTTGCAGAAGTACAAAGAAGTGTCTCCTTCCCCTGGATTAGCATTGCCAAATTTAAAATTATATTATGAAGCAGAATATTTAATTTGGGTAAGAGATTGGCTTCGTTTGGAAAAAACTAATATATTGGATCTTGAAAGTTTTAATAATAGATACGGATGGCATGCATATCTTAATTATGAGAAAGTAAAAGTCAATAAAGAATTTACAAGTTATATATTAAGAGGTGCATTATATAAAGTTTGGAACAAATATAGATCACATCTGGAACCACAGACACCTTGGTGGTTATCACCGCTGGAGGCATATGCTATCAGAAAAAGATACAGTGGTACCTCGGGTTAAGTACTTAATTCGTTCCGGAGGTCCATTCTTAACCTGAAACAGTTCTTAACCTGAAACACCACTTTAGCTAGTGGAGCCTCCTGCTGCTGCCACGCCGCCGGAGCCCAATTTCTGTTCTTATCCTGAAGCAAAGTACTTAACCTGAAGCACTATTTCTGGGTTAGCGGAGTCTGTAACCTGAAGCGTATGTAACCTGAAGCGTATGCAACCCGAGGTACCACTGTACGCTAGTATGCCTAGATTAAAATGTGAAGTACTGGATGGAAGAAAAATTAGTAAGGAAAGATAGTAAGAATATATAGATGATTTGAGAAGATTGTAGAATGCAAAGATGATTGTAAATTGTATAATGTGGAGGAAATTGAGTGGGGGCGGAGGGAAGTAGGAGGAAGGAGAAAAGAATAATACGATGGATTGAGAAAATGTAAATGTATGGGGGGATGGGGAAGAAATGGTGTTGGATTTGGTACATCTGTATTGTAATATGTGAAAACCAATTAAAAAAAGAAGTGGTGTCTCCCTCTCCAGGAGAAAAAACCGACCTAGCAATGACCAAATGCTGAGGGTGGGATTCACCTAACGAGCGGTGCTTGCTGAAGGACTTCTGCCTGCACCATGGGGCTTACCCCCTTCTTCTCCCCATTGTGTGCCCTCCCCCAAATTGGATGGGGGGGTTGGGGGAGAACACAGGGAGAGGAGACGGGGTGCATGCACCTAGGAAACTTCCATCGTAGCGTGACGTTGAATTCCACCCTTTCGTTTTAAGCACTGGCGTCACAGGAGGAGGGGACAGGGACCTCAACCCCCCCAGGCCCTCTGCTACAAGCAACGCCTCGCAACGAGGAGGTTCTCTGACTCGGAGCCATAGCGTTGGTGGTCCGCTGCAAAATATTGATCTCTTGCAAAGGCCGGCTCATGGCATCTCAACCGTCAGCCTTCCCAACAGCTTGCAAGAGGCTGTGGTAAGTCCTCGGCAATAACTGCTTGTTAAGCTGATTTGTTGGTAGCGAGTGACTGCATGTGCTTTGAGATGCTTTGCGGCTTGAACATTAGCGTTCTCGTTTGGGTGGGGGGAAGAGATTCTCCAGGAGCTTTTATCTTGTGTACAGTAAACGCGGGTGGCGCTGTGGGTTAAACCACAGAGCCTTTTGGGCTTGCCGATCAGAAGGTCGGCAGTTCGAATCCCTGCGACGGGGTGAGATAAACCCAGGATAGCCCCTTAAAGGGCAGGGCACAGTACAGGCAGCCCCGTTTATGTGTATGACCATGTATACATGCTGAATCTGGAAGTGACTCAGAAACATCATAAAGACTTCCCTAAAAGGCAGGAACGCGGTGTTTGCAGGCTTTTTCGATGGGTTTCAATTATATGTGATTTCACCGATGCACACAGTGCCTCAGAATGTAACCCCTGCATAAATTCCTGCTGGTAGGGCAGGAGTTTTTGAGCCTGCAATGTACAGCCCTACTTGCTGGTCATGGGTTAAACCACAGAGCCTAGGACTTGCCGATCAGAAGGTCGACAGTTCAAATCCCCGCAATGGGGTGAGCTCCCATTGCTCGGTCCCAGTTCCTGCCAACCTAGCAGTTTGAAAGCACGTCAAAGTGCAAGTAGATAAATAGGTACTGCTCCGGCGGGAAGGTAAACGGCGTTTCCGTGTGCTGCTCTGGTTCGCCAGAAGCGGCTTTGTCATGCTGGCCACGTGACCCGGAAGCTGTACGCCGGCTCCCTCAGCCAATAAAGCGAGATGAGCACCGCAACCCCAGAGTCGGTTACGACTAGACCTAATGGTCAGGGGTCCCTTTACCTTTACAGTAAACCAGTAAGGGGTGAAGAGGTGCTGGGAAACTTTCTTTTCCTTGTATAGTTTGTTTTAATCCCTGTCACAATGCAAACATTCCAAATGTTCTAAGGGTGATGTGTTTCAGCAACTTTTGTTATAAAGAAAGCTGTGGAACTGTAGCAGTGTGTCTTTTTTAGACTCGAGTTTGCATTACTGCAAACTTCCCCAGCCTGGTGCCCTTCAACTGCTTTGGATTACAACTCCCTTCAGCCCCAGTCAGGATGGTTCAATAACAGATCATCGAGTTCTAAGGGACCCCTAAGGGCTATCTAGTCCAACCCCTTGCAATACAGGAATCTCAGCTAAAGCATCTAATGACAGGTGACCATCCAACCTTTGCTTAAAAATCTCCAAGGAAGGAGAGTCCACCACCTCTCGTGGGAGACCATTCTACTGTTGAACTGCTCTTTAGTCGGAATCTCCTTTCTGGTAACTTGAAGCCATGGGTTCGAGTCCCACCCTCCAGAGCAGGAGACAACAAGCTTAGTCCCTCTTCCATGTTACACCCCTTGAGATATTTGAAGATGGCTCTCATATCTCCTCTCACTCTCCTCTTTTCCAAGCTAAACACCCCCAGTTCCCTCAACTATTCTTCCTTAGTCTTCGTTTCCAGACCCTCGATCATCTTGGCTGCATTGAGGGAGGCTGCATTATGTTGTGCAACTTGCTCTCAGAGTAATGTAGCTCAGGGACACCTCAAGGTGTTTCACTGGTGAGAGCAGCCACCCAGCATCGTTTGACGGATGAATGATTGTTGAATGTTTTTCAGGATCCCTTAGCCAAAAGGGCCAATCCTTTACCTGTGTCTGTCCCGTATTTGAGCCCCTTGGTACTAAGGAAAGAGCTGGAATCTTTGTTGGAGAATGAGGGAGAACAAGTGATTCACACCTCCACGTTCATCAATCAACACCCCATCATTTTCTGGAACCTGGTGTGGTATTTCCGACGCCTGGACCTCCCAAGCAACTTGCCAGGACTCATTCTAACATCAGAGCACTGCAATGAAGGCGTGCAGGTGAGTTCCGCACAGGTACTTCCAACACGGCAGGTGCACCTGGCAATGTTTGTTTTGTTTTGCCCTTGCAAACCTTAAAAGAGGGTAACTTGTTGGTTGGTTTTGCCTTGGTATCCTGCCTCCATTTGCCTTTGTGACAGAAACAAATACTGACAATATTGAATAGAGGCTAGTCATCTATTGCAGGTGTTCAAAGTCTGTTGGGGGAGTGCATATTAGTGCATGCTGCTGATAGAAAGGACGACCCCTAAAAAGCAATTGTTCTATTTCAAAATATAGTGGGGGAGATAGATAGTTAAAGTGCAACTCAGACAAAGTTAGGCACATGGCCCATTGGTTTCGTCGGAACAAAGTTAAATTCTTCAGTAGAAAAATCACTGGGATTTAAAGTGCTCAACTTTGGAGAGAATAAGCAGAGTTAGAAAACAGCTTGATCATTTAGGAAATAGCTTGGGTGTGTCGGAGAGAAGATTGTGATTAGCTTGGGGAATGTGTTTAGAAGATGTGAACAGACCATGTAGAAAATCAGCTTCAGCTATGGAGTACATAAATAAGGCATTTATGTTTAGAAATGCAATTACTTAAGATGGCGACTTGTTTCTGTGGGGACACTGTGTTCTTTTCGTGAATGTACAGAAGCCGATGGCTTTTTCAAAACCAGCTCTGTAAACAGATCAATATTGTGGATATGATGCAAATCCTTTCCTGTTTCTGAAATTGGCTTTGTTTAAATGGGAGGAGGCCATGTGCTCTAGACAAACGTTCCTTCACTAGAGAACTCCGCCAGCAAAGGGTGAAATTAGCATTGTGCACCCGCCATTGCAAAACTGCTGGCAAGAGAGCTCAGTCTGTGGCAAAGTGATAAGAAAGCGTGTTTCCTCTCTTTTAGCTTCCTCTGTCAAATTTGTCTCAAGACAGCAAGCTAGTGTTTATCCAACTTCTGTGGGACAATATCAATCTTCACCAAGAGCCTGGGGAACCTCTGTACCTATCTTGGAGAAACTTCAGTGAGTAAAAGTGTACATTTCAAAACGTGTTTTGAGAATAAGACTCTTCACCTGTGCTCAACGGTCATCGATATTTGCCCATCTTTTCCAAAATGACTGCCCATGTTCCTTGATGGGTCAGCGCTCGGACCAAGTGCCCGCAGCCTTGGTGGATGAAAAGCTTGGATACAACTGCTTGGAGGCTAGTTGCTAGTACAATCTACTAATGCAATAGGTTTTCAACCAGTGTGTTGTAGCACCCTGGGGTGCCTTGAATGGTGGTCAGGGGTGCCGTGGGCAACACTGGCCTCTGTCCCTCTTTCCTTCCTCTGATGTCCTCTCATGTCTCTGCCTCCCAAAGGCTTGTACAGCTGTTATTGCAGCAGCCCTGGCTATAAGCTCCACAGGCAAATGGTGCCTCTGAGAGGCACCTCTCTTTGGAGTGGGGTCTGGGGCAGCTCAGAGACCAGGGATGGCGGCAGCAGCTGCCTGGAGGACTGCCAAGGAGAAGGGAGAGGAGACTGGGGGAACACTCCACAAGGGAGGGTGTTAAAAAAAGGTTGAGGCTGCTAGCTTTGCAGGAAAGGGGTGACATAACTCCTGGTATGCCCTGCAGAGGACCTTAAGGTCCTTGAATAATCATAGTTTAGAGGTCCCGGGCCCTAAGAAAGTTAATTATCCTCCACCAGGGCCAGGGCCTTCTCAGTGATGGCTCCGACCTGGTGGAATGCTCTGTCCCATGAGACCAGGGCTCTGCAGGATTTAACTTCCTTCCGCAGGGCCTGTAAGACAGAACTATTCTGCCTGGCTTTCAACTTGAACTTAGCCTGATCTTTTATTCCCCTTCCTTCCTTCCCTCCCCCTCCCCTTTTTATGAAGATTACCTGTTCTGGGGTCCCACAGCTAATTCTCCCCTGGTCTCCTCACTGGCCTAAATAGGACTAATTTAGCCAGCTAGCCCTGGTGATCATCTAATGTTTATTGGATGGATTTCCCCCCTAAATTGATTTTTGAATTCTGAATTTATTATTATTCACGTTTTATACCGTATTTTATGCTGGTTTTTGTTGCATCAATTAAGTGTTTTACATTTGTTGTTAGCTGCCCTGAGCCTGGTTTTTGAACCGGGAAAGGCTAGGTATAAATAAAAAATTAATATTTATTATTATAACTGGGCTCCTGAGTCCCTCAGGGGTACGCAGAAATAATGTAGTCAGTTAAGGGAGCCGTGGAATCAGAAAGGTTGAAAACCTCTGCAGTAGGTATTTAGTGTCGAGGACAAACTCTCCTCCAATGCTCACGTACTGTGTTTTTGATAAATAATGTTTTGTCATTGGCACAGGTTGGTTGTTCTGGTGCTGGCGGTTGTAAACTTTAGGTATTAGGCTGGAAGACCTCTTCAATTCTGTTGCCAGTGTTTGAAAATCAAAAAGATTTAGGACCCAAACCCATTTGGGTAAAAGATTTAGAGTTGAAACTGTGGGACCTTAAGTCATGGCGTGGCATCACTGAAACAGCACCTTCCTTTTCTCCAGCTATAGAATCACAACAGTAGGGACCAGCCTCTAGGAGCTGTTATTGGGGCAGAATGCAAAAAAGTCGAGGTGGTGTAAAAATTTGAAAATGCTACCTAATTTAGAGTGACATCTCCCACCATCCCCCCCACATAACCTTGATATGCCAACATAACGTTGTCAGACTTAGGTAGCTGTCTCATCCCGAATCAGATCCTTGGTCCATGTAGCTCACTATTGTCAGCACATGGTTGGCGGTGGCTCTCCAGGGCAGAGCTTTCCAAACGGTGTGTCGCGCGGCACCTTTGTGTGTTGGCTGCAGTGTGCAGGTGTGTCACACAGGTCAGCGGTTCGAATCCCCGCAACGGGGTGAGCTCCCATTGCTCAGTCCCTGCTCCTGCCAACCTAGCAGTTCGAAAGCACGTCAAAGTGCAAGTAGATACATACCTTCTGGCGGGAAGGTAAACGGCGTTTCTGTGTGCTGCTCTGGTTCGCCAGAAGCGGCTTAGTCATGCTGGCCACATGAGCTGAAGCTGTACACCGGCTCCCTCGGCCAGTAAAGCGAGATGAGCGCCGCAACCCCAGAGTCGTCCGTGACTGGACCTAATGGTCAGGGGTCCCTTTACCTTGCTAGTAAAACTGGAATACTGTGCCGTGAAATGATGCATATCTAAAAAGTGTGTCACCAGCATGAAAAGTTTGGAAAGCTTTTCTCTAGGGTTTCAGATCGGGAATACAGTGGTACCACTACTTACTTTCACCTCCTGTTACGTATCCTTTGGGATATGTACGCGGCAAACCCGAAAGTATTTTTCCAGGTTTCACCGCACACACATGTGAAGAAGCACTCTATCGCCGCACTTGCATGCATAGAAGTGGTCCCTCCAGTTGCGGAAACCTTGGGACCTGACTGGCGCTCCGGAATGGATCCCGTCTGCAACCAGAGATACCACTTTATTTCCTGCTAGAGACCTTCTATGTGCAGCTGTAATCCCTAGCCTGAAAGCTGCTTCTCTGTTCCTCCTCCAGTTGCCAAAACTTCTTCCTCTCTCCTCCTTTGCCCTGTATTTCTTCCTTCATTCCCCGTCTTTTTTCTCTCCCATCTTCCCCTTTCTAGTCTCTTCCTTTCCTCTACCTCTGTCTTCCTCTCTGTTGCTTGTAGTTTTCTTCTGACATTTAGTGATGGCTTTTCACCTTTCTTAGTCATAATTTGTTGATTTCCCCCTCCTTCTAGATTCTACAGAAAAGAAAGCTTCTGCAGTTTCAGAAGAACAACAAGCAACAATCGCTTTAGCTGAGAACATCAAACTGAGTATTCAGCACAATGATGTTGTGAAACCCATCAATCTTCTCGTGCAGAAAACTAAGCAAGATAGGAAACGACAAAGGTAAAGGGGAAATGCCACTGACTCCACAAAAATATGGGGAGGAAAAGTAGTGGTGGTTTTCAAAGTTCCTTGCACATTTAGCACTGTGCATAGGAGCATCCAGCTATCTGTGGGGGAAGTTAACCTGTATTAAGGTGCATGCAGTTGCTTCTACGGGAATCAATGGAGACAAAGATCGCTGCAGAGACGGCAGATATGCATGCAGAAGTAAGTACCGTATTTTTCGCACCATAGGGCGCACCTGACCATAGGGCGCACCTAGTTTTTAGAGGAGGAAAACACACACAAAAATATTCTGAATCAAATGTTGCACTAAACTAGGGGTGTCAAACTCAAATTCATCGGGGGCCGCATCAGCAGTTTGGTCACCCTCAAAGGGCCGGTTGTATCTGTAGGACTTTATCAAAGTTATTTTTCCTTAGGCACTGGTGTGTGTTGTCTTGAACCTATACACTATTTAATATACCTATTCCAGTACGATTTTAAATAAGAATAGAAGAAGAAATAATAACGATTTTTTAAAAAGATGACGAGATGGGCTTCCAGGCAGACTGGAGCTCCAATGGGGAGGAGACAGGAGCCTGTCCCAACAGAGCAGAAGCAAATGTTGCCTCCCCCCGCCCTGCCGCCGCACTCAGGAGTCGGAGGATACGGAGCTGCAGTTTGGACAGCAGCAGTTTCTTCCTTGCAAGGGAGCCCCAGCGGCACTGCGGGCGCGTGTGGCCAGGATCTCCTACTGGGGCCCCGAGCTGCTGCAGTTGCTCCTGGGGAGGGGGCTATCCGCCAAGTCCTCCGGCCCGGAGAAAGCCGATGTGTTGGCGTGGGGAGGGGGGCGGTGTTTCGTAGCCAGGCTCCCGCAGCCAAGTTGCTGGCAGGCTCCCACTTTGCTCCAGCCGCCCAGATGCCGGTGCGGTCCTCTTCGGGGTGGGAGGCGCCCCTGCTTTGCGGTGTGGCACACCGCCCACCCGCCCGCCTCCCTCCACCCCACTCTGCGCAGCTGAACCGGCAGCAGCTTTGCCTCTCCCAGCCCAGCCGGGGCGCGCCGCCTGCGGCAGGATCTGCGCCTGGTCCCCGCTCTCCACCCACCTCCGCCGTTCCCTTCCCCGCCTGCCGGCCCCGCTACTTACCCACCAGAGCGACCCCCAGCCAGCCCCTGGCCCCGCTGCCCGCGCCCCCGGCCATCTCCTCGGCAGCTGCAGCGCCGCAGTGGCCTCTTCTTGCGGCCCGAGCGAGTGAGCGAACGGCGTCCCAAGCGTGGCTCTCGCTCCCTGCCCTCACTGCCAGCCTCCGCAGCTCTCTTGGGCTCCAAAAGTTGCCACACGCGCGACCCGCCCCCTCGAGCAGCCGCGCCTGGGAGGCTCCGAGGGGCGGAGGCAGCCGGCTCCGAGCTTGGCTTCGCGGGACCGCCTCCTCTGCAGCGAGCCCCGGACTGGACCGAGCGAGCAGAAAGCCTCTTTGCCCGGCCCGCGAGGCAGGCGAAAGTTGCGGGACCGGCCGGTAGGCAGCACCGTCGGGGCGCGTTGGTTGGAGCCCTGTCTGCAAGCAGGCAGGGAAGGCTGTTCGCGTGGGTCACTTTTTAGAAAGGCAGAGAGCCTCCGCCGGAGTGCGGACCCTAAAATCTGGGTTGGGACCAGTAAAAAGGACGAGAAGCTCGCTTCCTCGCCCTTGATGCCACGGGCCACATGACGAGGTCTGGCGGGCCGGATTCGGCCCGCGGGCCTTGTGTTTGACACCCGTGCACTAAACTATTTAAAGCAGCAAAGCGGGCGGCTCCTGTCCGCTTTGCTGCTTTAAAGCGAGCCTCAGAGGAGGGTAGGAAGGAGAACCATGGCTTATCTAAGTCCATTTAATAATGCCGAGCCTGATTTATGGCCATCGAGATTAGCCTGGCCTCCTTAGTGAAATTCTGGGGAGGCTGAGGTGGACTTTCCAGTGGTCAAAGTGTGGTTGTGTCTTCCTGCCCGGCATCTATTTCCTGCCCTCTTTCCCCCCTGCACCCTGCTTCGAGGGAAGGAAGCAGAGCCATGGATCCTCTGCTCGCAACTGCAGTGGATTCCCTCCACTTTGAAGCAGGAAAGTGGGAGAGGAGCTGCTTACACGAGTGTAAGCTGCTCCCCTCCCACTTTGCTGCTTCAAAGGGAGCCCAGGAGGAGGGAATATGCGGGGGGTCAATTTTGACCAGGGGGTCCGGCGCGCTTCCTCCGCGCAGCTCTGCTCTTCCCCCTTGGAACCTTTGACTCCAGCAGAGTAAACACAGCAGAAGCAGAAGCCGGAACGTTCTGTCGTGTGGTGGCAATAACTCAGGCTGTCACGCAGCTCTCCTTATCTTAAAGTCTTTATTGCTGTACAGATCAACACATCGTAAATCTTCCCGGTGAGACGCAGCTCATGTTGCTCCTTTCTCCATGGAGCCTAACACGCAGACTGAAAACACACGGAGAAATCCACGCCCCTTCCGTGTTCTCTGCCCGCCCTCAGAATGTGAGGCGTCATCACTCAGAACTCTTAACCCTGTAAGTTCTGAGCCCCCTCAACACCCCCTCTCGAATCACGTTCTGAGGGGACTTCTGAGTGTTCAACACCTTCCCCATTGCCTTCCGCCCCTTCCTGGCATCGTTGTCAGGCACCTGTTGAACCCCACAAACCTCAGGTTCGCACTGTGCGAAACCAACCCACGCATTTGTGACCTGAAACCTCTCAGGTGGAATTCCCTTTGTTGCCCTTGAAGACCGCCTGGGCACAAACTGGGGTTCTCCTCCTGACCCACTGGGGCCAGCATGTGCGTCTTCCTCATCAGAAGACTCCCCCTCTGACTTGACACGTCTGTGAGCTTTCTCCATTATGCGCACAGGAGATGAGGGCTCACTCTTGGACACTCCCTTAACAACCTGTGGAGACGCCCTACTCTGTTCAGGGACCTGGTCTCCACCAGCAGGTTCAGGCTCTGGCTCTCTTTCCTCCTCAGAGTCAGACAGACAATCTGAGTGAACGTCAGAGCGCGCTTTGCGCCTTGCCCAACCAGCCTGCTCAAAGAACTCAGCCTGTTTACTGACCAGAAGCTTGGTCTGATCACCTTCTGGGTATGCGAATCTCCACCCCTTGGTCGCGGGTTCATACCCACAGAAGATCATTTCCTGGTACTTCGGACCACCTTCTTGCTGCAACCACTTTGGTACAGGCACCATGGCCCTGCAACCAAAAGTGCGAAAGAAATGCACAAGCGGCTTCTGCCGATGAAGCAGGAAATACGGGGTGTCACCTACCACTGCATTGTAGCACCTGTTCATCGTGAAATTGGCCGTTTTTACCGCCTCCCCCCAAAAACTGTGAGGCAAACCAGAGTCATCCAGTAGGATTTCGGATGCTCGGACCAGAGCTTTACTCCTCAGCTCTGCCACGCCATTCTTCTGAGGAGAAGTCACCTTGTGACGTATCCCCCTCTGGCGAAAGAAACCCTTTAGAGCAGACCCAGTGACCTCAGAACCACGGTCAAACTGGAAACCTTGCACCTTGGTGGAGAACCTCTGTTCCACCTCTGCAACCCAATCTTTGATCAGTTGCGCTGCTTCCTCCTTCGTTCTCAGCGTGAACGCCCATGCGTTCCTGCTAAAATCATCTGTCAGCACCATCAGCCACTTGGCCTTGCCCAGACTTGGCTGTGGCATACTTAAAAGGTCTGCATGCACAAGCTCAAAAGGCTTTGTGGTGACCCTCTCCACCCTGGGATCATTAAACCCCTTGTTTCTGGCTTTCCTGCAAGCCTTGCACTTCAAAGGTTTACCACATTCTTTTACCTTGCAACCTTTGGTGCACTCTGATAACAACTGGACGTCCTCACAGGACCCATGTGACATCCTCTTGTGCCACACGCAAGCACACGACACATGAGTGTGGTCAGTGGCTTTCCCCTCACCCTCGAGAGGTGATTCCAGAACAAAGAGGTTGTTCTGATTTCTTTCAACACGTACCAGTTGCTCTCCACCTCTGGAAATTGTACAAACATCATTTTCAAAACTCACAGAATATCCCTCCTGTAAAAGAGAAGGTACAGACAGCAAGCAATGCTTTATCTCAGGGAGAACATAAACCTTCAATTCAGCCTGTAAAAAAGAGACAAACAAGTTAGAAATATGGGTTACACGGCCCTGTGCACCTGTAGCAAAACTAACAGTTTTCTCAGTTGAAACAGCCTTGCAGTTCCACATTTGTCCATCAGGTGGCGCTGTTACCAAATGGGCATTCGCAGCTGAGTCAACAACCCAACGTAGGACCCTCCCCCCACTGGAGTTGTCCTTCTTTGTTGCCTTAGCAACTGACTTGACCTTGGAGCTCTCGCTGCAGGTGGTGTTGTCCAAAACCGCCATCGACGCAGACAGTTGAAAAATGCTCTCCTCCCCTTCCGGCCGACCCTGGGACTTTCCACGCTGGCCTCTTCTCCCGGGCTGGTTCCCATGGGAAACGACCTTGGGCGCATCCTGCCTTGGCTCTCTCGCTCTCTGTGGGCAGTTGCGACACAAGTGGTCCGGGGAGTTACAAACAAAACATCTCCGAGTGGAAAACTTTGCAAACGTGCCTTTGGACGTCAGCGCCCCCCCAACCTTTCCAGCAGCTCTCCTTGAGGCTTTTCTGCCGTTGGGAAAATGGCTTTTGGCTTCCAGCTCTGTGGTTTCTCTGCAAACCCCTCTCAGCTCCTGCCAAACAGCCTGGGCACTCTCAAGACTCTTGGACTGGCCTTCCTGGCCTGCACCCCCAAACTTGGGTGCAAAGCCTCCAGAGGAACAGCTTGCCTCTGCTTTCCTCTTCCCAGCTTCCAGCAGCTTTCCAGCACACGGCTGCCTGTCTCTCTGGCGTGTCAAAGCATCGCAGCAGCTTTTGGACACGGCTCCAGCCCACTTTGGGCTTCTAGGTGCTTCCTCAGAGCAATTCTCAGCCCCCTCTGGCCTGGCTCCCACTCTCTCCAGTGCCTGCCTTCTCCCGGCCCAGGGCTTGCTCCCGTCCACCTTATTAAAAGGGATTGACGACTTCTGGCTGTCTGCCATCTCTCCCCGGGGGCCCAGCTTACTTACAGGTACCTCCCGGTCCGGCAGATCCTTCCCAGCGAGCTCCTCCCGGCTGGCTCCAGCTACTCCTTAGCTGGCCTTTGGCTGCAGATTCACTTTCCCAGCGTCTCATCGGCTGGCCTCCGGCTGCCGCCTCCTCACACGCACGAACGTTGCTTATCTTTACTGCTGACCTCCATAACCTATGCGGGGGGTCAATTTTGACCAGGGGGTCCGGCGCGCTTCCTCCGCGCAGCTCTGCTCTTCCCCCTTGGAACCTTTGACTCCAGCAGAGTAAACACAGCAGAAGCAGAAGCCGGAACGTTCTGTCGTGTGGTGGCAATAACTCAGGCTGTCACGCAGCTCTCCTTATCTTAAAGTCTTTATTGCTGTACAGATCAACACATCGTAAATCTTCCCGGTGAGACGCAGCTCATGTTGCTCCTTTCTCCATGGAGCCTAACACGCAGACTGAAAACACACGGAGAAATCCACGCCCCTTCCGTGTTCTCTGCCCGCCCTCAGAATGTGAGGCGTCATCACTCAGAACTCTTAACCCTGTAAGTTCTGAGCCCCCTGGCCCCGCTGCCCGCGCCCCCGGCCATCTCCTCGGCAGCTGCAGCGCCGCAGTGGCCTCTTCTTGCGGCCCGAGCGAGTGAGCGAACGGCGTCCCAAGCGTGGCTCTCGCTCCCTGCCCTCACTGCCAGCCTCCGCAGCTCTCTTGGGCTCCAAAAGTTGCCACACGCGCGACCCGCCCCCTCGAGCAGCCGCGCCTGGGAGGCTCCGAGGGGCGGAGGCAGCCGGCTCCGAGCTTGGCTTCGCGGGACCGCCTCCTCTGCAGCGAGCCCCGGACTGGACCGAGCGAGCAGAAAGCCTCTTTGCCCGGCCCGCGAGGCAGGCGAAAGTTGCGGGACCGGCCGGTAGGCAGCACCGTCGGGGCGCGTTGGTTGGAGCCCTGTCTGCAAGCAGGCAGGGAAGGCTGTTCGCGTGGGTCACTTTTTAGAAAGGCAGAGAGCCTCCGCCGGAGTGCGGACCCTAAAATCTGGGTTGGGACCAGTAAAAAGGACGAGAAGCTCGCTTCCTCGCCCTTGATGCCACGGGCCACATGACGAGGTCTGGCGGGCCGGATTCGGCCCGCGGGCCTTGTGTTTGACACCCGTGCACTAAACTATTTAAAGCAGCAAAGCGGGCGGCTCCTGTCCGCTTTGCTGCTTTAAAGCGAGCCTCAGAGGAGGGTAGGAAGGAGAACCATGGCTTATCTAAGTCCATTTAATAATGCCGAGCCTGATTTATGGCCATCGAGATTAGCCTGGCCTCCTTAGTGAAATTCTGGGGAGGCTGAGGTGGACTTTCCAGTGGTCAAAGTGTGGTTGTGTCTTCCTGCCCGGCATCTATTTCCTGCCCTCTTTCCCCCCTGCACCCTGCTTCGAGGGAAGGAAGCAGAGCCATGGATCCTCTGCTCGCAACTGCAGTGGATTCCCTCCACTTTGAAGCAGGAAAGTGGGAGAGGAGCTGCTTACACGAGTGTAAGCTGCTCCCCTCCCACTTTGCTGCTTCAAAGGGAGCCCAGGAGGAGGGAATCCGCTGCAGCTTTCCCCACCTCCCGGAGAGCCTGCAGAAGCCGTGAGCTCTTTAAAGGGGCTGCACGGCTTCTCCTGGCTTTTCTGGGAGGTGGGAGAAGGGACTGATGCGGCTCTTGGGGGCTTTTCCTGCCTGCCTCCCCCTTGCATTCGCTCCATAGGACGCACACACATTTTCCCTTGCTTTTTAGGAGGGAAAAAGTGCGTCCTATAGAGCGAAAAATACGGTATATCAATATGGAAGTTTGGTGTAAAATTTTACTGTTTTGCTCTTGTAAAGAGGCAACTATATAATGAAAGGTCACACTGACATCTAGAGCCTTTCGAGAACACCTTCCTTGTGATTTGCATTACGCAGAAAGCAGCTGACGAGTGTTGGATCTCTTAAGACAATGCAGAAGGGGCTGCTGTTAATGAACAGTAAACCATTTTTTCCTCAGGAAAACTTGTGACTGTTTGACCTAAGAAACACACTCACAGTGACATTTTTCACCTGTGAGAACTCTAGTTCCATGTAAGGTAGTGTAACTTACAAGGCAGCATGTGGTTGGATAGGCTAAAGGGAAGGCTGAACTTGTCTAATTTCTAAACATGCATTTTACAGGAGCTTTTACAGAGAAATTCTTTTCCTGTCCCTGGTCTCACTTGGGAGAGAGAATATTGACATAGGTAAGACACGTAAGCATGTGTGTGTTTTATGAATGGTATTGGATGTCATTATTCTTGTAACCAGAAACTAATTCTTCAAATACATTTCTTTTTAAATTATCAGTTCACCTGGAAAAGCAAAGCATAGCTAATCTTTAATATTGTTTCTTCTAACTTGTAATAATTGCTATCTTTGGCGCCCTTAAAAACAAGATTTAGCTTTTCTGGAATGTTGTAGTTTACATTTGAAAGGCTTAATGGATGAATCAGAATGGACAGTGCATTCATATTTTGTGTGTTTGAAGACCAGCAACTCAAAAAGGCCCAGGCATTCTATCTTTACCTAAGAGAATCTCCTTCCATTTCCATTGTGAATGGCTTTCTGCTGCATGGAAAGAGATGTTTTGCAGAGTGTTGAAAAGCTTTAGCAAAAGGTCAGTACAACTTCTCCGTCTCCCTTGACTGAAACTCTGCTTTCGTTCTTTGCAGAGGCCTTTGACAATGAGTACAGAGCTGCCTATAAAAGCCTTCCAGCCGAGGTGCTTGAAAAGATGCAGAAGATCGACGCCCCGCCCAGTGTCAGCGTTGAGTGGTGCAGGAAATACTTTGGGGCGCCCGTCATATAAACTCCGCAAAGACGATGCCATGTAGCAGCTCCACAAACAGAGAGCAGAGGAAAGGGACAAAATGGTGAATGTGTTGATTTGGATTCAGCTACAGCTGTTGGCGTCCAATTCAGGAATACATGTAGCACTCTCTTCTGTGACAGACCGATGTCTATACCAGCCCCAAGAATTAAGTGCAAATACGCTAGTGCAAAGTCATTGGCTTTTGAATTGACAGTTTAACCTTCCTGTGCGTCATTGTTTAGAACGACAACGGAGACTGGCGTTTTAATTGGTGTCTTGCTTTTTAAAACTTGAAATGTTGGAATGTTTTATTTGTCTTCTAGCCCAAGAGCACACTGGTTTCTTTATGAATGGATCCATCAGTTTAAAAGAGAGATCTCTACTTGCTGCATGTATATGTACATTTTGTACATTTTGAATTGTAATTCTTTTCCCTTGGGTCAGAAGACCAAACTGTAGCTTTAGTTTAAATGCCCATCTTCTTCTTGGAAAACAATCACTGTCTTGGACTGTAGCAAGAATATAGCTGTTGTGGCTATTGTAAAGCATAGTATTTTTCTCATTTTTATAGAATAACTACTTTAAATAATTCTCAAACTGTACATACAATGTTCTCCCCACAATGATGGGTTCCTACCCTGAGTGGCTTTGAAGGCAGTTGCCTCTCTATAAAGGAAAGTGGGAGTAAATGAATCTAGGGTACATATATGGGTGGGGGAAATTGACCACATATACCTGTCTTAGCATTTGTGTAAAAGAAAGTATATAATATGTATTTTGGGGCAAAGCTTGAAGCTGTCAGGTGCCTCATTCCTTGCTCATCTTTTTAACCTGTGGGACATTTTCTTTGCACTGTCCAATTTAAATACTTCTATATTAAAATGTATTTATACTCACACACTTGAACATATATGTTTACCAGGAGTGTAAAGGCTAATTTTTAATCTTAACTTTTTAAATATCTCTGGTTAATTACCAGTTTGTTGCAGAGAGAGGGGGAGAATGCTTGCATTCACAGCTGTCTTTTGACGGTCACATGGATGTTTTCTGAAACATTTAATGACAGTTAAGAGAGATGGCTATCCTCCTCCTCTTCACTTCAGATGATGTCATGGTATCTGAGCATCTGCATTAACTACTTTTATGAAGCAAGTCCATTAAGAGGGATTGTGGATAATGACAAAAAAGTACACACATATTCTTGATCCTGCGGGTTTTCTGCCCCTTGTAATCTTTCATACTGCACTAGCGCTAAGCTAGAACAGAGCATGGCAGGATTGTGACTATTCCAGTAACAGCAAGAATTTTGCACTTGTCAGAATAGTTTGGCACTTTAGACTAGATTCTCTCTTAGTGTTCACACTAAACCACATTTCAAAATATATTGCTGGAAATGTTTTAAATGTGAAAGCCGTCCCTTGAAAGAGCACAGTAGGCAGAGAGTGTCTCCCTTATACTTTTCCTCCCCCCCCCGCCACCACTATTTTTCTGAAATTGCGGGGGACTAGTATATTAAGGTTGCTTGTAGGATGTCTGTTTTAGCCCCCCTTTGTCCCTTTCTCAAATACAATGCATTTTTTCATTTACAAATGATTATTATAAATAAAAAACCTTACGAAACACCTTTTATGGTATGTTCACATTTCCATTGTAAATTAATGTTATGTATGAAAGATTGCACTTGGAACCTTTCTTGTTTTGTTTATGCAGGCTGTTTCTTACCATTTCAGTTTTGCCGTTTCTGAATTACATCTTACTGCAAATCAGCAGGAACAATTTGGGCTATTGATACTATGCAGAAAAAAATTGGCATTTTAGCTAGTGGTAATTCTTTTGCTGTAACAAATAGCATTTAGGGTAAAGCAAGTCACATTTTAAAAACCTTTCACTGTGTTTGAACTGTTGGCATTGCACTTCTGTTTTAATGCAGAACAGAGGATAAGCACCAAAGACTTAAGTTCTTGCATTATTACTCCAGCAAATTTGAGAAACCTAATTTCCTGAAAGCAGATGTTGGAGTGAAGGCAGCATAGACTCTTCCCATGTGGTCGAGCTGCTAATGTTACTCTAGCTAACCAGTGAAGTAACACAAATGCTAGCTTCAATTTAGTGCATTTAATGCCGTATTTTGGACCCATAACAAAGCTGTCATCTGCTTTTTTAAAAGTGCCATCGTTTTCCTTTCAACTGTCCGTAAATTCTGGGACTGTGTGGTATAGTTCTCTATAAATTTTATTTCACTGGGGGCTAATTTGGTCTAAGCGAGTTTTTTTAAATGCAAGCTATTAATTTGGCTTCTGATAACATGTTAATTGCGAGTGCACTTTAGAAAACCATCAAAGCAGTTGACAAAGAGGTAAAGACCAATAACATGGCTGCTTAGGGAAAAAGTACTATGTGTGGCAGTTTGAGTAATAAGGTAGTAGAAAGGATCTTCAGAAGCGCAAGGCTTTTGCAGAATTTATATCACTTACTGGCTGATCCTATGCAAGTTCACAGAGAAGTCCCATAGAGTTCAATGAAATTTACAGCCCAAATAAGTTTGCCTAAGGAAAGCTAGCGCCACGTGTACAGTTTGGCTCTATGAAACATACATATTAACCATGCATAACTTTAACATGAAGTTGAATTTTAAGGGGGCAAATGTCTTGGAAGTAAATGTCTCAGCAGCTTATCCACTATACATCATTACTGGGAGTTAATTGTAGCAAATTAATTATAGTGCAAGCGTCATGAAACCCCTGTTCAGTTTAAGTCTCTTTTATAGAATAATGAAAACTAACAGAATAACCACAAAGTTTAGTTGTTTTTATATCCATTTTCCCCATCCAATTTTTTTTAAAAAAGATGTACTTAGGTATGGAAATAGATGAACAGTTAGGACTTCAGGCATATTACTCATAGGGCTAGTTATTTGTGCTGACCAAACCAAGTGAAATGCTACATATTCAATATAAAATTAGGTCCTCTCTCTGTTACAACTAATATGGGATGTTTCTAAAACACTAAAATCTTACACCTGGTTTGGGGAATTAAATCAAATCAAAGCAAGCCAGCCTACAATTTTAACTTTTGGGTACTTTTAAGTTCCTTTTTATTCCAGCGCAAAAGCTGTGAAATGTAAAAAGATACCATGCTTTTCAACAACCTGTGGCAGCGTAGAAACACTTAGCTACATCTGAAAACCCTTTTAAGCTCCTTTCTGTATTCTGGCGGTGACCAGCATAGGTGCGTCCAGTTGGCTTGTAATTGCTGACACGTGGGGTCCGGAAAAGAGAAGGGAGCAGGGGGTCCTTATACATGCTCTGCCGCTGCACAGAGGGGTCAGGAATAGAACCCTGCAAGACGGGGTCACCGGCTGCATCCAACTTTTATAGTGTTTTAGAGCATTCCCTACATTAAACTAGGAGAGGAGTTTGCTACAGTTCTGTTCCTATTCTGCCACATTCACTGTGCTGCATGTTAGGGGGTTGGGAAACAGACCTTAAAACACCTAGAATCCTGCAGAGTACAAGTATAAAAAGGGATTGTTTTGTCTTTAACATTAAAAGTGACATTGCTTTGAGGTCAAATTTTATATTTTCATGATAAAGGTGGGAAGGTTTCAATTACTAATACAATCATGTACTGGTTTCAGAATTTGAATGTCATCAATTCACTGTGCTTTGAGCTACCTGGTATCTTAATATTTTTGTTAATAAGTTTGTTTCTTATTGACTCTTTTGCATAGGTACCCTGGGTGATTTAGAAACCACTTGTTAAATGTTATATCAAAAATAAAAGTGTACAAATGTCTGATATTAGTCTCTTGCACTTCTTTTGTTCTTAAGCAATGTTTTTCAAAGGCTCCAAAGCAGGAGAGGGGTCAGTGGCTTCTAGTTCCAAGGTTCTGCCACAAGAAAGGCAGACAACAATAGAGAAAGATAACAAACCAAGTGCCGCACCAGTCTCCAATATGGAGAGAGGCCTCAAACAGCCATTTGTTTTGCACACCCATCGATTAATGAGGTAACAGAATACGAACATTAAACTTTAAATGGGCATTTGTCTCTTTTTAAAAAATAATGTGAACAGTTCCATCTCACCATAAAAGTTTTATTTAATGTTTTCAGTAACACAGTTCCTCATTTACTTCTGGCTTGATTCGGATTTAGATGTGGAGGCTCTCAGAGAAGAAAGTCTACGCCTCTTGGCTATTTGCTCTTGTCGTTTTTCCTTTGCCTCCTTAAAAAAAGAAAGAGGGGAGAAGGTACCACGCATCAGTACAAAACAGTGTTTCTGCGACAAAAAGACACAGCTGCATTCTGTAAAGTCCTTTTTAGACATTCTCACATGGGAACGGAAACGCTAGCGCCACATCCCTTGTCATCCTCCACAAGTTGGACGGCAACTGTTTTCCAGCATCAGGGAGCCTGAACATGTGGAGGAGGGTCCTTCCTTCATAGGGTTGCCAATGGGAAAGGGGGGAGGAAGTCACAAAAAGCAACTGCCTTCATCCCCTACAGGAGCCCCTCACACAATTACTAACCATGGTGTCCAGAGGCCTGAAGGCTATTCTGTTCTATAAGTGATGCTTCATACTCCTCCATCTCTGTTACCACAGTTCTCACCTGTGCATCTTCCAAGATGGAGGCCAGTTACCAACTATGCCAATATCATACTGCTAGGTAGTGGACTGTTCAAAATGTAGGGGTGGGGAACCTCAGGCTCTGCGATTCTCAGCCTCTCCCATTTGGCCCCTGGACTGTCCAAAGAAGAGACTGCCTTCTCTGGCCAATACTGGCCCTGCTTTTCACCCTTCGTGAATGGGTTTGCCTTAACTCTGATAATGCCCCCTGCTTACCTGGATGAAGGGATAGAGGGTGGGTGTGTTTGTAAGAAACTAGCTTTCTGTAGGCTGGCATCCGTCTCACATACAAGAAAGCTAGTTTCTTACAAGCAGACACAAACCCTCTATCCTCCCATTCAGGTAAGAAGGAGGGAGGCATTATCATCCTTCCACCTTGGCCTCTGAGCCTGCCCACCACTGAGATGCGGCCACTGCAAGGGTGCCCAGAAAGGAATCCATGCATGGGCTGAAATAAGTTCCTCAACCCTGGTTTAAATCAGCCAGTAATTAACATATTATGCTTAATGGGTGTAATAAAAAATAAATGCCGGATGTGCCTTGAGGATGGGGTGGACTCAGAATCCAGATAAGCCAGAAGCTGCACAGAACTAAGTATACCTTCATTCTTTTAGCCAGAAGCTTGGCATATTCTGCAGCTTCGTCCTTGTTCTTTTGGGTACGCTGCTTCTTCAGAGCAATACGCCTGCGCTTGTGTTGCAGGACCCTGGGAGTCACCAAGCGCTGAATCTTGGGTGCTTTGGTCCTGGGCTTCTTGCCTAAGAACAGACATGAGCACAATCAACAGGGCAGCTGTTGTCAAGTCCAGAGCAAAGAATCTACAATTGGAGTTCAGCTCGTTTCTCTACCACTGGAAATAAAACTTGCCCAACACGTATAAGGCTACAGATTTGAAGAAGACATTTATTCTGCATTTATTCTGCCCTGGTAACTGGATTCTGCATTTATTCTGCCCTGGTAACTGGTAATGTTACAGCAAGGAAAAGCTGTAATCAGTTTGCACCTGCCCTCAAGAACACACATTTCCATCTGCACTGTGATAAAATGCCTATAACTTCACCTATGCCACAGGGAATGTACTGGGCAACGCACAACCCATTTACTAATCCCACCCACCCTTGAAGCTCAAAGGGGTGGCGGGGCTCAGATGTCCCAACACATCTGAAAACAATGTGGGATGGATGGAACATATGGGCGAGACTGCCCCCTTCACAAACACATTTGACAAGCATGTGCAAGCGATCTGCATGCAAATTAATGTATGCACATAGAGCTCCTCTCCACACTACCAAGGAGGGAGAAAGGACATATCCTGGCTGGGCCAGCATCCCCCTAACGAGTGGTAGATCTACACATCTATGTTGAGCCACATGTAGAACTTGTTCTAATATGCTCTAAATGGGCAGCTGGTGGAGTCGCCATATACCAGTATCAAAACACTGTGGCTGAAATGGTCCGTTGACTGGACAGCAGTCTGAAAGCTAAGCAGATTGGTAAATGCCCACCTAGTTCCAATTCCCCCCACCCTGTCTGGTTACATTTCTGTGGAAATTCCAAGTCCGACAGGAATGACACTATAGCACCTGAATACACAGCCAATCACTAGTTTTACCTGGTAGACCCGTTGCAACAAAAATACCGTATTTTCCCATGTATTAGACGAGGGTTTTTTACTCAAAAATTGTCAAAAAACTGGGGTAATCCAATACACAGATAGTGGCACGGAGGGGGGGGGGAGCGGCGCTCCCAACTGCCAGCTGGTTGGCTGGAGCGCAAATTCCCCCGATGCCACTGTGCGTGGGAAACAATCTAGGGAGTGTTTCCTACCCGCAGCTGCATGGGGGGAGAAGCTCAACAACTTTGGGCCATCTCCCCACATTTTCTGAAAACTAAGTCCCCCAAAATAAGGGAGGGTCTTATACATGGGGGCGTCTTATAGACGGAAAAGTACGGTAACCAAAACGTTACCTTCTTTCCTCTTACCTTCCTTGTTCAATGGCTTTCTCACAACATACTGACGGACGTCATCTTCTTTGGAGAGGTTGAACAGCTTTCGGATCCTGCTAGCCCTCTTGGGACCAAGCCGGCGAGGCACAGTGGTGTCAGTCAGTCCAGGAATATCTTTCTCACCTGAAGTTGCCAGACCAGAAAGATTATTCTTAGCAAGAGCTAGACGCACAAGCCAAGCTCCCTGCCCCACACACCTGAGACTCTGGTCTCCTATCCCTTTCAAATTCAAGTATCTCAAGATAATGCATGCAAAAACTTGAGCCACCCAGTCCTCATTAACTTCTGCTCTCTAGAACAGGCAATACTATGTATAGAATTTCCTACTGCCTAGTTTCCTCTCCCTTAATTCACTGGTAGCAGCAACATCAAAAATTTCCATTCAGACCCAAGATCTGAGAACAGCCATCTTAATTCGCTAAAAGCTGAGTATTCCCTAAAACCCCAACATCTAGTAGTGTAATGAGATTCAAAGACAGTTCTGAAACGCTTATGACACCTTGAATTCTGCTCAGAGGGTAATCAAGCCTGAAAATTTATTCCTGGTGCTTGTTCAGAAAGGCTGCTGCACCGATTACAGCTGCTAAACAGCTACCAAGAGCAATTTCAGAAAAAAGTATTATTGGTGGCAACCTTAAAGTTAGGCACAGATGAATCAGGCAATGAAGGCACATTTGAAACCTAGATGGAGCTGGGGATAAATGTTGCTGGTCCCAACCTAGGAGCTCTAGATCTTGCAAAAGTGAGCTTTTTGGACACACTTTGCCATCAAAGCTATAAATCTGTTAGAAATGTAATACGCCACACCCTTAGCAGTTCACAGTCCAGAGCAAAATTATTTGTCTCTTTTCCCTTTGCTATCTTCACTATGGTAGAATCTACACGCATCTAAAAACCGTTCGAAAATGTTTTTTAAAAAAGTTTTTTTAAAAAATACATTGAATTTTCCATAAGGCTGGCCATCACCATCAAGTGTCACATTGTATATTGCACTTAAAACATTTTATTTGCACCTGTATAACTGAGCCCTATGTTAAAAAATTTAGATTGTATGCTCCTCGGGCAAGGACCTGTAAAATGCCACAATTGTCCTACATAAAACAACAGTAAAAACAGTTCCCGATTCCTAGATGAACCCAGGATAGCCCCTTAAAGGGCAGGGCACAATACAGGCATCCCCGTTTACGTGTGTGACCGTGTATACATGCTGAATATGGAAGTGACTCAGAAACGACATAAAGACTTCACTAAAAGGGTGGGACGGGGTGTTTGCAGGCTTTCTCGATGGGTTTCAATTATATGTGATTTCACCGATGCACACAGTGCCTCAGAATGTAACCCCTGCGTAAATTCCTGCTGGTAGGGCAGGAGTTTTTGAGCCTGCAATGTACAGCCCTATTTGCTGGTCATTACTATGTGTGTGTGTGGGGGGGGGAACCCTTACCTTTCTTTACAATGACCAAATTCAAGACACTTAAATTGGCATCAACAATGCAACCCCGAACAGATTTGCGCTTCCTTTCTCCAGTCCTTCTAGGGCGGTAACATGAGTGGCCCTTGCTGAGAAGCAGACGGACACGTCCGTGAGTCAGGACCCCCTGCTTCATGGGGAAGCCTTGCTTGTCATTGCCACCGCTGATGCGGACAACGTATCCCTGAAACAAAGACGAGGAGCTTAGACCTTTCTCTCAAGGGGGAACAATTTAAGAGTGTAAGTTCAATTTCTCATTCTTTTCTCCGTCTACAGGTAACAGATGCCTCTAAATATAAACTCAATTGCACTGGCAGAAAGAAGATTGCCTTTCTTCATTTTGAGCATCACCAACTAGACCTGCTGAGATTGCCTGGCTTGACCAATATTGTAACCATGTTCCAGAACTTCTACAATCCTACCATATTATGTCTATTGATCATGCTTCCTTAGCAATATTGTGGAATCTGTCTTGAATGCAGAGGAAATGCCAAGTCCAGCGATTTAAAGCAAATTCACTTTATTTATGATGCACAGTTTACTGTTTTCACATGGAATGTCTTCCCTGTAAGTGCCCACATGTGTCAATCTCCCAGTGCATCATGTCCTGCCCAGGCATTTAATTAGATCACTTAATTCCATTTCTAATACATGAACATGAAGCCCACAAACACAAGAGTTCTAATAAAACAAACACTGTTTTGATCTTGAATCCCACTAACGTAACCTCCCAACTTTTTGGGCAAATGGATATACACATGCTCCCCACAGATGCTTCAATACTAAGATTGCTATGCATAAAGGAAAATTGCTGTTGGATTCCCTGCTCTGCAGAAGTCAATTAAGTTAGCACACTTGAGCAGAAGTGAATTTACTCTCAAAGTTACAGACTCATTAAGTGCATTTACTGACAATTTTCATGCTGTATCACATCACCACAACTCTCCCTAAGCCACTTTCCCTGGCAGCGTTCTGAACTCCAACCCACCGTTGCTTTGCTAACTTGTGTATTTTCCAGACTCCCTGCCAACTCACCATCAACACACAGGTGAGAATGCAGGTTTTTGCATGCAGCTGTGCGCAAGGAGTTTGCCACTGCATGCAGAGATCTGTGGACTGGAGTAACAATGCCACCACTAAGCAGCAACTCTGAGCTCACTCTTTCTCAGACTGATGGGTAAACACAGATGCAGTCACAACCATGGCCCCCAAATCCATTTGGGTAAGGCCCATGCCTTCAGTGGTAGTAGTTTTGCATTCATTCAAAGGCTCCCAGGTTCAATCCCTGAGCTCTGCAGGTAGCCTAGGAACAATTCATCCCCAAATACTGAAACAACCCCTCAGGAATAATTAGATGGGCCCAAAGTGTAACTCAGTAACTCCCAGAGTTCTCATTCAATATGAATCCAGGAGGGCCTCTGGAACAAGACACCAGACAATAAGGTTGTCACCTGTCCTGTATAACACAGGCTACATCCTGTATTGATAGTTTTGTCCTGTATTTTAGGTCCCCTTTCTCTGCCAAATTAGGGGTCCTCTCCAATTGCATGTGTTTGAAAGGTTGTGTATTTCAGCTCTGGGTAGCCCAGCACACTTTTACAAATTCATGTGTATGTCTTTGGGCAACAGATTCCAGAGGGCCCATCCTGTTAGGCTGCAAGAGATTGCAATGGATTGATCGGAAGTCACTTCAGCACACTTTTTTTTTAAAAAAATCACCCTCCCAACTCCCACCCTGTCCTGTATTTTGCCAGAACAAAGGTGGCAACCTTACCAACCACCCACTCAAATGGAAATGCTCCAACCATTGCGACTTTTCCCGGTGGGGGAGTTACTCCAGCCCCCTGACCCTTTTGAATGCCCCTTTCTTTACCGACTGGCCCTAGCCGCCGCCTGGATTAGAAATGCCAAGAGCTTTTGTCTACACTGCCTTGAGGAAGAACCTAAGAGCAGCCTTCCTGGCTCACCGGCACTGTGTTCTCACAGCGGCCAGGGGAGCCTGCAGGCGGACCCCAAGCACAGCAGCACACAGAACCTGGCATTTGGCAAGAACCAAAGTGGCAACCCACAGACTCTAAATTTTCTCACCGCCGCTGCTTTCTCAGCCCCATTTTGCACACATGCAACAAGCCTTATGAAGCCAGCCTCACCTTCCACTCCTCGCCAAGAGCATCCGCGGAGACTTCCGTGGTCATGCGCTTCTCGTAGAAGGTGCGCAGCTTGCGCTCATCGTCCACTTCGATGAGTTTTTGGCAGCCGGTGGCTGGGAAGGAGATGTTCAGCTGCAGGGGGGAGAGAAGCCACACTCGGGTCTGCAAAGGGTTCCCCAGGGCGGCATTGAGCCCCGTCGCCCTCCACAAGGCACCACAAGGACTAGAAATGCTGCCTCCTTTACCAGTGGCAGCCAAACTTGGCCCTCCATCTGTTTTTGGGACTACAACTCCCATCACCCCTGACCACTGGTCCTGTTAGCTAGGGATGATGGGAATTGTAGTCCCAAAACTGCTGGAGTGCCAAGCTTGGCCCTTCAGCTGTTTTTGGACTACAACTCCCATCACCCCTAGGTAGCAAGGCACAGAGCTCAGGGATGATGGGAGTTGTAGTCCAACATCTGGGGACCCACAGGTTGAGAACCACTGCTCCACGAGCACGAGAAACGCTGCCTCCTTTACCAGTGGCGGCCAAACTTGGCACTCCAGCTGTTTTGGGACTACAACTCCCATCATCCCTACCTAACAGGACCAGTGGTCAGGGATGATGGGAACTGTAGTCCCAAAACTGCTGGAGGGCTACGTTTGGCCGCCACTGCTAAGCGCTCAAGACGCACGGGGTAGGGGGTCTGAAAGGTTAACAGGCCCTGCGGAATTCCCGCGAGACGACACACCGCGCGAGAGCTCCTCTCCGGAGCGGGGAAAGGGAGGCCGCCGCCGCGCCGCTTCCCCGCATCGGCCTCCATCCGCCGCCAGGGCCGCGCTCCCTCGCCCGCCGCCTGCCCCGGCACCTCCCGCCGGGGCCCCTCGACCTGCCGGGGCCTCTATTTCCCGGGGGCGGAGGCGGTTTGCGCCACCTCCGCGCCCCGCAACACCTACCTTCATGGCGCCGGCACAGCTCGCCTCGGGTCCGCCACGGGAAAGAGGACGCGCTTCCGCTCGGCCGGAAGTCACAGAGGCTGCCGCGCGGGATCTCGCGAGAGTTCAGAAGGGCCCGTCCCCCTCTGGGCTCCACGGGAGCTCCTGGGCGAGCCGGTAGAGATAGGAAAAGTGTAGAGTGGGCAGCTGCTGTGGTCTTGCGAATAAAACTCTTTCATTCAGAGGAAGGAATGGAGAAATAGAGGAATTTTGGACTGCTGCATATTCTGAATGGGAATTGATGGGAACCACAGCATTCCCTCCAACGTTTCTCTGATGAAAATAGGGATGCCCTATTCCATAATAATAATAATAATAAATGTAACCCCTCATCTGACTGCATTGCCCCAGCCACTCTGATTGGCTTCCAACATATATATAGAAACATATTATAAAAATTCCTTCTACAGGTCTGCCTTCAGATGTCTTCTAAAGGTTGTATAGTTACTTATCTCCCTGGTTCATGGGTTGCATAACTCCATATACTGCAACATTTCTCCGATGAAATTAGGGACATCCTATTCCATCATCATTACATTTGTACTCCCCTCCCCATCTGACTGCATTGCCCCAGCCACTCTTGAGTGGCTTCCAACATATATAAAAATATAAAACATTTAAAAACTTCCCTGTACAGGGCCGCCTTCAAGATGTCTTCTAAACATTGCATAGTTACTTATTTTCTAAATTTGGGGGTGGCACAACTCCATATCCCCCAACATTTCTCTGATGAAATTAGGGACGTCCTAGCAAGGTTATGCTTAAAATTCTACAAGGAAGGCTCAAGCAGTATGTGGATCGAGAACTCCCAGAAGTGCAAGCTGGATTTAGAAGAGGCAGAGGAACCAGAGACCAAATTGCAAACATGTGCTGGATTATGGAGAAAGCTAGAGAGTTCCAGAAAGACATCTACTTCTGCTTCATTGACTATGCAAAAGCCTTTGACTGTGTCGACCACAGCAAACTATGGCAAGTTCTTAAAGAAATGGGAGTGCCTGATCACCTCATCTGTCTCCTGAGAAATCTCTATGTGGGACAAGAAGCTACAGTTAGAACTGGATATGGAACAACTGATTGGTTCAAAATTGGGAAAGGAGTACGACAAGGCTGTATTTTGTCTCCCTGCTTATTTAATTTATATGCATTTATCATGCGAAAGGCTGGGCTGGATGAATCCCAAGCTGGAATTAAGATTGCCGGAAGAAATATCAACAACCTCAGAAATGCAGATGACACAACCTTGATGGCAGAAAGTGAGGAGGAATTAAAGAACCTTTTAATGAGGGTGAAAGAGGAGAGTGCAAAATATGGTCTGAAACTCAACATCAAAAAAACGAAGATCATGGCCACTTGTCCCATCACCTCCTGGCAAATAGAAGGGGAAGAAATGGAGGCAGTGAGAGATTTTACTTTCTTGGGCTCCATGATCACTGCAGATGGTGACAGCAGCCACGAAATTAAAAGACACCTGCTTCTTGGGAGAAGGGCAATGACAGGCCTAGACAGCATCTTGAGAAGTAGAGACGTCACCTTGCCAACAAAGGTCCGTATAGTTAAAGCCATGGTTTTCCCAGTAGTGATGTATGGAAGTGAGAGCTGGACCATAAAGAAAGCTGATCGCCGAAGAATTGATGCTTTTGAATTATAGTGCTGGAGAAGACTCTTGAGAGTCCCATGGACTGCAAGAAGATCAAACGCATCTATTCTAAAGGAAATCAGCCCTGAGTGCTCACTGGAAGGACAGATCGTGAAGCTGAGGCTCCAGTACTTTGGCCACCTCATGAGAAGAGAAGACTCCCTGGAGAAGACACTGATGCTGGGAAAGATGGAGGGCACAAGGAGAAGGGGGCGACAGAGGACGAGATGGTTGGATAGTGTTTTCGAGGTTACCAGCATGAGTTTGACCAAACTGCGGGAGGCAGTGGAAGACAGGAGTGCCTAGCGTGCTCTGGTCCATGGGGTCACGAAGAGTTGGACACGACTAAACGACTAAACAACAACAACAAAGGAAAAGCGGGTGGCGCTGTGGGTTAAACCACAGAGCCTAGGACTTGCCGATCAGAAGGTTGGTGGTTTGAATCCCGGCGACGGGGTGAGCTCCCGTTGCTCAGTCCTTGCTCCTGCCAACCTAGCAGTTTGAAAGTACGTCAAAAGTGCAGGTAGATAAATAGGTACCGCTCCAGCGGGAAGGTAAAGGGCGTTTCCATGTGCTGCTCTGGTTCGCCAGAAGCGGCTTAGTCATGCTGGCCACATGACCCAGAAGCTGTACGCTGGCTCCCTCGGCCAATAAAGTGAGATGAGCACTGCAACCCCAGAGTTAGTCACGACTAGACCTGATGGTCAGGGGTCCCTTTACCTTTACCTTTAAGGAAAAGCAGGGCATTCAGTGATCAATTCAGAAACCAGGACAGCTTCTGTAAATCTGGGACTGTCCCTGGAAAATAGGGACACTTGAAGGGTCAGAGTCTGCCTGCAGGTTCCCCTGGCCGCTGTGACAAGAGAGTGCCGGAAGGTTGTTCTTAGATTCTTCTTGGGCTTCTTCAAGGCACCATAGATAGCGCTTGGCATTTCTAATCCAGGCGGTGGTTAAGACCAGTTGGTAAAAAAAGGGGCATTCAAAAGGGTCAGGGGGCTGGAATAACCAAGAAAAGTCACAATGGTTGGACCTTTTCCATTTAAGTGGGTGCATGGGCATAGTAGCCAGAGGGGGCAGGGAGAGACAGCTGCCCCCCAATCAATAAAAAACAATAAAAAATACATAGCTTTCTCCCCCCCCCAAAAAAAATCTAAGCTACTCCCATGAGTGGGTGGGAATCTGGGGTGGAGGTATATAAAATTATGCAGGAATCTGAGAAAGTGAGCTTTCCCTCCCTCTCTCAAGCTAGAGATTCAGGATCTGCAAAACTGGAGTTTGCTACCCACTGGGTACAAATAAATCCTTTGCGTTTGGAAAACGTGTTCTTCTGATTTTTCCCTGCATCCAGTGCCCCCTCCACCCCCACGTTTTGGTTTGGAAACAGCTATAGGGCCAACTATCCTGCCTCTAACCATAGTAGAGTAATAGTTACAGCTGTGTTGCCATAGCTGAGACAGACGAACCATTTGAGTTGATATAGACTGGGTGGCGGAATCATTGATTATAATAATCTCTGAACCCCAAGCTAACAAGTTGTTCATTGCCATGTTACTGAAAACCAGTAACAATTAAAAAAAATTATGTGTCTAAGACTACAGAATATAACCTAACGGTGCCTAAGTATCCGCTTTCTTGCTTTGGGTACATGAGCTAACACTTTGCTAGCATATGAGAAATTCTTCCAGCTAGACAGAAATGACACAGTGAAACTATTAAATCATATTCATTACATTTCTATTCCATCCTTCCATCCCTTTTGTTTGCCCAATGAGAAAATAAACATTTAAAAACATTAAGAATATCTAAAAACATTTGAGGACAGTTACATACTCTCATAGGTGCCAGGGACAAGTGTTCTTTGAACCATCAAATACCTGGTTGAATTTATACAGGTCGGTAGATTTTATGCATAAGCACCAGCCCTTTTTGAGGTGGTGAATAAATGCACATTTCAAAGATGCTGTTTTGAAAAGGCTTTCTAGTCAATTTACCCTGCAGAAATGGACTGTCCTGCTGGCTTCTTATCTCCCTTGCCCAATGGCAGAGCCTGTGGTTTGCATTCAAAGGTCCCAGGGTCAAATGCTGGCAACTCCTGATAAGGCTGGGAAATACTCCTGGAGGGCTGCTGCAGGTTGTCATGTTGACAATGCTGAGCTAGATTGATGCCAGTGGTCCGCTTCCGTATAAGGCACCCTTTTCCTGTCTTCCTGAAAGGAGCTTTTGAGGTTCATAATTGGCTCTTAACAATTGCAACGCTAGCAGAATGCTTTTCAGCACTAATGCATGGGAAGGTGTTTGGAGGATCGCTGAGTTGGTTGGCATCAGTGTTAGAAACTCAGGTATATAAACTAGGCGCCAAATGGGTCCTTAAACCAAGGTTACAACTACCATAACAGGATGCCTTATTGCCATTTTTGGGCATTTTTGGTCTCTAAAGTCTTATTTTTCAAATGGTGGGTTGATTGCAATTAACAGTTAAGCATCTGGCGAGTTCAGATGACAACCTTAAGCCAGGTTAAGAGAAAGGTAAAAGGCAAAAGGTAAAGGACCCCTGGACGGTTAAGTCCAGTCAAAGGCAACTATGGGGTTGTGGTGCTCAGACAGCTTTCTGGGTCATGTGGCCAGCAGGACTAAACCACTTCTTGTGCCACAGGACACCGTGATGGAAACCAGAGTGCACAGAAATGCAGTTTATCTTCTAGTTGCATGCTTTGGAACTGCTAGATTGGCAGGAGCTGGGACAGAGCAATGGGAGCTCACCCCGTTGCGGGGATTTGAACCACTGAACTTCTGATCAGCAAGCCCAAGAGGCTCAGTGGTTTAGACCACAGTGCCACCCACATCCCAGGTTAAGAGAAGGACGCAACAGCTCAGGGATTGTAGGACAAGACCTGCCAAGGAAAACGAAGAATTTATTTATGTATGCTACAACAGCGGCAAGAGTCTTGATAGCATAAGGATGGAAGAATGAGGAAACCCCGATGAACAGTGGCAAGAGAACTTGATGAATTATGCAGAACTGGCTAAACTGACATATAAACTGTGAGGCAAGGACAACTTTGACTTCAGAGAAGAATGGGAACTTTTTACAAATTACTTAAAAAGACAACAAAATGAATTGGACTCCTTGGCAGGTTTTGAATAAACATACACAAATTTATTGATTGTTAACATAGCAGATAGATAATATAAGGATTTATACATTTTTACAGTATGCAGAGAATAATATGTGTTGAGAAATCAGAGAGAGGAGCTGAGGGGAGTCTTGGGGGGTAGGGAAGGAGGGTTTGATGGGGAGGTGGGGGGAAAGGCGGGAAATAATGAATATGATATGTTTTGATATTTTGATATGTTGAAATTGTTAATAAAAAACTTTTTTAAAAAAGAGGAATGCACCTCCCTAAACTGCACTGGGGCCAATGCCCCCCCCCCCGCTATGGCTCTGTTCTAAGGGTGTTCTAAGGAACTGGACGTGCCACAGCCTGGGAGTTCACACTACACTGCTTACGACAAAGTCTCCGGTCTCCCTTTACAATGATCTCGTCTTTCTGACTCTGCACTGATGTCATTCCATCCCCTGTACAGTTTCTTCCCCAGAATTACATTCTGAGGATTAGCTTTACAGCTAATCAAACAAAAGAAACACAAGACCGCAGGCGACAGGAAGTGCGCCCTTCTGTTTAGTTTTGCATGTCCAACCAGCGACGTGACCCTGTTCCCAGCCAAGAACGTGTCACGATTGTTCAGAAAAACGTCTCCCTCTTTTCCCTAGATCCTCTTGATGTATTTGAGTAGCACAGGTCATTTTCCCTTCTGCTGTTCCTGTTCCAGCTTCCCAGTGTTCGCAAGCATGCAAAGCTGCGTGACGTTTCCTTCGTTTACGTCGCTCAGAATATTGAATCTGGGCCCGTGCACCAGTTTAGGTTCTTGCCCTCCTCCCCTTTCAAGTACCGTATTCTTCGCTCTGTAAGACGCACCAGACCACAAGATGCACCTAGTTTTTGGAGGAGGAAAACAAGAAAAAAAATATTCTGACTCTCAGAAGCCAGAACAGCAAGAGGGATTGCTGCGCAGTGAAAGCAGCAATCCCTCTTGCTGTTCTGGCTTCTGGGATAGCTGTGCAGCCTGAATTCGCTCCATAAGACGCACACACATTCCCCCTTACTTTTTAGGAGAGAAAAAGTGAGTCTTATAGAGCAAAAAATATGGTATGTTTGTGAAGAGGATAAAAAGCAGCAGCTCGATGCTACATTAAAAGGAAGACAATGCAGAAGGAAAGATGGTCTCCTTTAGTTTCTTGGTGCTTATTAATAATTAAAGAAATGTAGGTATGATACTAACAGTTTTGGGTAGTTAGATAGGCCTGATTCCTACTGCTTTGCAGCTGAACCTTACAAAGCCTCAGAGAGGCAGTTGTCTTCCTTGAATGTCACTGCTATTAGCTTTTTCAGTAACTTGCATGTTGCATAAAAAAGGCCGCCTAGCGGGTCAGTCCTTGGTATATCTAGATAAGCCTGGGAACAACTGCTACCTGCAATGCCTTGGAGAACCATGGCCAGGCAGTTTACAGCTGGGATGAGAAACCCAAGGGGCTCGCAACCTAATTCTATGCACCCTAGAGATGGCAGAGAGAGAGAGAGACTCAGATTGTGGGGAGAGGACTCAGTGCAGCAAACACTGCCCACTTGGCCTTGACCAGGTATCAGCTGCAGCTGCAAATTGATTTTTCCTATGGGTCAATGGAAGAGACAACATAGATGAACATAGATGAACAATTGCCTGACTCAGGGGCACAAGATGGTGGCCTGTGAGGGGGGGGGGATTAGTTTGCGTGTGGTGGGGGGAAAACGATGGCAATGGTGGTGAGTTCCTCCACCTTTTTTCCGGAAGAAAAAGCACTGGTTGTTTTCAATTAAAGGCTTTTCATAGTTAACAAGGGTACGTACAACATTCACAGAGTCCTTTCTACAGATCCCTTCCATTTGGTGTGACACACCTGCTGCTACAGACGTTGTGAAGATGGGGAAGGGGGCAGAAAGAAGAAGTGCGGGGCAGTGATTTTTCCTTCCTTGGAGGTTTTCAAGCACAGGTTGGCCATGGATGCTTTAGCTGAGATTCCTGCATTGCAGCGGGTTGGACTGGATGACCCTTGAGGGTCCCTTTCCAACTGTACAATTCAGCTCACATTTAAATAAAACAAGACCTGGCCGCATATCTGGGCAACGGCCGGTTTTTATACTTTAAGCAACGGGGTCACCTTCTCCCAAAGGCCTTTCCTATTCCCTGCACCACAAGCCTGGGCGCATCCTGAAACCTGAAAGGCCCCTTCACTTGCCTCTCTGCCTGGCCTGCCCCATGACTGCGCACTGCTGGCAAACTGCCTGGCTCCGCCGGCGCCAGCCACGCTTTTCCTCCTCACCCCGCCGTGTTTGGATCCCGACCTCATCTATCCTGAGGAAGCACTCGGGGGGGGGGGGGGACTAAGAACTTGGCCCTGCAAAGCTTTGGGTGCGGGCTTTGCCATGAAAAGTCCCATGCACTTAAAACAAAACTTTAGACCCACCCCGTCTCCCCACGCAAAACAGAACAACAGGAACAGCGACGCGCGTTTGCTTCCTTGGAAAGGAGTCCGCGCAAGAGCAGCGCAAGCGCAACAGACTGCTAGACCTGCCCTAAAGGTAAAGGGACCCCTGACCATTAGGTCCAGTCGTGGCCGACTCTGGGGTTGCAGCGCTCATCTCGCTTTATTGGCCGAGGGAGCCGGCGTACAGCTTCTGGGTCATGTGGCCAGCAGGACTAAGCTGCTTCTGGTGAACCAGAGCAGCGCACGGAAACGTCTTTTACCTTCCTGCCAGAGCGGTACCTGTTTATCTACTTGCACTGGCATGCTTTCAAACTGCTAGGTTGGCAGGAGCTGGGACAGAGCAACGGGAGCTCACCCCGTGGTAGGGATTCGAACCGCCGACCTTCTGATCGGCAAGTCCTAGGCTCTGTGGTTTAACCCACAGCACCACCCACGTCCCAGACCTGCCCTACCCCCAACCCCCCCCCCCGCTTTCCCCCCCTCCTGCCTTCCAGAGACAAATGCAGGTTGGAATGCAGTCGGGCGGCGGGGAGCGTAAAGCGCCGCGCTCTCCGTGGAGCACAGCCCCATCCGTGGCGCGCAGCTGCGTCCAAACGAGCCAGGATGCATAGGATCGCGCGCAGCGCATAAAGGTTGTGGGCTAGACCACGTGACAAGGGGGCCCGGCAGCCTCGGCGCAAGCCTAACGACTTTGCGCAGGCGCGCTGTGGGCGGGGAGGACGCGCCCCCGGGGGCCGGATCAGCTGGCAGGAGGCGTGCGCTCTTGCGCTCCCAGAGCCGGCGGCGGGGGCTGTTTTGGTGCGGAGTTCAGCAGGCAGGAGAGGGACAAAGCAGCAGCCGAGGCAGCAGCTCGTAGCGACCAGCCTCCCCCCGCGCGGATCCTCTTCTGCTTAGGTTGCGTCGGCGTTGCGCGCCCCCCCCCGCTCATTGCCCGGGTCTGGCCATCATGATCACGCTCCGCTTGTGGGACCACCTGCGGGCCGGCAGCTCCGAGCTGGACTGGTGCGAAGACAACTACACAATCGTGCCCAGCATCGCCGAGTTCTACAACACGGTGCGTATCTCGAACTCAAGACCTGAGCCTGGAGAGGAGGAGGAGGGTGCATTTGGAAGCCGGGGGGGGGCGCGTGTGGATTGGGAAGTACGTGCAAATGCCCTGTGGGGCTGAATGTATGATGTTCACACGGCTCGGCTCTTTCCCTTCCCTGCCGCTCAATTATTTATTTCTCAACAAATTGTTATTTTTTAAAACAAATGCCACCGCGTCGTGGAAATGCCAAATGACGTCCTGGGCGCAATCGGACTTGCAATTGGATCCTGGAGACCTTCAAGCCGGGCTCCGATTTCTGGTTTGGCATCGACTCGCGTGCAAGGCGCTGCATATCAGTTCTCAGCCTTGGTCAAATTGGGAAAAGGACTATTTTGCAAAACGGGAAGAGGATAACCAGTGTTGTATTTTAAAACTGCAGCTACTGGCGAATAGCTGTGTATTATTATTTTTTAATCGAAGAGAGAACCTGTTTCGGTAAACAAACAGAATACACTATGGTCGGTTTTACTTTTAAGAAACTAAGTGGTTGTTTATTATCCCGGTGGTCTTATTTTCAGAAAGTGAGGGGCCTTAAAATACAACAAACTATCTTTTTATTATCTGAATAGCTTGCAGATATAGAACTGCGGATCAGATCGTTTTCATGGGAGCTTTTTTCCTTTGTTTTTCCTGGCAGAAATGCTGTAAAATCAGAGAATCCCCCATAGAGCTGGAAAAAGTCTGCAGTCCTTTGAATCCACTTTGAGAGGAGCTGGGATCATGGACTGTCATTTTTTCAGGCTGTTCAGATTGGAGGATAAAGCTTAAATTGCATGCAGTGGATTAATGGAGCAAAGCAGAATTTTCCATCTGTTATCATCTTAAGCTTTAACATTGCTTTAGAAAAGGTAGATCTGGATCTCTGGCTGATTTGCAGATCAGCAAGCTTTCCTAACAACTAAAACGCTGCAATCTGGGCATCTGATAGTTAGGAAACTCGAAGGGAAATTCTGGTACTGAACTGAGAGCAAAATTTCTGGCCTGATCAGGAGTTCACAAGCTTGAAGTCTGCCCTTCCCAGCTTTAGGAAAACAGCTTTTTCTCAAGGAATTAAGACTGCTTTCAGGGCTGATTTACATATTAACAAATTCTTCCATGCAATCAGCTCTGTGTGGGAATAATGCTATCTTGCATGTAGGTTTCCACACATAGAGGACTGTGCATTCATGCAAAAATGTGGCCTGGGTGCACATGGTGTTGCATGCTGGTAACACATTAATTTAACCTGTTAATAAGTCCGCCCTCCCCCACAAAAAACTAGCTTGAAAACTAACTAGCCTTCTGACTGCACACACCTATGTTAAGTCAATAGCGTGTTTAAACAGTCCGAAAGAATAAGAATAATCTTTCTTCCATCTCCAAAAGGTTCCCTGCTTTTCTGGTCGGGAGGGATTCTTTTAAGTTATTCACCTGATTTTCTGTGTCAATTTATAAGCCGGCACTTAATTCCTACCTCCACAATATTGTGGCAATGTGTGGAGCGGCCCCTCATCCCATGGGACGATTGCTGCGTACTTTCCTGCGTTTCTTTGAAAACACGCAAGCCATGTTTTTCCACAGTAAGATCTTTAAAGCTGTTTATGACCCAGAATAAAACAGTATCAAAAATCCACATTTGAACTTAACTCCCCAACCTGCGTACGAATGTGTGCGCACAGACGCAGGATAGAGGTAGCAACAACAAAACAGGCAACAAATGGGAGGGAAGAAATTGTGCTATTATTTTCCTTCCACCTGACTTCAAAACACGAGGCCACCTGGAAAAGGCCAGTGCATTTATTTTCTCAGGATCCTGTCGTTAGGAGCGTGTTGACACTTCAGCGCTTTAAAGATTGCTCCTTGCAGTCCAAAACTGACCAGCGCTGTCTTTAGTATATGCGCTGCCCGGGTGCAAAGATCCGCCCAGTGCCCCCAAATTTAGTTTAGCCCCCAAATTAACACCGCCACAGTTATAAGTATTGTTTGGGCACCTACTTAGCAGAAACATCAGTCGTGTCAAAGGTGCCACCGATCCTGCTGCCTCATAGCGGCTCAATATAATACGTAACATAGTATTTTGATGTAAGAGTTAATTTCACGTGCGCGGCGCCGTTGAGAATGACAAGCGCTGGTGCGGCGCATCTTTGTTAAATGAGCGCACAAAGTCGAAAGTCCTTTAGTGAAACAGTAGGTATACATTTCGGTAATACCTAGGTATATATGTATTTTGTTTTTCTAACTTGATCAAAATTATTTATTATTTCATAACAGGCAGATAGTTAAGAGCTTAGGTGGATTCAGCGGCGGGCGCCCGGTGCCCCCAGAATTCGGCGCCCGGATGCTCTGCACCCCTTGCATTCCCGGGGAAAGACGGCCCTGCCTGTGACATTTTGGTCATTGGCCTGAGCAACAGGTTAACTACACCACTGTATATTTATTAATCCACCCATAGGCTCAGCAGAATGCTCTGATGACGACATATTTTGAACTTCAAGGTTTATTTATTTATTAAATTTGTATACCTCCCTTATACCCGTAGATCTCAGGGCCATTCACAACATAAAATCGCAATATAGCAAAGAGAAAAGACCGTATTTTTTGCTCTATAGGACTCACTTTTTCCCTCCTAAAAAGTACGGGGAAATGTGTGCGCATCTTATGGAGCGAATGTAGGCTGCGCAGCTATCCCAGAAGCCAGAACAGCAAGAGGGATCATTGCTTTCACTGCGCAGCAATCCCTTTGTTGTTCTGGCTTCTGGGATTCAGAATATTCTTTTTCTTGTTTTCCTCCTCCAAAAACTAGGTGCGTCTTGTGGTCTGGTGCGTCTTATAGAGCGAAAAATACGGTACATAATAGAAACAAAAGACAAACCAAGAATCCCCCTTTCCACAACACCTTTTCAAAGGGCTTCAGGTGACAATCAGCCCAAGGCCTGGTTGAAGAGGAACAGTTTTTTTGCCTGGCACCTAAAGGTGTAGAATGAATGAGTCTCCTTGGGGGAGAGCGTTCCACATTTCGATTTGGGGTGGGAGGCAAAATATCAAGATCAATTTTTTTATTTGCATACCGTCTTTCTACCTTACAATACTCAAGGCGGTTTACAAGCTGAAGATCTAGCAATCTAACACAATACAAAAATGTGATAATAAAACAAAACTTTAAGCAACCTACATCAAAAAGTAACATTCAACAATTATTAGAGTAGTATAAAATAATAATATCAACATATAAAAGGAAAGGGTCGATATTTCCCCTCAAACCCCCCCCCCCCAATTCTAGTGACAGCTACTTTTAGAAAATAAAATCAATATTGGGAGAACTCTCCCAAATGATTGGATCTCTCAGGCCCAGCTCTGCCATGGATGCCCTTCCGATTTCAAGAGGAGAGAAAAAGTTACCTCTTTCCTCACGGCCGTTTGCTGGTTGCAATTAAGGAGCTGAAGTGAATATAAAGTAGGAGTGCTCCCCCCCTTATGCAGCCCAAATTAAGGATTATATCTTGTGCTTTGAAACTTGAAAAGCAACTCAAAAGGATTTGCTCTTCTCAAGCAACTGCCTTGTACCAAAAGTAGTGGGGTTTAATCTTTACAAAACAGGCTACTTAGTGCTTTCCGTTCCATCTGCAAGGCTGTTTCTAAAGTCAAGCGGAACAGAGTGGAAAAATGCGTCTCTCTCTTCCTCCTTCCTTTCCCTCAACGCCCCTGCCCCATGCCCAGAGTTTTTGAAATTTTCCCTGAATGGAAGAAAGTACTCTGTCAGTGAAGGCCTCCCATTGTGTGCTAGCGCTGGGTGATACCTGGTTTTCAACATTGTGATAGATCAACATGGTGATAGATCACCAGCGAAACATTGCAATATACCGATATATCACGATGTCTGAAATAAGGATGGAGCTATGTTTCAGTGGTCCCTTGGTTCTCAAACTTAATCCGTTCCAGAAGTTTGTCGCAAAACCAAGTCGTGCTTTCCCATAGAAAGTAATGCAAAACGGATCAATCCATTACAGACTTTTAAAGACAACCTTTTAACATGAATTTTACTATCTAACAAGACCATTGATCCATAAAATGAAAGCAATAACCAATGTACTGTACTATAAGCTAAATAAGACGATAAAAGATGATAAAAATTAAAAAAAATTTTTTTTCTTACCTGCGCTGATGATAGTCATTGTTTACATGGGGGGCTTTTATCCATTTCCGCAGTCGCACAATCAATCAGTCAGTAGCTGAACTGGGTTCCACACAGTCACAAATATAAATCAACCGAAAAAGCCACAAAAACGCAAAATAGCAAAAACAAAAGCAGCAGACATAATCCATTCCAGAAGTCTGATATATTGCCAGGTTAAAAATTAGGAAACCATTATCACAATATGGACTTCAAACCGATTTGGGGTGATATATTGACATATTGCCCACCCTAGTCTGTCCACTGGGCTCTGCTGAATATGTTGATGAAGAGAGCCTTGTGACTTCAGACTGCAAGCTAGGGATGCCATTTCTGAATGCTCCCAGTGTTTGCAAGATACAGTGGAACCTCTGTTTTCGAACGTAATCCATTCCGGAAGACCGTTCGATTTCCAAAACGTTTTAAAAACTGAAAGCGGAAGCCTCAGTTCAATAGGGTAGCTCAAAATGGAAGCAGAACCGGATGTTCAGGTTCCGAAAAATGTTCAAAAACCGGAACGTTTACTTCTGGGTTTTTGGCGTTCGGGAGCCGAAATGTTTGAAAACGGAGCCGTTCAAGAACTGAGGTTTGACTGTGCAAAGCTCCCTGCCAGTCAGCAATACTGTGTCTGGGAGAAACTTGCTCTTAGCTATCTCTCTGTTTCACTGCGGGGCTGGTTTTCTACTTGCAGGGCATTCATGGAGGCATTCCACTTAGCATTTGCCCCCCTTCCTGGTTCTGTTTATTCTGCCCCCTCAGAACTTTCGCTCCCCGTTGCTGCATCCATCAGAGCACTGGTTCAGGGAGCTCTTAGCTCCTCTTCCGTTGGTCTCCTGGAATCGCAGAGCATAGAATCCTAGGATCGCAGAATCGGAAAGGGACCCGAGGGTCATCTAGTCCTACCCTGCCATCTCAGCTGAAGCATCCATGACAGACGGCCATCCAACCTCTGCTTAAAAGCCCCCAAGGAAGGAGAGTCCACCACCTCCCTAGAGAGACAGCTCTTACTGTCAGAACGTTCTTCCTGATATCTAGTTGGAAATCTCCTTTCTTGTTGACCTCTTGATGTGTCCCAAACAAAAAGGAAGGGGTGGGGTGGGGGTTCTCTACCCACTCCCTCCTCCAACACAACAAGGCTGCCCCCAAATTAAAAAACTAAAGCCAACCGATTCTTTTGTCGTAGAGTTTGGATTTGATATCCCGCCTTTCACTCCCATTAAGGAGTCTCAAAGCGGCTAACATTCTGCTTTCCCTTCCTCCCCCACAACAAACACTCTGTGAGGTGAGTGGGGCTGAGAGACTTCAGAGAAGTGTGACTGGCCCAAGGTCACCCAGCAGCTGCATGTGGAGGAGCGGGGAAGCGAACCCGGTTCACCAGATTACAAGTCCACCGCTCTTAACCACTACACCACACTGGCTTGTAGAGTTTGAACTATGGCCAGCTCTCCCATGAGGCAAAGTGAGGCAATGGTGTCACGGTCTGAGTCAAAGTCCCGGCTGAGGACGTCGGGACCGGGGGCAAGATGGCGGGGTGGGAGCAGGAACGGGGGTCCAGAAGTCAGGAAGCCAAGAGTCCGAGGGTCAGAGCGCCGGGAGTCAAGAAGCCAAGGGTCTGAGGGTCAGGAAGCAAGGAGTCACGAAGTCAGGGGTCTGAGGATCAAATAGCAAGGAGTCAAGGAGCCAAACACAGCAAGGCAGGGAACGTGTTGCTGTGGCAAAGAGCTGAAGGGAAATGCTGACCTTATATCCCTTTCCGGCTCTTGCCACGAGGTGCAGCGAGTTACCTATCGGCTTCACCTGTGCGGCCGCGCCTTGCCTCTTCAGAACAAACTTAGGAAGGCCCCAGTCCTGCGAAGTCCTACTGGTCACAGGGCCGGGCTGCTGCACGCACTCCACTCAGGCCCCAGGATTCACAGGGACAGCAGATCTGTCTTCCAAGGAATGCATTGTCCGTTGCTGCTGTTGTGACAGTGACAGGACGCTCCTTGCCGCCTCTATAGCAGCTTCTTGGCCATTAGGAGGCACTGCTGGTCTCCCGTCACCCTTGTCCCCATTGTAGATCTTTATTCCTCTCCTGGCAGGGTGGGCGGCCCCGTTTTGTGGCTCGCCTCAGGTGACAAAATGCCTTGAGTCACGGGAAGAGCCGGTTTGCCATGTGTTTTGCCAGGGCTGAAGTGCTGGCTCAGCCCAGAACGTCCCATGAGTTGAAGCCAAGTGACTTCTGCTCAACTTACTCTTCCTTGCATGTGCAAGTCTTTCAGTGCTCTTGGCCAGAAGAAGAAGAAGAAAGGGCACGGGTTCTTCTGGCTCAAAATTGGGGGATGCCCGCAACCCAGTTGGCCTCTTTCACGGCCACCACTCCTGGTTTTGTGGTTGCCGCCTTGGCAGTGGTCTTCCAGGGACCATACCTGTTAGTCTCCACCATTTTCCTATTGTGTTAACATGAGGGTGATGTCTTCTCCAGGCAGTTGAGAGCACCGCATGTCCTAGAAAGAGTTGACTCAGGCAAAGCGATAGTCTAAGTCGTGCATGGCATGAGGTCTATCTACACCATGGGTAGGCAAACTATGGCCAGATCCGGCCCAATTGCCTTCTCAATCTGGCCCACGGACGGTCCAGGAATCAGCGTGTTTTTACATGAGTAGAATGTGTGCTTTTATTTAAAATGCATCTCTGGGTTATTTGTAGGGCGTAGGAATTCATTCATCCCCCCCCCTAATATAGTCCGGCCCCTCACAAGGTCTGAGGGACAGTGGACCCTGCTGAAAAAGTTTGCTGACCCCTGGTCTACACTTCTATCTCAATTTGTGTGTCAGGGCAGGGATGGAGTCTTGGGTGGGGGGGAGATGTTGTTTTTATTTCTGCCTCCTCTTATCCAGATATTTGCATGGGAAAGTGCTAAGCTTATTCCGTTGTGCAAGATCCCTCTCCCGCTCCCAACATTTTTTGTTTCGGTTTTGTAAAATACCACTTTATTTAATCATTCCTTTCTGCTTATTTAATTTTTTTTTCCGTTTCCCCCCTTAGATAAGCAACATCTTATTTTTTGTTTTGCCACCCATATGTATGTGCTTATTCCGACAATATGCAACCTGCTTCAACAGCGGAATATATTTAATATGGACCCTGCTTGTGGTAGTTGGTAAGTCCTTCTGTGTCTGTCCTATGTGACCTGAAATTTTGAGAAATTATATTCATTTATTTATTATTTGAAAACAAGGCGCACCGGGGTGGGGGTGGACAACAAATAAGGTGCTTGGAGAACGTGCCCGATTTCAGAAGTACAGTACACTCCCAAAATAAAATATTGGAAGTTGGGTGCCATTTTGAGCCTCTCAGTTTCCCCTGCTATGTATTAAAGAAGGTAGTTTTCCATTATTACGAACATTGTGGGATACGTCATGGTGCTTCCAGTTGGATTCTTATTGTGGGATGGCTTCTCCTCAAGCCGACAAGTTTTATCCACCCTCCATTTAATCTGGATTTAACCTTTCTGGCAGAAATCCAATAAGTATAAAAAAGTCTGTCGCCAATGACCCATTTCTGCTAATATGCAGATTAAGTCCCTGTCTGTAAGCATTGAAGTTGGTTTCGGTTCTAGTCTTAATGGTCTAGAGAGGAAGGGCAGTGCATATTATTTTACTTACCTCAAAGAGTAGTAGGCCAGCCCTGTGGGTTTGCTCAGTCAGGCCCTGAACTACTCATCAGCTGATTTCCTTTTTGCACCTTCATATATATATATAGATATCAATTTTGACACATCCTCCCAGTTTCTCAATTAAGTTCTGCAATGAGGTAACTGACTGTGCAAACAAAACCCCTCCTCACTGAAGTCTCCCACGAATACTTTGCTCTAAAGTTAATTTGGAAGCTTTTGGGAGTGGGTTTCAATCTTCAAAACCTAGCTCTTTGCCGTGTGTTTGGTCGCTTGCTTGTGTTAAATTTTCAGACGCTTGTCTGTGCAAAGCCGCCTGGCTGTGGTTGAATCTCGCTGAGAAGAGAAGGCGACGTTTGAACTGTGCTGTAATGACCTCTTGATTCTGAATGTGTCCCCCCTCCAGGAATTGGATCTGTCTACTTCCACGCCACGCTCAGTTTCCTGGGTCAGATGCTTGATGAACTCGCTATACTCTGGGTTTTGATGTGTGCTCTGGCTCTGTGGTTTCCCAGAAGATATCTTCCCAAAATGTTCAGGAACGACAGGTAATGTCTCTTAAGTGCTGGTGTGCTGGTCCCAAGGGTTAACCGTGCGGCGAGGTCCGAGTCCAGTCCAAGGTCAAGGGTGTGGTATGGAGGCTGTCCGTCAAAGCTGAAGCGGGGTCCAAGGCAGGGAGCCGGGCGAGGTCAGGAACTCTGGCAGAAGAGCAGGACAGGGTGCAGGCAAGAACAGGCTACCAACAATGTTGCTCCCGCCACCTGGGACTGGCCTGGCTGGCTTTTATCTGCCCCGGGGCATAGGGTGGCCCCGGTCCACAGGTGACTCGCCTCTCCTGGCCTGGAGGCGAGCACTCCTCCGGCGAGAACTTAGTTCCCTCCGCCTCTCTGCTCTGAGCCTCTGCAGCTCAGGAGAGGCTGGAGGGTTACCGGACCCAGAGGCAACCTCAGCTTCCCCTGACAGGGCTGAGAGTGGAGCACCTGCAGGCAATGGGTCCTCCATCACCTCAGGAGCCAGAGCAGACTCAGCTGGTGCCTGCACCTAAGGATCCAGCACAGGTGAGGGCCCTTCAGGCTCAAGCCCCAGCAAAAACTTAAATTCCTTGTTGTCAATAAACTAATCCGTCCTCAGTCACATAAAGGACAAACATTTCAATGATAATTTCCTTCCATAGCCTCAGACCTCCCGTCCTTTCCATATTTCATTAATTTTAAATCTGTGGCATAAACTTATCTACTTGTTTGGTAATAAAGTAAAAATATCTAAATCTGTTTCCTTTTACATAAATTATTTACAGAGGTTGTTCAAATGCTGCTACCGAGTTTAAGTTATAGCATCTGTTCTTGAGGTAATTCTTGAAGACTTCCCAATTTGGAATTAACTCCTGCTTAGGTTTGCCCTTGATCTTTTCAGACAAATTATCTAGCTCAGCAGACTCTACAAGCTTCATTCGCCACTCTGATCTAGAGGGGATTTTATCGCTTTTCCAGTGCGTAGCAACGAGTCCCCTTGCAGTTACTGTCGAATATAGAAAGACTTCTCTTACATTCCAGGGAATATCAGGGCCCGTAATACCAATTAAAAACGATTCTGGTTTTTTTAAGAAGAGGTACTTTTAAGATTTTTTAAAGTTCTAAATAAATATCATTCCAAAATACGTTGATCTTTTTACACACCCACCACATATGATACAGGGTACCGCCTGTTTCAGGGACGTGGGTGGCACTGTGGGTTAAACCACGGAGCCTAGGACTTGCCGATCAGAAGGTCGGCGGTTCGAATCCCCGTGATGGGGTGAGCTTCCGTTGCTCGGTCCCTGCTCCTGCCAACCTAGCAGTTCGAAAGCACGTCAATGTGCAAGTAGATAAATAGGCGGGAAGGTATTGATTTGTTTTGGATGTTTGGATGTGATGCCAATAAAAGGTTTGATGATGCTCTCCATTCTGTTAGAGCAAAACTAACAGACTTTGCAGAACTTGACAAATTAACTGGAAAAATCAGATTTCAAAGAGACCATAAGTTTTTAGAGGACTGGGGAAAATTCAGAGATTATTTGAAAACTGCATGTGAGGAAAATACAACGCTAGTGTGTTTCAAAGAAGCTTTGTGAAAAAATAAGGAATATCGCAAAAATGTAAAAGAGGATAGAAAAATGTATTAAAAGGCGATACTATAATTAAGGAATGTGAAGATAGGAATTTAATTATGGATGATTGTCAGAGGAGTTGAGGGAGGTCCAATAAGTTAAAATATGTGATGTTAAAATTGTATGATTGGAGATATTATGGAAAAACTTAATAAAAAATTATTAAAAAAAAAAAAGGTTTGATGATGCTGACTCTTTTTTTAAAAAAAATCCAGGGGCCGATTTAAGGCAGCAGTGGGCATCCTCTCTGGGGTCACCACCTGCCTCGCCTTCATTAAGCCTGCCATCAATAACATCTCGCTGATGACGCTGGGTCTTCCCTGCAGTGCCTTGCTTGTCGCAGAGCTGAAAAGGTGGGTGTCTGTCGCTGTGACAAAATAGATCTTCTGTTTGGATGCCTGCTTACCATTTGGAGCGAACACCTGGGCGTGTGCAGGGCCGAATTTAGATTTGATGAGGCCCTCAGCTCCTGAAGGTAATAGGGCCCTTTCTATGTCCAGCTGTCCTATGTCCACAACAAATTGGTGCTGTTTTTTGTGTTGAGTATATGCTATATGGTAATTGATGGCCCTAAAGGTAAAGGGACCCCTGACCATTAGGTCCAGTCGGGACCGACTCTGGGGTTGTGGCGCTCATCTCTCTTTACTGGCTGAGGGAGCCGGCGTACAGCTTCCAGGTCATGTGGCCAGCATGACTAAGCCACTTCTGGCGAACCAGAGCAGCGCACGGAAACGCTGTTTACCTTCCCACCGGAGCGGTACCTATTTATCTACTTGCACTTTGACGTGCTTTCGAAGTGCTAGGTTGGCAGGAGCTGGGACCGATCAACAGGAGCTCACCCCGTTGCGGGGATTCGAACCGCCAACCTTCTGATCGGCAAGCCCTAGACTCTGTGGCTTAACCCACAGCGCCACCCGCATCCCTGTTGATGGCCCTAGTAGGTATCTAAAGCCATTTGCACATCACAAAACTTGTATTTTATCAAAGTAATTGTTGAACTGGAATACAATTAAGAAGAAGTATATTAATAGTGAAATGCAATTAAGAAGTATATTAATAGTGAAATAATTATTAAGCTCTACCTTAAAATGATTTTTTTATTCATAACAAACTTAATAATGCAAACACATTGGCATTTGGCAATAACAAAAGTTCCATTAGAAACACAATTTACAAAGACTAATAATCTAGTCTCTAGAAACTTGCTATAACATGAAATAATAATAAGTGAAAATATATGATCCAAACTACTAGTAATTATAAATAGCAGAATGTAGGCACCCTATATATAGAAAGGAGCAAACCAGGGATATTTTAGGGAGCAGGCTAGCAGGTGGGGTCCATGACTTACATCATAGGAGCCTACACAACACAAAACACTGTTGCTGTATGTAGGTTTTATTTTATTTGTTTTTTATCTTATATTTTGGAAATGTACAGTGGTGCCCCGCAAGACGAATGCCTCGCAAGACGAAAAACCCGCTAGACGAAAGGGTTTTCCGTTTTTGAGTTGCTTCGCAAGACGATTTTCCCTATGGGCTTGCTTCGCAAGACGAAAAAGTCTTGTGAGTCTTGCGATTTCCCCCCCTTCCCCCCCTTTTTCTAAGCCGCTAAGCCGCTAATAGCCTTTTAGCCGCTAAGCCTTTAATAGCCGCTAAGGCGCTAAAGCGCTAATCCGCTAAGCCGCTAATAGGGTTGCTTCGCAAGACGAAAAAACCGCTAGATGAAGAGACTCGCGGAACGGATTATTTTCGTCTTGCGAGGCACCACTGTACATTTTCCCTTTATTTTTTTTGGGGCCCCCCCAAGAGAGTGGGCCCCTAAGCTATAGCTTGTTTAGCTTATACATAAATCCGGCACTGGGCATGTGACTTACCTGTGAGCAGGGTGGCAGAAGCACACCTGGAATTAAGACACAAAAGAGCTTAAATATTCCCACGGAAATCCCAAGCATCCGGACAGGAGCTGTTTTTGGTGGACGACTTGACAAGGTGATAAATGGTTCTGTAAATAGCCTGGGTGCATTATAATAACTTCTCTCCCTTAGGGTTGCAAAACAAAATATCTTGTCACGTTGAAGAGGTGACGGAGGCTCCCAGTTTGAAAGCTGCCACCTGGGCCCTCAAAAGGGGCTGTGATGCTGAGAAGAGGGATTATAATTTTTTAATAATTTATTATTTATGCCCTGTCCATTTCTCTCCCCCCTCCCATTTTTTAAAAATATCGGCTGTAACTGCCTGGCTGTTACGTAAAGGTAAAGGGACCCCTGACCATTAGGTCCAGTCGTGACCGACTCTGGGGTTGCGGCGCTCATCTTGCTTTATTGGCTGAGGGAGCCGGCGTACAGCTTCCGGGTCATGTGGCCAGCATGACTAAGCCGCTTCTGGCGAACCAGAGCAGTGCACGGAAACACCGTTTACCTTCCCGCTGGAGCGGTACCTATTTATCTACTTGCACTTTGATGTGCTTTCAAACTGCTAGGTTGGCAGGAGCAGGGACCGAGCAACGGGAGCTCACCCTGTCGCGGGGATTCGAACCGCCAACCTTCTGATTGGCAAGCCCAAGAGGCTCTGGTTTAACCCACAGTGCCACCCACGTCCCAGTGCCTGGCTGTTAGTCACCATCTGAATGGTCTCATTTATTTGGAAACCAGAAATGGCAGTGGAACTGCGCTGGGATGAGAACCTCTTGGGCAGGTGTAACGCACCCTAACTTACCACCAATCCTTCTTGCAACCGTGTTGTGGGGAAAGTAGGAAGACGAAATCAAAGTACCGCTTCACATGGGATCAGGCTCTCTATGGCATTCGCTCCTGCCGTGTGCAATGACGGCCATCAGCTTGGATACCTCTAAAAGTGGCTTAGACTTTCTGTGTTTTAGTTGTAAATTTTGGCTTGTGGCATTTTCTGAGTCACGTGCTTGTGTGTTTTTTTAAAGAGTGCTTTTAGACAATGTCCTTGATATTTGTTTTCATGCCATGACCTGCCTTGGGGCAGGGGGTGTATGCAACCGTTGCCCCCAAATGTACAAAGCTTATCGTTTTGTTCAGTTCTTAATCTTGGGTCAGATGTCATTCCGTTGCTGTGCTTTTAATGATCTCCTGGCTTGGCTTTCAGATGCGACAACGTGCGAGTGTACAAGCTGGGACTATTTTCTGGCCTCTGGTGGACTTTGGCTCTATTTTGTTGGATCAGCGACAAAGCATTTTGTGAGATCTGGTCGTCATTCAACTTCCCATATTTGCACTGCGTATGGTGAGTCCATTGTGTTCAGATTCTAGACCTTGCCACAATTCCCGCCTCCCTCTCTCTGCCCTCCGTTTCCCGGTGTTACATCTTGCCATATTTGTTGGATGAAGAGACTATATAGAAAACTCAGACCATCCTTCACCAGCATCAGGGGTCCCCAAACTAAGGCCCGCAGGCCGGATAAGGCCCGAGGGACTCGTTTATCTGGCCTGCGGCCACCTTCGCCACCCGTGGCCGCCACCCGCTCTTACCGGCACTGCTCTGCACGGCTGCCCACTTCCGGGTCGGAGGAGCACCAGAAATAGCTTGTGCGCATGCGCAAACATTATTTCCGGTGCACATCCGGGTCGGAGGGGGCCTGTGCACATGCGCACAAGCTATTTCCGGTGCTCCTCCAACCCGGAAGTGCGCCGGAAATAGCGTGTGTGCGCGTGTATGGGCACGTGCTCCCCCATGTAGTGATTAAGAGTGATAGACTCGCAATCTGGGGAACCGGGTTCGCGTCCCCGCTCCTCCACATGCAGCTGCTGGGTGACCTTGGGCCAGTCACACTTCTTTGAAGTCTCTCAGCCCCACTCACCTCCCAGAGTGTTTGTTGTGGGGGAAGAAGGGAAAGGAGAATGCAGTGGTGCCCCGCAAGACGAATGCCTCGCAAAATGAAAAATGCGCAAGACGAAAGGGTTTTTCGGTTTTTGCGTCGCTTCGCTAGACGATCTTCCCTATGGGCTTGCTTCGCAAGACGAAACGTCTTGCAAGTTCTTGCAAGTTTGTTTCCTTTTTCTTAAAGCCGCTAAGCCGTTAATAGCCGCTAAGCCGCTAATAGCCGCTAAGCCGCTAATAGCCGTGCTTCGCAAGACGAAAAAACCGCAAGACGAAGAGACTCGCGGAACGGATTAATTTCGTCTTGCGAGGCACCACTGTGTTAGCCGTTTTGAGACTCCTTCGGGTAGTGATAAAGCGGGATATCAAGTCCAAACTCTCTCTCCGGCCCACAGTGCAATTGGTGCTGGAAACACCAGCTTGAGGCGTGGTAAGTTTGCTGACCCCTGACTAATGTGGTACCCGCCTCCCCGATGCCCATCACCCCCCCCAGCCCCACACACTGGAGGGGACCATGTTTGTTAAAGCTGGTCTGAGTTCTCAGTGTAGTCTGTGAAGGCTGATCCAGACACTACAGGTATTAAACTCTGTTGTTTTTACAAAAATGAGCGTTGGGAGTGAAAAAAAAAGTTTTGTTGCCTTAATGCCGGATTTACATTTCTAAGGAAACAGCCCTGTGTTTGGGGCAAAGCGCATCTTTTGCCTGCCTAAGATCCCCGGTTCAGTCCCAGACATCTCCTGCTTCAGCCTCATGATACAGTGATACAGTGGTACCTCGGGTTACATACGCTTCAGGTTACATACACTTCAGGTTACAGACCCCTCTAACCCAGAAATATTACCTCGGGTTAAGAACTTTGCTTGAGGATGAGAATAGAAATCATGCTCCGACGGCGCAGCGGCAGCAGGAGGCCCCATTAGCTAAAGTGGTGCTTCAGGTTAAGAACAGTTTCAGGTTAAGAACGGACCTCTGGAACGAATTAAGTACTTAACCCAAGGTACCACTGTATAGTGATACATCACGATGCCAAAAAGGAAGGAGTGTGAGGCACCAGGGTGAAACTGCCGCTGCTCCCACCAGTGCCTGGCCTGTGGAGGGAGGAGCCCTGGCCTCACAACTACAACAACAACAATATTATAATAATTTATTATTTATACCCCATCCATCTATCTAGGTTTCCCCAGCCACTCTGGGCGGCTCCCAACTGAATATTAAAAACAGGATAAAACATCAAATATTAAAAGCTTCCCTAAACAGGGCTGCCTTCAGATGTCTTCTAAAAGTCAGATAGTTGTTTATCTGTTTGACATCTGATGGGAGAGTGTTCCACAGGGTGGGTGCCACCACCGAGAAGGCCCTCTGCCTGGTTCCCTGTAACCTCGCTTCTTGCAGGGAGGGACCCGCCAGAAGGCCCTCGGAGCTGGACCTCAGTGTCCAGGCTGAACGATGGGTGTGGAGACGTTCCTATATTGGAATATTGTGAAGCTCCTTGACATCTGATGGGAGGTGGGTGCCACCACTGAGAAGGCCCTCTGCCTAGTTCCTTGTAACTTCACTTCTCGCAGTGAGGCAACTGCCAGAAGGCCCTCAGAGCTGGACCTCAGTGTCCGGGCTGAATGATGGGGGTAGAGACGCTCCTTCAGGTATATGGAAATGCTCTTTCACGAGGCACTGAAGCTTCTGCCAGTGCCCAGCTCATAGAGGAATCAGGCAGCCTGCCTGCTCAGCCGGAGAAGGAAGCAAAGGTGACGACCTGCAGGGATGCCCCCCCCCCTTCACTGGCATCTCTGGTTTCATTTATTTGGAAACCAGAGTTGCCAGTAGAACTGCGCTGGGATGAGAACCCCTTGGGCAATGTGGGGAAGTAACGCGCCCTAACTTACCGCGATCCTTCTTGCAACAGTGTTGTGGGGAAATTAGGAAGACGAAGTCAAAGTACCGCTTCACACTGGATCATGTCATCTATGGCATTCGCTCCTGCCATGCGCAATGCACAGAGATGCCAGCATTATACCGCCGGGTTAAAACCCAATTGTGATCTGGCCCTTAATCCGGCCCTGGACAATGTATCAATACATCGCCCAGGCCGAATGCACGGTTCCTTCTTTTCAGATATGCAAGGAATATCAGTTGCATGCTGGTGGTGAGGAGCAAGCTGTACTCACCCTCCTCCGTTTCTGTTCTGTCCCCTCAGGCACATCCTCATTTGTATCGCCGCTTACCTGGGCTGCGTGTGCTTCGCCTACTTTGATGCCGTCTCGGAGATCCCTGAGCAAGGCCCTGTCATTAAGTTCTGGCCCAGCGAGAAGTGGGCGTTCATCGGGGTCCCTTACGTCTCCCTCCTCTGCGCGCACAAGAAATCGCCCATGAAAATTACATGATGTGCAGCGGTTCTAACCTGCCGGAGGAAGAGAGGCCAGAGAACGAGACCTGTGCCTTTTTTCCTCTGTCTCTCTACAAACTGCGGTTCTGCAAAGGGAACCCACGAGGACGTACCTGCGTTTTCCCTGCCTCCCACCCCTCTCTCTGGCTCCCAAGCAAAGTTCTTAGGAGCGAGCAGCAATGGCAACTCTTTTGCACCCCTTCTCTGTGGTTTTGGCAGATCTGGAGTTTCCCCCCCCCCCATTACAAGTCTTGAATTATATTGCTGGCAATGTTTTGCCGTGTGTTTTGCATAGCGTTCTCTAGCTGGAACTAGACATCCTCGGAGATGTGCGGTTCCTGTTGAAAAGGCGCCAAGCCAAGACCGCCATCTCTTTTCCCCCTTCCTCAACCACCTGCCTCCCCGCTAATGTGTGACGTCTTCCACGATTGAACTCTGCCTCCCTTTTAATTGGCTGCCAGCTGCTCTTGCAGGGCGGGCACGCCCAGAATGCTCTGACATCACAGCATGTCAACTTTGACAATGCCACGCGATTTCCCATAAAGCCCAGCTCCTGACAAAACCCCTCCGGTCAACTCCGAGAGAGTATTTATACAGGCAATCTTTCGTTGTGAAGTAACCACAGGATCCAGCTGTTACTGAAGGCTTTTAAAAGGTTTGCTTTGTAGTTCTACCACTATCGCCTCTCTCACAAACTTGGGAGGATATTTATACCGACAGCATCTTCAAGGACAAAATATATTTCTAGCCAATCTGGTCAGAAGTTGTTGGGGGGTTTTTTGGAGGGAGGGCAGGGATTCACAAGGAAATATGTTTTGAGAAGCTGGCTTTTCTTCTCAGTTGCTTGATTTAGTAGTTTGTAGGCTTAGCACTGAGACTGTTCTGCTCTAGGTCTCCTCCTGTTGTACTATGGTAAACTCATTCTCACTGGGCATTGCCAACTTACGAATGGCAGCTGGGTCTGTGCTGTGAACCTTTCCCTTGTTGATTTCTGCAGATCAGGCTGCTGCTTACGGCATAGGAACAGGCCAGCCCAGGTTGCCCCTGTCTTGTCCACTGTCCCCGTTACTTGGCAGTGTGATTATCTAGTGGCCACTTGCCGCTAGTTGCCACTGGAAGGAAAAAAACAAAACTTGCATGCATCTATACGATAATCTTTATTGCCATTGTCCCATACAGAACAACAAAATTGAAAAATCTACATAAAACATTCAAAACCCAACAGGCCTGCTATCCCAGCTATCCCAACCTGGTTAGCCCCCTAAAAACGCTGATACCCCATTTTTAATACAATATACTCCCATAGAGACTCTTTACACTGTGTTTAAAACCAATATTGCATTTTGGTAGAAACTGTTTCTCAGGCGGCTAGTCCTAGTTTTTATAACCCAGAAGGCAGAAGCTGAAAGAGATCATTTCCGGGGTGCGCACCATCCTGCACTATCTCTGCAGCTTTCTTTCTTTTCTTTTTTTCAATTTTTTTATTAGTTTCCACAATATTATAAACAAACAAACAAACAAACAAACACATAAAACAGACAAACATAAATCATAGCCTTATTGAAAATGACAGTTATTAACTTTGTTAAGTGACTTCTTCGCTTCCCTTTGGTTGAATTTCATTGCTTGTCCTTTTAACGGTTTTCAAAATCCCAATTTTTATGAAATTTAACTTAAACATTAACATCCTTAGACCTTCACCTTATGGAATGAAACATATTAATTCATCACTTAACATAAATAAAATCCTTAGCCCATTAAGTATCTGCAAGCTGTTTTCAGTTAATTTAACTTAACAAATTTAACTAAATAATCATTAAATTTATTCCACTCTTCCTGATACTCCTCCTCCTTCTGGTCGCGGACTCTTCCGGTTAGGTCGGCTAGTTCCAACTATCTCTGCAGCTTTCTTTCTTTTCTTTTTTTCAATTTTTTTATTAGTTTCCACAATATTATAAACAAACAAACAAACAAACAAACACATAAAACAGACAAACATAAATCATAGCCTTATTGAAAATGACAGTTATTAACTTTGTTAAGTGACTTCTTCGCTTCCCTTTGGTTGAATTTCATTGCTTGTCCTTTTAACGGTTTTCAAAATCCCAATTTTTATGAAATTTAACTTAAACATTAACATCCTTAGACCTTCACCTTATGGAATGAAACATATTAATTCATCACTTAACATAAATAAAATCCTTAGCCCATTAAGTATCTGCAAGCTGTTTTCAGTTAATTTAACTTAACAAATTTAACTAAATAATCATTAAATTTATTCCACTCTTCCTGATACTCCTCCTCCTTCTGGTCGCGGACTCTTCCGGTTAGGTCGGCTAGTTCCAACTATCTCTGCAGCTTTCTTGTGGCACCTGGAAGCATAGATTTGATCCAAGGTGGGAAGAGTGCACCCAATTATTCTCCCTGCAATCTTTACAACCCTATTCAGAGGAAGGGGCTTTTTTCCACTTACCTTTTTGTGATGTTCATCTCCTGGGCTTCCGCAGAAGGTCTTGAATTTGTGCAAATTCGCAGTTGCCGCCTCGGATCCTCTCTCTTTACTCAGGACTACGAGGCTGGCGGTGTGGAAGACCCCTCGGGAGAGATTCCTCCAATCCATTGGCGTGACTGCATTGCTCAGCCACCATTTTAAGCAGAACTGTGGCACTTGGTGGTGGAGGTGGTTTGGCAGTGCCAGGGGGTTGGGGGTCCCGGGACAGACCTTTCTCCCCCCCCCAAACCTTCCCCAGTTGGAATGCTGGCTGCCTTGTGCAACCCTTAGACATCATGTGTTTGTCAACAACCTGCTGCTTTTCAAGTTATCACAGCAGAAATCTGGGTTGAGTTGGCAATGGAAGTGGAGAAGAGTTGGCAGATCAGCCATAGGTGCTCTTTATAAGGTTGGGCCTTTGAGGGCAGTGTGAATAAGGTATTCAATATTAATCCTACTCAGAGGTGTCCCATTAAAACCAACTGGTATTACTAACTTAGGCCCATTCATTTCAGTGGGTCTGCTCTGTGTGAACTTAGTTGGGCTGGAAAATAAGAGGGTAGGTTAAAAGCTCTAAATGCATGAAAATCTCTCCTTCCATTGAGAGATTTGAATTGCAAGATTTAAGAATGAACTAAGAATGAACCTTCAGATTCCGATCTACTTGCTTGAGCTCTGAGCTTCATCCTTATTATTTGGGGCTGTTTGTCAATCTATGACAATAAGCAGACTAAAAAAAACACTGTTAGGTGATTGTGGGCAAGGAAGCAATTAATCAATTAAACACTTTGTTATCAACATATAATTAACACACACACATACATATCATGATGCACACTTTTCTGGCTGCTGTTTCTGTTGAGACATCTTAGCCTTGATTTTTAATAGATTAATCCCCACTAATGAAATGAGATGTTAAAACAAAAAATAAAAAAATCTACATTTAGCTAATTGTGCCCCAAGTACTGATTGAAATGACTGAACATGGCTTTATTATCCCACCTTCAGTTCCCTTTTGGTAGCAACTGAATAATGCATTGAGTTCTTGGAAAGAGATTAATGTAACAATAAGCCACCAGATTTTTGAAAAACCGATTTACCTTTTAATCTGCATTTAAATCCCTGGCTCTTTGCAAGCAAATAAATGAACTCTGAAAGGTTGAAGTTTAGCTGTCAAATATGGGGTTTTTTTGCCACATGTTGCCATGACAGAGTTTTAGAGAGTGCTCATGCAGAGAGCACTCATATTCTGGCACATGTTTTGGTTTTAAGGAGGTTGCAGTTTCATTTCAACAACAGCGAAGACTGTGGTTCACAAGCTAAATTCATGAAAGCTGTTTCAACTTTTAGGACAACATGATGCAAATGTTGCATGAGCCATTGGCGCAATCTATAACATCTGACCAGAAAGCATGATGATTAATATAGGCCTCAGAGAATCTAGCTGCTTTGGAAAAATACATAATTTTTTTGGGTCCCAACTCCAGGTATAACATACCTTGTTCTATTCTGTATTCTAACCCCAAAATTTAGCTTTTTAATTTTACCCAGCTCCATATAAAGCTTAATGACAAAGCAGTTTTAATGTTGTGTAGGTGCTTCCTGCCTTCTCCCTTCACGTGAACTAGGAAACGGACCAGGTAGCCTTCCAGTTAACCATAGTTTCCTGTTTTGTGCAAACAAGGAAAAATTATGGTTAACACTTTGAAGGAGCCGGGGTATTAAATCACCATTTGAAGCTGGCTTCAATGCCTGGCTTGGGCAGAAGCTACTCACTAACCATAGCTCCCCAGTTCCAACAAAGATGGCTTGGTTTGTTTTCTGATGTACACAAAAGTTAACGCTCATTGGCTTATTAAGCTGAGATATGGTCACTCTAACTAAATAAACGGAGAGCTCAAGCTTGATTTCTGACGGGCACCTAACTGACCCAGGTGGTACCTCCATGTTTTGCTGTGACAGGAGCATGGCTTACCTCGTCGTCAGATGTGTGGCATTGGCACATGACAGACTCTCTCACTTCTGGCTCGGAAAACCCACGGCAAGGCCCATTTCAAACCAAAAGGCTTTGTCTCTGGCTGACCACAAAAGATTTTCATGCAGAAGAGCCTAGATAGGAATGTGACCCATTGTTCCTGTTTCGTTTCTTTGAACTTCTATTTGCTCCAATTTATTTGATGTTTATTAGGGTTTTCTGGGACCACCGTCTGTCTTTGTTTTTGTTTTTAAGCTTAGGAAATTTGTGAAATACTCCAGTACAGTGTTAACCTTCAATGTGTGTTTTGGTTTTCTGCGGATGTTAAAATACACACACATGCACAAACCATATACCGTGAATTGCTTAAGAACTCAACGTGACTCATGGGATGGTACCACTTGACAAGATTGCGTTTTAAAACTGAGCAAGTTTCATGTAAAACCTAGCAAACTTTTAATTCCTTTGTGTATGATTTAGTAAAATGTTCAGTGTTAAATCTTCTTCACTGTGTACTGCAATAAAATCTTTCCTTTGGAACTTCTCTCTGAAAAGAATGGGTTTAATAGAGGCTGTGATGGAAAGATCCGTTAGTAATTTCCATCGTCATCTATAGAACAGGGAAGCCAATGCATTGCACCTTTCTGTAGCCTGAAAGAGGCTGAAATGTATATAGTTCTCTCTAATATAGCAGGTATCCTTTCCATTGCAGAGATGTAGTATTTCGAGCAGTATTAATGGAGGTAACTGCAGAGGGGTCAGGCAGAGGTTACAGATAGGTTTGCTGAAAGCTCTCCACTTATTAATATTTTTTCTGCAAAAGGAAAAAAAAAAGTACTTGGAAAAAATTAAACGTTTCTGTAAAAGTCACTTTTTTTCAGTATTTGGAATTTTGCTTTCAGACTTTTTATTTTGATCCACTTTGGAACCGGGGAAGGCTGGTTGGGAATCGTGAGAAAGCGGAGAGTGAAAGAATAAACATGTGGCTGAGCAAACATTGCCAGAAGTTCTTCACATTTATTTTTTTTAAGGCGTCAAATTCCTCATCCCTGGAAGCCTGCCTTGGATTTGCTGTAACCCTTGGGAGAAAGGTTTCATCTGCTTCCTTGAGGACTAGAACCCTGTTCATATTTTGTTTTTTTTTATAAAATCAACACTGAGAAGTTTTCTTTTTACTCTACTTTCTTAAAAGTATATTCCAGCATTTGGGACTTACTTAATAGGAAGCATGTTTTAAGATTGAAGACAAAACATCCATTTAGTGTGCAGGATTCTGGTCTCAGAGAGATACGGTGATTGCTCTTAAAGTCTGTGTCCTGGTGTCCTCACAGGCTACATGCCAATTTAATGCAAAGCGTTCTTCAAAATTCGTATGTTTTGGTTTGCTGTATCAGTACAACTCTTCTGCTGGAAGAGGTCTGCCAGTCTGAGGTGAGCAGAGGCCAGGCACAATGTCTCGTGTGATTGTGTGTGTGTGTGTGTGTGTGTGTGCGTGCATGAAAAAGAAAATAATAATAATAATAATAATAGTAGTAGTAGTAGTAGTAGTAGTAGTATATTATTTATACCCCGCCCATCTGGGCGGCTTCCAACAAAACACTAAAATACAATAACCTATTAAACATTAAAAGCTTCCCTAAAAGCAGAATACACTGGGGGAGAGTCGTCTTCACAGTTTTAAGTTCTGAATTGCTTTCAAAGCTTGCAAATCCTCTACGGGTAGTATTCTAAAATGTGCATGCAATGTACAAACAGACACATATTCAGCATATTTTGATCACCTTGGCCTTATTTTCTCCAGGTGGGATCGTAAGAGCTCAAAGGCTTGGGCATTTCCCCCCTCTTCGGGTGACATGACACTCTTTCCTCCATATTGCAACTGGTGGTTGTTGTTGACCTGTCTCAGTTCCCAAAGCCATTTTGTCATAGGGTAAGGAAAGTTGTTCTTTGAACATCACAACTCTAAAGGCCTTTTGGATGCATGAGAAGCACTTCTGTGTCCAGGGCAGCTGTCTCCCAGCTCCATCTGGTACGCAGGCTGAGACCCTCCCTGCCCACAGACTGTCTCGCAAGAGTGGTGCATGCTCTGGTTATCTCCTGCTTGGGCTACTGCAATGCACTGTACATGGGGCTACATTTGAAGGTGACCCGGAAACTGCAGTTAATCCAGAATGTGGCAGCTAGACTGGTGACTGGGAGTGGCCGCCAAGACCACGTAACACCGATCCTGAAATACCTACATTGGCTCCCAGTACATTTCCGAGAACAATTCAAAGTGTTGGTGCTGACCTTTAAAGCCCCAAACGGCCTCGGTCCTGTATACCTGAAGGAGCGTCTCCACCCCCATCGTTCAGCATGGACACTGAGGTCAAGCACCAAGGTCCTTCTGGCGGTTCCCTCACTGCAAGAAGCCAAGTTACAGGGAACCAGGCAGAGGGCCTTCTCGGTAGTGGCACCCGCCCTGTGGAATGCCCTCCCACCAGATGTCAAAGAGAAAAACAACTAGCAGACTTTTAGAAGACATCTGAAGGCAGCCCTGTTTAGGGAAGCTTTTAATGTTCGATGTATTACGATATTTTAATATTTTGTTGGAAGCCGCCCAGACTGGCTGGGGGGGGGGGCACAGCCAGATGGGCGGGGTATAAATAATAAATTATTATTACTACTTGTGTTCTTTGGATTCTGGCTAGTATAAATGTATTAATAACGGGGCAAGCATCACACACACAGAGAGAGAATAAAATGGGGGCGGGGGGGAGAGAATACAGTTTCACAAATTTATTTGGCTTTCCCAGACTCTCCAAGTGTCCCTGTTTTTCAGGGACAGTCCTGGATTTACAGAAGCCACCCAAATTTCTGATTTGAATGCCCCACTTTTCCTTATTTAGGACATCCTTATTTTCATTGGAGAAATGCTGGAGGATATGATTTCCTTTATGAAGTACAGTGGTCCCTTGGTTCTCAAACTTAATCCGTTCCGAAAATTCCGTTCTAAAACCAAAGCGTTCCAAAACCAAGGTGCGCTTTCTCATAGAAAGTAATGCAAAACGGATTAATCCCTTCCAGCTTTTAAAAACAACCCTTAAAACAGCAATTTAACATGAACTTTATTCTCTTAATGAAACCATTGATCCATACAATGAAAGCAATAAAAAATGCATTGCAGTCACACAATCAGTAGCTGAACTGGGTTCCACGCAGTCACACACACACACACAAAAAAGAGCCACAAAAACGCAAAATAACAAATACAGACAGACCTCAGCGTAACACTCAAATCGGAAGTGTAACACTCAAAACGGAGCACGTTTGGCTTCCAAAAAACATTTGCAAACTGGAACACTTCTGGGTTTGCAGTGTTTGGCTTCCAAATTGTCTGAGTACCAAGGCATTTGAGAACCAAGGTGCTCTCTTATCGGAGAGTATTGGGGAAAACCTCTCACTGTGGCATCTAGTTCCACACGGGGGCAGCATTGACCTAACAGTGTGAACTTAATGCAGGCGAGAAACTGCAGAAACTTGGCAGCATGTTACAAAGAGGATTCTCCATAGCAAAGCAGTGGAACCGTTTTTCTTTTCAAAATATCTGCCTCTGTTACTTGAAATTCACTAAGGTATGCTTGCAATATGTTTGACGGCTGAGATTCCTGCATTGCGAGGGTGTGTGGTGTGGTCAAGATGACACTCTAACACTCTGTGTCCCTTCAGATGACACTCTGTCCAGCTCCAAGGGCCTTCTGGCGGTTCCGTCATTGCGAGAAGTGAGGTAACAGAGAACCAGACAGGGGGCCTTCTTGGTAGTGGCACCCACCCTGTGGAATGCCCTCCCATCGAATGTCAAGGAAATAAACAACTCTCTGACTTTTAGAAGACATCTGAAGGCAGCCCTGTTTTGGGAAGTTTTTAATATTTAATGCTGTATTGTTTTTAACACTCGATTGGAAGCCGCCCAGAGTGGCTGGGGAAACTCAGCCAGATGGGTGGGGTATAAATAATTTTTATTATTATTATTATTATTATTATTATTATTATTATTATTATTATTATTTTCCAGCTCTTATGATTCTATGGCTGTTACATGGGACTTTCCTGGACCTACTGCCCCCCTCACCTGCCCCCAGCTGATCCTGAGGCTGTGAGGTGTAGTGTGCGGAGCTGTAGCTATAGGTCACAGTGGGCAGAAATCAAGGAAACCCCCCTTGCCTGAGCCAATGTAGCCCTCTTGATTGAACCCAAAGTTAGTCACCTTTACATGAGATGCTGACAACATACCAAAAATTTTTGGGGGAGGCTGCAAAAGAGCTGAGCCAATTTTAAGTTTGCACCTATGCCGCTCACAGATATTGTAAATCTAGGACCACCAGGGCAGATTTACCTGGGTCCAACGTGGCCCCCCTCCCCATTTGGGTTTGTTTTTTCATTTATTTTTTGTTGCCGAAAGGTTTGCCTGCCTTGGGGGACCCCTGCCCTTTTCTATTGTTTTGGGGTGTGCTTAGCTGTTTTGCCTGTTTGGGGGCAGTGGAACTGAGCACTGCCGATTTTTCCTCCTGTGAAACTGCTCACGAGTTTCTTTGATGTCTTAAAGGTCCCCCTGCGCCAAAAAACATTGGGGCACCTCTTGCAAGTGCTTGTGATAAAAAAAAGACCAGTGTTTTGAAGGTCCATTGCCCAATTAATTACGGACGCTTGAAAATAATAGAAATCTGATTCTTCAAATAAGCATTGTAACTGCCGCTTAAATATAGCAGCCCTGCATTAAATCAATTACTTAATTAAGGAACAGTAAGACTTGTTCTCTGTGTATATGTATGTTTTGGCATTTGTCTGCCTTGCTTTCATTGGCATTGTGGCAGTCCGTAACTCTTCCACCGCCTTTCCTCACAAGCGCCAGCCCATTCTGTACCTTGCGCAGAGCTGCCCTCGTCCAAGAAAGGTGCACTGGTAAGAGGTTTAAGGATATATAAAGACGCTTGCATCAGGTTCCTGCCACTGAGAGATGTCCGGCTCCATGCAAGAGCCGCTCACAAGGTGGACGGCACATGGCTTCTCCCTGTGCGCAGCGGCTGTGCGTGAGAAAGAGGGCTCTGAGTTAATGAAACAAGCTTTACCTCAGACCTTGCTTAGCCAGTCAGAGAGGGCAGCTCCATCTGCAGTCCTCCCAGTTCTCAGTGCTGTTATCTCAGCCTGTACTGTTTCCTAAATTGTGACTGACAGGTGTAGATAGATTTCCTCGCAAACGAAACCGTAGCATTGGAATGGAAAAAGCTTATTTGCTCAATGTGGTGGGAGATGTCACAGAGCCGCTCAATCAGAAGGGGGAATGTCAAACTGTGTCCGCAGCCCAAAGGATGTAAAAACCAGCAGAGTCGGACGCTGTGATTTGTAACTGGCAATTGCACTACACAGACTTAAAGGTAAAGGGACCCCTGACCATTAGGTCCAGTCATAACTGACTCTGGGGTTGCGGTGCTCATCTCACTTTACTGGCCGAGGGAGCCGGCGTACAGCTTCCGAGTCATGTGGCCAGCATGACTAAGCCACTTCTGGCGAACCAGAGCAGTGCACAGAAACGCCGTTTACCTTTCCACCGGAGCGGTACCTATTTATCTACTTGCACTTTGACGTGCTTTCGAACTGCTAGGTTGGCAGGAGCAGGGACCAAGCAACGGGAGCTCACCCCGTCACAGGAATTCGAACCGCTGACCTTCTGATTGGCAAGTCCTAGGGTCTGTGGTTTAACCCACAGCGCCACCCGCAATTGCGCTACACAGACTTAGCACCAAGTAATTTCTGGTCCATTTTGCACCAAGGAGACACTTCTGTAAATTACGCAAGTGGATGCTAAAGTTCGTTGCGACAGTAAAGCCTTTACAGTGAAATATTAGGTATGTCTACTCAGAAGCAAGTCCAGCTGTGTTCAGTGAGATCTGCTCCCAGGGGATTGCCGTTCCTGTCTGTCCATTAGCCATTTAAGTCCATAGAGCCTATGTTGTGTGGGAGTAAGTCAAAATGACCCCTGTGTGACTTGCTTCAGAGTAGACGTACATAGAATGGCACTGCTACTTCTGTGTGTAATCTCTTACATAATTTGCTCACTTATTTTCCTACTTGCCTGAACCCATCAATCATTTCCTTCTTTAGTCCCACTTAAATGATGAATGCCTTATTTGCTACTTGGGTGCATAGCAACCAAATTGCTTTATCTATTTTATTTAAACACCAAGCTTCAAACGAGACTAGGTCCCCTGCTATGAATTCCCCCCGACCCCCAAATCTTGGCACACCACCCTGTCAGTCCCCCACATAGCTGTCAAGCGTCCCTTATTTGGTGGGACAGTCCCTTATCCCAGCGCCATGTCCCGCTGCTGTCCCTTATTGATAGGCTTCAGTGGCTGCTGGCTGGGCTTTCTGCCTTTGGCTCGGAGGGGCTCAGAAGTCGAACATACCTGTGCCCAGAAAATCCCTTATTTTGGCTCCTGATCCCTTATTTTCGAGGCTGCTGGTCCCTTATTTTCAAATCTGTAAGTTGACAGCTATGGTCCCCCAATGCTTGCTTTCTTTCTTTCTTTCTTTCTTTCTTTCTTTCTTTCTTTCTTTCTTTCTTTCTCTTGATCACTGTTGGTGCATATTCTGATAGGATAGCTCAGCTGGCAGAGCACGAGGCTCTTAATCTCAGGGTTGTGGGTTTGAGCCCCACATGGGGCAAAAAAATTCCTGCACTGCAGGGGGTTGGACCCTCATAGTCCCTTCCAACTCTACAGTTCTAGAATTCTCTATATATGGTTAAGGCTTATGACTCTGTGCATAGTCTGTGTGTCCCACCAGTGAGTTGATTCAAGTGTTTGGAACAACTGATCGCAAAGAGAGGAAAGTTCTTCCTGCCTGGGTTGATTCGCATGCTCATCGGGCGCCCTCAAATACTCTCCTCATATCACAGGCCTTGAATGGACAATATGTTTGCTGAATATGTACCTTTTTACCTTGGTTTTTGACACTTTATTTTTAGGAGCCACCATATACATATTTTTGTTTGTTTTTAACACTTGTAGCTGCAAGAACGGGTGCTAAGGAACACGACAATAGAGTTTGCCAGAGAATGTACTATCGAACATGTAAAAATTGACAAAACACATTTGCTGAAATTGTTAAGAAGCTGGAAACAACACTACCATCTCTTAGCTCAGCTCTTTTTTTAAAAAAACAACAACACAAAACCTCATCTTTGTAATAATTGCACATCAATTTTTGTACAGTAACTGATGCAGGCACGAGATTGAAATTGGCAAAGTAGCTAATTAACCCTGTGCTGTACAAGACTTAACAATAATGAGCTGTAGTCCTCTTCCTTAGTCAATGCCCCCCCGAACTACTTTTCCCCCTTACAATGTTTCAGTTCCTGCTATGAGTTGCCATCATGACACACTGTCAACTTTAAATCACCAAATTTCCTTCATGTGCTCTTGAGCACTGTGACGTTAACATATGAGAGTGCTGGAGGTGAATTAGTTAAACAAGTTACCCAATCAGAACCCGGGGGGTGGAGTCAGAGGGACTATAAAATCAGCTCTGGGAGGGGCGAAGAGAGGAGTTCGTTGGGAGTTGGGTGGTTGGTTGGAGTGGGAGTGAATTGGGATAGAGTCTGGGGGTAGGTTGAGTTAGTGTAGCGAAAGAAGTTGAGTCAGGAACAGTTAGGAGCTAGGAAGACAAGTAAATGTCTGAGAGCTGGTTTAGTGAGTGAGATCAGGTAGCGAAAGTTATAGGTCTGGATAGGCACCCCATGATTGTAATTGACCGATACCGTTTATGAAACCACGCGCTTGTTAAACTGCAATAAATAAACAGAAGTTTATGTTCCAATTTAAACCTGACTGGACTCAGTATTGTACCAGGTAGGGCCTGGGTGGTGGCAGCGAGAAATAAAGTGGTGGCACAGGGATCAATAGATGGTGAAACGTCTGGGGACCCTGTGTGATTGCCACAAGCACACCTGTTGCTAAACACAGAGGTGCTGGCACAGTCCCATATGAGCCCGGCGCACTCTTCCTGGCACCTGCCAATGCTAATCTGGGTGAGATAGGGCTGCTTTTTCGAGGGGCTAGATTTCCTTCGCTGAGACGCTCTGCCTTCTGTCTGCTACCTGCCCCCTGTCCTCCATTAAGGCTTCCAGGAAAAGTCTCTAGCAGGAAGCCTAGTGGGGCAGGCTGCAAGAAGCTTAAGGGTGGCAGAGCAGCCTTGCACTTAATAAGCTATTTTGATAGGTATTTTGACTGTTGACTAGCTGAAGCCATCAGCAGGAAGTGGGCATTGCGGGAAAGCCAAGCTCTTTGAGCACCCAGACCCCCTTGCCTACCTAGATGTGCACCGTTGCTGGACTTTCGAGGGACCACTAGATTCAGAAAACAGAAAAGCATCTTGCTGAGAGACTAGCATATGACTTCCTTGCTGCTAAGCAGCTTTAATCTAAAAATATCTAGGTCCGAAGTTGCTACAGCGATAATTGGAAACGTACCAATTTAAATCTTGGTGATGTGTTTGGTGCGATGACAACTATCTCTGTGGGGAGAGCTGTATCATGAACAGTACAGGGGCAGAGCCCAGAACAGGAACCTCGTGCCAAACTCCCTCCAGCAAAGAGTTATAAATAAAGTTTATATATTTAAGAAGACACATTACTCCCCTGCCCGAAGAAGCCTAAGGTTTGTTAGGCTTGCTGGGAACTGTAGCTTTGTGTGGTACAAACTATGTTTCCCAAGGTTCTTTGGGAGGTGGAGTTGGAGGAGAAAAAGAAAACACAGCCTTGTTTAGGTCGCTCACATTTTAAATTTGTTCATTTATTTCCACACTTATATGATTTTTAAGTTACACAAGGTGCCTTATGAGGAGTTACAGGAACACAGAGTAGCTGTGGAAAAGTGTACACGAGTCACAATAATTAAAATTCAGTACTTATAGTGAAGAAATACATTCAGAAGAATATTTCTGCAACACTTATGTACAAATAAGAGCTTTCACACTATGTACAAATTTTTTTATTCACAGAGAAAATACTGATTCATTTGTCCCATTTTCATTCGAGGAATAGCAATAAATAAATTCACATAAAAATAAATTATTATTTTGGGCCTGCATATATTAATTTCTTTTTTTAAAAAAACAAAACACAATTCTTTAAAATAAGTAAATAATTAGCAGCTTGAAATCAATACTCTCCCCCCTAAGTAACAAAGGAAACGTGGGTTTGCTTGCTTGGGTTTTTTAAAAAATACTCTATTAAAAAAATAATATATGATTGTCATTCATAATGCTTTATCAATGTTTCACAATCAATGGCTGATCTTGAGAAAGTGCAAATTTGTTACTGAACTGCAATTTACAGGATACTTATTCAGAAGTAGTTCTACTGACGTATGTAGATCTGTTCTGCAGAAAGTAATTTGCAAACTGCAGCAGTGGAACGACACAGGTACAGCTTTCCAGGTCATTCCCCCAATGACTAAATGTGATGTTGGAGGCTTTTGCAATATTAATTTCTGAAATCAACTTAAAAACAAAAAAGGTTGCTATCAAGGTGGTAATCTGACCCTGGAGAATCAAATTTTTGGAATTACACCGGAGAAGGACTGCACGGAACATCTGCTTTGTATGAATAAAGTTGAAGGTTCAATCCCTGGGATCTCTTGTTAGGGCTAGGGAAGAAACTCGAAGAAGGTGCAGCCAGCTAGTAGAGACAGTACTGAGCTAAATGGACAAATGGTCTAACTCTGTGTAAGGCAAGCTGCCTAGGTTGGTGGGCAATGTTCCCTGTTAAAAAAGAAATGCAATTTGCATTGAGCGCCACTATCTACAGAACACCAGCAGCCTTCAGAGGTCCTCTGCAGTACTGTTAGCAACCCGCTTTTCCAAATCAGAATGATGTGATTCTTCAGGGGTCTATGGTAGACCCCTGGATGGTTAAGTCCAGTCAAAGGCGACTATGGGGTTGCAGCGCTCATCTCGCGTTCAGGCCGAGGGAGCCGGCTTTGTCTGCAGACTGCTTTCCGGGTCATGTGGCCAGCAGGACTAAACCGCTTCTGGCACAACGGAACACCATGACGGAAACCAGAGCGCACAGAAACGCAGTTTACCTTCCCACCACAGCAGAACCTATTTATCTACTTGTTGCTTAGTGTTTGCATCTAACAGTGCAACCCTGTACAGGTCTATTCAGTCGTTTGCAGGGTGGCGGCAGCGGCAGAAGCACACAGAGGGAGAAGAGGGAACCACAACTGTGCCAGTGCTGCTACTGCAAGTTTTTAGTCAAGTCTGGCTCACTGGTCTCACTTCCAGGTAAGTGGATACAGGATTGCAGCCCAAGTGTGTGTGTGTTTAAATAAACCTGAAGCATGTTTGGGCGCAAGTTCCATTGGGGTCCACACACTTTACATGCAAACTGAATGTGTTTCTGTACACGAGAAATCTGCACTTAATGCCTAACATCTAACCATTTCGAACTCAATTCAAAATCGCCATCTACAGCCATTCAAGTGACCGTCACTAGATAAGCTTTTCCGTCTGCATGCAAGGAAAACCTCACTTGTATTACAGCTCTGATGGGAATGTCGGTACTAGTTTAAACTAGCAGGAGCTGAAGCACTCAGGGGACATTTTATTTTTAACTACAGAAGGACCAGAAATTTGCAGAGAAAGCTATCAAGAGCAATGCACCACTTAAATCTCACTGGTGCTTCTCAAAGCAGGAACTGCAGCACTTTAAAACAGCGATGTGAAATTCAACCAAGCCTAATCTATGAGAAGTACTACTTTCTGTAATCTATAAAGGATCTCAGGCATACCTGACTACGGAGTTTTGAAAAGCATACAGTCATCTCACTGATATTAAAATGTCCAAGAAAGTATTGGGCAAAGTCCTGGATTATCTGAAGTCAGCCAGATGTTTCATAACTACACAGAATTAGAAAGCATCAGGGCTGTTGTGTACTCTGCGCTAAAAACAAATTTTAATTAAGCGCCTAAGGAATTCAAGTCCTGCGCCAAGAAAAGCTGAATTCTGCAACTGGAATTAATTATGTTAATTTGCCCCTCTTTTTTTTTCCTGAGAAGGGTCAAAGAGTTATTAAGAGAAGTCATACTCTCTACTGTTGGAAACTAAGCCTCCATTCTGGTTTCTGAGAATTGTCTACACTTTCAGTGGTTCTAGGCCCTGATGGGGTTATTCTTCCCATTGTGTCTTGTAAATACATAGTTATGCCTTGACAGCACTAAGGGGGTAATCAGGGCACAAATAAACATGTGTGGCTGCATTTCATGTGCTGATGATGCCAATGATTTGTGCTACAAGGTTCTAATAACCTAATATTGCACTTTTAACTTTCCAAACAACTAGGAATGCTGAAGCCATGGAAACTGAGCGGTGGAAAGCACAGAACTCTGCGAGGAGCATCTCTGCCAGCCATTTGTTGGAACTGTTTGTTCCTAAGGTTCTCTGTCCCTCTCCAAATGTCACTGTGTTGTTCTGCAGAACCACCCACCCCACAGCTTCCTGCACAGTTGTCTCCCCAAATGGTGTTTTTGAAAAGCTAGCCTACTTCTGAGTCAGCGGCCTTTCTTCCTATGACATGCATTCCAAACCCTTAATCATAATCTTGCATCTGAAGCTGCTCCAATTTTAATGTGGATTTTGATTCCTGAGAGATGAAGTGCCGTACAGCTTCTTCCTACCCCAAAATGCATATTTTCTCCCCTCCCCCATGTCTTTATTGCAGGTGTGAATCTGCAAGTAAAGGCTACAAACAGCTATTGGATAAAAATGATCTATGATGTTTTGCCAGCCCACCCAACTCAAGCAAGTTAGTACATGCCATCTTCATCAATGCCATTACATCATTACCTTTAGAAGTGAAGCTACTGAACTGCAAAAGAAGAGAAAAAGCAGTTTTTCTCAACTAATTATGCAAAGGATTGTTCAGCTTAAGAACTGCAACCAGCTTTTCCACAGACCCAGCTTATGGACTTGCTGTTAGCATAAAAGGCTCTAAATGACTCAGGACTCAAGGACCTGAGGATCATCTTACTCACTGCCAACCGACCCAGAGATTACGATTGGCAGGAGATGCCCTGCTCTTCATTTCATCCATGGCAGAAGGCAGAAGGGCAGTGGCATGAGATAGGGAGTTCTTGGTGACAGCAGCCCATAGATGGAACTGCCCTCACAGCTGACATTTTGGAAAGAAAGCTGAAGACCGCTATGGCAGGCATGTCTAACCGGTCAATCACGATCTACCGGTCGATTGCGGGGTGTCTGTGGTTGATCATGGTGGATCGCCCCCCCAAAAGCTCACCCTCCCCCCAAAAAACTCAACAACAGTAGATCGCAGTCTCTTGCAAGTTGGATGTGCCTGTTCTATGGGCATGAACAAATTACACTTTAACTTTTCAAACAAAGATAAAAAGGGCCAAGATAAAAAGAAGTGCTTTGGGCATGTCCAAGGGCTTAGAATCATCCAGACCAATTTCTGACCTCCCCCACAACCTCCCCACCCAGTGTCCTATCACAACCGATTTGCATTTCAGAAGAGATGTTTGTGAAACACAAGTGCAAAGCTCCCTCTTTAGGGGCGAACAGATCTTTGAATCCTAGCCCAGGTATTTTAACACAACCTACGGATATTAACTTTGGCTGCAATCCTGTGAGATGGCAGAAAGCCCTGCTAGATTCTGGAAGCTGGAGTAAACCTCAAGGAACATGCATAGAATTTACAACATGGCGGTATGTGTGTCAGTATCAAGCCCAGCCCTGAATGCAACCCCAAAGGGCACAATGAACAAACAGGGCCTCAAAAGGGCACCAGGGATGTTCCAGGAAACAAAAACAAACAAAGGTTTGCCCAGGAAGATGCTGCAGCAGCTTAGAAACAAGAAAGGAACAGCAGTTATGCTGCTAGTGTTTGGTAATTTTCTTGCTTTCACTTGTTATCTCGCTTTCCACCACTTTTGTTTTAATATGCCTAGGCTAATATCTAGGCTTGTTTTCTGTGAGTTCTGTGATTTACCTGGATATAGCTATGCATGAATATAGCTATGTACAGATGCATGCATAGACAGAGTACGAAGGAAAGCGGAAGCGTGAGACGAACAGGAAAGCTCAGCATCAACATCTGCTGAATCCTCAGTTATATGGTCTTAAGTATCATGTTTCCATGGCACATGGGTGACCTAGGGTATCAAGAACACTGGTAATGAATCACTCACGGAACTGAGATGGCATGAGTTTTAACAAGGTAGAAGATGCTTCACAGATAAGTGCTGATTATTGTAGAAGGAAGGGCTGGTTTTTTAAAAAAGTTTTTTTACAGCTGTTCTATTTAATGCTGAGTCTTAGTAAATATGAAACCTCTTTTGCTTCTCCTTTGCTACTGTCCCTCTTCCTGGGGCTTCTACAGGAGATGGATGAAACTTTAATTGTTCACTGTCCCAATTAGATCTTCCCATTCCTCAGCAACTTCAGAAAACGGCTTCAAACCACTTAGTTCCACATCCCTAGAAATGATTTACCTTCTCAAACATCCCCAAAGTTTTAGCAGAAAAGGAACATGGAAGTGTGCACAGCAGTGCAGGTAACAAAAGGAAATAACCTATGGGATTTATCCGCTTCTGTTCTTGTCCCCATCATAGAGCAGTTTTGAAGTTCTATTTTAAAAAGCTACATGGAAGCCACACTAGCATCTTTCATATGACAAGGCAAATGTACTAATGGAAACAGTATTTAAAATGACTTTGTATCCTTACAGTATTGCTGCACTACCAAAATGAGTATATTTATGTAGTAGTGGTACATTTTTACGTAAATGCTGTGGGCGATGGGAGTCCACACTTCAAGTGTGGGTTTTACCTGTAAGTACTTCAAAGATGTCCTGCTAATATATATATATATATATATATATATATATATATAGATGAAGAACAATAGCAAAAATGCAGAGATCCTTCTAAGGAAGCCAGAGCAAGCCAGGGTGCATCTTTTTGGGGATTAAAGGCTGGTTCTCACATGCATGGACATCGCTTGACCACTCGCCTCTCCGATGCTGCACATCTGAGTGTGCAAACTTCCGCCACTGGTAAAGTATTATATAAGAGGAAATGCACAACCTCTGTGATATGCGACCTGTGACGCTTCTTTCACACATGTACATAATAGTTGCTTGCTGCTGGAGTAATGCTGTGATAAGCAGGAACATACAGGAGATGCAAGTATCCGAACTTTTTTGTTTTGTTTAATTTGACTGGCCTCATATAAAGGTTATTGATTTCTCACAGTCTGGGGTGTGTGGATCAACCCAACTTCTACTGATCTGCTCTAAACATCTGCACGCTTCTCAAACCTGCAGAGCCTCCGTGTCCACGTCACGTGCTAGCTGCACCGGAACAGCACACGATCTACGGAGAGTCGTCTCTTGTCTGTCGTTCGCTTCATGCTGACAGCACTGGGTGCTGATAACTCTTTCTGTTACATTACATGAACAGATAAAATCCCAAACAGGAGAATTGCGTCTCCCAAAAGATGGATATCGGCATTTTCCTGTATGTTTATAAGATATTGCGTTCTCTCTCTCTCTTTGTGTAGCATGTATTTGTTAATATATAGATAGAGAGAGAAAGATGCATGGGAGCAGATCCTAGGTGTAGCATGCATAATAGCTTAACATTGTTATAAAATACATGCACAATACCTCCAACAGATAAGCAATGGGACTTCTCCAAGACCATGTTTCTGAAGCAGCCACAACACGGTTCAGCGGCAGCAATTGTATGAGCTGAACTTCTCCACGCCTCGCTTCATGACTTCAGCTCTCCCTCTCCCCACTGTTTTAAATTAGAGGGTTCCAAAGACGTTGCTTATCTTGTCTTGCAAGACTGTTTCTTTGTTCTTGTCTGGTTCTGGTTTGGGCATTTGCTTTTGCAATTTGTGTGTGTGTGGGGAGTGGGGTATTGTTCAAGAAAGTGGCACCTCCTTCCTTGTCAAATAGACACAGGGCACACGATGATCCTGTCTTCTAGAAGGACACTGACGATCAGGAACACAAAGTAAAGCCCAAACATGGTGAAGCCCAGGAATTTGTTCATCCTCCACTTGCAAGCCGCAATGGAGAGGATGACGAAGAGCAGCATGATGAAAAGGAGGACTATTGCGCAGAAGAGCCCGTTGCTGCTCACGGCCACGGGGACGAAATTGTTGATCACAGCATAGAGGAGCCATGGCAGAGGAAGGCTGTTGGGGGAAGAGAGAGAGAGAGAGAGACAATATTGGAAAAGCTTTCGCAAAGGTAGGCTTTGCTAACAACTGGAAGACAGTGTGATTTAGCTCACAAGCGACATTGGAAAGGCTATCAGTAGGGAGCACGGAAACATTTCTTTGGAGAATGGTAGTGCATTAGAGTCTGGAGGAGACTCTTGAGAGTCCCATGGACTGCAAGAAGATCAAACCTCTCCATTCTGAAGGAAATCAGCCCTGAATGCTCACTAGAAGGACAGATCCTGAAACTGAGACTCCAAGACTTTGGCCACCTCATGAGAAGAGAAGACTCCCTGGAAAAGACCCTGATGCTGGGAAAGATGGAGGGCACAAGGAGAAGGGGGCGACAGGATGAGATGGTTGGACAGTGTTCTTGAAGCTACCAGCATGAGTTTGACCAAACTGCGGGAGGCAGGAGTGCCTGGCGTGCTCTGGTCCATGGGGTCACGAAGAGTTGGACACGACTAAATAACTAAACAACAACAACAAGTGCATTAGATGGGGAGAAGTGTTTTCTGCGCCAGAAGATGACGAGGAGGTTGCTGGCTGAGGTCCACTGTAAGGAGAACCGGCTCCTGTCACCTTGAGTATCACACCATTCTCCAGACAGTGGTCAAAGGCAGCAAAAGTGCATTTTGCCACACCATCAACACAGTGGCAGTGAAAGCTATATGATAAAGCCAACACCAACTAGCATAAGAATGTCACATTTAACATGCCTTTACGTATGGCTGGGTTGTTAATATAAACCACTCAGTTTTATTTGTGATACGCAGTTGTGTCCTATTTTAACTTGTTTTTAATCTAGATTTTAGAGCATTTTATTAGCTGGTGTTCAATTTACTCAGAGTAGACCCTTTCAAATGAATGTGCCTAACAAAGTGAGGTTCACTGTTTTCAATGGGTCTGCTTTAGACTTAGTTTGAATACCACCCCCTGTTCCTATGTAAACCTCTTAAGAAATTTTTAGTATGTTAACTGGTAAAAATGATAAACAAATCCATGAAGAGAAGTAACTTTGAGCAGCTTTCACAGGCTGAGAACTACTTTTCCCTTGAGGTTTCGTATTTCTAATTTACATCTTTTCCCCAAAGTAGCAAGAAAGAACTGCAACTAATAACTGTAGTGTGAAGTTTCAATCTGTGGCTTAAGTTAAAATTGGGTGCTGCTGCTTTAAAAAAAAAGAAAAACATTACTTACCCCACAGTGATGTCAAAGATGTTACTTCCGACAGAGCTGGACACTGCCATGTCCCCCAGGCCTTTACGTGCCACAATAACACTGGTAATTAGGTCAGGGATCGATGTGCCTGCAGCTAAAATCGTCAGACCCATGATTTCTTCGCTGATGCCAATGGTTTCTCCCACCTAAACACAAAATAATATGCTGAAATCGTGGCAGCGAGAAACGCTTCTTTGCGAAACATACTTTACTTAGCAGAGTAGAGAAGTATACCCTAGCCCAGGCATAGGCAAACTCGGCCCTCCAGATGTTTTGGGACTACAATTCCCATCATCCGTGACCACTGGTCCTGTTAGCTAGGGATGATGGGAGTTGTAGTCCCAAAACATCTGGAGGGCCGAGTTTGCCTATGCCTGCTCTAGTCTCTCTGTGTGCTTAATTCAGGGCTGACGTCCTTAATGGAGCAGGTCGCCAGGAGGAAGAACGGCTACATGTCCGAGCAGACCTTCCCTTTGCTCTTTGGTGAGTTCATATTTAGTCTTAGCTGATCTATGAAGAGAGCTTTCCTTATTGAACTAATAACACCAATGGTCTTCTTTCAAAGGGCTTTCAGCATTTGTTACCTGTTCCCTTAGCTGGTCTGGCATTCTTCAAGCTGTTAGGTGTGCTGCTGATTTCACTTTTGAGCACCATGCTATTTTAGCTCCCCAACTCCATAGGTACATTTTTAGATATAAAAATTATCCTCAGAATTTCTTCTACAGATCTATAGCACTTTTTCAAATGAAGAGGGCTGTGCCTGGATACAGGGCCTTTCCGACTGTGGCACCTCTTGTCTGGCATCTTTCCAGCACCAGCTGAAAACCTTTTTATTTTTCCAGGGTGGGTTTCTTCAGTACCCTGTTCTGTTTTTATGCTGAAATGGCTATTTTACTTATTTTATGGTATTGTTCTACAGCTCCACATCCCTTTCCTGTTTTAAGTTGCCCCAGAAGGTCTTAAATAACAGTACTAAATAAAAAACAGCTTCCGTCCCCCATCCTTACATCCAAAGCTTCATCTCACTCTACCAGTTTTATCGTCAAGGTACAGAAGCAGAGTAAAAAAGCCATTAGATGTATCAAATTAAGTTAGCTTGCGATATAGTGAAATTTTCAGACCGGAATGGTTACACACAAAATAGAGATGTATCTTTCACTTACTTGATGTGCCCACCAGACCATTAGGTAAGAAAATACTGCTATCCAAGAGATGGATCCGAAAAACGTTAAGGGGAAAAACTTCTTTGAGCTCTGAAAAACAGAAAGAATGGGAACAGTAAGCAGAGGTGCTACTAGTTTAGTCCAAAGTCCACAAAATGAGGCATTCTACTGAAATTTACCCAGATGTGTAATCTGTTTTGCTTCTATGTGCATGGCCAATCCACCCCAACCACATTTTTATCCTTCTGACTTAATCCTTCAAGGCAGACAGAAATAATCAGAAGAAATGCTCCTGTAATAAACCTTTTCATAATTTAATCCTTAATGCATCCAGGAGCCGGCCCTTCTAATTTGAAATGCCCCTGTGTCTTCGAAGCACATTTCCACGAGATCTTTGCATCTCTAATGTGAGAGAGGGCATGGCAAAAGGGTTCTGAAAGGATTAGTTGAAACTATCCACCGGCTATTTCCCATCTGAAGGGACATGGGTGGCGCTGTGGGTTAAACCACAGAGCCTAGGGCTTGCCGATCAGAAGGTCGGCGGTTTGAATCCCCGCGACGGGGTGAGCTCCCGTTGCTCGGTCCCTGCTCCTGCCAACCTAGCAGTTCAAAAGCGAGCAGTTCAAAGCGCAAGTAGATAAATAGGTACTGCTCCGGCGGGAAGGTAAACGGCATTTCCGTGTGCTGCTCTGGTTCGCCAGAAGCGGCTAAGTCATGCTGGCCACATGATCCGGAAGCTGTACACCAGCTCCCTCGGCCAGTAAAGCGAGATTAGCGCCGCAACCCCAGAGTCGGTCACGACTGGACCTAATGGTCAGGGGTCCCTTTACCTTTGCCTATTTCCCATCTGAACATTTCCTTCCAGAAGAAATGCATGACTTTTTTTGTAATGCGTATTGGAAAGAACCTAGCACCTTCCTTATTACTAGGCATTTTTCCTGCCGTCATGGCAATAGGACATGCTGACAAGTATTTTCTATAAAGCAAATATCCAATTTCCACCCTGACAACACCAATTGGATTCAGCAACTTGAAGGAAGATTAGCTGGCTCAGTGCAGCTGATATGCAATGCTTCATCTGAGCAATTTAGATTTCCTTGATGCACATTTCAGCTCTTAAATTATGAAGTGCAATACATTAAAACTAGAGCGACAACCTTTAAACATTAGGTTAATCAATGCAAAAGCTCCCCAAATAATTGGGCAGCACATTTTAATAATGTTAATTATTTTAACTCTAAGTGCTTTTGTGTAAGTACGTGCAGAAAAATAATTAACATTATTAAAATGTGCTGCCTAGCGAGCTTTTGAATACAGCGCAGCTACAGATGATAGGCACCATCAAAGAAGTTACATTTATTCTTCATGGGAGGTAATGCCTCTCCTACAATGGTATCACTCGTGAAAATACACCTACGTCCTCCAAAGCATAAAGAATGAATTGCCAGTTTGATTAAAGCCAATCCATAATTGACTAAGATTTCTTTAACTGGGTGACAGTCATTATTACTACCAAATAACTTTTGATAAAACGAACGAGTTGTTCCTTAAAGCATATTCCTATGAGCAGCACGAATCCATTGCTAGAACTACGTGAATTAATTAAGATTTCTTTGGAAAACGTACCCAAATAAGTTTTGAGAACAACAACAACAACAACAACAACAACAAAAAGGTGTACAGGGACATCATTTGAATCAGAGTTAGTACATTCCTCAACCCCAGCTGGTTTGCACTGGCCCTGACTTTCCAAGAGAATTTCTCTTTAAGTGTTTAATCTGTCTACAGTTGTGTCCAAACTTTTTTCACAGAGGGCCAGATTTGATGAAATGACGGACCGTGGCTTTTTTAAAGGACTGAAGTTGTTGAGCTTTTTAATGATTTCCCCTCAAAGTCGTTGAGCTTTTGTTTTTTTTAGGATTTTACCTCAGGAAATAAACTACCACAGGGGCCAGATTAAACCAACCAGCAGGCTGGATTAGGCCCCCAAAATGGACTTTGGACATGCCTGGACTACGCTGTATGATGGTGCAACCAGTTGCCTTGCTGCTCATTTGCGCATGCTACAAAGGTGTTAAAGCCTAAAGGTAAAGGGACCCCTGACCATTAGGTGCAGTCATGACCGACTCTGGGGTTGCGGTGCTCATCCCGCTTTATTGGTTGAAGGAGCCGGCGTACAGCTTCCGGGTCATGTGGCCAGCATGACTAAGCCGCTTCTGGCGAACCAGAGTGGCACATGGAAACACCGTTTACCTTCCCGCCGGAGGGGTACCTATTTATCTACTTGCACTTTGATGTGCTTTTGAACTGCTAGGTTGGCAGGAGCAGAGACCGAGAAACGGGAGCTCACCCCGTTGCGGGGATTCGAACCGCTGACCTTCTGATCAGCAAGCCCTAGGCTCTGTGGTTTAACCCACAGCGCCACCCGCGTCCCACTGAAGGAAATACAAAATAGTAAATGGAGGGGCTACAACTTCACTTGGGAGGGGCAGGCTGCTTGGCTCTAAAGGTGAGAAGCGAAACATGCACAATCTTAGGCTGTGAAGCTTTTTATATTTGCATGGAAGGAAGCTCCACTGAAATTAAAAGCAAAAAACGGAATTTCTTTCCAGGAAAGAACTGGTGTGCTCCCTTGATTCTATTATGGAAAACACTTTATCCAAATGAATGCAGAAACTTCTGCAGAAGAGGGGACTGAAGGATACACAAACTGTTGGGCGCCTGCAGAATCCAAAGGGGACTATTTCTTATGCATATGTACTGATAATAGACATCTAAAGAAACAGCCACAGGGATCGACATGAAAGGACTATTCATGCCGTATTTTATAGGTTGCCATTAAATATTTACATAGGTAAATGGCAATATATTCACAGCTATTGTCTGCCAGGTTAAGAACGGCTCAAACCAAATGTCATTTCCCGCAGCAACTTTTGCCGGGTATTTTCTCCACCAGGAAATTTAACGGAGGCAAAGGGATCGTGAACTTAGTTACAGATCCCTAACAACCGTACACATCTTGAGAAGATCTGCTACTTTGAAACAGGAAGATACCTGTTATGCCTATCAGTGTGGTTGCTCGAGAGCAATCAGGCAAGGTCCCTCACTGCTCTTTTCGAAGGCTTTATTATTGGTGCAAAACATTTACAGTGCAGAACGTCTCAATTCCATGTCTTGCTCAGTCACTAGCAGAATCTGAGAGTGGGCGGTTCTTAAACTTTCCCCAGCAGAGTAGTCTCTTGACCCCCAGCCGACGCCTCCCCTCTCTGCGCGGAAGCCTACTGCGCAGGGAAGGCTTGGGTAAAGGGGGACCTCCCTCCTCCCCATTTTGCTCAGGCATGGTGTCCTGGCACTGCCTTGCATCCTCCAAGCCCTGAAGCTCTTCCCCACTAGAGGCGGGGCTTCCTTCCTCCGCTGAGGAAGTGCTGCTTCCCACGATCTTTGGAGGCTTTCTGCAATCCAGCTGCCCTTCCCCCTCTCGCCTCTGAGCTGATGGCAGTTCCCTGACAATACCCAATATTTCAAATCCTATACAAAAAGGGAAGAATCATTGCACTGCTTACAGGGTTTCTGACGTCAGGCAGGGTAGCCCATAATGGAAAAACGATGGGTAGAATAGCCAGATAGGTGAGCTGTTTGCGGGGCGTGTCGGGCCAGGCCAGGCTGAGGGGCTGATCTTCATCCTCCTCTTCCTGTTACAAGGGAGAGAAATTGCAATAATGTTAATTTGGCTGCAAAACGGAAAGTTGTGCTTTTTATGTTGCACACCGCCCGGGTGGTAAATAATAATAATAATAATAATAATAATAATAATAATAATAATAATATCAGCATAAAAACTACACAAGTTTTAGCATCTTGTGCTAAAGAAAGGTAATAGTTACATATCAGTCTTGGGTCCCAACTATGTACACTTTTCACTGAATTTCCTTTTTAAAAAAAAAACACTTTTTTTGCAATATTATATAACCCAGATTTTGGATGACAAAGCAGCACAAACTTATTTTAGTGAATTTGCTTTGCTTCTGCTAGTAATGGGGAGCAGCAAAAAGCTTCACAGAGCACTGAATAATCAAAATTTATCCCTCCTCTTTCCCATCCAGCTCCTGAACATTCACCAAACATTTCCCATTCATGTTCAGCAATAAGGGCTAAAAACGTGCTTTGAAAAAATGGAGCATGTGCCCAGAATGTGTGATTCTGTGTTCTATAAATAGTGCAGAGCCCATTCATTGCTGCATGTGCTCACGAAGGATGGGGGGGGGCGGACCACCTATACTGTGAAAACTCACTTTCTAGCCTAGAGGCTATTCACTACGTAGAATGTTCGGACAGGAGAATCAGTTACAATTCAGCCGTAAAAACTTTGCACCTACTTAATATTTCTTAATCTACACAACTCAGCAAGGCTTTTAATGATGGGGAAAATGGGATTCCTGTACAGGCTACAGAAATGCTAAATCCCAATTAGGATATACTTTAACATGTGTTTTGGTCCATAATAGTCTTGCTTTAAACTGGCTCTCAGTATGTTTCCAAGCACAATTCAAAGTGTTGGTGCTGACCTTTAAAGCCCTAAATGGCCTCGGTCCAGTATACCTGAAGGAGCATCTCCACCCCCATCGTTCAGCATGGACACTGAGGTCCAGCGCCGAGGGCCTTCTGGTGGTTCCCTAGCTGCGAGAAGTCAAGTTACAGGGAACCAGGCAGAGGGCCTTCTCAGTAGTGGCACCCGCCCTGTGGAACGCCGTCCCACCAGATGTCAAAGAGAAAAACAACTACCAGACTTTTAGAAGACATCTGAAGGCAGCCCTGTTTAGGGAAGCTTTTAATGTTTAATAGGTTATTGTATTTTAGTGTTTTGTTGGAAGCCGCCCAGAGTGGCTGGGGAAACCCAGCCAGATGTGCGGGGTATAAATAATAAATTGTTGTTGTTGTCATTATTATTATTATTATTAACCATGATGTTGCCGTCTTACTGCATTATCAGCAGCAGCAGCAGTTTGCAACAGCCCTGCTGAACCGAGTAGCTTTGCTGCAATTTTGAATCAGCGTGACTCAGTTAAAAAGGTAAAGGGATCCCTGACCATTAGGTCCAGTCATGACCGATTCTGGGGTTGTGGAGCTCATCTCGCTTTATTGGCTGAGGGAGCTGGCGTTTGTCCGCAGACAGCTTCTGGGTCATCTGGCCAGCATGACAAAGCCGCTTCTGGTGAACCAGAGCAGCTCACGGAAACGCCATTTACCTTACTATGCATAAAATAACCAAACTGTGCAATTGGAAGGGACCCCGAGAATCATCTAGTCTGATGCACCGCAATGCAGAAATCTCAGCTCAAGCGGTCCTGACAGATGGCCATTCAACCTCTGCTTGAAGATCTCCAAGGAAGGAGAGCCCACAATCTCCCGAAGGAGCCTATTCCAAATTGTTTTCAGGCAGGTCTAGTTGCTGTTTCATCATGTTAACATCACAGGCTCCAATATTTTTGTAAGTGAATTTTTGTCGTAATGCACCATTCCAATTCCCCCCTGAAGTGGAGTGTTTCACATTATTCCGTATCTGCATGTTGCATAAGCTACTCCTTCACCTTGCCAATGCTGAATGAACTATGGGGGAAACTGGCTTAGCTGCCACAGGCGTCAATCACCTGCGCGGAGACTGTGATCTGCGTGAGGTTACTCTCAGAATTGGTTGCTTGCCAGTGATCTGAGCTCACAGTCTGGCTGGCCAGGGGAAAATGAGGACAGGGCTCCTGAACCATTAATAGTTGTGCAGAAGAGGGATTTTCAGCTGATGCAACTTGCCTTCCACCTGCCTTGCCCCACCCTCCAGTTTCTGCTTTTCAATTTGTATTGTATTATTTTATGCACTGTGGCTTGCCGTTGTTTTATTGATTGTCATTTCGAAATTATTTATTGCAATTGTTAAGAGTGGGTTTTTGTTTAATTTTTATATGCTGATATTATTATTCTATACTATTCTAATGATTGTTGAATGTTACTTTATTTGATGTAGATTGCTTATTTTAAAGCTGTTTCATTATCACATTTTGTATTGCATTAGATTGTTATAAGGTGTACATTCTTTCTTTCTTCAGCTTGTAAACCGCCTTGAGTATTGTAAGATAGAAAGGCGGTATACAAATTAAAAGTGATGATGATAATGTTGATGATGACAAGTCTCACTCTCTGCTACACAACTATTAGAGGAGCAGGGGCCACCCAAAAGCAGTCAAAAATTGCTTGTGTAGATCAACCCAGCAAAGGGAAATTAAAGTCCAGTACCAAAGTCTCTGTAATTATACTGGTTTGTAAAGTTGAGATGGTCTACTGCTCCCAGCCTTTCCTGTGATAATTCACTCCTTGCCTACCGTGTTTTTCGCTCTATAGGACACACCTTGTTTTAGAGGGGGAGAACAAGAAAAAAAAATTCTCCCCCTCTCTGCTCAGTGCCCCTTCAGCGAAGCAGCAGGAGAAACGGAGACCCTTCCATTTCTCCTCCCGCTTCACTGAAGGGGCGCTGCGCAGCTCTCCCTCTCTGCTGAAGCCAGGAGAGTCTTGCTCTCCCAGCTTCAGCAAAAGGAACTTGAAGCCTTCGGAGCACAGCGCGAGTTCCCGCTGCGCTCCAAAGGCTTCAGGCGGCTATCCCTGAAGCCTGGAGAGCGAGAGGGGGCGGTGCACACTGACCCCTCTCGCTCTCCAGGCTTCAGTGAAAGCGACGCGTAGCATCCGGAGCACGGAGGGAGCACTCCCTCTGCGCTTCAGAGGCTTCGCGTTGCTATCGCTGAAGCCAAGGAGCCTGCATTCGCTCCTATAGAGTGCGTCCTATAGAGCGAAAAATACAGTACTTCGTTGGTATTAACCATGTTTTGGAGTAACGTGTTTCACCTTTGCTCTGCTTCTGTCTGTTCATTCTCCTTAAAAAACTTTAAATGACCAATGGTTGCAGTGCTGATGACACAGATGTGATACACTTTAGGAGCAGAACTGCAACCCATGAGTTGAAGAGAGATAATTATACAGAACCACACCATCTAAATGCATGTTCTCACCTTACACTCCCCCAAAATCTGTTTATCTCGTTAGAAACATTCAATAATCCCAAGGAATAATGGGATAGGGAGAAATGGCCAACTATTCATAGTTAAAAGTCAAGCTATTTTGACAAAAGCGGCCCAGTATGCATTGCAAGGAGACAAAACACTCCAGAGAGGAACTTTTCCTGAAATGAATAAATCCTGTGTTATCCCTCTGATGTATCAAGCAAAACCCACTTTGCCACAGTCATTCTATAAAGCTGTTTACTAATCACAGAGAAAACAATATGGACTTAAGTCTTTTCTAGTCTTTTCACTAGAAGTTGTCTTTGCCATGGCAGGCATGCGCGCATACTATACATATATTTCTGATTTGGTTTCCATAGAAACTGGTAAAAAAGGAACACGCCTGAGTGGGAGGAGATGTTAATGTGAAAGTGAATGTTATTTTTAGGGAAGTCACAGGTTAGAACAATTACAGCTGAACTTGCTTAACTGCTTAACTAACAGGGGAACGGTGCTTTTAAAAGGTATATAAAATTTACGGATGATCTTCCATAGGCAGTCTAATTTTTTTAGCGAGTGGCTCCTGTAGTACTTTTGGCCTTTTAAAAAATCAAACATACTCAGTGCCAAGCTATAGAACATAACATTCTAATGCTAGCAGCAAGAAAATATACAGCAATACATGGCCTTTTCTTTGGAAAACGAGTGGTAGCTTTTGTTTATCGGAAATGAAATAGAGTGCATTGCTACTCTATGAAATATAAATGGTTGCAAAGTACACTACTCTCAGATTAGTAGAAGCTATGAGGAACACGCTTGCAAGATTTTCTTGGCCTGAGTTAAGTAGTGTAACAAGTAGTTCAGCATCTGCCATTGGGCAGCTGTGTCAGCTTGGCAAGGTTACTGAAAGACCAGCAGATTAAGGCTTTAATCCTGTGTTCACTCACCTGTACGTAAGTCCCAAAGAACTCAGTGGTGCTTACTTCTAAGTAAACATGTACAGGTTTGGGCTGTCAGTGCAGTATACTTTTTAATGGCCTAGAATCTCAGCTGGGGGATACATGACAATGTCCACAACTCTGTGTAAAGCTTAAAATACGGAACAGCAATTGCTGATAGCAGCAGCATCAGAGTTTTACTATGTCAATTAACAGCTATACTGGGACAGTAAAACATGGTATCTAGTGAAGCTTAAATGATGGAATCAAACTTCTTGATTAGTCTCAATCCAGCTATTTGACACTCTGTTCTTCCTCTGAAATTCCTTTGACAGGGAACTCCAACATTCATATAAGAAGTGGAGTGTTCTAGGAAATTAAAAGGCTCACCTACTGGTTTCTAAATGTTGCCATTTCTGATGCCAGATTTTTGTTGATTTCTTCTTTTGCAGAACTGGCAGAGGATAGCATGGTTTGATCCAGTTGTATGGACTTACAAAAAGGCAGGTCCCTTCTCTTTACAGTTTATTCAAAATAAGGCAGACATAGCACTTTGCTTTTGAAAACAAGACTTCCTGACTCTGCAGGATTTTCCAGTGGGCTTAGAAAATGCTAGACACACAACGACTGTACATAGAATATTCTATGAGATGCAGTTGTGCTTCCTTGTGCCTCTGTTCTTCCTGAATAATTTCTGAGGCCTGAGTGGCAGGAAGGATAAAGACCTCCAAATTAATTCGTTCAGTTCTAGACCCTTTTGTGTTTTTCCCCTGTGCTTAAAGAAAACACTTCCTTGTTAGACAGACAAAGGGCAAGATCCAGGCCAAACTAAGCAGTCTTAAATCCTGGAGATTCAATGGTAGAGTAGAGCAGATGCTCAAATTTCTCCCAGTGAAATCAAAGTGCTTAACTGAAATTAAAGTCCTGGGTGATACCTAATGTAAACAAGAAGATAACAAAACAATATTCACATGGGAAATTAAATCACTGCGCTTTGTTTTTTTTTTGTCTGTCTGCTTTGAAGACAGCCTTGTTTAAAAGCTGAAATTATTTCAAGACTATTCAGGCACATCAATAGGTGGAGCCACAGGTGCCGTATTTTTCGCTCTATACGACACACTTTTTCCCCTCCAAAAATGAAGGGGAAATGTGTGTGCGTCCTATGGAGCGAATGCAGGCTTTCGCTGAAGCCTGGAGAGTGAGAGGGGTCGGTGCGCACTGACCCCTCTCGCTCTCCAGGCTTCAGGAAGCTATCCGCAAGCCTTCGGAGCGCAGCGGGAATTCCCACTGGGCTCCAAAGGCTTGCGGATAGAAGCCTGCAGCCCGAAGCCCGGGGAGCACAGCGCAGCGCTGGGCACCCCGGGCTTTGGGCAGCTATCCGCAAGCCTTCAGAGCCCGGCGGGAGTTCCCGCCGGGCTCCGAAGGCTTGCGGATAGCAGCCTGAAGCCTGAAGCCCAGGGAGCGCAGTGCCAACTTCCACTGTGCTCCCCAGGCTTTAGGCAGCTATCCGCAAACCTTCAGAGCGCTCCCCCAGCCCCCAGAACAGGTCCGGGAGTGGGGGCAAGGCTGCACAACCTTGCCTCCACTCCTGGACCTGTTCTGGGGGCTGGGGTCAGGGGAAGCCCGAAGCCGCGTGCAGCCTCTCCCGGCTGGAGAGGTTGTGTGTGACTAAAGAGGAAGCCAAGACAGCCAGCGGGATGGATTTTTTCCCCTTTATTTCCCCTCCTAAAAACTAGGTGCACCCTATGGTCCAGTGCGCCCTATGGAGCAAAAAATGCGGTATATTTGCTATGACTCTAATTATGAAGTCTTGAAAGTGGGAATCCATTTGTCAAAAACTCACTCTGGGTCAAAACTTGTGTTAGTCAAGTTAAGATCTACCTGTGAAAGAGGGCTTTGTATCCTTCTTTTCTTTTAGATTAATCTTTTTTATTGTAATGTATTAATAAAAATCTTATAAATAATGAGAAATAAAATAAAACGAGAGAATGCAGGTTAGGTTGCAGCACTCACAAGTGTGTCCCTTTTATGAATCCAGTTAATCACAGCTGACAGGCTGCAGTCTTGGGAGGAAATGTTTTGCTCAGCGCAAGGAAAGAATCTCTATTAATGGAACCAGGTGATCTGAACGCAGTTCCCTAGGCAAGCGTGAGAAATGCACCCGGGAAGGAAACATCACTGACTTTGGCCCAACCTTGAGAAAAATGTTCCCTCAGAAGTTTTGGAGAGCCAGTTTGCCACGTATCACACGACACGGCTGCTGCATCAGCTTATGTGAAACCACTGGGCATTTTTTAAATCTCCAAGGTGATTGTTCTCGCATATAGGTTATATCTTGATAGGTGGTAAGCTTCCCCCACCCTGGGCCCACAGACTTGGTACGGTGAAAACATAAGGGTGCTACTGAAATGGACCAAAGGTCCACTTTGTCCAGGGATGAGGAAGATGAGCCAGCATAGTCCTTTGTTAGCGAGGACAGGCACCAAAGTATGGCAACATCTGGAAGGCCACAACTTCCCCATCCGTGGCCTACACCCATAATTCTGTTTACAACAGTGACCAGCTGGATGTTTCTAAGGGGTGTGTGAGGAGGGCATAAAGCTAATGGCCAAGTGATCAAACCAAGTGGCCAACACTACAGCTTGTGTCCATGCTATTCACAAACACCGTATGATAACTAGCTATACCTGTGGAGGACTGAATTCTTGTGAGGAGGGAGAAGAGGAGGAAGAAGAAGAAGAAAAGAAGAAGAAGAGTCTCTCTCTTTTTCTCTCTCTCTCTCCCTCTCTCTCTCCAGTCTTCCATAATTTTATGAAACTCGTTCCCCTTTTATGGTACTTCCTGTGCATCATGAAATCATGCATAAATAGGGATGGAGGAGACGGGGGAAGAAGGGGAAGAAATAAGATACCAACCTCTACTGCTCCAACAGCCGTTCCATTTTGCATAGCTCCGTCATTTGGTGGTGTCACTTCAACTTCGACTTTTGCAGTGTTTGGGGCACCTGAAGCATATTCCAGAAATTAAAAAAAAAACAAAACGAAAGCAAAACTCAGAACATATCAGTTACTTTTCAACCATTAATCTGTAAACTCATTGAACAGTTGAGCACTGGTATTTAATTAGCTGATATAAGAGTTAGTCTGAGACAAAAATCGTCTGGCTTAAACCTACTGAAGCCAGTGGCATTTAAAGGAGAGTCAAACCGAATGCTAACAGTTTAATATAATATCTTTGTAATCTTTACCTTCTTTGCTCCAATATCAAGTCTATTAATTAATCACCTCCTTGTTTACACAGCTGCTCACCCAGAGCGAATTAGTCTCTTATCGTGCATCTGCCTCTTACAGACACAGCCAACTCTCAGGTGGAACTGCTCAGGAGATGAAACTGGCAGAGAGAAGCTCTGTGATTTGCTCCTCTTTGCCCATACATAAGCATTTATGTCGCAAGAGAGGAAGAATTTGCAGTGCTTTGGGATTCTCCTAGTTCCCGTTGTGCTAGACCTGACCAGGATAAACCTGGGCTATTCACACACACCACAATTTAAAGACTCGTGAACAGGTGAAGGAGGAAGGCATAAAAGGCACCGCTTATTCTGCAGTATATTCTCTGACTCCTAGCCAGTCTCTAGAAGAATGTGGATGAGGGATGCGGGTCTATCCCTTAATTGGGGGACACACACGTGTATCAGCTGGTGGGTTGCAAATGAGCCAACTTGTTGACCATCATTAGCCTGTGTGATCACAGAGGATTATCTAAGCCGGGGGAGGGGAGGGGAACTGGCTGAGTGGCACTGCCCAGCTGTCAATCAGATGATTCTAGTATGACGTCAGGTGATACCTTCAAAGGGGTTCACTGTCACTGCATCACACATCATGTGGGCAGGTGTGTCTGGTTTGGGAAAAGGCTTGCTGGGCCTAATTAGGCCGGTGGGCTGCTGTTCCCACTGCTGATCTAAGCTTAAATAAAATCAAGCATGGAAAAAAGATGTTGCAGAAGTGAAAGCTTCACTTCTGCTTTCAACTTGGCGAACACAGTTGCACCGCATATACCAAGAAGCCAAGGGCTTCGCACAGGGAAGCCTATCTGCATTGGAAGACAGATGAGAATGCCAGACCCATCCATCTTGTGCCAAACAGATGCAGGTTTCTTTGCAACAAAAAAAGTACATGCTATCTTGCAATTATACTATAAATACATAGATATTACCTCAATTTTTTTAAAAATGCAGTATTTTCTTGAGTAAAGTACTCTATAGCATTTCTATTCACATATTTAATTCTCTCCTCTTAGGCAAAGATCATAAAACAACCTGGCTGGTAGCCAGATTCCGCGCCCAGATTTGTAGGCACAGATCACCCTCTAGAATAAAATAGCTTACTAGGGAAATGCTGAGGTTCCCCTTTGGGGCACCTCAGGGTCAATTTTTTTTATGCTAGCCCAAATCTCAGTTGTACGGGTGTATGTATATATCTCAATTTTAACTCATGAGCTTATGCTGCAATCTGCTCTGATTGTATATTTTATCTTTATGAATGCTGTTTTTATTGTGTTATGTTATGTGAGCTGGTCTTTGACCGTAATAAATTATCTATCTATCTATTCACATATCTGCAAACGAAATAATTAAATATTATTATGTTTTGCCTACCGGCATGATTAGCACTTCCATTCCGTTTTTCACCGTCCTCCACCTGACACTTTTTGGCCATCTTATGAAGAATAGATGCCCTTTCTTTGAACTTTCCTGAAAGAAAGAAAAAAACACATTTGTTAAAGCACAGCTATCGGAGGTGGCAGATTCCTGTTACTGCCTCAGCTTCTTGCACCGTGAAACAGTAAGCTGAACTTACCGTATTTTTCACCCTATAGGACGCACTTTCCCCCCCTCCAAAAATGAAGGGGAAATGTGTGTGCGTCCTATGGGGTGAATCCAGGCTTTCGCTGAAGCCTGGAGAGCGAGGGGGGTCGGTGCGCACCGACCCCTCTCGCTCTCCAGGCTTCAGGAAGCTATCCGCTAGCCGTGGGAGACGCAGCTCTCCCACGGCTAGTGGAGAACTTGCCGGCACCCAGAAGCTTGGGGCGCGCTGAGCTCAGCACGCCCCAAGCTTCGGGCTTCGCGCAGCCCTCCGCTAGCCGTGGGAGAGCTGCGCGACTTCGCACAGCTCTCCCACGGCTTGCGGATGGCAGCCTGTCCTCAGGGCTGGGGTCGGGGGAAGCTCGGGCTTCCCCCGCCCCAGCCCCGCACCTGGGGGGGGGGAAATAATTTTTTTTCTTTATTTCCCCCCAAAAAAACTAGGTGCGTCCTATGGGTCAGTGTGTCCTATGGGGCGAAAAATACGGTATATCTTCCAACTTGAATAGCTGCAAAACGGTGGCTTAGTATTGCATGTGTATTTGTATCATCAGAAGCTCCTGCAAGGCTGAGAGATAGCACCTTGGACCAAGGGGGCACATGGATTTGGTTTCAATTAACGCTGAATTAAGAAACCTGTCAGAATTAACACCAACTTTTATTAATAGGATGGCTGCTATGCTTCGCCTTTCCCCCCCATTCCTAGGAGACAAATTCCAGAAGAGACAACTAACAGCTCAGTCCTATGCAAGTTTACACTAGATCTCACTAAATTAAATGGATTGCAGCCTAAGAGGCCTGTGGCAGGCCATAGACTAATGCATTAATTGTGGCAAAATCATTCTCAAGCTAGAGCCCAGCTAGTAAATACAGGGGTGAATACCAATGATATCTGTCTGACTGCACAACTGACTTCTCCATGAGCAATGGGACTTCCTGCTCCTCTCCTCCCCCTATAGCCCACCCACCGACCCCAAAATCTTTTCCAGAGGATCCCCCAACCCTCTGGAACAGATAGGGGTGTTGTACCGCAAGGGAGATGGAGAGGAACTGGAGATTCACTTATGCAATGGGGAGGGGGGAATTAATTAAAATGTTTCTTTTGCCTTCCTCTGAGAATCTCAAGGTAGTATACAACAGTTTTAAGACACATATGAAACACTAAAACACAAACAATAAAATGCAGCCAACAAATCATACGCTATTTACTTATCAATTAATCAATAAAATACTTTAACCCAATAAGACCTTTATGCAACTCAAAGACCTAACGGCATGACATTTGTAATTATGCTACAATATATTTTCCTCTGTATTGATAATGAATTTTGATAATGAGCAGGAACTGGCTGAGTGAACACCATGCACCAGTGTCTGATTCAAATTTAATGTAGTAAAACAACCCAGAGTTTGCAGCAAACCAGTTTCCCATTTTATCTGAAAATAAGAACCTGTCTTTTGCACAAAGCAGGATACTTCCCATGATGGATATACGTATTTGTTTTGCTCTGTTGTTTTCTTTGGACAAAAAAGCTTGGCATATTTGCTAAACCATGAAAAGCCTAGAAGAGGTGAAAATAAAAAAATGAATGTATGTACCCTAAGCAGCAATCTGTTTTTACAACTGCATTCAACTCCTTTGCCTGGGGGTGGGGAGAGCACATGATTGTGTCTCCAGCTATAACTGGGATCAGCCCGCAGCACGGACTTCCGGTATTCATCTTAACAATTGCTTTTCAATTAGTAGTGGAATGATTTAAGGATATAGCTCAAATATAATGGTAGGCAGTAGGAAATACCGAATATTTGTGGGGAAGTGGTGGAAGAGAAATATTTTTCTATTTCCCTTTTCATTATGTTTCTGAGATGCAGACAACAATGGTTTTTGCCCTAAAAAAAAAAAAAGACCTTTCTGAGATCAGATTAGTTTCTAAAAATGTAACCTTTGTGGGTTTTTTGAAAGGCTTTTGGAGAGCAGAAGAAGGCTGGATGCAGAGAAGCAACAAAAACTGGAACTAGGAACATAGAAGGTTATCTATGAAGGCATAAAGCTTGGATATAATCATGTAATCAAATAAAAGATAAACATGGCAATTGATGGACACCAATAAAATTCGTCTCTCCAGCGGCAAGATTCATCCATCCCGAAGCATTTTTATTATTTGATGTTTGCAGTGGCCGATGGATGTATTTGAAAGTTGGTACTGGTTTGACACAGAAGAACGCACTTGGCAAACATGGCACAGCTTGAAAACAGGAGCATTTAACACAACATAATGTAATAGCGAGATCAATGGGTGCTTCAAGAAACAAAAGCCAGACTATATAAAGAGCGCTTACAAAGAGAAATGAAGAACCGATTAATGAAATGTCATCTGTTCATTAGTTAGTTCATTCTAATGCAGTGGAAAACGCAAATCTAAAATAATAGGTACAAAACCTCACATGGTAAAGAGTACAAATCTGCATATGAGTAGAAAAATGGATACAGATCGATTATGGAGTCATCAGAAGAGGCACACAAACAGAAAAGGCTATTTACAATCTGGTCCTATTGGCAGGGTCCTATTGCAAGATCATACCTGTTCCTCTTGCAGCCAGAGGAACAAACAGGCATTTGTTCCTACCCCCCAGCAAAGCCAGTGGTTGTACTGACTGCCAGGGCCATAATGGGGAAAGTGCTCATTTCAGCCGCTTAGCATGACACTCAAGAGAGCAAGGGAGGGGAACTTGGCAGTGTTAATCTAAAATCCCCCCATCCCTGACCACTGGCCATGCTGACTGGGTCTGCTGAAGTCCAGAAGCATTTGAAAAGCCAGCCCCATTCACACAACAGACTTTTCCAGTGCTACAGGAGCCCTAAGAGCTTGGGAGTCACGAGCTACAAGGAGAAGTTGTCTTTGCCTCTGTCATCCGATACACCTTTAAAGCTGCAAACCAATGTCTGAACAGCAATATCACCACTGCAAAACTTTGGAGCCCACAAAAGCCAAGAAGGCCAATGCAATTCACTGCATGCAAATGCGGAAGAGCAAGAGTCATGCATTTCTGAGAATTGCGGGGTGGAAAGGAGCATCTTTGACATGGAGCTAATTTAAGGCAGATATGTCCAAGTATAGATCTGTAACTACTCTTTAAAAGGCTTTATACAGAATTATTTTTACAGTTGTGGAAGATTACCAAGGCACAGCAGCTAAGCACAAAACATTTTTGCTACCTGGCCTTCCACTAACAATGGACATAAAAAGGTAAAGGGACCCCTGACCATTAGGTCCAGTCGTGGCTGACTCTGGGTTTGCGGCGCTCATCTCCATTTATTAGCCGAGGGAGCTGGCGTACAGCTTCCAGGTCATGTGGCCAGCATGACTAAGCCACTTCTGGCGAACCAGAGCAGAGCACGGAAACGCCGGTTCCCTTCCCGCCGGAGTGGTACCTATTTATCTACTTGCTCTTTGACGTGCTTTCGAACTGCTACGTTGGCAGGAGCAGGGACTGAGCAACGGGAGCTCACCCCATCGCAGGGATTTGAACCGCCGACCTTCTGATCGGCAAGTCCTAGGCTCTGTGGTTCAACCCACAGCGCCACCCGCATCCAACAATGGACATAGTTTGTGGCAAAATGCCAATCTTACTTCCTGTTCGAGATCCATTCAGCACCAAATTAGTGAGAGAGGGAAGAGCAACGTGCCTCACTTCCTTCCATGGATTTTTCCTTGCAATTGCCCCCCTCCCTGCATTAGGATTGCAAGAACTCTCAGTGCAGTTCCACCTTTGGTTCAGCCATGGGGAGGAGACAATAGTAGCATCACCCATCATCATTCATCCATCAAAAACTTTGGATAAGGACTGCGTGTGCTGACAAGATGGAGCAAACTGCTAATTGGCATAGCTTACATTTTTAAAATGGCTGCACAGGTGTAAACTATACCTCAGTTGTTATTGTGGATTGCACAACATCACCTAACCTCGCTGAAAACACTCACATAAATTAGCCAAATATTTTGATGAAGCTCTGAACAATTTGCACATAGGTGTTTGCAAAATCAAAAGGTCATCTCCTAGCCTTGCTATATCTGAAATGAGAAGTGTGATTAATAAGTCTCACTGGGTTTTGCGTTAATAAATGTAGGCACATTTAGATAGCGGTCTTTTTACACACTTAGATGGGAGTGGGATCCACTGTACTCAGTAGGGCTTGCTGTGGATATGATCAGGTTTGCACGAAGAAGAAAGTTTTGAAAGTGTCGATCGGTGGAAGTGTGTGCTATGTTAAAGCAAAACTGATTTGCTGTATGGTAATAAAAAAAGAAACAGCAAATGTGAGTTGATAAAAACGTTAAGAAGTATGGTAGCACATCACACTATGTCAGTGAAATCATGCAAAGAGGAACTGAAAAAAAAAAACCCAAGAAGAAGAAGAAGAAAAGTAATCACAGTAGGGTTTTTTGAAAAAAGAGTATTAAAAAATGCTGAGACAAAAATTCCAAAATATTTCTTACCTTCTTCAGTCATTGTGTCATAATATTTTAGTTTTCCATATGATCCAAGCTCTACAACATCATAGTAAAAGACACAGAGATAAGGAAGCAGCAGACATTCAAAGTAATCAACATGCTTTCACACATTCTCAATAAAATTCACAGCAATAATCTTTCTGCAGAGTAGGGAAGCACAGCTTGTCAAAATGAGACGTATTTACGAAAATTGCTTCTGTAGTTAACGTAAGCATCTTGGATAGGTTGGTCGGAGCACAAAACGCAGTAAGCTTTGGGGCGTCACTGGAAATTACATTTTTTCTTCTAGGGTTACGTTTTAAGTTTCACCTTCTGAGAATCTTCTTTTGTAAACTACGATTTTATGCTACGATTTATTTAGCATCAATAGTCTGCAAGATGCCTAAGAACACGTTCCGGTGAAAGCCTATTTAATGTTTATTGGGATACGATTGAAGTTTTTTTATTAATTTATTTTAAATTTGATACCACCTTTTATCCAAAAGTCCCAGGGCGGTGTACAAAATTAAGAACATAATTTACACAGCATAATAATACAAAGCATGATAATACACAACATAATAATAAAATAATCGTAAGAACAGCCCACCCTCCTCATTTAACAGGCCATAGATATTTAATGGCCAAAGGCCTGGAGCCTAAAGATATGTAATGATGGTTCCAGGCAAGCCTCTCTGGGGAAAGCATTACACAGCCTGGGAGCCACCACAGAAAAGGCCCCATTCTCGTGTTTTAACCCTCCAAACCTCTCCGGGGGGGGGGGGACATAGAGAAGAGCCTTGGATGACAAGCACAGAGTCTAGGTAAGGCTTTTCATGATTTAATTTAGGTTGTGGCATTTTATGTAATATACTCTAAATATACTTTGTTTTCTTTTTCATGCAGACTGGGTGGGAAGTAAAAAAGAACTGCTGTATAAGAATGGAAAACTGGAAACTTAAATAAAAGAGGAATGCTTCAGAAATGCACATTACAGCCGCACTGCGATTGCTGAGCATATGTTTCAAAGAAAACATCTGAGTCAGGGAGCTTCTTCACTCCTTCGTCAAACAGAAGGAAAAGCCTTCTGCAAAGTGGAATTATCTTGTAGCACCAATGCAGTAAAGCTAAGATTATATAAGATGCAAATCAATGGTGGAAACAGTGTTGGAACTCTCCAAGTTCAAAGGGAAAGTTCCACTCTGAACTGGAAATATCAGCTCATTTTAATACCTGGGGGTGAGTTAATTGTTCAAAATGACTTTTTAAATTATTCATGAGATAAGTAGGGGAGCAAAATAATGACAAATTAAGGCAAATTCTTTAGAAACACTGTGATTCCCCCCCCATCATTATGTTCTAGTCCTCCTTCGGTAATTCCATTTCTGAGCATTTATCACCGACTACCAAAACTGAAGCTTTGCAGAGACCTAATAATAGAATTTCAGATGTTATTCTCCCTGCTTTAATGGAAGCACTTAGAAAGTAATTATAGCAGCAACGGTCCATTATTTCGCTCTTTAGGCAACTCTTTCGATTGCATGTTCTCTTCTAAAAACGGTCTGGGCTCAGTCACGTTTCCATAACACTTGATCTCTCTCTTACGTTTAGATCTAAGATAACAGTGACGATTTTCCAATCTTAATTGCTAATAAGTAGAGGATTTGGTTTCCTGATAAATATGAAATGTATCTTACCTGTGCATCCCTGTACTGGCTAAAATGTATAGTCAATTTAAGAATGACAGTCTCTTGCTTTCTGTGCCACTGTTCAGAACTTACAGTTACGTGGCATTTACTTCAAAAAGTAAAAAACCAGGAAGTTGTTGAGTTTTTAGGGAAATGTGATTTTTCAGTTGACTTGCCTAAGATTCCTGAATGCCCTAAACACACCGCGTGGTTCTATCTGCCAGGTAGGCATGAAAAAGTAACAGTGCCACGACAACGGTTAAACAGGACTTGCTTCAGAAGGCTTCCCTAATGAGAAAACCATTTTCACATAACTCCCTAACCCACGATATTTGCAGCAGGAAAGGGACAGAGCAAAAACATAATTAAAAGGGTCCTTGAGAAGAACGAGGCAGTTTTGCATTCAGGTCAGGTCTTTCAAGTTTTTAAAAGTTGACGAAGAAAAGCAGCGGACTTCATGCTCAAATTCTATATTTTAGATTTTTGAAGAATTAAAAAATCAGCTCTTAACATTTTGTGGTCATGGAGGTTGGGTGATTCTCTTGTCATAAGTGATTGACACAGGCAATATCAATTACATTCCCGCAACAGGTTCCCAACCATCTTACACAATTCATCATCTTAGGAGGACTGGTGTATTTGTCTCCAACCCATAGTTCAGCCCAGGCACTGAGGTCCAGCTCTGAGGGTCTTGGGGCGGTTCCCTCCCTGCAAGAAGCGAATTTACAGGGAACCAGGCAGAGGGCCTTCTCGGTGGTGGCCCCTGCCCTGTGGAACACCCTCCCATCAGATGTCAAACAGATGAACAACTATATGACTTTTAGAAGACATCTGAAGGCAGCACTGTTTAAGGAAGTTTTTTATGTTTGAAGTTTTTATTCTGTTTTTAATGTTCTGTTGAAAGCCGCCCAGAGTGGCTCAGGAAACCCAGCCAGATGGGCGGGGTAGAAATAATAAATAATAATAATAATAATAATAATTATTATTATTATTATTATTACAAGAACAAATAAATGGCTCACTTTTCTACTGGCATTCATAATGCATGCCAGCACAATTGCATTCTGTTTTGTTTTGTTTTAATATAATTTTTATTGTTTTTTACGTTTTCCAAACATAACATCCCATTTTAAACAGCAGTAACAAACTTTGGTTATCACAGCCTAGGACTTCCATCAACCTCAACTGATGGTTCCTTTCTAATTTTGCATTTTATTATTATAGTTATTGCTATGAAATCCAAATCCTAAATAAACTCCTTCTTAGTCCTCTTTCGCAATAATTCATATAGTTCTCCTTACAAAACTTCTTGTAACCCTACAAGCAATGTCAATTGATTACAATTGTCTTTCAAATATATCATGAATTTCTAAGCACAATTGCATTCTGACATACAGAAAGGTAGCCGTGTTGGTCTGCCATAGTCAAAACAAAAAAATTTTTTTCCCTTCCAGTAGCACCTTAAAGACCAACTAAGTTAGTTCTTGGTATGAGCTTTCGTCTGCATGCACACTTCTTCAGATACGTATCTGAAGAAGTGTGCATGTATCTGAAGAAGTGTGCATGTATCTGAAGAAGTGTGCATGTATCTGAAGAAGTGTGCATGCACACAAAAGCTCATACCAAGAACTAACTTAGTTGGTCTTTAAGGTGCTACTGGAAGGATTTTTTTTTATTTATTCTGACATACGTATGGCATTCAGAGTGGGGTTGAAAGGAGGAGCATTCATAACACATGGCTCTGTCTAAAACAGGGGTAGGCAATCTAAGGTCCATCGGCCACAAGTGGCCCACGGGAGTCGTTTAACTGGCCCCCAAACCGAGCCACCCACTCAGCGAGTATCTGCGTGCTGCGCTAAATTGGCACAGCACAGTGCAGGGACTTGCCGGAAATAACATCTGCGGATTCTCAGATGCCAAAACATGCGCGATCCAGCCCACGGAGGGATCTCTGCTGGGGTGAACCGGCACAGGCGAGGTAAACCTTGCTGACCCCTGGTCTAAAAGCTGTATGAAGGACTACAAACACAGGGGTCAGCAAGGCTTACTTTGCCTGGGCTGGTTCACCCCTCTGTGGGCCAGGTCGCGGGTGCACATGAGTGAAAGCGCCTGCGATTTCCAGCATCTGTGTCTGCACAGACGCGATTTTGGGCGCTGCGAAAGCGAGTCCCTGTGCTGTGCTGCATCGGTTTAGCACAGTGATGCGCCAAGCGGGTGGCTCAGTTCGTGGAGGGCTCGTGGGCTGGTAAAACTTGTGGCCCACAGGCCTTAGGTTTTCGACCCCTGACATAACAACTCTTCCCACTTCCTTCTGAATGGGAGCAGCAGCGGTTTGAGGTGCAGCCACAATCATTATCTTAAGCTGACATTCTTTGGGATCCTGGAAAGAGAGTTTATCCTTAACATTTCTCATTTAAGGAAAATACAGTGGTACCTTGGGTTAAGTACCTAATTCGTTCTGGAGGTCCGTACTTAACCTGAAACTGCTCTTAACCTGAAGCACCACTTTAGCTAATGGGGCCTCCTGCTGCAGCCTCACGATTTCTGTTCTCATCCTGAAGCAAAGTTCTTAGCCTGAAGCACTATTTCTGGGTTAGCGGAGTCTGTAACCTGAAGCGTATGTAACTTGAAGTGTATGTCACCTGAGGTACCACTGTAATAGTGCCTGCCAAGTGGAAGTTTGAGGAAGGTACCAGGACGATCTCAGATGGATATAACAATCAAGGAGGAGGAAAGAAGAGGAGGTGTTCAGGGAATGAATTTATTAAAAGAAAGAGACTAGGAGAAATGAAATAAGTATCATAAATTAACTGGGGGCGGGGAGGAATGCAAAGGATTACATATTGCGATCTGAAGTGGCTTTTGGAAGGACGGAAGGGAGAGGGGTCATTGCACAACATGCCTCAAATCAAAGAATGAAAATGAACACGTATGGGATATCAGATACCCAGTATTTTGTAATCAGATTTTCCCATTGACAGAAAAGATACTAATAGAAAGGAAGGAAGGCACACGCTAGCAAACGCAAGAGTAGGAAAGAAGAAATCAAGGCCATAAGTGCACAACATATTGGCACAGCTAGGGATCTGAAGGGTGTGTTATCATGTGTCTGCAATCTAAGCCTAAACAGATTCACTAGTCTAGGATTATTAGTCACTTTGTTTCAAATTCTGATACCTCAGAATTTCTGCAAATACATTAAGCAGAATCAGCCCCTGAGTAAGTAAGCTATGGTTTGTTTCGCCTGTGGTTTCTTTCAACTATGGTTTGGCGTTATGTCCAAACCCACCAGGCTTGCTTAACCACGAGTCATTCAGCCACTCCTTCCCGGTTTCTCGCCAAGTTACAGAGGTATGAGGCACGAGCAGTTGGAAAACAAACCAAGCTTTATGGATGCTTCAGATTCTCAGAAGACAAACAATTACCCAGGATAATGGTCTGGGGAATACTTAATAAGTGCCCTAGGTTAATGTCATTATTAGCATAATAGGTGAAAAAGCAGTGGCATATTGATTCTTTAAAAAACGAAATGCATTTTGGATTGTACAGCTTTTTAAAATATCGTGTTTAGGAGTATATTCTTGCCATACATTTATTATTACTGATTATTAACAATATTCACTCGAAGTTTGAACATGTTCAGGCAGATATAGAAGCACATCTTTTCCCACAGGTCTTGTGCATTCTTAGTCTGAAGCATCTCTCATCCAGTCTCTCTTAACGTTCTACGCATCTCAGCTCTTAACTGTCAGCTGTTCGTCCAGCAGCCATCATATGATATAAACTATTGGTGAAGCAGTCAGCAGTGCCTTTCCCATACTGGGTCCTATTAATCTCCCCCTTGGCAATCTCCTTTTCCAGGAACTTGTGTCTTCTTAAACATTCCTTTTCAGATTCGTTTCCGTAGCCAACACAGAACATACAAGATGGAGATTTACAAGCAATACAAAGTGAAGATTGAAAGCAGATATAAGCTGTATTCTTTCAAAGTTGATAGTAATTAATTTAAGATTTTTGATTTATTTTCTAGCCTGTTAATTAGTGTTTTTTTTGCCACTGCCGCCGCCCCACCCCCCGCAGCCCGCTTCCTTTCTGGGTGCTAATTAACTGGCAGACAGAAAATAAAACTCATATTTACTTCCAATCTTAGTAGTAGCGAAAAGAAGGAGGTTTTGCTGACCCGATGGCCTAATTTAAGGGCTATTATGCGGTGCATGGGCCCAATGACTGTTCCTCTCTCTAGATGATCCTCCACTCCCGAAAGCTTCTGTCTCTGGCATGATGAACATCTTCTTCTGAGCATGTGATACTCATTGCTTAACTCCCTTACCTCAAAAGGGAGTTTTGGTAAGCAAGCTTCATACCTTGGTTATCTCAATCACAACATAATTATCTCTGCCGACAGGAGGGTCAGCAGTCCATGACTAGTCCGCCACCTTTCCTCCCTGGAAGTGGCAATGTTACAACATTTTAGCACCCCACATTTTTGGAATTTGAAAGTTGAAAAAACACTCCACTCTGACAAGGTCTCGAAGCCCTCCTGCCGCCTTAACAAAATTCAGTAAGTGCTTGCCTGGCTTTGGGAAGCAGGTGTGAGGACTCTGGCAGAGTCCTTGAGTCCTCCCTCCTCCTTCCCAAAGGCTAGTAAGCACCTGCCCAGCTTGGGGACAGAGGCCAGTGGGCTCGAAGAAGAAGAAGAAGAAGAAGAAGAAGAAGAAGAAGAAGAAGAAGAGTTTGGATTTGATACCCCGCTTTATCACTACCCTAAGGAGTCTCAAAGCGGCTAACAATCTCCTTTCCCTTCCTCCCCTACAACAAGCACTCTGTGAGGTGAGTGGGGCTGAGAGACTTCAAAGAAGTGTGACTGGCCCAAGGTCACCCAGCAGCTGCATGTGGAGGAGCGGGGAAGCGAACCTGGTTCACCAGATTACGAGTCCACCGCTCTTAACCACTACACCACACTGGCTCTCTAGGACACCTGCCAAAGCCTGACATCTGGGGTGCTGCAATAGGAGCTTGGTGCAGTTGCCTGTGGGGAAACAAATAAATGGAGACTGGGTTTCCTCTGCTCACCTGCACAAAATTGCAACTGTATAAGTAAAATAAGCGTAAGATTAAAGTTACCTGTACACATTTGTAAGTTTGGGGAATAAGACGGAATGGGGTGAAAGTATACTTAAGTATTCAAATATTTATATGGTCCTTTTTACAAATTAAAAAAAAATGCTTTAAGATGTGATAACTTATTCTGCAAATTTCTTGCAAAGTTTAAATAATGCCAGTGGATTAAAAGGCCTTAAGAATCAAGTGATGTCCTGATGTGGCATAGTAGCTAAGGACACAATTTTTTTTTACACGCTTTTCCTGGATGTAAGTTCCGTTGAGCACTGTGGGACTTAGTTTTGCGTAAACAGGCATAGACTTCTGCTGCATGAAAATGAGCTACAAATCAGGAAATTCCTAGTTTTAATGTTTGGTGGTTTACTGTTGTAGTTTTTATCTATTGTCATAATTTTATTATGTTTGTTTATAGTCATAAGATGTCAGCAGCCTGTAAATGCAGTAGTGAAGGGTGAGACAGATACAAATAAAGCTCATTTTCTTAAGCAAGCCATTATCTCTCAGTCCCTCTCTCTGTATCTGTAATATGGAGATAAACGTGCCTCCCTTTTTTGTACAATTTAATGTATGCGAAGCGTTTTGAACACTCTAAAGCACTTTATGAATTCTTTAGATTCCCAGAAGACAAACAATTACCCAGGATAACTTAATGGCCCGAGGAATACTTTAATCCTTAATAAATGTCCTAAGTTAATGCTATTATTAGTACAATAGATGAAAAAGCAGTGGCTCTCCCCAAACCATCTCCCTCAGTGGCCATCCCACCTGATGGTTCAACACGTATAACATTAGCGGGACCACTGGACTATATGGAACTTGCCGAACTGACTGGGAGACTCTGAGACCAGAGAGAAGAGGTGGTGGAAGAAGACTGGAAGAAGTTTAAAGACTATTTGAAAAAATATGTTAATATTTAAATCTTAGAATAGCTTTGGAAGTGGATATGGGCTGTAGGGTTAGAAGTAGAAGATAATTTATTTTAAAATAGTATTATTTGTAAGGGATAAAATATGAAGATTTTTATGGGAAAAGCAAATGTGATAAAAAAATGGTTACAAATTATGATATATGTAATCTGCTGAGTTAAAATGAAAATCAGATAGGGCGGACTTGGGGAAGTTCACCCAACAATGTTTAGAAAAAATAAGGATAAGATAAGAATTTGTTTGTATTGTTTGCTTTTTTGGTTTTTTTTTTGTTCATTTGTGCTATAAAATGAATAAAACAATTTTTGGGGGAAAAATTAGCGGTACCAGTTTGCTCCCCCTCTTTCAACTCTCAACCCCTTTCCCCTTTTGTATCGTATCTACTAGACCATAAGCTTGTGGGAAGGAACTGTACTTTAAAAAAAATAAATCTTTATGCAGCGCCTTGGTAACTTTAATCACAATTGTCATCGTCATCATCTCACAACTAGATGACCGCATCACCTGGAGGATTTATAGTTTTGCTAAACTAATATTTCAAGATCAGACCCAATTTCTGAATACACACATTTCTGTTCTTGGCTTATAATGCAGACTGAATATTAATTTTGATCCAGCTTTCCCCTTCTCTTGTCTCCCTCCTGCCTGATCTTCCTGCTTTCTTGCTCGACCTTTTAAGAAGACTTTAAGAAGATGGAGGTGCTTTTGCAGGTGGAAATTTAGGGTAAGGCATAAGCTAGTTGTTGGTCATGGCCCACCAACAAATGAGTGCTGATACTGGATTTCTGGAATATCCATCTAAATACTTTTGTTACAGGAGAGGAGAAGTACCCGTATTTTTCACTCTATAAGACGCACCAGACCACAAGACGCACCTAGTTTTTGGAGAAGGAAAACAAGAAAAAAAATATTCTGAATCTCAGAAGCCAGAACAGCAAGAGGGATCGCTGCTCAGTGAAAGCAGCAATCCCTCTTGCTGTTCTGGCTTCAGCGAAAGCAACACAAAGCCTCTTCAGGGCAGCGGGAGGAACGCAGCGATCCCGCAGCGATCCCTCTTGCTGTTCTGGCTTCTGGGATAGCTGCGCAGCCTGCATTCGCTCCATAAGACGCACACACATTCCCCCTTACTTTTTAGGAGGGGAAAAATGAGTCTTATAGAGCAAAAAATACGGTAAACCTCCTTCAACACTGTGTTATGTTTTTAAAAAATGGTTCTGAAAGGCTACACAGCAGCTGCTTAGGGCAGATGATGCAAGACAGATGCAGAGCTATGCTTTGAAGGAGAAAACAAAGAAATATAAAAGGAGACAAATTATATAATTTGGTTGGGTGTCTTGGGGTTTGTTTGCTTCTTTTAGTAAGATGACAGAAGTTATGAATCTTATTTGTTTTTTAAAAGCTAACCTTCACAGTCCAGACAGATTATTACTGGCAAAGTTAATTTCAACTGAGCAGTTGCAAAGCTTTATACAGTCAAGAGAGTCCCAATCGCTTCTGACAACATTTTCAAGCACATGTACTTGTCTGAGTGGAGACTTGGTAATGCTTAGAACATAAGGAATGAAAGAGTAGCAGCTTTTCCTTTAAGACTGGTGAACATTTGGTTAAAAATGACAAAAAAACCCAAAATCTTCGTTTCAAAGAGATGTGGAGTATTCACTTTTTTTAAAAAAAAATGTAATTAAACAGTTTTCAAGTGAAACCCAAATTCCTTGTGCTTCTATTACAGAGCAATTTAAATTTTGCAATCACTAGAGTAAGCAAATGATGAGAACATTCTCATAGTTTGCTAATGTACGATTACTTATTTCTGGAGAAATTCTAGCCTTGCAAATGCAAGCGTTATTTCGATAGACATAATATGTATAAAAAGCTAAATCCAAGACTTAAGAACACACACACACACACACACACACACACACACACAGAGCTGCATACACACAAAACACACAAACAGGGCTGTGTCTACATTTGTCTATTTTATCTGAAGGGAGAGGAATTGTTTCAGCAGGACCTTGATTTAAAGGCTGATTTTAAACCAATGTTTGTGCATGGGAGGTTTTTGCACTTGTGGAAGCCCCCTACTGGGATGAAAAGAAAGCACCCATTTTGTCAACTGCGCCGGAAGTGAAGAGGAGAAAAGAAGCATTAGCTGCCGAAGGCAATGTTAAATAAAATTAACAAGAGGGAAAGAAAAGCAACAGAAAAAATAAAACACATTGAAGCGATACCTTCAGCAAGTGGGTCAAGAGTGTGAATCATAAGCTGGAAAATGCTGTTCCTCATTAGACTGTTGTGCAGAGATGCAGAGCTCCCACCACGCTGCAGACGGGGCTTAGTCTAAAGGGGGAAAGAGGGGAAAAAACTATTTAAATCCTGTTTGGAAAGTAAATTTACTTCATGTACTACAACACTGTGACTCCTCCCTACTATGTATATAAAGCAGGTATTGTTATTTTTTAAATATTTTAGGAAAATAATTGGATAACACAATAAGGTCGTACAGTCAGGACTAACCCGCTTGCTAAACGAATTCAGAGGCTGTTAAAAATAAACGAAGGATCAATATCGGAAATGTTTATCAGGACTATTTGGACTAATAAAGGAATGCAGTGCAACGTTAGATCATCACTCCCTGAACTTCAGAGCATGGGAAGTCACCCAAAGATATATAATTTGGCATAGTTGTTTGGCTTTTTAAATTGTATTATAATTTGGAATGTTTTAATGTGGTTTTTATTGGATGGTTACAATGGAAAACTTAGTAAATATCATTTTTTTAAATAAAAAATAAGATAATATAGTCTTAAATACTTCACATAAAGCTAGGTTTTCAGTCCCTGGGTCACATTATATAAGCCTCATAAACACCAGTATCTTAAGAGCAAATGACAAGTTAGTTGTGGCCAAGGAAGAAGGGGCCTCTTCCAGCCCACAGCAGAAATACTGAGCAAAATGAAGGCTCCAAATTGGTCTAAAAACAAGACCAGGCATCTACTAAGGTAACTCTTCCCCTTTACTTACTGGTTTGTGGCAGGAGTGGGCATTTGTGGAGGGGAGTAAAAAAAGGACAACCAGGACATTCCAGGATCAAATCAGAAATTGGGACGGCTTCTGAAATTCTGAGATTGCCCCTAGAAAATGGGACACTTGAAGAGACATGTGTACTATGGCCAGTCTGGTTTGATTGCTTTTTGGTGCAGCAAAAGAAAGAAAACAGGAACTTTTGAACAGTGTGGTAGTTTTATTTCAACCGTGCTTTAAAGCAGGGGTTGGCAACCTAAGGCCCATGGACCCACACTGCCCGCTAGGGGACCCTCGCCGCCTGCTTAGTCGGCTCCCGTGTGCCATGCTAAACTGGCGCAGAGCAGAGCGGGGACCGCCTTCTGCGACGCTGGCCGGCTTCCCATTGGCTGCAGGAAGCTCCTGCAGCCAATGGGAATAATAATAATAATAATAATAATAATAATAATAATAATAATAAATTATTTGTACCCCGCCCATCTGGCTGGGTTTCCCCAGCCACTCTGGGCGGCTTCCATAGAAACCAAAAAATACTAAAATATCACACATTAAAAACTTCCCAGAACAGGGCAAGCCTCCTCCGCACCGGAAGGAGCGCTGGAAATAGCATTTGTGCATGCGTGCGCACTCTGGCCCAAGCCACAAAACCTTTGCCGACCCCTGCTTTTTAAGCGACATGTGAACCAGACCTATGGAAAAGCAATGAAGTTCTTAACATGATTTCCATATTCATATGCAATTCATTCTTCTGACTCACTGTAGTTTTGTAGGTGGAATTATAACTCTGGAAATATATATGACTGTAAGATGTATGCGCAGTTGGTGGAAAAGAAAAAAATTACTTGCAGGGCCATTCTTTTATAACCAGGGGGGTTTGGTTAAGCACACGAGCCCTGAGAGGGGAGCTACGCATGACCTGGGCAAACACATTCACAAAACCGTATCTATTGAGGTGACACGAATGAAAGAACAGGCATTTGAAGAGAGTTAGCTATCAAAGGTGGGACGTGGGTGGCACTGTGGTCTAAACCACAGAGCCTAGGACTTGCCGATCAGAAGGTTGGCGGTTTGAATCCCCGCGACGGGGTGAGCTCCCGTTGCTCGGTCCCTGCTCCTGCCAACCTAGCAGTTCGAAAGCACGTCAAAGTGCAAGTAGATAAATAGGTACCGCTCCAGCGGGAAGGTAAACGGTGTTTCTGTGTGCTGCTCTGGTTTCGCCAGAAGCAGCTTAGTCATGCTGGCCACAGAAGCTGTACGCTGGCTCCCTCAGCCAATAAAGCAAGATGAGCGCCCCAACCCCAGAGTCGGTCACGACTGGACCTAATGGTCAGGGGTCTCATTACCTTTACCTTAGCTATCAAAGGAAAGGGAAATGTGTCCTTGGCTGCCAGTTAAGCAATGAAAGTGAAATTCTTCACCTAAACTGGGCCAGACAGCTTCTACACCTCAGTTTCTTGTGGGCTGCAAAACGGCAAGTAGAGGGGCAATAAACTAATTGTAGACAGTGGACACCCGGGTTGCGAATGTGATCCATGCGGGATGCACGTTCGCAACTCGAAGCGTTCGCAACCCGCAGCGGTGCACCTGCGCGGGTTGCGATACAGCGCTTCTGCGCATGCGCAAAGCGCGATTTAGCACTTCTGCACATGTGCGACCGCCGAAACCCGGAAGTAACCCGTTTCAGTACTGCCGGGTTTCGGTGGTCCGTAACCCAAGAAAACGCAACTTGAAGTGTCTGTAACTCGAGGTATGACTGTATGTGGCTTGGTGACAAAGTCCAAGGAAAAATGGCAGACTCTGACTTGTATCCAGTCTTAAGTCATACTTGACAGTGGACCTATTGAAATTAATGAGCATGCCTAACTAAGGATCATTCATTTCAACAGGCCAACTGTGAATAAAACTTAGTTGGATGCAGTCCCTCTGTATATGCATCCATCTTCCAATAAAATGCAAATGAAATGGAAAAGTAAAATCCCAGAAATAGTTTTAGCACTAGAATTCTAAGTTTTACAATTATATCATCACATATATAATAAAAAAACTGACTATGCATTTTAGAATCAAAATGACTAGATATAAAAAGACACTTGCTACTGCCTACCGTTAGTGTCTGGTCATCCCCGGCATTTGACTGCATGAGTGGAAAGGAAAAAGAAAAGACAAAACAAAAGAGTAAAATGGATGGTAAAGCATGCCAATGTTTTCAAAAGAAAGTGTTAAACAAAGTGTCAAGACAGCACAATAATTTCTCTCTCTCCCTAGAAATGCTAACATACATTCTCTAGAAAAGAGTCACATCTCAGTGTCATGCAACTCTAGACATTTATTCTAGACACATATGCATCTGAATCATTCATCTATGTAAATAAAGCACCTCAGAGTAATCCTGCTGTAAGAAGAATGGCTTGAAGAAATAAGGATGATTGCCTTGACATTTTGAAACAGAGACTACATACCTACTATACCTGTAAATTGATATTTAGGACCAATGAGGACTTCCCTTAAAATGTAACTCTCTTCAGAGAAGTAATGGTTTGGACAGTGGAAACCAGTCCCACATCCCAATCCCCAACAACTTGCAGGATTCCCATGGATGTTATTTACAAATTTATTTAAGTGCACATAACTGTATCTACACAATTAATTCCATGTCCCCTCACATCTAGCTTGGCCTTTACAGGAAAAGTATAATAAATAAATAATGGGACGCGAGTGGTGCTGTGGGTTAAACCACAGAGCCTAGGACTTGCCGATCAGAAGGTCGGCGGTTCGAATCCCCGCGACGGGGTGAGCTCCTGTTGCTCGGTCCCTGCTCCTGCCAACCCAGCAGTTCGAAAGCACGTCAAAGTGCAAGTAGATAAATAGGAACCGCTCCGGCGGGAAGGTAAACGGCATTTCTGTGCGCTGCTCTGGTTTGCCGGAAGCGGCTTAGTCATGCTGGCCACATGACCTGGAAGCTGTACGCCGGCTCCCTCGGCCAATAAAGCGAGATGAGCGCCGCAACCCCAGAGTCGGCCACAACTGGACCTAATGGTCAGGGGTCCCTTTACCTTTTATAATAAATGATAATAGATCGAAAAAGTTCCTCTTTAACCAGGCCTTTGCCTGATTGACATCTAATGCATGTTGGGTGCACAGAGTAGGAGGAGGAAACCGGGCAGCAATTTCTGGTTTGCCTCTGGTGGCAAAATGTCCATGGCTGGCCCTGCTCCAGAGATGCCCGAACTGTTCAAAGATACTTTAATAAGCACATTCCTGGTATTTCAAGCCACAAGCTATTAGGGAAGCCAGCCACGACCCAATTTGTAAGTTTTAGTGATGCAAAACATTGCAGAGTGTGCTGTACACTGAACGTACTATGCAATAATACACATGATATAAAGTAAGAGAACCCACAATTTATAAAACAGAATTTCCATCTCAGGCCAATAGATACAGCTCGTTTGTAGTTGACCTCAGAAGGAGAACCACTGGCAGAAGATAAAAAGCAAGCTGAACTTTCCTATATTCACTTTGATCCAGTTTTTTTGAAGAATGAACTCTGATATTTAGGGAATTGTTGGGATGTGGGCTAAAAAGAAATCAATTATGGGAGGTTCCACAGTTCAGCAGTAGAGGGCACAACAGAGTTCCAACTTCAATCTGCAGAAACTCTAGATCAGGCCTGGCCAAACTTGGTCCTCCAACTGTTTTGGGACTACAATTCCCATCATCCCTGACCCCTGGTCCTGTTAGCTAGGGATGATGGGAGTTGTAGTCCCAAAACTGCTGGAGAGCCATGCCTGCTCTAGATGAAGAGTTTAGATGTCTAGATAGCAGGACTAAGGTCTCCAACCTAAGGAAGACTTTGCTTAAAGCCCCATAGAAGCTACATGTAAATTGTGGTAGACGATGTGGTAGGCTAGATGAGAAAACTTCCCCTTCCTCTTTTTTTAACTTATTACACCAAGGAAAAGTCAACTGGGGTCAAAATGGAAAAGGGTTCTTCTGTTATAGAAGCACAGGTTATTTTCTTCACAAGCTTATCTGCAGATACAATTTACCATCCTTCCAAATCGCTACTGTAAGTGGTGCTTTTGTCCTACAGCTTCCTGGGCTCCAATCAAGTGTTGATGACTTCAACCCACTACCCAACTATTGTTGTTGTTGTATAGTCATTTAGTCATGTCTGACTCTTCGTGACCCCATGGACCAGAGCACGCCTTCCACTGCCTCCCGCAGTTTGGTCAAACTCATGTTGGTAGCTTAGAGAACACTGTCCAAACATCTCGTCCTCTGTCGTCCCCTTCTCATTGTGCCCTCCATCTTTCCTAACACCAGGGTCTTTTCCAGGGAGTCTTCTCTTCTCAAGAGGTGGTCAAAGTATTGGAGCCTCAGCTTCACGATCTGTCCTTCTAGTGAGCACTCAGGGCTGATTTTCTTCAGAATGGAGAGGTTTGATCTTCTTGCAGTCCATAGGACTCTCAAGAGTCTCCTCCAGCACCATAATTCAAAAGCATCATTTCTTCGGCGCTCAGCCTTCTTTATGGTTCAGCTTTCACTTCCATACATCACTACTGGGAAATATCTATATCTATATATCTATATCTATCTGCCCTGGAAGCAGATTTCTCCTAATTTCTCCAAAAGGAGTAAAGGGAAGGAGACAGAGGACAATAATGGAAAAGACCAAGGTATGAGTGCCTACCTTCCACTTTCTCTGGGCTTCCTCCTTGTTCTTTCAGCTAGCCTCTCCTGCCCCATCACAACTCTCCTTACCAGTCAGCCCATTCCACTCCATTCCTTGCTCTGTTTGCATTTCCAAGTGATTCAGCACTTCAGGGCTGCTGATCCTGCTCAGTCCCCAATGGATTGTTTCGGGTTCCTCCCCATTAGATATCCACCCCACCCCCCAAGATTCCTTGTACTTCTGCAAATCTCTGGGTTCACCCAAACCTCACAGTACCTCCTCTCTTGTGTGTGGATGGAGCTGTTTTGTCTTACGTAAGGATCATCTCCCACCCCCTGAAATCTGAAAACAGGAGAAGCCAATGGAATCTGCCCAAGATGTCCCTGTTCCTCTCAGCCATGCCATTTTCCATGATGTTCAATTCCTGGTTTTCCATTTTTCCTTCCAGGCAGCATTCTGTGCCCACTGAGTCCTCAATGAGCTGTTTGGGAGGAAGGTGTTCCTAAAGATTTCTTTTTTTGCATTACTGCAAATCTTGGGGTTCTTCTGAGCCTCCTAACACCTTCTTCTTATGTGCAGGTGGTGCCATTTTGACTACATGATGATTGACACCTGTGCTCAGTGAAGGAGGAGTGATTTTCTCTGTACGTAATACTTTTCAGACCTATACAGTATTTGGATTTGGTACGAGATGGCAGCGGCAAACAGAGCTGTGCTATCATCATCATCATCATCATCATCAGAGACCAAGAGCGGGATGTCTGTTAGTGCAATGGGGCTTTCTGCACTCTTCTTCCCACCCCAGAGCGGGATGTCTGTTAGTGCAAAGGGGGACAGTTCTACCTGGCAAGCTGAAAAGCTTGTGCTGGCAGAACTATTGCCATAGTGCTATGATTCCCTCCAACACACACACACATTTCTTTTCAAAAAAGAGTTATTGGCACAGTATTCCAAAGTATTTTCAGAGTGGGAAACAACAGCAAAGCATAAAATCATTAAATATAAGTTGTGTGTATGTGTAGGATTGTAGCTGCAGGGTCTCTCGAGTTCCTAAGCAGATTTACTGAGAATCAGTGGGACAAATAGCTCCAAGTAAACAGATTTGGGACTGAGATGTTGGACGTGTAAGAATTGCCCCCAAACAGAGGCGAGACAATCAGTATAGAAGTCAAATAAATTATGCAGCAAGGGTGCAACCTGACTTGTTGAACACGATCTTTAGTACTGTCTAACACAGTACTAACTCATATTACATCCTTGTGACGATTATTCAGAAAGACAGCATTGCCGCTACCATGAGAATGCACAATATGGGCAACTCGCTTGCCAGTTAATCAGAACAAAACAGCACAAAACCTGAACAGCAAGTTCTTCATTACAGATAAAGCGTTCAGCACCTACTGGGGACTGAAGCATTGTCTCTTCTAATTATTCCTGGCACTTTACCTGTATGACTGTGATCTTCCAAACACAAAGAGAAAACGGTCTCTTAACCTTCATCTCTGGTATCAAGCTATTCTAAGTTAACGGGCACATGGTGACCTGACCTGTTGTGGAGGGCAAACGTCTCTCTCTCCCTGCCTCATACAGGATGGAGATGATGCAACAACGTAGTACAAAGATTACTGCCTATTCTGACTAGCTGAACAAATATATGGACACATTTTTATTTGGTTTCAAACAGCACAATTAACATTCCAAAATACAAAAAAGTTTCCCAAATCATTTTCCTCATACAAGTTTCAAAGGAATGTATATTCTAAGCCCAGTCTTTTTGGTGTTTAATTTTGCTACCAAAATGTCCAAGGTAAATTATCTCCTCAGAAAGAGATCTGTTGGTGGTCTTGGGAGGTCAGATCCTTTAGTAACATTTGACAGACATGGAGTCTTCAGAAAGTTGCATTGTTTGACCAAGCCCCTCAACCTTCTGCTGCGGTAGGTAACCTTTTCAGACAAAAATTCTAGATTCTATTATATTCACCCCTCTAATGGAGATCTAGTGTTCAGCTTCTAGTATCTTACCACTTCCAATATTACTGCTGCCAGGAGAAGTATCAATGAGCCATCGTGTATAATCAATATTGCTTTGCTGTCATATAATGAGAGATGTGCTAAATATACATTAGTGGGGTTATGTGCGGAACAACTTCTGAAATCTCCCCAAAAACTTTACCAGAAAAACTTTACAACCCCACCACATTAATATTAGAGAGCCTCCATATTATAACGCTGCCAACATAATGATGCTGAAGATCAGTTCATATAATGCACCCTTACTAGGATGAGATGGCAACTATGTTCAACCTTGAGTATGGACTCTTTTAATTCTAGCCAACATTGTTTTAAGTGGCTGGTTGCTTGTCCCAGATGGTATCCCACCTCAGGTCTTTGAGGTCTCCCACCCAGATCTGATTCCCACACTTCTCTGAATCAGGATTTGGGCAAAGCTGTTCTTACAAGATGGAATATGATTTCATGCAATTTTGCAAACCTTCTAAGCAAAGTTTCTCCTAAGTTGACAAAAAATATAGAGGAGGTTTACTTGTCCGAACAAGTGTTTGGTAGGTAAGGACTAAAGTCTCTAAGAGCAAATATATTATAAGCTCAAAAGGGCTTGTGGGAGTAACAATCTTTAAACCTTATTATAACCTATTAAGGTAGCCAAATAAAGCACATTGCATTTTGGTATGAGTCCAAAAAACCTAGTTAGCATCACACTTCTTTCTTTGTTCAGCCCAGGCTGGGATGAAATCACTCCTACTATTCAAAATATGACAAAATTAAGAGCTGAAGCCACTAAATAATAATAAAAATGGCTGTGATCCATCTCTCTCTCTCTCTCTCTCTCTCTCTCTCTCTCCACACACACACATATTTTAAAAACCCAACAACAATAGAAGTCCTCATTTTCTTTATAAAATAAAATGTCCTGCTAGTTTTTACAGCATTGCTATCTTGTCATGCTGTGTGATTCTTCCACTGGAAAAGTTGTTGAGATGCCCTTTTCAAAGAATTGCTATGAATAAATGATTCCCCACAAGTACCACTTCAAATGAAATATTTGCTGTCATTTTAAGTATACTTGCTTGAAATCATTGAGAGAATCAAATATGCTTGTGTACACCATGCACCCAAAATTACATTTAAGGATACGTAAGCTGGACCATAAAGAAGGCTGATCGCGAAGAATTGATGCTTTTGAATTATGGTGCTGGAGGAGACTCTTGAGAGTCCCATGGACTGCAAGGAGATCAAACCTATCCATTCTGAAGGAAATCAGCCCTGAGTGCTCACTGGAAGGACAGATCCTGAAGCTGAGGCTCCAATACTTTGGCCACCTCATGAGAATAGAAGTCTCCCTGGAAAAGACCCTAATGTTAGGAAAGATGGAGGGCACAAGGAGAAGGGGAAGACAGAGGACGAGATGGTTGGACAGTGTTCTCGAAGCTACCAGCATGACTTTTACCAAACTGCAGGAGGCAGTGGAAGACAGGAGTGCCTGGCGTGCTCTGGTCCATGGGGTCACGAAGAGTCGGACACGACTAAACGATTAAACAACAACAACACAGTCTAAAAAACAACAACCCCCATTAAAAATAACAATTATTCAGCAATGCACAATGTTTTGGGAAATTATATAATGTAAATCAATGAGTATGCTATTTAGGCTAAAAGAAGACAAAAAAACAAAACAAAAAAACCGCACTAGTTCATTCAAGCCTTGAGGGGCTGTTGCTTAATTTCAAAATCCATCGTCTAATTTCATGTCCATATTCCAAGAAATGACTCACACAATGTTTACCCTTTGGAATCATTCAGTAAATCACTAACAATGCTATAGACATCATTCAGTGTCCATGCAAAAAGAATCTATGTAAGTCAAACTACAAGGATGCTCAAAATAAGAATAGAGGAGCATCTGGGTAACATTAGGAACCAGGAGATTGGCACCCTTTTGGTGAGTCATTTCTTGGAATATGGATATGACATTAAAAACTTTCAGTTCTGGGCAGTGGAACAAGTTTATTCAGCAAATGAAAAAAAAATCTACTTAATAAAGAACTACAATAAACTCACATTTATAAGTAATATGATTAGAACGTCCAAATCACTCTTGCCAAATGTACTTTATGGCTGGCTATCCAGCTGTGTTGCGCACACAGACACACACACAAAGATAAGTAGAATTTGGCACGAAATCAAACTAATCTCATACATCTGCCTTTCTCTTGATCTACAGCACATGTGGAACACAACTTTCCCTAGCACTGTGATGCATCAAGTTCAGAGGGGACCCATGGCCAGCAGTTGCTATCCTGATCCAGAATGTCTCTACTCGAGACCTCACCTCATCTTTCACCTCTCTCTCCATTGCGCTATAGCTCTTGTCCTCTGCAAACTTTCCCAGCTTTAGAACTGGTTCTAAATATGCATTCTTTGGTTTAAAAAAACAAAAAAAGGAAAAGAGCGGAGATAAAAGATAGAAGAACCTGAATAAAAATACCCTCCCCCATCTATATTTTATTGCTTCCTCAACACCTCCCTTTCCATGGAGGCGCAGATTGCAGCTATAACAAAGGCGGCATTTTTTCATTTCCACCAAGCTAAGCAGTTTCCTCCTTACCTCTCTTGCCCTGACCTAGCCACTGTGATCCACGCAACGGTCACCTCCAGATTGGATTATTGTAACTCACTCTACGTGGGGCTGCCCTTGAGACTGACCCAGAAACTCCAGCGGGTGTCCTCGCCACGGGATCACATTCACCCGGTGCTATACCAGCTGCACTGGCTCCCGGTGGAGTACAGGATCAGGTTTAATGTGCTGGTTTTATCCTTTAAAGCCCTATACAGCCCAGGACCCTCGTACCTATGGGACTGCCTCTCCTGGTATGTCCCACGGAGGACTTACGGTCTTCAAACCAAAACATCGTGGAGATCCCGGGCCACAACCAGAGCCAGGGCTTTTTCGGCTGTGGCCCTGATCTGGTGGAACGCTCTGTCACAAGAGACTAGGGCCCTGCAGGACTTGATATCTTTCTGTAGGGCCTGCAAGACAGAGCTGTTCCACCAAGCCTTTGGCCAAGGCACAGGACGGCAGAGGACGAGATGGTTGGACAGTGTTCTCGAAGCTACCAACATGAGTTTGACCAAACTGCAGGAGGCAGTGGAAGACAGGAGTGCCTGGCGTGCTCTGGTCCATGGGATCACGAAGAGTCGGACGCGACTAAATGACTAAACAACAACAACAACATCATCAAAACTGATCTAGTGAAAATACATTTTGCAAAGATATTTTGTCCTGGAGTCTTTAAGAGATTAACCGCTTTCTCATTTACCATTTATATGGTGGAATTCAACATAGGAACTAAGTAGGGTACGCATGCAGGGGGGAAAGTCCATGCTCCCGCCCCCACTGTGGGCCCCCTCCAGAGCAGATTTAGGGAATGAAAGGAGGCATTGAAGGGAAATCCCATTGCAGCAACGGACCTCATTCCTCCCCTGCTACAACTTAGATGAATTCTGCTCATAGAGAAATCATAGAACATAACTAATTTCAATAATAGTACAATACCTGCTACCTGCTGTGGAGTATAGGGCTTTTTGCTCAGGTGCTCAGGTGCTCAGGTCCAGGGTCCCATGCTAACAGCACTCATAAAATCTTCTATGTAATAAAGGGGTAGTTCAGCCTGACACAAATATGCACCAGCCAAAATGCAACATCAAGGAGCTTGAAAGGTTTTGATGTTGTTGCGTGACGAATAGCACATAACAACAGAACCAGGCTGCAAAATAAAATTATTAAGCTATTGGGTTGACCTTGGCTGTTCAAATAAGAGGCAGAGCATTTTACAATGCCCTTTGCATACTTCTCCAATATATCAAGTTAATGGTGGCACAGTATTTCTGTCTAGAGAAATTTAGATCTAGACGGCACACACATCCATTTTTGTGTGTGTGACATTTGTACTCTTTAGAGGACAGAACATTCTTGTCCCATTTCAAAGGGATTTGTGGAGTCAGTCAGGGGCAGTATTTAGAAAATATCTACCCAAGTGTTTAAATTAATAAGCATCCTTGACTGAGAGAAGACGTCCCCTACCCGTGTCCAAGGAGGTTTAAAAACATGTGCTTAAGTGCTGCCAGCATCTAAGAACTACACATTCATGTGAAACCATGTTTTATTACCAGAGATGATCTTATCTGGAACCAACATTATTAAGTGACATCTCTGGAACTCACCTAAATAGAAAGAGTATTACACCAATGGTGTATATCACAAACCCCTTTTTGACATTGTCACCCACTCTACAATAGATAGAAGACATGAAACATATCTGGGAACACTTCCTTTACAACACATTGCCTCCCCTCTGACCTCCCAGGAACCCCATACCAGAGATATGCTGCAGTAAAGACATGTGAATTCTGTCCCCCCCCCAATTATTGGGCAAACAACTAATATCTTATTTCCTCACCATCAAAAACAGGATTCCTTATCTTGTTCTCAGATGAGAAGGATTATAATGGGCACAGAACAATCTCCACGGAGAAAGATCAGGAGAGTTTGCACATGAACATGCTTGTGTAGAATGCATGCACACCATAGCTGAGACATCTAGACTTACAGAGCGATAGTTTAATTGTGCCTGCCTGCAGCTAGCAGCAGAGACTACCACTGGTGACTGGCAGTGGCCACCGGGACCACATAACACCAGTTCTGAGAGATCTGCATTGGCTCCCAGTATGTTTCCGAGCACAATTCCAAGTGTTGCTGCTGACCTTGAAAGCCCTAAACAGCCTCAGCCCAGTATACCTGAAGGAGCGTCTCCACTCCCACCATTCAGCCAGGACACCGGGGTCCATCTCCAAGGGCCTTCTGGCGGTTCCCTCATTGCGCGAAGTGAGGTTATAGGGAACCAGACAGAGGCCCTTCTCGGTAGTAGCGCCCGCTCCGTGGAATGCCCTCCCATCAGATGTCAAGGAAATAAGCAGCTATCTTATCTTTAAAAGACATCTGAAGGCAGCCCTGTTTCGGGAACTTTTTAATATTTAATGATGTATTGTTTTTAACACTCAATTAGGAGCCACCCAGAGTGGCTGGGGAAACTCAGCCAGATGGGCAGGGTATAAATAAATTATTATTATTATTATTATTATTATTATTATTATTATTATTATTATCCTACGGCATGCCACTGTCCTCCCCTCTGCTTGCTTCTACTCATCTTCTTTGGAGGGTTGAGCAGCTCTGTGGTCCAGATTTGGGGGGTGGGCGCAGCAGGGAAAATCTTCCTGCACTACACTTGATACTACTCTTCAGTGCTGCTAATGCAGTGGTTTAACTTCACCCCCAGAGATGCACCCCACTCGAAATAGACAGATGCCAACAACACAAGTGATCCCTAGATCATGCCTGCGTTGTGTGAAAATATGCCAGGACCGTGAAATCTGATGATGATGATGATGATGAGAATAATAATAATAATAATAATAATAATAATAATAATAATAAATTTTATTTATACCCCACCCTCCCCAGCCAGAGCCAGGCTCAGAGCGGCCAACACCAATAAAATCACAGTAAAAACATGATAGGGGAAAAAGAGAGGTGGAGGAGAGAAACAAACCAATTTCAAATATAGGTTAAAATGCAATTTAAAATGCAGCCTCATTTTAAAGTAGCTGATAAATCATAAGGGGAGGGAAATATAAGGGTCAGACCGAGTCTAAACCAAAGGCCAGGCAGAACAGCTCTGTCTTGCAGGCCCTGCGGAAAGATGTCAAGTCCCGCAGGGCCCTAGTCTCTTGTGACAGAGCGTTCCATCACATCGGGGCCAGTGCTGAAAAGGCCCTGGCCCTAGTTGAGACCAATCTAACCTCCTTGAGGCTTGGGACCTCCAAAGTGTTGTTATTTGTAGGCCTGCAGGAGTCATCGTGCTTTTGCAAGATTCAACAAAGAGAAGCGGCTATTGTTTTAAAAAGCTTAACTAGTTTTGGGGAGGACACGTCTAATCTTGAGATTCCTGGCAGAGCTGTTGTCTAAGGATTACTTTCTGAGAAACTGGAAATCGTTTGAAATCTCTTCCTGCCTTTGACAGAGAATGCCTTTCATTGTGCAGATAAGGAAGACTCACAATATCGATTGAGACCTATTTTTAGGAAGAGAGGGAGCAGGCGCACCTTGTTTCTGCAAAGAACTGAGATGGGTGAAGGTATATAGCCTCTATGGATGTTGGTGCCGTCAAAATAGTTTTTTTAAAAATAAATGTTCAGCCATTAACTGTTTATTGATATTAAATATTCAAGAATTAAATAAAAAAGCCACCCTTTCATTTTCCTTGCTCCTTCCTTTTTCTTGTGGCATCCTCTGTCTCTAACCAATCCTAACACTGATTATAAACCGGTACTTTAGTGCAAAGAGACAATCCAATGTATGGAGAACACACAGGAGAGAATAAATCTACTGCAATTCTATAGAACAGAGTATATAGACTCTCTACCAAAAAGGAGATAAACCAGGAACTGTAATTTAGGAGGGGATCTTAGTATTCGAGTATTGCATAAATGAAGTATTTCTAGTATCATCAGAAAACTACTATATCATCCATCAACTATCTATCATCTATCTATCTATCATCTATCTATCTATCTATCTATCTATCTATCTATCTATCTATCTATCTATCAATCATCTATCTATCTATCATCTATCTATCTATCTATCTATCTATCTATCTATCTATCTATCATCTGTCTATCTATCTATCTATCATCTATCCTGGTTTCACAGTGAAATCCTATGCATATTTATTCAAAAGTCTATTCTATAAAGCACACATCAGGAAAGAGTTCATAAAATTGTAAGCTACAATCTTACACGTCTGCTCAGAAGCTCCATGGAATTAAATGGTGCTTATTCTAAGGTGAATGTGCACAGGGTCCCAGGCTTAAACAGTTCAAGTTCATAATGTCGATTTACCCTAAAATATGTCAACATATAAGGGACGCGGGTGGCGTTGTGGGTTAAATCACCGAGCCTAGGACTTGCCGATCAGAAGGTTGGCGGTTCGAATCCTCGCGATGGGGTAAGCTCCCCGTTGCTCAGTCCCTGATCCTGCCAACCTAGCAGTTCGAAAGCACATCAAAGTGCAAGTAGATAAATAGATACCACTCCAGCGGGAAGGTAAACGGCGTTTCCGTGCGCTGCTCTGGTTCACCAGAAGCAGCTTGGTCATGCTGGCCACATGACGCGGAAGCTGTCTGTGGACAAACGCTGGCTCCCTCGGCCAATAAAGCGAGATGAGCACCGCAACCCCAGAGTCGGTCACGACTGGACCTAATGGTCAGGGGTCCCTTTACCTTTACCTTTATGTCAACATATAAGCAAACTTGCCAAGTTAGAATGCCAGGCTTTTGAGGAGCGGTAGCTGGATCAAGAGGCTCGCTTTGGAAGCTGTAAAGGTAAAGGTAAAGGGACCTCTGACCATCAGGTCCAGTTGCAGACGACTCTGGGGTTGTGGCGCTCATCTCGCTTTATTGGCCGAGGGAGCCGGCGTACAGCTTCTGGGTCATGTGGCCAGCATGACTAAGCTGCTTCTGGTGAACCAGAGCAGCGCATGGAAATGCTGTTTACCTTCCCACCGGAGTGGTACCTATTTACCTACTTGCAGTTTGACGTGCTTTCAAACTGCTAAGTGGGCAGGAGCAGGGACCAAGCAAAGGGAGCTCACCCCATCATGGGGATTCGAACATGGGGATTCTGATCGGCAAGTCCTAGGCTCTGTGGTTTAACCTACAGTGCCACCTGCGTCCCTCTACAAGCATTATAGTGATGTGATATTAAGATCAACAACTTAAGAGTCTGAAGAGCTCACACCAGCCATGAACTTTTCTCAGTGTGGCACATTTCTGAGTCTCAGAACTCTTCCACCACCCATCAATGTATAACAGTGGTGGCATACCTCCAAGTCAGGCATCCCCAAACTCAGCCCTCCAGCTGTTTTAGGACTACAACTCCCATCATTCCTAGCTAACAGGACCAGTGGTCAGGGATGATGGGAACTGTAGTCCCAAAACACTGGAGGGCTGAGTTTGGGGGTGCCTGCCCTAAGTTGTAAGGACAAGTCAATATTTCAATTCTGATTTTGATTGTTCATTCCAATTTCACAGAGGATAGCAAATGCCTTCAAGGGGCAATGCAATCTATGTTTAAGCCACTGCGCTCCCCCATCTTGATTTAGAGCAGTACATTATCTGTACCATGCCACGATATCATGTCAACGATAACTGACACTCATACAAAGAACAATATAGTTATAAAATCACACAGAAAGATTCAACAGAACTTAATTGCTTCTTTTCCAGCCAACTATATACGTAAGGCAATCACATGACTCCATTTTAGACTTGCCAGCTTTTGTGGCTCGCAGACTATGCCCTCTGATGGAACATACAATTTTTGGATGCTAGTTCTTTTTCTTTCGTTCTCTTTACAAATTTTAATTGGAAGACCTTTCTGGCACAATGATAGACAATTGGTAAAAAACAGTTCAGGAAACAGCCCTCCTTGAGAGACAGTAACAAATAACCTATGGTTGACATGTAGACAATTCAAGAAAGACGGCTTTATCCTGATGTGGTTTAATTTCATGACATAATGCTAGCATTCCAGAAAACGAACAATCCCCATCATCAACATTTGGCTCAATCTGGTTTATCATTTTTTAACAACAACAACAACAACTATTATCTCTACTTTGAACCCACCTCCCACATCAATGTGCCAACACTTTATAATGTTTCATTGGTGACATAAGAGGAAAAATGACTATTATTCATACTTAATCTAAGCACAACCACAATGGTTCCTGATTGGGTATTTAGCTAGCATGCTAGTTCTGAAAATGGTAGCAGATGTTCACTGATTAACTTCCATTTTCCTTGAGATTCTGCAACTGTAAATGCCATTTAGGTCATGCCCACATTTCTTGTACTCGGTCTTTTATCACAATTTAGCACTGTGCTTTATCTGAAATTGTCCAATATTTCATATTTAGGCCTTTTGTGTAATAATGTGTTTTCTCAGTGTATTGCCTTATGCCAATATAATTATGAACATTATTCACAGATTCCTTTAAAAAGATCCCTTTGCACCAACAGTAAGCATCCATTTTCATAAATCAGCTTTCTTTACTCAGTTTAACTGGGTAATCTAAAAGGGTCCAACTTATCTTCACCTTAATTGTGGACGAAATGGTCATTTATTCAGCAGTGATCTGTACTTGTAGGAAATTACTGACTGCTCTATTTTATTTTATTTTATTTTGCAAGTGGAGCACCTAACATGAGTGCCACAGTTGTGTTTTTGATATATAAAATAGTATTGTGCATCAGTCCCAACTCTGCTGTTGTATGAATCTTGCTTCAGCAATGACTTCTGAGATAGCAAGGTGCTCTCCATGGTACTGAAGAAAATACCTTCCTTTTCATTAAAACCAGAGTTTGGCTGGAACAACCTGTGTACTTCTGGCAAACATTTTTAATAGTACTGGATACCCTCCCCCACATTTTGAACACTTCTTTTTTATTGAATACCCTTCCCCATTTTTAAAATATCTGGGGACTGTGTCAAAAACGAGTGAAACTGTTCTATACAGAACGAATAACACATATTGGGATAATTTGTGCTATTTTCCCCCTCAAGCCTAAATACAAATCACTTGCTCAACCTGTGCTAAGATGATCCTTGAAGATTATTTTGGAGCATATCTACTTAAGCCAGCAAAGAAAACGAAAGTACTTTCAGATCTGTAGATCCGTTGCCAGGGTTTCTAAGGTAAAATTTCATTTTATGGAAAGATTTCATTCAGAACACATACTAGGCTGCATAATATTAGGTTTGCAAACCACAAGCAAAAATTTATTTTGTCAAGCCAAGCAAGATGGAATTTAAAAGCTATTTTTAATATATATATATATATATATATATATATATATATATATATATATATATAATATAAACTTGTTGGTTTATCTCTTCTGCACTACAACATAAATCAATGTGCAAGTAATTTTAGCCTGAGCAATCCCTGGTCACAGAAATAATCCTGAAATGAGACAAGTCTCCATAACCGGCATAAGGAATTTAACCTAAGCATTTAGTCACTAGCAGTGACATAAGGAGTTCTGTGAACACCTGTTCTGCTCTCTGTCCTTGCCTGATGATTCTGGCACTTCGCTCCCATTGGTTAGTTCCTTAGCCTGCAAGAAGACTCTTTAAAACAGGCATAGGCTAACTCAGCACTCCACATGTTTTGGGACTACAACTCCCATCATCCCTGACCACTGGTCCGGTTAGCTAGGGATGATGGGAGTTGTAGTCCCAAAACATCTGGAGGGCGAGTTTGCCTATGCCTGCTTTAAAACCTTTGGTTTGTTCTTCAGGATAAAACCATAACTGGAGGAGGAAGATTCCATGCTACAGAAATTTCTGAAGTTATAGTATAAAAAGAAACTAAACGCACACATTTGTCAAAGTTAAAAATGATGCATTCAGAATGCCAGGCAGCACTCTGAGCAGCTTAAGTGTTTATATCCATATTTGGCTTTACACCATCCATTATTAATGTCATATTTCCTATTAAAAGTGCACACATGGCTTTAGAGCTGTCAAGGTTCCAGTCTTAAAGGGTATCCTAGCATTTCTGTGCTCTGATGCCCTTTCTGCTTACTGAATGCCAGGTAAAGGGAACCCTGACCATTAGGTCCAGTCGTGGCCGACTCTGGGGTTGTGGTGCTCATCTCGCTTTATTGGCCGAGGGAGCTGGCGTACAGCTTCCGGGTCATGTGGCCAGCATGACTAAGCCGCTTCTGGCGAACCAGAGCAGCGCACGGAAACGCCGTTTACCTTCCCACCGGAGCGGTACCTATTTATCTACATGCACTTTGACATGCTTTTGAACTGCTAGGTTGGCAGGAGCAGGGACCGAGCAACGGGAACTCACCCTGTCATGGGGATTCAAACCGCCAACCTTCTGATCGGCAAGTCCTAGGCTCTGTGGTTTAACCCACAGCGCCACCCGTGTCCCAGTACTGAATGCTTCAAGCATCAAATAAGCATGTTAACGTAAAACCACCAAACACATGAAGAATGGAATCCAATGCTGATGTTCCATTGCTGCCTTTCTTCCAGAAGATGCTTCCACAAGCGTATGGGCATGTGTGTGCTCCCTTCCCTTTATACTAGCTTCCCTGCAATTCTGGAGGGTTCCCGAACCCTCTGAAACAGACTTTCAGGGAGTGGAGTAGGTTGCAGCAGGAAGGAGTAATTGGCAAAAAAATTAAAAATGCTTCCCCTCCTCTTGTATCAGCAAAGGTGTCCACTGGATCAAAAGCCATAGTGTGAAGAAAACATTTTCATATAATAATAATAATAATAATAATAATAATAATAATAATATAAACTGCCCATCTCGCTGGGTTTCCCCAGCCACTCTGGGTGGCTCCCAACAGAATATTAAAAACACGATAAAACATCAAACATTAAAAGCTTCCCTAAACAGGGCTGCCTTCAGATGTCTTCTAAAAGTTGTATAGTTCTTTATCTCCTTGACATCTGATGGGAGGGCGTTCCACAGGGCGGGTGCCACTACCGGTGAAGGCCCTCTGCCTGGTTCCCTGTAACCTCACTTCTCGCAGGGAGGGAACCGCCAGAAGGCCCTCGGAGCTGGATCTCAGTGTCCAGGCAGAATGATGGGGGTGGAGACGCTCCACCCCTCTGGGTTATTATTTTTTAAAATACTAGTTTACATAAATAGGATTGACTTCCAACCTTTTCAGAACTTACAACTTCATTTTTTAAATGAGTAAACACTCCCAACAGCTTGCTGACAAACCTAAAAAACCTCTGGGCCAACTCTTAGAACATTAAAAACTTGCTTACAGAATCATGGAAATGTAGAGCAGGAAGGAATCACAAGTGTTATCAAGTGCAGGAATCTTTGCCCCCATCATTTTGTGTGTTTTGGTTGGTTCTAATGAAGTATTTATTAGATACAACAAAGGTCCGTATAGTTCAAGCTATGGTTTTCCCAGTAGTGATGTATGGAAGTGAGAGCTGGACCATAAAGAAGGCTGATCACCGAAGAATTGATGCTTTTGAATTATGGTGCTGGAGGAGACTCTTGAGAGTCCCATGGATTGCAAGAAGATCAAACTGATCCATTCTTAAGGAAATCAGCTCTCTCTCTTTTTTTAAAAAAAGATATTTATTGAAGTTTTCAAATTTAATACAATAAAAAAGAATCAAAAAGAAAAAAGCAAAAAAATTTAAAAACACATAAAGTTCACAATACTTATTTTCCAATAACATATTTCCCTGACCTCCTCATACCTCCCCTTCTTGTATTCCAATTCCAATTGTTAGTTCAGCAAATCCTTATCCATAATTTTTACCTATTTCTATATCCCCTTTCCCCCCCCCCTTCCATATTGCTCACAACATTACAGCTAAAAACCCCTTAATTTCTTTCCAACATCATTCAATCAGCTCTGGACAGTGTTCTCGAAGCTACCAGCATGAGTTTGACGAAACTGCGGGAGGCAGTAGAAGACAGGAGTGCCTGGCGTGCTCTGGTCCATGGGGTCACGAAGAGTCGGACACGACTAAATGACTAAACAACAACAACAATAAAGTATTGCCTGATCACAGCATAGACATCCAATTATTATTTTTATGACTTCCTTTGGGTTTTTGTATAACTTGGAAAAATGTCAATTTAGCCATTCCAGAATAGAATCCTAGACCTGGAGAAAGATGATTCCTAATACCTAGAGAGAAGATGTCACCCTTTGAAGGGTTTATTGACTTTTTATCTAATCACCGCCTAAGATTACTCTCTGGTTTTGCTAATATAAAAACCACCATGTTACTCTTTACTTCTGTTCTCTGCACAGTAGAGAAACTGTGCAGACTGGAGGCAGATCTGGGTAACTGCTGTATTCTATATTTTCAAGAATAGGAAAACCACCATTTTGTATTTCCTCATCCCAGCAATCCAAGGTGTAATCTGAAACCTACATAACACCTAGCAGACACTAATCCAATCAAGTATACTGCATCTTCCTGCACACCATCTTAAGACCTTGACTGAAAATTCTTCTGAGCTTTAAAAAACAATTTAAAAAACTTCCCACCAATCATATGGATTTTTTTTTTGCATGCTGAAATTGTTTTAATACTAATTTCAATATAGCATTTGATAATTTTATCTTTTTGAGTGAGCTGCCCAGAACCCTGTTTTCGTTTTTTTAAAAAATATATTTATTGAAATTTTCAACTTTAATACATTAAAAAAGAATCAAAAAAGGAAAAACAAAAAGGTTTAAAAACACATAAAGTTCACAATCCTTATTTTTCTATAACATATTTCCCTGACTTCCCCACACCTCCCCTTCTTATATTCCAATTCAAAATGTTAGTTCAGCAAGTTCTTATCCCTAATTTTAACCTTTTTCTATTTAGTTCATTTTAAAAAATCAATTTTGCCTTATTCAAACTTAAACACAATACTTATGCATCAATACTCGTTCTTAAACCATTTTTCTAACGTCGACCCAATTTCCCTTCCACGAATTCCCCAATTTTCATACAAATAACAAAATAAAATAAAAATAAAACAGATTGTAATTATACACCCTTTGGATTCCCAAACTCCACCCACCCCTTTCCCGGTTTCAATCCCCAACAAATGTCCATCAGTCTTAGTCTACTATCAGCCTGGAGATCTCACGTCCGAGGCTCTTAATTCTTTCTCAATTCCTCTCTGCCAGTTTTTTTTATAGTCCTTAATATTAAACACCAGATCTCGGAGAAGCTCTGGCCCAACGGGATCCATGTTTCTTCCAGCCAGACCTCCATACTTAAAAGTGGAGCCCGAATCATGTTTCTTATTCCTTTCAAGTCCAAATGTCCCCAAAGCTCCAACTTCCACCTTAAGCAAATTTGTAATCCTTGGGTCTTCAGATCTCCACATGAGGAGATCTCTCCATTCTTCAATCTCCAATTCAAACCAGATTTTCGACATCAAGTTCTTATTTTCCTTTGTAGCCATCATGTCAGGCCTCTGGCTCTCCTTTATCATCTGCAAAGTTACAGCTCCTCCTTCCTTTTCCTCAGGAACAACATATATCTCCTTCTCCACACTCTCAAAGCTCTCAAGTTTCTCTTTTTGTCCAGCTGCATGGGCTTCCTGAGTCAAATCCTTATCAAATTCAGTGATGTTATTTACTGTTAAGTTCAGAGTTGCAACATTTGTAGCCAAAACATCAATTTGGCCTTGTAACTTTCCCAAGAGAACAAAAACTTTGTCCAACCCAGCCTGAATTTTCCCTCCTCCAGCCATTCTTGTAATGTCCCAAATCCCCCTCTAGAGGGATTTTGGTAACTTAATATTCCTTCCAATTCAAATCCAAAAATCAAGTTAGTTTGTAACAGTTCTTCCTTGTTTTCAACAAATTGTAACCAAATTGTAACAAATATAGCCAGCAGAAACAACAGAAACAAAGTTCTCTTTTCCCATCTTGACAGCTAAATTTGACAGCTGTCAAACTCTTCAATACCTCATCAGCAGGATCTCTCGCGGAGCACTCCCAGGTCCGGGGTGGCAGCACTTCAGCTCCCAAGATTAGCTCTTTATCCTCCAGTAAGATTACTTATATTGCCAAATAGTGAAATTAATGTCTTTTACCAAGTAAAAAAGAAAGGGTTCTCTCGACCTTAGTTAGCAGGTCCTTGCTTTAAATTATTTACAAGACGGGGAGACGGACTTCCTGTTTGCGCCTTCCCCGATCGTGCCTAATTAAAAAATAAATAAATAAAAAATTCTTTCCAATTTCCTTGCTACTCACAGGTTGTTGCTTTAAAGTCCAATTGTTCACAAAAAGAAGTCAGCGATCTCCGACCATGGCAATGCGGCTTCACTCCGCAGGAGAAGCAGTCGACTCTTAGCACCGCGCCGCTCACCCCATCCCCCGCTCCGAAGCCTTTAAAAAGGCTCCTTCACAGGTCGAGGGGGGCGCAAATGGTGCCCGCCGAGTCACCAGGTTCACAGGCTTCACCACCTGTGATTTTTGAGGGTCCCTGCGTCGCCGCAGCGGTCAAGACCCAATCCTGCGGAGCCGATTCCCTCCGGAGCTCGGAGGGAATCCGCCATTAGCCGATGGCGCTAACCCGGAAGTCCAGAACCCTGTTTTTGGGTGGCCAATATAAATACCATAGTAATTAGCATTTTCCTGTCCCTTGGGGGCTCTGCACAGATTGTGTGCTGGGGTGAGGAGTCAAGGCAGGTCCTTTACAGCACTGAACATGACTCTTCGCCCCCCATCCTTGTTGGCTTTTAAATGCCAGGAAAAGACTGCACTCTTTTTCTGAATTTGAAGGTATTTCCTTCCTTTTTGCTTGTTTTTGTTTGTTTGTTTGTTTGCTTTTGCTTACTGCTGATTAATTTAACCAACCAGCTAACTATTCATTATTATTATTTGCATATCATGTTCTTACCAATGTTTTCATCTTTATTTCAGATGTTTTGGTTGTGAGACGCCTTTCAAAAGGCAGGATAAAACAAAACAAAATCATCTGCATAAACAGCAGCCTGGGATCAAGATTGCCAACTAAACTTCAGAAATCTGCCGCTCTGCTTTGGAAACACAAGCCTTTGAGTTTGCTAGTTTCTAAAACCGGGTTAATTTTGGGCAGTGCAGGGAGAAATCAATGTTGTGATTTAGCTTTTTGATTGCTGATGACTTCTTAAGCTGGATTGCAGCGTTAACCACTGGCTTCTTTAAATAACGAAATCTGCTGTGAGACTGCATAGCTGTGCTTCCTTAATACCTGCTATGCATTAGGCAGAGAAGCTTTTGCTACCTAGCCACTGTTGCCAGCAATAGGAGGACTTAAGGCTCCAGGTTAGAAAGGTCAATCCTGTATTAGTAACATTGGCATTTCCATGATCACTATTTTCAGTGCCGCATGGAAATAATATTATTGGGCTCGCTGCAAAGTAAACAGATGTGAGGCACAACACAGACCGACCTCCCACCGACTCTGCAAGTTATCTGTCTATAGCAGCAGCACTAGATCTGTGGGCCAAGTTAGGCAAGGCACTTTTGTAAAATTAGCAAATTGTGTGGACAGCTGAATGGGACCTTTGCTTCCAATGCAAGCAGCAGATGTGGGGCCCTGATCTGGACTGCAGTCCAATGCGCTCTTACTATAGCCATGGGCTATAGTATATCAACAAAAAGGTGGGAAGTGCTTCACTGTCAACAAGAATCAGCTGGAAGGTCCACTGTTCTCTACCTAACAAAGAGGTTCCAAAACGGCTTACCTGCCTTATGCAACAAGCACAAAAAAAGCCTTCCAGATCCCATTGCTATGCAAAGATTCATGCTTTCTATTTTACATTCTATCTTGTCTTTTTATGCAGTGCAGAAGAACTTTTGCTATTCTCAATTGGCTTCTATAATTGCGTTTTGTTAAAAGCAATTATTGGGGTGAAAGTGAGAGACTGATAAGGGACTAAGACCAAGACGGCTGTAATTCTGAACAACCTGCAGGTGTTCTGCACTGTAATCTAAATGGAAAAGATTAATTTATTAATTTTAGGTATTCAGTATGGGCCCCGTTAAAAGCCAAATTACCAATTCATCCCACAAACTTCTAGCAAAATACAGGCATTTGGTTTTCCTTGTCAGTGTGCTCCAAAATGTTACACAGATGTTTAATTATTTGCATCTAGCTTAAAAGTAATTAGTATTCTAATCAAATCTTTTTTCATTTCTTTCCTTTTTTAGCATAAAATGAGATTTTCTCAAGCAAAATGGCTGCTCTGAATGGCTATTATAAATTATTGTCCTCTTCATATTCCATTATAACATTTCATATTAGAAATTAAAACATAAAATGTCCTATGGGGAAATTCTATGATACCTGCTTGTAGCTTTGCTGCTATCTCTAGGGTTTTAGGTTGCATTTTCACCTGCCAAGGTAGCAGGAAGGTAACTGAATGTTGTCTACGTCTAAAAAAGATTGTAAGTCGTGGGAGAACCATTTCTAATAAATACAACTATCAAAATTACACGCTGAAAAATATTTGCATTTGAGAGCATAGAACTACATATACAGTGTTGTCTGCTACAAGGAAAAATATGGCTTGTAAGGGTAGCCAACACTGTGCCCTCCAGATGTTGTAATCAACACCTCCAATCACTCCTGACCACTGGCCATGCTTGCTGGGGGCTGATGGAGCTGTAGACCCAAACATCTGGAGGGTACCACATTAGCTCCATCTCTATTAGCTAATGGTTGATGTGCAAGCTATTGGTTTAACTCAAATTAACAGCATAGGTGCTACTTAACTAAGTGCTACTTAGAGTAAATCAGTTGCAATTGATGGACACGGTTAAGTTTTGTTGTTGTTGTTGAGTCGTTTAGTCATGTCCGACTCTTCATGACCCCATAGACCAGAGCATGCCAGGCACTCCTGTCTTCCACTGCCTCCCACAGTTTAGTCAAACTCATGCTGGTGGCTTCGAGAACACTGTCCAACCATCTCATTCTCTGCTGTCCCCTTCTCCTTGTGTCCTCCATCTTTCCCAGCATCAGGGTGTTTTCCAGGGAGTCTTCTCTTCTCATGAGGTGGTCTTGGAGTCTCAGCTTCACGATCTGTCCTTCCAGTGAGCACTCAGGGCTGATTTCCTTCAGAATGGATAGGTTTGATCTTGCAGTCCCCAGGACTCTCAAGAGTTTTCTCCAGCACCAGAATTCAAAAGCATAAGTTAGGTCGATTAATCTGAATAGGTGTACCCTGAACAAAATTTAATTGAATACCATCCAATGTTTTTGAGAAAAAACATTGCAGCCAGTAGACCCCCTCTGTGATATTTTGCTATTGGCTTGGATGTCACCTTCAGAAACCAAACAGTACCAATGTAATCATCCTGTATAATATCAAATTTGTCACATCCGTCTTTAGAATTTCTTTTGCTTGGTTTAATAATGTATGTGCAATCTGCCTAGGGGCAGAAGCCTGCATTGTTGCCCACACAAGTGGCACAGGGGAAAGAAGACACACAAAGAGGATAAAGTCTTTCTTTCCTTCATGTCCCATTGCATGCTTCTAGTGTCCTATTCAGGCTTATACAGGTTAAAATGCAATTTAAAATGCAGCCTCATTTTAAAAGTAGCCCATAGATCAAAACCATAAGGGGAGGGAAACATAAGGGTCAGACTGAGTCCAAACCAAAGGCCAGGCGGAACAGCTCTGTCTTGCAGGCCCTGCGGAAAGATGTCAAGTCCCACAGGGCCCATGTCTCTTGTGACAGAGCATTCCACCAAGTCGGGGCCAGTACTGAAAAGGCCCTTGCCCTAGCTGAGACCAATCTAACCACCTTGCGAATTGGGATCTCCAAGGTGTTGTCATTTGTGGACCTTAAGGTCCTCCGCGGGACATACTAGGAGAGGCGGTCCCGTAGGTACGTGGGTCCTAGGCTGCATAGGGCTTTAAAGGTCAAAACCAGCACCTTTAACCTGACCCTGTACTCCACTGGGAGCCAGTGAGTGTGGTTCACTTTCCGGCCACCAGATGCTGCTTCAAACCAAACTGCAGGTGGACCTTTTTAGCATCATGTTTCTACTTCTATTCAGCTCCTGTTTTATGTGATCAGAAGGACAGACGTAGCACAACGAGTAAAAAAAATCAATTCTATCTGAAGCATTTTACTGTTCTAAGGTACCTAGACACCAACACGAGCCATCAGAACCTGGGAATTCAGTATTGAGTGGAAATAAACATCTAAAGTAGCTTAACTTTAAGGTGCTTCAAGCCTACTGAAAAATTCATATCATAGGCTTGAATTAGTAACACTGTTTTCTGCATAGTAGCGTCTTTTTCTGAGCTGCTGCCTACATTTATAAAACATAGGGGACGGCTTCATCTGCAGCATCTGAAATATTTATTGTGAGGCAGAAGCCTAAAAAAGGCAGAAATGTATAATCCACTGATAAGAAACTAGATAGTACTACACAGCGCTTTTTTCTAAAAAGATCATAGAATCATAGAATTATAGAGTTGGAAGAGACCACAAGGGCCATCGAGTCCAACCCCCTGCCAAGCAGGAAACACCATCAGAGCACTCCTGACATATGGTTGTCAAGCCTCTGCTTAAAGACCTCCAAAGAAGGAGACTCCACCACACTCCTTGGCAGCAAATTCCACTGTCAAACAGCTCTTACTGTCAGGAAGTTCTTCCTAATGTTTAGGTGGAATCTTCTTTCTTGTAGTTTGGATCCATTGCTCCGTGTCCGCTTCTCTGGAGCAGCAGAAAACAACCTTTCTCCCTCCTCTATGTGACATCCTTTTATATATTTGAACATGGCTATCATATCACCCCTTAACCTCCTCTTCTCCAGGCTAAACATGCCCAGCTCCCTTAGCCGTTCCTCATAAGGCATCGTTTCCAGGCCTTTGACCATTTTGGTTGCCCTCCTCTGGACATGTTCCAGTTTGTCAGTGTCCTTCTTGAACTGTGGTGCCCAGAACTGGACACAGTACTCCAGGTGAGATGTTTAGGGGTACTCTCATTTTCCTACTCATTGAAACACCGCCCCTCAATGAGGCCAAACTTAGATTCACAAAATGTTTAGGGGTATGTGTACCCCTGCGTACCCCCAGAAAAAAAGCACTGGTACTACCATACCTGTGTCTGCTATGTGAGAAAATGAGTTGAAATAGCTACATGTATTAATGACTATCATACAATCGATCTGTGGTGGAAACACAACACAACATACTGGGATACAGCATTAGAAAAGCAGTCAATAGGCCTGGAAGTACTCGCTTTGCCCAATGCTTGCCTAGTGATTTGGTAAAAGTTTTGCTGTTGCTGTTGTTTAGGTGGAAGGGTAATACTGAGACTTTATATTGGAAGACAGAGTACCAATTACTGTATTTTTCGGTGTATTAGACACCCCCATGTATAAGACGACCCCTATTTCTTTTTAACACAAAACTAAGAAATTAAGTATTTAAGCTTTTTTGGGAGGTGGGGGAGGTCACTTCCGCCAACCGCTCACCCGCCTGCCAGCCACTGCCAATCGCTTGCCACAGCCACTGCCGATTGCACACCTTGCTGCAGCCACCAATTGCCTGCCCAATTGCCGCAGCCATAGCCAATCGCCAGCAGGCCTTGCCGCAGCCACCAATCACCAATAAAGCGGCCCAATCGCCGCTGCCAATCTCCTGCTTGCTGCTGCCATTAATCGCATGACTAAGCCGCTTCTGGCAAACCAGAGCAGCGCACGGAAACGCCATTTACCTTCCCGCCGGAGCGGTACCTATTTATCTACTTGAACTTTGACGTGCTTTCGAACTGCTAGGTTGGCAGGAGACGAAAACTCAATGCATAACCTTGAATAGGTCACAATCTATCTACCAAGATTGCTCAAAGTTGTAAATATCGCGCTAAAGCAAATTTGTACAACAGCATTTTTGCCTTCATTTTCTTTTCTACAGTGCCTCTAACCTTGTTCAAAAAACCACTTTGGGATATATATATATATTTAAAAGATGGAACGTTTCAGAACAAGAAGAGACGGGTGGCTTCCAGTCAAGCATATTTTTGTTTTAGCATACTTCATCTTCTCCATGACACAAATGAGAATATTTAGTCAGCAACTAGATTTCCTTCATATTAGAATCAAACCTTGCTTCAACTAAAATTAATAGCAAAAACCCCATTGGTTTCCCCAAATGAGTGAGCTCACACACAACATTAAGTCAAACTATGTCTTCAGTCCTCCTGCTGCTGTTGTCACCTTCAGACAAATCACAAGCTGAAAACACAAGAACAAACCTTGGTCTGAACCAAGACAATATACCAAGCCAAACCATGGCATACCTTGCAGCAGTCAGAGGACCGGGGAAGGAGCACAGGGTCCTCAATGTCCTGCCTAAGAACGTGAGTATATATTCCAAGCCACCATTTGACTTCATGTTACATATAAACCAGCTCTTTTCACTGCACGTCTCAAGTGAATAGAGTTATAAAGCTTTTATATATATATCACAGCACTCCAACAGGATCAATTCGGATTGGGACCAGCAATTACAAGCAAAAAAATGGAGAATGCTCAGACAAGTAATCACCCTTAATGGGTGCTTAAAATTGACTCTGCAAATACTGCATATACCATGGAAATCTGAAACCAGCAGATGTTGACCAACTCCCATCATCCCTGATTACTGGCTGGAGTTGATCAAAGCTATCTACAAGGTCACCAGTTCCCAACCCTGTCTTATAGCTGGCAAAGAGGTCTCTCTTTCTCCTGTTTCTTGTCCCATTCCAGTCTATATTTTGCTTATTAATACTTACAATACACACACACGCACGCACGCACGCGCACACACACACACACACACACACACACACACACACACACATATATATATATATGACATCCACTCACAAAACCTCAGGGTGGTGTACAGCAATGTATAACCTTTAGAAGCAAGACAAAGCAATCATTAAAATGACCAGCTACTTGCTTTGCTTGGTCAAGTACTGGAGAAATTATCCATGATAAATCATGAGATGCGATTGATCAGTTCCCATAGGCTTCTAATCCCATTTATACTGCTTTGCGCTTTTGCTATATGAACAGCTAGTAATAGAATACTAGATAATCTTTTTGAATTCACTTCCACACTGTCACATTCTAATGACAATTTTCTCTTAGTTTTGATGTACTAATTTTATTTGAGAATTCTACATGTTGTCTATCACTAAGATTTTTCACTACGGGAATTCCTGACCAGAATTCATAACTGAGATCTTTAAAGATTTCTGTTGCTGAAAAGATTCCAGAATTGGATCTCCTTACACCAGCAAGAATAGAGAAATGAACTAAATAAAAAAAATCCTTCCAGTAGCACTTTAGAGGCCAACTAAGTTTGTTATTGGTATGAGCTTTCATGTGCATGCACACTTCTTCAGATACACAGTGTGCATGCACACAAAAGCTCATACCAATAACAAACTTAGTTGGTCTCTAAGGTGCTACTGGAAGGAATTTATTTATTTTGTTTCGACTACGGCAGACCAACACGGCTACCTACCTGTAACTAGAGAAAGGAACAATCGTAACATTGAAAAAGCACAGTTGAGTTGAAAGCAGATTATAAACTTCTCTAACACATAAAAATAAAATAAAGCATATGAATCTGGAACTGGAATCTAGCTTCAACTTCTGATATCCTGCATGCAGGTAGAGCTTAGAGAAAACTTGTGTATCACTGATGACTCGTGCCTTTTGTCTTCCTAGCTTGTTCTGTTGCTCCCCTAAACCTGTCAGTTTTGATTGTCTGTTTGGAACTCGATGCTTGCTTTAAAGTTAAAATAACCTGTGAAGCAATTTAGGATAATTTGGAAGCCATCTTCAGACCCTGTATTTTTATGAGAATAAGTCAAACGTATCACAAACTCCTCCTCCTATCTAATGGGAAAGCAAAGCTCTCCACCTAACACCTGCGACCTGAAAATATGTTTTGCCATTAGGGTTAAGGGCACATCCTTCCACCAGTGTCAAAGTTGAGCTCTAGTGGTCCTGAGTGACACTCTGCTCAGGATACCATGTGTGAATTCAGACAGAGATCACACAAAACTAGCCACACTTAGGTTTCATCTCTTCCGTTCTGTTACAGAAAGCAGGGCACACACTCTGTTTTCAGAAGTTTATTGACATTTTGCTGGATCTCTGTTGCTTTTCACCATAGCATCAGAATACCATGCCCTGTGAACAGCTGCCTTAATGAACAAAACATCAACCATCTATAAAGATAATCAAGTCTCACGTTAAAGTTATGGAACTGAGGAAAGTTAACCCTCTGTGAGTAATCTGTGAGTAAACTAGGATCTTCTAGGTCTAACACAAAATCCAGATTGATTACCAATCTGAAGCAAAACACACATTAAAAGCGGCTATGAACTGAAGGACCAGGCAAAGTGGTCATAGATTCTCATCAATATACGATATCTTTATTGTCATTGTCCCATACAGAACAATGAAACTGGAAAACAATGAAATCCCTGATTGGGTGTGCTTTTCTTATGCAACTGCTACCTTCCTTAGAACGGCCATGGCTGCCAATTAAATAACTAAGCTGTGTTAAGATTTTTACAGTCAATATTCTTTCTACTGATTCACTTACATACACTAATCTTCTTAGAAGCAGTGGCTTTCAAGCCTGTGAGACCATTTTTTTCAGAACAAAGCTTCCTTTCTGCCTGCCTGATTGGATTAGAGAACGATTAGACTCAAAAATTCCTAAATTAACACATGAAATTGCAATTTATTTCTTGTTTGTTATGTGCTTCTATTTGTGACTGCAGTGATATGCTATTTAAAGCCAGAAGAAGTTCATTTTGTTCTCATGTTACAAGTCTATTTTTATTGCAGTACCTGAAATACAGAAAACAGACTACACCATTTCAGAATTGTGGGGTTCCATTTTAATAAAAGGTACTTATGTTAGCACCATACAATGGAATGCTTATGCGTTAATGATTTTCTCCTATTTGAGGGAGGGGTGATCTCACTTTTTTCTTTCCAAGAATATACTAAATATACTCTTATTTCTCTGCAGCCATCACCACTGTTTGTCTTCCTGGATTTGATTGTGCGCTGGAATATTTTAATTTAATTTAAATAATTTAAATAAAAAATTAATTTATTTTATTTAATGTTTTGTGTCTTATTTACTAGGCATTTCCTTGATTATCCATGGATATTAACCTAAATTAACCTAAACAATAAATCAGCAGTCACAGAATTCTTGGGATCAGGCTGCAGGACTCGTGCACTAAACAATCAAGATGACAACAAGATTTTAAAAATAGTTTCAGCAAAAGAAGGAGAAAAGCCGTTATTGTTTAATCTCTTCCTTCATGGCCAATACATTTATATTAGTTACAACAGAAAGCAGTAAAGGAAATTCTTTTAAGAAATTTATGTAAGGGATACTTTGTTTCCTTACAGAATGCCCCATGTGTGCCAACAGCCAAAGTACAGTATTTAAAAAAATGTGTGATGTTGACACTAGTTAGTTACATAATAAATGCCCCTGGTAACATAATTTACTTTAGACTAAGAGCAGCAACCATTAAAGAGATAATAAAACTAACTCCTAAGCATAATTTATGGATAATTTTATTTATTGCATTTGTCAGTGAAGCTTCAAGTTAGATATTTATATCTCCAACAACATGAAACTTATTGGGATATTTCTGTATTTGCGCAAGTCTCTTCCTCTTCTTTATGTATATTCTAAACATTCCCAGAAATGCACCTATTCCTCCAGCATTAAACTATTTGGATATTTCTTCCTGTTTCTCCTTCATTTCCCTTTTCTAAATGTAAGCTTTTGGCCTTCTGTGGAGCTATTTATGCCACAAACCATATGTCTCTTTTAAGCCTATTCCCACATCTCACCTTAAAAGAGTTACTCAAGGTCACAGCTATTTATGGCTTTGCCATTTAAAGAAAGACACCTTTTAAAAGGAAGAAGAGCGAGGAAGACACAGACAGCTAGTGGCAGATCAATAAAAACAGCAATTACCGACCAATCATTTCTGGGCTGAGATACATATCCGAAATTTGTCAGCATTTGAGATTACTGTAAAATTGCCAAATACACTTTAGTTGCATCTGGTTCAAGCTGGAGCAGAGGGATATTTTTAAGCTGCTTTCCAAGCAATGTGAGCCCTGAACCTTGCATCACCCTAGAACAAAACACCAATCAGAAAGGATAACACTTCTCTGTCCTTAGAAAATACAGGGAGCGATCCTGTTCCCATGGAAGTCAGTGGGTGCTTTAACAGCAGCAACTTCCAGCTGAGCAAGACAAGATTTATCTTGGATTTACATTATCAGCCTTCTACAAAAACCATACACCAACACACCTGGAGCTAGGATGTTATTCATCCTAGCAAGTAAAACGTCCGGGGACCAGATAATTGTGTGCTGTCAGGCTTGCAGCCAATTCTATGCAAAATTAATGTCATAACTGACCACAGGATTGGCAGCTAGCAGAGCAGGAGGAGGCATAGCAGCAAGGCATTCTGCATATGCTCAGGAATGCTACCTCTTCATTCCTGCAGGCTAGTAGAAAAAACTGCCTGTTACAAAGCGCAGACACAATTTTTTGACCTCCTGCCAACCTAGCAGTTCGAAAGCACGAAGTGCAAGTAGATAAATAGGTACCACTCCAGCGGGAAGGTAAACGGCATTTCCGTGCGCTGCTCTGGTTCGCCAGAAGTGGTTTAGTCATGCCGGCCACATGACCCGGAAGCTGTACACCGGCTCCCTCAGCCAGTAAAGCGAGATAAGCACCGCAACCCCAGAGTCGGCCACAACTGGACCTAACAGCCAGGGGTCCCTTTACCTTTATATATATATATATATATATATATATATATATATATATATATATATATATAATGCTTCTCAATATTAATTTTTAACTGGCAAGTTACCCGGTGGTGACAGAATGTTGTTGTTGTTTAGTCATTTAATCATGTCCAACTCTTTGTGACCCATGGACCAGATCACACCAGGCACTCCTGTCTTCCACTGCCTCCCGCAGTTTGGTCAAACTCATGCTGGCAGCTTCAAGAACACTGTCCAACCATCTCGTCCTCTGTTGTCCCCTTCTCCTTGTGCCCTCCATCTTTCCTAACATCAGGGTCTTTTCCAGGGAGTCTTCTCTTCTCACAAGGTGGCCAAAGTCTTGGAGCCTCAGCTTCAGGATCTGTCCTTCCAGTGAGCACTCAGGGCTGATTTCCCTCAGAATGGATAGGTTTGATCTTCTTGCAGTCTATGGGACTCTCAAGAGTCTCCTCCAGCACCATAATTCAAAAGCATCAATTCTTCGGCGATCAGCCTTCTCTATGGTCCAGCTCTCACTTCCATACATCACTACTGGGAAAACCATAGTTTAACTATATGGACCTTCGTCAGCATGGTGATGAATCTGCTTTTTAAGATGCTGTCTAGGTTTGTTATTGCTTTTCTCCCAGGTGACAGCATACAAAGCACTAAAATGATGAAACCTCTCCCCGCCCCCATAACCAATGCTTGGGGAATTGCAAGGAAACTATCAAGGAAACTGCAAGCACACCTGAAGGTGATGCACTCTCAACTGAAGTTCATGGCTATTCAGAACACAGGTTAGGGTAGAGGGATTTTGATCCCTGTAGCAGCTTTTTGGTTTCTCACTGAAGCAGATTTGCACAGCAGAATCCCATTTTCTCACTCAGCCGATTTCTATGTGCCAACGCCATGGGAAATTTCCCTACAAAAATACAGTCCTTCTGTAACCAACAGTCCCTCAAGACCTTTACTTTAATCCTAAACATTTGCAGCAACAAATCTGCTACCAAGCCATGTATTACAACACCGTGCAGAAGAGTGGCTGATCTTTCCAACCTGGGCATATTTGCATACAGGAGAAATCAGCTGTTAAATTAACAACAAAATATTTCCTCTCCAATGTGTTGCTGGAAAAGCAATTTTTGGCAGCACTTTTAGAACAGGCACTTCTTTCCCAAAACAAAACAAAAGATGCACTACCTCAAGGAATGGTTATTGTCTCCAGTATTTGGCACACAGTAAAAGCTCAATTTGCACTTACTTGTTTATTCAAATGATAGCCCTACAACAAGATGTTGTTGTGGTATGGAGGGCTTCTGTTCAAGGCTGCAACCATTCCATTCCATTCCATCCCACAGCAGTTAGTCCTCTTTTGCCTACCACTCTTTACGTCGTCGTCCAATCTCAGTTTGGTAGTTTATTTTCCTCTAAATCAGTCAATATTTCATGGCCACCACTGAGTCTTCATTACAGCACTTGAAGTTTGTTTTCTTTCTTTCTTTCTTTCTTTCTTTCTTTCTTTCTTTCTTTCTTTTTCTCTCTCTCTCTCTCTCTCTCTCTCTCTCTCTCTCTCTCTCTTTCTTTCTTCTTCTTCTTCTTCTTCTTCTCTCCTGCAAAGTTATCTTGAGTCTGTGGATACCTCATTCTTCTATTTAACTATTGACCTGTTGTCTACATAAGCAATGGCACTGAAATAATTGAATTGGGCACTCTGTTCAGTGACCGAAATAAATCGATTCATTCAGTCGATTAATTGAATTGTAATACTGTAGATTAGAGAGACAGACAGACAGACAGACAAACTATGCTAAGTACAATAAGTAACCCTTGCAAAATGCATTAGATCAATGGTAGGGTGGATCCATTTACTCAAACATCATCTTTAAAACAATTAGTGTTGATAATTTCAGCTGTAATTTTCAGTATTCAACAATTGCAAGCCTACAGATAATTTAAGTGCAGCTTAGAAATCTTAATTCAATGGGCTTTAAGCAAGCTAAGTAAGTACAGGATTGCGGTGTAAGTTCTCAATGTTCTCATCTAATTTAATTCCCAAGAACTCTGAAAAGTATATCTGCCTGAAAGTGATTCATCAAATGTCACACAGCAAGCGCAATGACTGCATGGAAATATTGACCTGGGATGTTTCATGCCTAAACACACTCTAGTAACTAGTCTTCGGACGATGCCTCTAAAAACATTTACACGGGGATGGAGTTCCCATATGAAGATTGCAAAATTTACAGGACAACAAGAAAGCTCACTTTCACTGCCCTTGGTACAGAAGTTCTTTAACTTCCACAAGAGAACTATTTCAGCCTTGCAATGCCTCTTTGTCAAAAGCAAGGACTGTACCACCTCAGACTCTCACATTATGAATCCATGTTAATGTAGGCTGCGAACTGGGAAAGATAGCAAATGTGGTCATTTCTAAGAATAAAATTGAAATGAAATAGTCAGGTGCAAAGTACCCTTAGAACAGGCATAGGGAGCCTGCAGCCCTCCAGATGTTGCAGAACTAAAACTCCCAAAATCCCTGGCCACGCAGGCAAGGGTTGATGGGATTTGGAGTCCAGCCATATATGAAGGGCAACAGGTTTCCCACTACTGCGTTAGACCCTCCTTTTTATTATTATACTTTGCTAAATTATGTGAAATAATCAATACAGCCAACTTATTGGACTCAAGGGTTACAGTCCTTAAAATGGAAAAAATTTTATATGCAGAAAAATGGAAAGATGTTTGAAAATGTAGGTGGATTTGTTCAAGAGTCTGGGATAACCAAGTATAATAAAATCAACTGTAATGATAGGAAAGTATTTACAGCTGCCTTGAATCCTAGTTTGGGAGAAAGGCGGGAAGTAAATACATTTAACAACACCAACAACAATGCAATATGTCAAGAAAGAATTATAAATCTCAGAGAAGGGAATTGACTTTATTTGTATTTATGCTGTAGAAAAATACTTCCTCTCTTTGTAGCACGTCTGGGTGGTATTTTGTAATTTTTAATATCACTAACTTAGAAAACACTTTGAACTGAAATTATACATATGCGCAATCATTTATAATTAACTGCACTGAATTGTATTTTAACTTTTTTTTATTTCTATTGTAGCTGCCAACAGATAATATTGTACAGCCTGGAAACCTGAATATATATATTTTTTCCCTTTAAACGATAGGGAAATGTGTTGAAAAGAAATACTTAGGACAAAAAGGCTTACCACTCTCACTCTCAAAGAAATTGTAAAATGTGTTAATACTGTTGAGTACAAATGGCACAAGGATATTAGCTATAGCTGCAGCTGATGTCACAATAAGCTGGGTAAATTCTAGCCTACTTACAAGGAAGCTATTGACATGCTCAATTGTTAAGGGAGGGGAGAGAAAAGGAAAGTTTGATGCTGGGAATGGGAAGGTTTAGAGCCTGGTATACAGACCTGTCCACACCCTAGCATGGCTCAAACAGCATGGACAGACAGTCCCACCTACATATTATGGACCTCTATGAAGTAATATAGCCAAAGTTACCGTGTTCATAACTTTCCATAGCTTTTACCCACAACTGAATTCCTACTTCGAGTTGTCTGTGTGCCTGTAACCTGCCCTAGGACCTTACAGTGGAGGGTGGGTAATAAATAAATAAACCGAGGGCCTTCTGGCGGACCGAGGGCCTTCTGGCGGTTCCCTCACTGCAAGAAGCAAAGTTACAGGGAACCAGGCAGAGGGCCTTCTCGATAGTGGCGCCTTCCCTGTGGAACGCCCTCTCACCAGATGTCAAAGAGAACAACAACTACCAGACTTTTAGAAGACATCTGAAGGCAGCCCTGTTTAGGGAAGCTTTTAATGTTTGATGTATTATAGTATTTTAATATTTTTTTTGTAAGCCACCCAGAGTGGCTGGGGAAGCCCAGCCAGATGGGCGGGGTAAAATAAATAAATAAATAAATAAATAAAAATAAAACAAATGCACCAAATAAAACAAATGCACCGTCTTAAAACATCTTAGTTCTGAGTTAACAAGGATAGGATTGATCTGGCAATCAATTAATGCTATGAAGTTTACAGTGCAGCCATATGCATGCATAATATTGCAATCCAACAGAGCCCTTTTATATAGGCCTAATCGAAAATAAATCAGATAAGCAGGTAAAGGACTGCAGGCTGCACTGATCACTTTAATGTGCTTATGAGTATTTCTGAAGCAAAAAATCATCATTGGCTTTTAGGTAAGGCACTCATGGAGTAGGCAGCATTTTAGAAGATATATTTCTCTCCTATGTACGACCAACAGTAGTTTTTTAAGTAAGAGACTTGTATTAAAAACAGTAAGAAGATGCAACTTTTCCGTTGATTAACAGGTTTGTAAGGCTGCAATCCTATACACATGTACCCAAGAGTAAATCCCATTGAATTCCGTGGTGTTCACTTCTGAGCAAAAGTGCAAACAATTGTGCTGTAAATCCATTAACCTAACCAATTAAATGTTGCAGCTCTAATTGAAAAGCATATGAAAGATGTACATATTTATACATGTATCATTCTGCTTATCCATATAGACTCTTGTACAAATGTCCAAGGCTTTCTGACAATTGCTCAGTCCCATTTGATAAAGACAACCATAACTGAAGGAGAATTACGCACTTCAATATGTTCAGAATGTCGTTTACATATAATTCTATACAACCAAGATGCAAAGCATTTTCTTTAAATAGTATTCATCCTGTAACTGACGTAGTTCTCAAACATTCACGTGCTCCTATAGAAACAAATTTTGTTTTTAGAATGGGTTTAGGATAGTGTAACACTGAACTTTAAAGTCAGGTAAATAAACTTTTTTAAAACAAAAATTAAAAGAAAACATACAGTGTTTGAACCTCTCTCAGTTTATCTCTCATGCTTCTCTCTATGTATGTGTACTGCCTCCTTCTTGTGGATGCATTGTTACTGTACAGTCACCATCATAAAGCCTCTCCATACATAATTTTTCTTCTGAGTATTCCTGGGAAAGTTTGCTAGTCAGCGTGAGCCAAGTGTTGCCAACTTATAAAGTGATGCATATTTTGGCAAGTCGAAGACAGCTGGGTACGAGTCTGGAGAAAAGAATGCTTCAATACAATTGTCGTTGTTGTTTAGTCGTTTAGTCGTGTCTGACTCTTCGTGACCCCATGGACCAGAGCATGCCAGGCACGCCTGTCTTCCACTGCCTCCTGCAGCTTGGTCAAACTCATGTTGGTAGCTTTGAGAACACTGTCAAAACATCTTATCCTCTGTCGTCCCCTTCTCCTTGTGCCCTCCATCTTTCCCAACATCAGGGTCTTTTCCAGGGAGTCTTCTCTTCTCATGAGGTGGCCAAAGTATTGGAGCCTCAGCTTCAGGATCTGTCCTTCCAGTGAGCACTCAGGCCTAATTTCCTTAAGAATGGATGCGTTTGATCTTCTTGCAGTCCATGGGACTCTCAAGAGTCTCCTCCAGCACCAGAATTCAAAAGCATCCATTCTTCGGCGATCAGCCTTCTTTATGGTCCAGCTCTCACTTCCAGACATCACTACTGGGAAAACCATAGCTTTAACTATACAGACCTTTGTCGGCAAGGTGATGTCTCTGCTTTTGAAGATGCTGTCTAGGTTTGTCATTGCTTTTCTCCCAAGAAGCAGGCGTCTTTTAATTTCCTGACTGCTGTCACCATCTGCAGTGATCATGGAGCTCAAGAAAGTAAAATCTCTCACTGCCTCCATTTCTTCCCCTTCTATTTGCTAGGAGGTGATGGGCCCAGTGGCCATGATCTTCGTTTTTTTGATGTTGAGCTTCAGACCATATTTTGCACTCTCCTCTTTCACCCTCATTAAAAGGTTCTCTAATTCCTCCTCACTTTCTGCCATCAAGGTTGTGTCATCTGCATATCTGAGATGGTTGATATTTCTTCCGGCAATCTTAATTCCGGCTTGGGATTCATCCAGCCCACCCTACAATACCATTCTAATAATGTACTGTATTTGGAACTACTACAATGTTTCACTTAAAAGTTTTGCAAAAGTTAAGAAGTGAGAATATTTATCTGGACTATTAAAATTCCTAGTTTTCTATCCTCATGGAAAGAGTGCCATGTCAAAAACTATATACAAAAAATATACAAGAAATCTCTGGCTTGTATAATTTATATCCCACCTTTCCTCTAAGCTAAGGAGTTCAAGGTTGTGTAAATAGTTCTCCTCCCTATTTTATCCTCACAACAACCATGTGCTGTAGCTTAGGCTGTGAGTGAGTTACTGGCTCAGGGTCACCCAGGGAGTTTCATGGGTGAGTGGGGATCTAGTTTCTTAGGTCCTAGCCCAACACTCCAACCCAGGCATCCCCAAACTCAGCCCTCCAGATGTTTTGGGACTACAACTCCCATCATCCCTAGTTAACAGGACCAGTGGTCAGGGATGATGGGAGTTGTAGTCCCAAAACACCTGGAGGGCTGAGTTTGGGGATGCCTGCTCTAACCACTTACGCAGGCTCTCTTTTGTAGTAGCTTGTATATGTCTAACATGAAAATTCAGGTGTCTTATGACTTACTAAGATTTTTAACCTCAACCATTGTTCATCAAACAGCAACACCTCTTCTCCATCTCAAATGGTAACAGCTGTAATAGTAAATGATGTGTTGATTAAAGACGTCTTTATAATTCACTTGTTAAGTGTTTCTCACTAAGATTGTAATTAGTGTCACCATTTTCCCATGACGTGTATACAGTATTTATCAATTCTCGTTGCCACTGAAAACATGTTACCCAAAGTAATCTATCTGAATACTTCCCCACCCCAAAGGCATGATGAGCAAACAAGGGACTTTATTATACTGAAATTATGTTCCTGCAAAGGCAAACGGCTGCAGACATCCCTGGATTGCTCGTGATCCCTTCCAACTTTATGATTCTATGAAATGACTTCTGTAAATAACTACAAGAAGAAAATACTGGCCATAAAGATGGTGCCAATTTGTGCACGTTGTTATTCTGCCACTCACATTTGGCTTCTTTTGTTGTTATGCACACAATACCGGGTGAAGAGATTAGAATCCTTTAGGCAACAACTAAATTGCAGAGCTACCAATTGCCACCTGGAAAGGTATGTTTGACTTCCAATATTAAAGCTACTCTTTTTTGCCTAGCCTTGGAATTTTACCAATCAATTTCCAATTTTGTTTTTCTCTGGTCAGTTCACCATATGTGCAAAAACGGTTTCCCTCCTCTTCTTTAAGGTTTTCTAAAGAAGAGGAAGGCACCTTTTACAAGAGTTGAGCTTGAGCGAGAAAAAAGTACGTTGCAAAAACCCAGCTGAGTCCACAGAAATAATAAAGTGCTTCAAAAGACATAAAATATGTTTTATATATAGAATGCAGCAGATTATTGAGGTAGTGAGTCAAACCTGAGTTAGGCTGCAATCATATGCACAATTACCAGGGAATAAGTCCGACTGCAGTCAATAGGACTTATTTCTGAGTACAGTAGACATATCTAGGTTTGCATTTTAAAATAATAGGCAGGAATTTCCCCCGCAAATGGAAAAATATAAACTAAAATGGATCTATCCATAATACTGTGTGATGCACTAATAGCTTTTCTGTTTTTATGCTAGAGTTTCTTTTTCAAAGGTGGTTCTTTCATCAGTAGTTTATTGCAACAGACTGAAATGACATACTGTCCTCTAGCACCGTAGAAATGTCCAAATTCAAATGTTTTTCATTTAACTGGGACTGTGTACATTTCACTGTTTGGGATTGGGGATTTGTTGCTAGGATAACTCTTTAGCTCTTGGTTCTTTATTTAGGTCTCTCAGAACTCTCTTGACCTGCTGTCAGATTACAACACAAAGTCTTAGAGATAAATACCACAGACAACAGTTTCCTTGACTAACCACTTTCCAGCTTAAGAAAGCTAAAGCTCGTTTTGCATATTTGAAAGCAGAGGTACAGAAAAACAGCAGGGACCGCCAAATTAGGCTTGCATCTTGTTAATACTTAGAACAACCATTGCTATATAAATTTAATTTGATTCTACGATGAATGCACTTTGATTGTTATACATTCTGCAGAAAGAAAGAGAGTGAGAAAGAAATAAAATACTTTGCACTGAAAACGAATTGCATTTGACTCTCCATTAGAATGCAGCAATACTGCTTGTCATTTATTTCCTTGCACAGAACAAGGACAAATGCTTCAGCCAATAACAGGCGCAATAACAGGAGATAGCTTGTCCCAATGAAAACCAAGAACACCGCCTCTGCAATGCTTCTAACCTCTGTTCCTTCAGGAGCTACAGTCCATGTGCCGTCGGGATTAGTCATTAATGCTTTCTACAGATGCCAGAACAATCTTGTTGAGTGCTTTAGGAAACCATCCTGTAAACTGCCGTGAAACTTTCAAAACATTTGTTTAGATGTAACAAAAATACTGCAACGCTATACATAAATAAATCCCACTGAACTCACTGAACTTCTGAGTTGCAGAATATCCACATTCTATATACTACAAGGAGGAAGCAAAATGCCCTTTCCTTTATATTCCAACAGTGTTCTCAGTTCTCTGAGTGTTGGTCCATAAGTAGCCAAAATGTTCGCAACCACACACAAGACGGATGAACCGGCAACACTCCTTGTGGGAGCCCCAATATTTGCAAAAGTTAGAGGATGTCCCCCACAGAGGAAAACACTCTAATAGGGGCATGGAATCCATGCCACCAAAAAGCCCACTAAGGGCTTATGTCCAGTTGGCACGCTCAGGATGCTCACTAACAGAGAGGGAAAGCAAAATACGAGGGGAAATGGAAGTGCAAATAGAATGAAGTGTCTGGAATCCTGAGCAGAAGTATTGCACTCTGCAACATTTCTGTGCACTAATAGCAAATTCAATTCACTGAGTGCTGATCCTTGTGTAACTAAAAAAAAGGCACCATCTGTGCACAGGGAAGAAGTATCTGCAGGCTTGGAGGAATCCCAAGTTTGCAGAAGTAAAGCAAAGTAGCAGCCCACTGAGCTGAGCATGTTCAGTAGCCAAGAGCGATGACTGATGTCAAGGGACAGGGGTAGAAAACCAGCTGGGCAGAAAACACAGTGGAAAAGAGAAACCATGAACAAGCACATTCAGCTTTTTGTTTCAGGACCCACCTGACTAGAACAAATATCTGCCTGAAGCAAAACTATCCATCCGGCAATTTCTCCATAGACTGAATTGGGTGATCTAGCCCACAGTGAGCCACAAAAAAATCAAGTACAGTGTCCAGCAGTTCTAACAAAGAAAATCCATCAAGATGTGTAATGCACATGAATATTTTAAGAAATAGATATACCCTCTGCCATCAGTCAGACCCCAGCCAGTGTGAGCATAACCTCATCTATTAAAAACCTTCCTGCACATTTAGCACATAAAAATGTGCATTTAACACGTGCTACTCTCCAATACGTGGGACGCGGATGGCGCTGTGGGTTAAACCACAGAGCCTAGGACTTGCCGATCAGGTCGGCGGTTTGAATCCCCGCAATGGGGTGAGCTCCCGTTACTCGGTCCCTGCTCCTGCCAACCTAGCAGTTCAAAAGCACGTCAAAGTGCAAGTAGATAAATAAGTACCACTCCGGCGGGAAGGTAAACGGCATTTCCGTGAGCTGCTCTGGTTCGCCAGAAGCGGCTTAGTCATGCTGGCCACATGACCCGGAAGCTGTATGCCGGCTCCCTCGGCCAATAAAGCGAAATGAGCGCCGCAACCCCAAAGTCGGTCACGACTGGACCTAATGGTCAGGGGTCCCTTTACCTTTACCTTACTCTCCAATACCCTCTCAAGGTTTCACTTCTATCACTCAAATCTATTTTTCCAGCATTTGAGAAAATGTTACAGTCGCCCTCCCTAGATAATACCTCAACTGCTTTTCTAACTGCTGCATGGAATGTGGTTGTGCAAGTGTCCTGGATTGGATAATGTTGTAAAATGATGTGTCACGGCGCACTCATCTCCTCACCAAACCATTTGTAAACCCTGCTGCCCCTCATCAAGATGCATTTCTAAAAGTAACAAACAAGAGTCATGTTGCACCAACGCTTGGCCATTTTGTGAAACTCTAATCTTTATACTGTAATTCTTTGAAAGCAATATGCTCCCTCCCTCCTGTGTTTGAGTGCAAATCTAGCTAGATGTTTAAGAAAGGAGGGAGCTATGCTTATGATATGTGCAAAGGACCATGATGTCAAAGTGAAACAAAACCTACATTGAACAGAGCTGTAATATCCTGCCATGTTAGGAAAGGCTACCGCGGACACACGAGGCATTGCACACAGCTCAGAAACAACAGTAATTAAGGCTGCTAAACGGGGGGTGATATGTTTGTGCCAGTTTCGCCAGCCTGATATCCTGCAGATGATTTGGACATCGGATGATCTGGAGGGCACCAGATTGGTGGAAGCTGGTCTAAGCACTAATCTAAAAGCTTCCCAGACATCTCCAAGACAAAGATACGTTGCCAACCAATGCACTCAATACTGTTAGGCGGGTTTGGGCCTGCAGATGATAGTCAACATAACATAATGGATCAGTATGCCATTGTAGCATCATGATACATTGTGCGCCACTATAGTTATTGGGGGTTCGTTAGCCTGGGAAGGTAGTCCATCCAGGAGAAGGAAAACTCAGAAAACTCTGACCCTAAACCTCTGCTACCTCGGGGACATCTTTGGGAGAAGGTGTAAACCCTACACGTATCCACAGTAGGGTCACTAAGATGGTCAGATGGCGTCTTGTACGCCTCCTCCCGGCATCTCCTGCAGCCAACTGGTGCCAAATGTATTGCTCACTCTCCTTTGGACCCACAGCATGGACGAGGAGGGGGCGGTGTCTTGTTGTCTGGGCAGCCCAGGACCTCCATGTTCAATGCCCAGTCTTGCACCCCCAGGGAGGTCAATTCAGTGCTGTGGTTTGACCTCACCCCCAGAGGCACACTCCATGGTCCCTCAAGACAGACAGATGCCAACATCAATATCCGACTCATGATCGTTTCCTACAGATTAGTAAACCTCTTGTTGTATGTACTTTGCTCACAGTCACAAGAATTATAGTGAGACGGTATAAACTGGCCCACTCTGAGCCAGGGAAGATGTAATATGACTCATCATTTACGGGTAAGGAATAGGGGGTGGGCATGGGCAGTCCCTGTCTCCACTCCCATCAGTCCATTATGAATTCCTTTCATCCTTCCCCAGCCATCCTTAACCATGGCTAAGGACGCTGCCAATGTAAGCCTTAACCACAGCCAACCCTGCTTCCAATTGTGGTAAATGGTAAACTCTGTTTAGCATTAACCATGGTTAAGGATATAAAGGGTGTGTGTGTGTGTGGAATTTGCACCAGAAAGGAGATAGACAAGAATAAAGGAGCCCACATTCCTGTGGCCCATGCCCAGTCTCTCTACCAGTGGACTCTGTTGCATCTACGCCCGTCCCTTTTTAATGTACAGATTGGAAATTCTAATCCATGTTAATGATTCAGATCACAGGAAATTGTAGTTTTTCTGGAATAAAATGGCGCGATTGCTGTTTCAATCCACCATTTGTGAAAGCTTGTATTGAGCATAACTGATCATCTCATAGATGAACTATGCATTCCCCAAAAGAGTTTGAAAACTGTTAGGAAGATCCAGAATGTTATTACACACCTAGAATGATCATGCAAACAACTGTATATTAATTAGATATGGCATTTCAAACTTTCTCATATAAAACCTTATGGTAGATATATCTTGGAAAGCTTTTTTTAAAGCTGGGAGAATGCAGACATGTATAAACATTTAATTCATATGGCAAAGACTGCTTAGTTACATTTCTCCTCATGCATTACTCTGAGGTAACGCAAACTGTATCTTTAAAGTATCCCAATGGAAAACAAGACATGCAGAACTTCACATTGCAACATTTTACTACAGAGGCAGTGACTGTAGCGGGCAGGCTTGCCTAAATGTTTTCAGCAGCTGCCGAAAAGAGTACACTGAGGAGTACAGTTTACACCTCACTTTTAAATGAAGATATCTGGTTCTGCTTTGGCCATTTGCAGATGGCAGTTGGCCAGTTTTAATCTGTTTTGGTATTTTTACTTTTGAATGGTTGTGAATTCTTCTTTCTGCTGCTTTGACATGATACCTGAACTGGCAAAGCCTATTTATAGCTGCAGCACCACATCCACAGGTAGGTCTATAAGGAGATGGGAATAAACCGGCAAAACAGAGCTGGCATGACCCAAGGAACCTTTAGGTCCTAAATCACAACCTGTGCAAAGCATGTTTGGTGTGATCTTTGAATTGAGCCACAGTATGGAGAAGGAGAGCAAATGTATTATTGCGTATATCACCTCTTTAACTCACAGTATTATATCCTTGCAGAAACGCATTTGCGTCTGAAACTGTGAACTATTTTGCATTTGTAGCAGCCCTTGAGCAAGCTCTTGAGCGTGCAGGTTTGATGACATCGTGCTACGTACGGAAATGAAACGGTCCCTCCAAACTCTATATACGTAAGCTGTTGCCACAACCTGTGTCCCTCCCAACAGTTCAAAACGCAGCTGTCAGAACTGCGCAAATTGCTGAAGTCATATCCACAGTCCTGACGTGAAGGTCATTATCCACAGGTCATGCATTTGGCATCATCCATGAGCACAACAGTGCAGCACACTCTAAAGGCACAAGGTTTTGGTTTGGGACCTAGATGTATAAATGCTACCTCCTTCCATCTAAAGCCACCAGGCCCTTTGGTCTTTGTCTGAAACCCTTCACTGTATCAGGTGAAGCAGCACACAAAGCAGAACCGTTTCAGCAGTAGCACATGGACTATGGAATTCAATGTCTAGTATTCTGCTTGCCTTGAGACCTGTTATTCTTCCCATATGCTTTAGACCTGAGCAGTAGCTGAATGCTTATCGTGGAAGCCTATTTACTGCTGATGCTTTGAATTTTTTGCTTTGCTTTCTGGTTTGAGGTTTTTATTTGCAGCTCAGGAATTACGGATCCCATTTAATACATGACTGTTGGACATTCTAACAGTCCCACATGCAGAAAGAAAAGACAGTTAATAATATCAAAACAGTGGGTGATGGGGAGGAAAACAGAGGCTGCCAGGAAATGTGAACCAGCCCTGATATAGACACAGCAGTAAACCACAAGCTAAGTTACAGACAACGCAGCACAGTTTTAAAAGTGAGTGGTACTAATTTCTCCATACGATACTAACCTTTGCTTCAACTTCTGGCGACACTTTTTCCACTTTGTTCTTGATTAGCAGGCTTTTCACCAGTTCTTCCACTTGCACGTTGAACTTCATGAACGTCACGTAGACGAAATAAGCAAACAGCAGCGTTAAACTTTCCCACCACATGATGAAGTTATCCAAAAAGAAGATGATCAGCAATATCAGGTCCATGATGTAAAAAGACACATCCCGAAAGAGGGGCCACCAGGTGAGGTGCAGGATCTCCTTGGAAAATAAAGCACACATCCCAATCACGAAGAGGATATTGAACACGGCAGAACCAACTATTGTTCCAATGCCGACATTGCTGTGGGATATAAAAACTCCTATTAGAGAAGTGAAGAGTTCTGGGGCTGAGCCACCAGCAGCCATGAATGTTGCCCCGGCCACATCATCAGAAATCGCCAGTTTTTCTGTAATGACGGTCAATGAAGGAACAAAGAACTCATCGCAGACAATGGCTAAGGCTATGAACATGTAAACCATTCCACAAATATGAAGTATTACAGCACCCCTCCGTCTTTCTTCAAGAGAAAAAAGATCTTCCGGGTACTCTCCCTTGGAGTGTTCCTCCGTATGGTTATCCTGCCCAGCTTCGTATTTCATAGAAATAGGTGAATCTGGAGCGCCGGTTTGATTCTGTTCGTTAAAGTCCAATAGAGTTCTTTGATGCATGTGCTTTGACTTATGGCTATCTAGATTGCTGGTTGTCTCTGTGCTATAAGGTTGCGACTGGAAAAAGGCACTAATTGAAAGATACAGCGTGCTAACGGCCACGATACCCAGGAAAAGTCCTGTTATTCGTATCAGTCTCAGCTTTTTCCTAACGTTTGGGTGTTTCTTACAGCCAAGCAGTGGTTCTGGCAGACACAATTCCTCAAGAAAGTTAACGACAATGTTTTTGCACGGAGCCATTCTGAGCTCTTTCTTGCGGTCCGAGAATCTAAAGTCAGACAGATTGTTCTGTCATTCTTCTTTCACTGTTCAAGTAAATGATGCTTTGACGTGTCCTTTCAGAATCCGATAGCTTTATGCTTCATGTGGAACACATTCCCTGGTTGTGCTTAAAAAGAGAGAGAAATGTTTTCATCAGTTTAGTTACAAGGTCAAACATCAAAAGACATTTCCCTGTACATTATCAAAAAAAAAAAAAGAAGAAGAAAGAAAGAAAGAAAGAAAGAAAGGAAGGAAGGAAGGAAGGAAAAAAAGAAAGAGTTAAATTTCCTGCTACATTAAACCAAAAAGGCTAATAACACAAATAAGTGCTGCTTAACATTTTATGTGATGGAAAACCTGGGACTGCCACTGGGTACGCAGTCAACAGGGAGCATTTTCCCCCGATTTTGAATCACTGCACTCTAGTCATCATTTATGAATCTGAGCACTCATTTACTAATTTCTTATAGCCGAAGCCAAACCTGCCAAGTTCACGATCCCAGGATCAGTCACTGAGCGTACCTGTCCTGATCCCTTTTAGTCAGCATCAAGTTAACACAGGTGCATGCATACACTGCTTGAGGGAAGTGCGCAAATTCATTTTTTTAGGGGGTGCGGGCGGAATCTGTGACTGTAGTTTGGTGAGAAGAAAACGCAACAAGCGTCCATATTATTGTCAGGAAAGTGTGCAGAATGGTGGTCTGGCTGACATCAAGGAGCATTCCAAAAACCAGTCCCAGTTCACAATCTCTTTGGACTGAAGCTTTAGGATTTAAGCCACTTTAAACAATTAATACCCACCAAAGTCAACTGAATTAGACTGGCTGAAATCCAGCCGCTTCATATGGATCCACAGCTCTGTGGACCTAGCTGCAAGTTGTTTCTTAAGGACATTAAAGACATTAAATATCCAATATTGCAATACTGCAATATGCAGCGTTGAAAAGTGAAAACACCCTGGCAGTCCTTTGGAAGCATAGTTAGAAGAATACTCAAATACTATCCAATGCGATGCACTCAGTAATAGCAAACTCAGAGCCACTGAAAACTCGGAGCAAAATAAGATGCATTGGAAAAAGACACTGCAAGAGACTAAAGTGTGTTATCATAAAAAGAGAAGCTGGAAAAACCTTCCTCACTGCCTTGGTACCCACCGCCATAAAGGCAAAACAGTACAATGGATTCAACTGTCCTTTCCTCCCTGACCCTCCTTTTTGTAAGCAGTCATGGCATACTTATGGTCGAGGAATTAATTACTCTCTAAGCCTCTCCTCCTCCGACCTCTGCTCATCCCTCAGACTCTGCTGTGCACTTTTCCCGGCAAACTGATCCTATTACCGTACAGACTCAGGCTTTCTTGTACTTTTTTTTTTTGTAAGTTACCATCCGCAGGGCGTATCATGGTGCAGTTGAAATATTTGCTTCTCTCCAAATCAGAAACCCAGTCCGACCGAAAGACAATAACAAAACCTTCCCTACTGCATGGATGTCCCTTTAATTATTATTTTCCCAGAGAGAGGGATTTAACCGTATCCATCTCATTCTCCGAAACAAAACAGCTCTTCAGTTGCAACGCTCAGGATGACTGGAGCAAATCAGCCACGGCAAAGGAAAACCCCTTAAGGAAAACTGCAAAAACCTAGGCACACTTACCTGGGAGCAAAGGAGTCAACTCCTAGGGGCTGAAGTCCCTTTGGCACCCCAATAAAATATTGGAGGGGACTACCCATGGATACGCCAGGATTTATGTTGGGGGGGGGGGCAGAATCTCAGGATTTTTTTTTACTGATTTTATTGATGGGGGGGGCAAGCCCCCCAAGCAGATTAGCACTGCCATTCAAATGGGGTGTGTGTGTGGCATGTCTTGTTAGCGATTATGTGGAGGGGGTAGCCCCACTCCACTCCCAATATTTGATTGAAGCTGCCACCCCTGCCTGGGGGCAAATCCTATTTGAACTCCATGGGGTTTACTGCCGAGTAGACCTGCATAGGACTGTGCCACAGTTCTGTGCTGGGGCCAAGCAAATCGAAACAACTGTCCCATTTTAAGAAGCTGCTTGTTCTCTGTCGAGGGCAAATGACCCTTCCTCTGGGAATCTGGCAGGGCTTCAACTCCATGCAAAACGAATTCATGGTTCAGTTGGTTAGAACAAGTGGTGATAACACCAAGGTTGTGGCTTCGATCCCCGTATGGGACAGCTGCCTATTGCAGGGGGTCTGACTCGACTACCCTCAGGGGTACCTTCCAGCTCTGCAACCCTACGATTCCAGGATCCTTCTAAGAAGAGCTCCTTAGACAAGGAGGGTCATTCATAACGGAGCCAGTGAAGAAATCCAGCAGGATAAGGAAAGCAGCAAAACTGCAAGCTGGGATTCTCTCTGCCTGGATAACTCAGCTGGTGAGAATGAGGGGTGCGAATGACGCCAAGGGTTGCAGGTTCGATCCCCGTGCGGGGCGGCTACTTATTCCTGCATTGCATTCCTGCACTGCATTCCTGCATTGCATGGGGTTGGGCTGGATGACCTTCAGGGGTCCCTCCCGATTTTTGCAAATTCCAGGATTCTCTGAAACTGGCAGCGCCAACCCAGGAAGCGGGTGGGGAGTGGGGCACTTAGAGCAGCCTATAAATCCCAATTAATACAAATCCCAATGAATGCAAATCCCAAATCCCAATGAATGCAAACCCCAATTGAGGTCGCGGACCCCCCCAGCATCCTAGGCGCCCGCTCCCTCCCCGCACAACTTACCACCCTGCGCCTTCCGTCCCCGGGCATGAGTGGAAAGCCCCTCCGCGGTCCCCCAGCGCAAGAACTCAACCTTCTCCTCTCCAGCGCGCTCAGCGGGCGGCGGCAGACGCCTCGGACCCGGCCAGGCAGACCCGCGGCAGCGGCAGCAGCAGCAGCAGCAGCAGCTCCGGGAGAGACCGACCGGCACCGCCAGACGCGCAGCATCCACTGCCTGGAAGAGGACCAGGAGAGCCTCCCGGGGAGCCACGCCCACCGCCCAGCCCAGCCCAGCCACGCCCACCCAGGGGAACTGGGCGAGCCAGGAGGGCGGAGCCTCTCATCCCCCACCTCGGGGCGGGGCTTCTCCGCCTCCGCCTTTTCCCGCGCTCTGTCCAAGCCCCGCCCCCCGCCCGCCTCGCGCTCTTTTCCCCCTCAGCTTTTTACCTCAGAGTTTCAATTAAATTTCAATTTCGACATGTCTGCGTCCCTTTTCCACAATAAACCATGTTCATAGTTATATGCCTTGTCCATATCTCAGGGCAGCTACACTCCTCCCCAATCCTCAAACATTATGGAAAAGCGTTAAAAAAAATACTCAAATACTCAGGTTTTTATCACATAACATTTTATTAATTTTACAACAACAACAACAATAATAAATTTTATTTATACCCCGCCCTCCCCAGCCAAAACCGGGCTCAGGGCGGCTAAGACCTGGTATAAAAACAATTGATTGAAATACAACATTAAAACATATAAAATATAACAAAAACAATAATAAAGATAAAAACAAAAACAAAACAGATTGACTCCCCCCTATTCCCTTCCTTGGTTCCATTGTATATCAGTGTACTACACGTCCATTATAAAGTTTTAAGCCAGGCATAGGCAAACTCAGCCCTCCAGCTGTTTTGGGGACTATAACTCCCATGATCCCTCACTAACTGGACCACTGATCAGGGATGATGGGAGTTGTAGTCCGAAAACATCTGGAGGGCCAAGTTTGCCTATGCCCGTTTTAACCATACCTATTGTCCATTCATAATAAAATTACAAGTATTCTCAAAACCCTACCAATGTATTAAACTATACACTGCTTCTGTATATATGCAATAAAGTCCTTCCAGTCTTCCTTAAATCCCTTGTGGTCTCTTCCTCTTAATTTCATTGTCAGTTTCGCCATTTCAGCATATTCCGTTAAGCGTCTGGGTTTGTTTTTGGACAAAGGTTGTTTTAAACAACTTCTTTATTTCATTATAAATCATTTCCCAATACTTCTCAACAATTTTGCAATCCCACCATATATGAACAATTAAATATTCAGTTTAACCTGCTCCCCTTAAAAATACCTGCCCCTGTCAGGTCTTGTTTTTACCTGTGATCTCCCTCAAAAAAGCTTCACAACTCCCCCCAAAAAAACAAACAAACAAACACAACAAAAATCCAAAAAATGGGCGTATTTTTGTTAAGTGGGGGGGGGGGGAGGACAGCCAAAGGTGTTTTTTTTTTTAATAGGAAATCAAAGTTGGAAAATAACGGATAAAAAGTAGAGGACATCATGGAGGGGGGAAGTTTCTGCTGGCGGTGTGTGGCAGAACCTCAAATAATTGAGTATTTTCAACGCTTTTCAAACATGCTTGCCCCCACTGGCTGCACCAATACAAATCAATACAAGTCTAGATTCTGCCCCCCCTCAACAAAAATCCTGGCTAAGCCCTCAGAGGGGCATCTGCCACTCACTAAAGGAATAAAAATCAATGCAAATCCATGCAAATCAGATAGCAATGCCCATCAACTTTGGGGGGACCCAGCCCCCCTCAGTTATATTATTTGGGGCAGGGGGTACGAAGGAACCTCAGCCCCCAGGAGTCGGCTCCATCTATGCCTCAGAGAGGATGAGAAACACAGGAAGCGCCCAGATCACCTGGTCCATCAAAGCTTCAAGTTGTCTGCACTGACTGCCAGCCTCAGGAGCCAACTTCTAGTGTTGCAAGCTGAAAAATGGCTTATCTCCTGAGTTTACGCAGATAAAACTCAGAAACATGAAGAGTTAGGAGTCCAACATTGTTTATTGCAAAGCAATAGGTTACAGTCTGATCGTTCTGCAAAACTGCAACCCTGTCCGGTGGTCCAGGCACAACTATTTATAAAGTTTCAAACAAAGCATTTCAATTTTTACCAGTCATATACATTATTACCTCATTTCATGATTAATACACGTGTGCAATAAACACTGGCAATTTCTGCTGATTAAGTTCTGATTCCTGCTGTGTTCTGTTACATTGTGTTAGTGTGCATGTTGGGAATCTGTGTTACGTGTAGCCATTTGCACCATGTAACAACTTGAGCTGCATCTTTGTGATTCAGCTGTATCTTTGTGATTGTTGTTGTTTAGTCATTTAGTCGTGTCCGACTCTTCGTGACCCCATGGACCAGAGCACGCCAGGCATCCCTGTCTTCTACTGCCTCCAGCAGTTTGGTCAAACTCATGCTGGTAGCTTCGAGAACACTATCCAACCATCTCGTCCTCGGTCGTCCCCTTCTCCTTGTGCCCTCCATCTTTCCCAACATCAGGGTCTTTCCAGGGAGTCTTCTCTTCTCATGAGGTGGCCAAAGTATTGGAGCCTCAGCTTCAGGATCTGTCCTTCCAGTGAGCACTCAGGGCTGATTTCCTTCAGAATGGATAGGTTTGATCTTCTTGCAGTCCATGGGACTCTCAAGAGTCTCCTCCAGCACCATAATTCAAAAGCATCAATTCTTCAGCTCTCACTTCCATACATCACTACTGGGAAAACCATAGCTTTAACTATATGGACCTTTGTTCGCAAGGTGATGTGATTACTACACAGCTAAAGCGAGATGAGCGCCGCAACCCCAGAATCGGCCACGACTGGACCTAATGGTCAGGGATACCCTTTACCTTTTACTATATTAGCTGTATTTCTGCCCCAATGGGGGGTGGCAACTTGCAAAATCATCAGTTGCATAAAATAACAGGCTACCATAACTTCTCTAATTGATTTACAGGGGTACATTTTATCAAGGATTTCAAGGATTTCAAGGATTTACAGGGGTACATTTTATCACATTTATTGCGGCCCTTTGGGTCACTGCCACACTAGGGGCTGAGGTGCATAGCTGTCAACTTTTCCCTTTTCTTGCGAGGAATCCTATTCGGAATAAGGGAATTTCCCTTAAAAAAAGGAAAACGTTGACAGCTATGCTGAGGTGCCTTGGACCCCCCCCTCAAAAATTGATATGTATTGCCAAATTGATAGGCATTGCCCTCCAAATGGGTGTGGGTGGGTGTGCTATGTCATGTTATATGATTATGTGCTCCCCCATATTTTATTAATTTTGGGGGGCAGGAAGTCCTTTCCAGGAACTCCGCTTAAAGCTGGGGTGCCCTGAGCATCGTGGAGGACGGATTGGGATACGGACAGAGGCAACAGCAGATGCCTAAACAAGGACAAGTCTGCACCATAGAATCTGCTGCTCCCGCCTGCATGTTCTTGTCTACCCAGAAGTTGCAAGGAATGGGGCTTCTTGCCCCCCAGGAAACTGCACCCGGGGCTCCTATGCTTTTCCGAGAGGCTGGATGTTAGCAGGGGGCACTTTTTCCTTCTTAGCCTTGTCGACTCAGAAGCCTGCCTAGCTGAGTTCAAGGGGATTTTCTTGCTTCCAGGGAACGACGCTTCCTATTGTGTTTGGGCTGTGCACTTCCTTCGGAATAAATCTTGCTGAATTTATACTCATAGGGTTGGGGTGCATAACATACCCAAAGTGTTATACCCCTCTCCCCTTTCTGAAATGGAGTTGTTGTTGTTGTTGTTGTTGTTGTTGTTGTTGTTGTTGTTGTTGTTGTTCTTCTTCTTCTTCTTCTTCTTCTTCTTCTTCTTCTTCTTCTTCTTCTTCTTCTTCTTCTTCTTCTTCTTCCAGGGATAGGGAGCCTGCAGCCATAGCTGTCAACTTACAGATTTGAAAATAAGGGACCAGCAGCCTCGAAAATAAGGGATCAGCAGCCAAAATAAGGGATTTTGCTTAGCTTTTGAGTTCCATCAGCCCTTCCCCACCCAAGAGGGAGGAAGAGAGACTCTCACCCACGCCGCCCGCAAGCCCAGCGTGAAGTGGTTGCGGCGCCGCCACGGCTGCTGAAGTGCTGCCCTTCTGCGTCCCTCCCCATCCCCTCCTCTTCCTCCTCCCTCAGGCCGCCGCCGCCTCCGGCTTCCCCTGGCAGTGCGGCGGAAGCCTTGCAAGAGAGGGGCTGCCTGCCTGCCCACCGCTACTCATCTTTCACAACGCGCCCCTGAGGGGCAAAAGGGAGAGACGGAGATGCGGCAGCTCATGCGCTCGCTCTCTCGAGGCGGAGGACCCCGAGCTGCTGCTTCCCTCCCGAGCTGGGTGAGCATGAAACCCGGGAAATTTAAGGGACATCATCAATCCGGGACAGCAGCGGTACACGGCGCTGGGATAAGGGATTTCCCACCAAATAAGGGACAGTTGACAGCTATGCCGGCAGCCCTCCGAACATTTTCCGATGTTTTCAGCCCCAACCAGCACAGCCCATGCTAGTGCTTCAGTGCTAGCCTTCAGTTCTGTGAACAAAATGGTACAAACACACACAGGACGGATGGATTTATTAAATGCCTTTCCTGTTTCGCAAGTGGAGTTGCCCATTTTTCATCTGAGAAGACATTGCCGCTGCACCTGGCATTTCCTCCTTTGTCTTTGGGCTGCGAAAAGACCTGCAATCCTGCAGGCAGGCAGGCAAGTAGGAAGGAAGGAGGTCACAGCCAGGTGACAGAATATCCAGCTGCCATCACTCAGCGTCTCTTCGGAGGCGCAGCTGCTGCTGCACCTGACTCATCCCTCTCTGCCCTTGGAAGGTGAAAGGATGGGCCGTTCTAGGGAGAGAGAATATAAATGCATAGCCAAGCAACAGAACATCCCAGCTGCAGGAATGAAATGGGATGAAAAGCAAGGAGAGCAGTTACATAACGAGAAGTGGGTCAGGGACTGGGGATGAACTTGCTGCCTTAGCACAATGCAATGCTGGTTCGTAGGGCTGGTGTAAGTATAGTTTATTCATGCCTTGAGAAGCATTCTGGATTGAAAGGCAGCACAACTAGGCTCCCGGACAGATGTTATTTATCTAAATAGCAGGTAGAGGTGACGATATTAAAGGTAAAGGTACCCCTGACCGTTAGGTCCAGTCACGGATGACTCTGAGGTTGCGGTGCTTAGCTCGCTCTATAGGCCGAGGGAGCCAGCGTTTGTCCACAGACAGTTTTTCTGGGTCATGTGTCCAGCACGACTAAGCCGCTTCTGGCGAACCAGAGCAGCGCACGCCGTTTACCTTCCCGCTGGAGTGGTACCAATTTATCTACTTGCACTTTGATGTGCTTTCGAACTGCTAGGTTGGCAGGAGCTGGCTGTTTTCCTCGACATTGAAGCAAGCAGTCATGTTTTTCCTTTGTTCTGACCAACGTTGAATAAAGCTGTAAATATGCTCTTCTGGGTGAATCTTCCGTTGTGGAAACTCTGCGAAAAGGGCGTGCATGAGTCTTGGAATGCGTCTGAGGCTCGTGTCACTAACTGACTGATACTGTTCAGATGGGAGACCGGGAGATCGTCCGGAGACGATGTGGAGGCCTGCCTGATGATGCCTTTGTCTCCCTGGCAGTATCCCAACAGGATCTTCTTGCAAACCCCACCATGGAATTAAATAGTAGGCTACTGTAAGATTCTCTTCGTTTTCCTGTCCCTTGTAAAATATGCATATCCCATAAATAAATGTGAGAAGAGGAAAGCATGTATTTTTGGTTTACTTCTGTATCACATGAATGAAGACACCTGCTGAAGATCACGAAGGAATAATTGTTCATTCATTCCTTTTCCCAAAAGACTTCCTTCAGTGAGTGGTGTTTATCAGAGCAGTATTCTATTTTTAGGCAATTTTTTATTACGACTCTTTTGTTACATGTACTTAGGTGGCAGAGGTACATGTGCACAAGCATCTGTGGGAGAGGGAGCGAGAGTGGGAGAAGAGGCTCCGATGAGAGCAGCGCCTGAAGAGCAGCTAGAATCAGTACATTCTAAAACGGGAAGAAGCAAGCGAAGGAGATTGCCATGACTACAAAGGCGGCATATTTAAATACAAATTGGAGCCGGGCTTTTAAATGCTAATTGCGATAGAGAAATAAGAGACGATCGAATTTGCAATCATTTTTTCCCTAATACTTCACAACGCACGCCTTATTTTAAGAAGAGGGCTAGAGGAAACAAAATGCAAATAGCATGATGTTGAATAGGAAGAGGCGTACGCAGAATAATTTTCCGGCTCACAATGGGGGGGGGGAGGATACAGCTTTTTTTAAAAAAACACACTTGTTACGCGTATGGCAGAATGTATAGCTACCATTGGGTGTAGTGACGACAACCAACTCAGATGACTTTAAAAGGCAAATTCACAGGGGATGAGGCTATCAGCCCTGCCTTTGCTGTCAGAGGTAGCATGTCTCTGAGTACCACTCAGATTGAGGTTGAATCCTGACAAGACAGAAGTACTGTTCTTGGGGGACAGGGGGCGGGCAGGTGTGGAGGACACCCTGATCCTGAATGGGGCAACTGTGCCCCTGAAGAACCAGGTGCGCAGCCTGGGAGTCATTTTGGACTCACAGCTGTCCATGGAGAAACAGGTCAGTTCTGTGTCCAGGGCAGCTGTCTGCCAGCTCCATCTGGTATGCAGGATGAGACCCTACCTGCCTGCAGAGTGTCTTGCCAGAATGGTGCATGCCCTGGTTATCTCCTGCTTGGACTACTGCAATGCACTCTATGCGGGGCTACCTTTGAAGGTGACCCAGAAACTACAACTAATCCAGAATGCGGCAGCTAGACTGGCGACTGGGAGCGGCCACCAAGACCACATAACACTGGTCCTGAGAGATCAGCATTGGCTCCCAGGACATTTCCAAGCACAATTCAAAGTGTTGGTGCTGACCTTGAAAGCCCTAAACGGCCTCAGACCAGTAGACCCGAAGAAGTGTCTCCACCCCCATCGTTCAGCCGGGACACTGAGGTCCATCTCCAAGGGCCTTCTGGCAGTTCCCTCACGGTGAGAAGTGAAGTTACAGGGAACCAGGCAGAGGGCCTTCTTGGTGGCGGCGCCTGTCTTGTGGAATGTTCTTCCATCAGATGTCAAGGAAACAGACAACTATCTGACTTTTAGAAGACATCTGAAGGCAACCCTGTTTAGGGAAGTTTTTAATGTTTGATATTTTATTGTGTTTTTCATATTCTGTTGGGAGCCTCCCAGAGTGGCTGGGGGAACCCAGCCAGATGGGCAGGGTATAAATAATAAATTGTTGTTGTTGCTGCTGTTGTTGTCTGGAAATACAAGTGGAAGGAGTGCTGTCCTGCTCATGTCCCGCTTGCATCTTCCCATAGGCATCTGTGAAAACAGGACCAATGTCCGGTTCTGCATTTAGGCAGGAAGAACCAGATGCAAAAATATAAGATGGAGGAAACCCAGCAAAACGGGTCTAGGGGTCTTGGTGGACCACAAGCTTAACATGTGTCAACAGTGTGATGCAGCAGCAAAAATAATGCAGCGGTGAAATTCTCAGAGATTGAGGTATTGCATAGGAAGTAACCTCTGCTCACTTTAGAATGGCAAGAGTTAATGTTTCAACAGACTCTTCAATAATAAATACGTCTTGGCTGCGTGATTCAGAGAGCGAAATGTACAAACAACCAAATTAAGACCTTTTTGGGCAGTGGCTCCATTAGCACTAATCCATTACCTGTTAGTTACTCTCAACTATGACAAGTTTATTATATTAGAAGTAATTTAAGCAGGCACAATATAATTACCTGAGTACTGCTGCTTTATGTCTTAAATTAAAGCTGTCCATTCTTGTAGCTCAAGTACCATAGCGTTATGGTTGGAAAACAGCCCAAATACATAGGACTGGGTCATATTTTTCTTTCCCCTTTTTGCATTTTCAAGCAGTTCTTTGATTATGAGGCTAACAAGGGGGTATTAAGCACTTTGAAATCCCACTTCATTCAAAGTAAAATATTCAAATATGTACTGTAGTCTCTCCCCCTGAATTTAATGGGACTTCAGAAAGGCTACAAAAATAATAAATATTATTATAATCTCACCCTTCACCTTAAAGTCCCAGGGCAGGTCACAGCAATTTAAAACACAACATAAAAAATAGTTTAAAACAAATTGCAATCACAAAACTAGGGTGGATTGTAGATCCTGCAAAGATTGTTTAAATAAATCCCAACTGTTTCTTTCACCCATTTCTGGGAACTAATAGATGTTTTAGTAAATATGTATTAAATACAGTGGTACCTCGGGTTAAGTACTTAATTCATTCCGGAGGTCCGTACTTAACCTGAAACTGTTCTTAACCTGAAGCACCACTTTAGCTAATTGGGTCTCCTGCTGCTGTTGCACCGCCGGAGCACGATTTCTGTTCTCATCCTGAAGCAAAGTTCTTAACCTGAAGCACTATTTCTGGGTTAGCGGAGTCTGTAACCTGAAGCGTATGTAACCTGAAGCATATGTAACCCGAGGTACCACTGTATTATAAATTAAACACCTTGTAGACACATTGATACAAACACTTTCATCCTTATGGGTGACCTTTTTAACCAAAAAATAATTTGCATCCTGCACCTTTCCAAGAGTTCAGCCACGTAAGAAAAGTTTTATTAACACACACACACACACACACAATGAAAAGAATGTATAAATATATAAATTAAAACGACCTGCCTGCATGGTTAAAACCAAATCAGGAAAATCTTGCATCACATTTGGAAGGTATTCAGCCTCAGATTTTCATGGGCCATTAAGGGATTTCACCAAGAATACATTTCTGTGCACCAGCTGTTCAGAACTGGTGCTTTAGTGAAACCACCCTTGGTTGCTCCTAAATATTTCTTTGATTCAAACAGAACAAAGAAGATGAGCTCTGAGGGTCCATGCTGGCTGAACACCATGTAGAAAAAGCTTCAGATGCTAAATATTTGTTTGTCAAATTGGTGTTAAGAGCACAGGAGAAAGATTTTACAGCATGCAGTTTGCTTAAAGAAATGTTTTTCTTTTGTATTTTATCTATAAAATGGATGTTATGATGAAAAAATGGGAAAATCAATAAAAATTATTATTAAAAAAGAGCACAGGAAAAGAGTGCATTAAGAAGACAGCAACCCTTCCCTGAATCTTAGGGCTCTTGAAAAGGTTTGAAATTTTGCTTGAAAACTAATGGTATTAGCCCAGATAGTTTTAACTGTTCTGCACAGTTTAACTGAGGGCAACGCACAGAAAACAAAACTTGCTGCTTACAAAATCTACAGCTAACAATCAATGAAGTTAATTACAGTAGCTTTTAGTGATTTGCAGATCATGCAAGGCTAATGCATTTTGGAATAATCTGCCTTGTTTCAGAAGGATTCAGACCTTTATCCAGAAACATCTATGAAACGTTGATTATGATGGTGCTGTTTTCAACCTGTGGCTTAGTTAGGTCAGAAGATCAAATAGATGACTCAGTTGTATTTTTTTATTTTTTTTACATGAGCTGATCAGTTTTGTGTGTGTGCTTGAGGTCATAGCAACCTCAAACAGAGTTAACAGCTTTAGCCTAGCTTTGTTTCCTTTGGTTTTTTGGCATTTAATTGCTGTGATAATTGCTCTGAAATAGAACAGCATATTTAGCAGTGCCAACAAATGTTATATTCCCTTAATGCAATCGTCAGTTTTCCCTTGCATTTCTTTTGACTGTTAAAAAAGTCTCTGCATCAAACTTTTGATAACTTATTTTGAAATAATTTATTTAAAAATGCAACTGTGTTGCCACCTCTGCCCTCAAAACAGCAGGTTTGGGTGGCCTTGATCATGCCTCCATGCCTTTGCTGAAAGAGAAAGGACTGGCATTCTAATCTGTGCCCAATTTTCCTGTGGCCATTTATTTTTTTCCATTTTTTAACTGAACCAATATTATTTAAGCTAGGGCATGCACACTGGGAACTATGAGCACATGAGAGACCCATAAGTTGTGCACGTGCGCCATTTCATGGGACCACTGCACAATTTTAAATGGCTGCTATACTCACAGGTAGGCTCTCTTTCTTTTGTGGTCCTGAGAATGCTGTGGTCAGCTGAGAAACATCGGTCCTTCTTATAGATCCTGACTGGGTCCACTTGTTCCTGCCAATTTCCACCTTTAAGGTGCCCTGTTAATGTTCAATAAATAGCAAACATCCCCAGACCCTCTAAGTGTCCCTGTTTTCCAGAGGAAATGTTTTGGGGACTTAATCCAGGCCCCGTGGCTTTAGGGTTAAATCCTGAAAAAGCTCAACAATTTTGGCCGGCCCTCATGCATGTTCACTTCATCAAATCTGGTTCTCTTTGAAAAACGTTTGGGCACCCCAATCTTCCCAGTCTTCATCAGAGGGGTGGCTTCCAACACATATGAAAACCTGCCAAGGCTAGATGGCTTTCAGGCGAAATTTCTACGATCTCTGCTGCAGGTACCCAACTGTGTCCCCAACTCCATACTTCTGTTAGAAGCTGCTGAATGCCCAATTTCAACTAAAGCGTGGTGGGCTGCCCTAAAACATTGGCTCAGGATTTCAGTGTTTGATCTAGGGAAGGGTTTGTACCAACACCTGACCAATGAGGAGTTTGTCAGCAAATGGCAGAAAACCATGGCTAGAAAAGCCACCTCTATTGGTCTGTCACCCCCCTAACTGTATTACCTGGGTTATGAAGGCGCCCTAAAGACGTTAAAGCAAAGATTATGGGATAATGCACACAGTGACTTGCGATCTCGATCACACGCAGTCTGTAGTCCGCTGGCAGTAGGAGTACAATACGAGCATGTCTTTAAGTTAACATCTTACATTAAAAACCTGACAGTACCAAATTATCGAAGGCTAAACGTCTTTCCTTCTGCAGTGTTGGATGGCAGGTTGAGAAGAGTTCCCTACCAGGACAGACTTTGCTCGTGTGCCCAAGACATCGATTCCATAAAACATTGTTGCACTGTGCAAAATATGAGCAAGCCAGGGCTGAACTGATACTACCCTTGCTGGTACCTTTCCCGGGAAAATCAGAGGCTCACTATGTCAGGTTCCTATTGGAAGACCAGACAAATGCTAGAACATTAGCAGTGGCAAAGTTTTTATCGGTGGTTGCAAGAACCAATGGTCCCTATATTCTGAACGAAATGCTTGTTTAACCTGAAGGTAGGCTATATGAATTGTGAATTGCTTTGTAACGATTTGTTGGGTCTCTGGACCGTAATTAAGGTTGATGATGATAAAAACATCATTCAACATTCAACATTAAAAGAAAACTTCCCCATACAGGGCTGCCTTCAGATGTCTTCTAAAGGTTGTATTGTTTCTTATCTTCTTGGATCGGGGGATGCATAACTCCATACCCTCCAACATTTCTCCAACAGAAAAAAAGGACGTCGGAAGGAAAAGTAGGACATTCCAGGATCAAATCAGAAACCAGGATAGCTTTTGTAAATCCGAGACTGTCCCTGGAATATAGGGACATTTGGAGGGCATGGCGTCATAGGGGACAGTAGTTTGTTCTCTGCTGGCATCTAGTGATGTCAGCCACTGATGGCAGTCTTGATTCCGCCATGGCAATTATATCAACATCACCCCTGCAAAGGCTATGCAGTGGTATCTTGGTTCTCAAACTTAATCCGTTCCGGAAGTCCGTTTCAAAACCAAGGTGCCCTTTTCCATAGAAAGTAATGCAAAACGGATTAATCCGTTCCAGACTTTTAAAAACAACCCCTAAAACAGCAATTTAACAGGAATTTTACTCTCTAACGAGACCATTGATCCATAAAATGAAAGCAATAAACAATGTACTGCAGTTACACAATCAATCAGTCAATCAGTAGCTGAACTGGGTTCCGCACAGTCACAAAAACAAAACAAAAAAGCCACAAAAACAAAAATGCAAAATAAATAGCAAAAACAGTCAGAACTCAGAGTAACATTCAAAACAGAAGTGTGGCACTCAAAATGGAGCACGTTCGGCTTCCAAAAAATGTTTGCAAACCGGAACACTTACTTCCGGGTTTGCAGTGCTTGGGTTCCAAGTTGTTTGAGTACCAAGGCATTTGAGAACCAAAGTACCACTGTAAAACCCAGCAACCCATAAGAGAAGGCTAATCTTACTCTTTTTTCACAGCTAAGGGTTTTGTTTTTTGCCTCATTAGTCACAGAAATCTTGAGACAGGTTATTTTACAAAATATATTCTTAGGAGTATGTGTGCGTGTGTATATAAAGAGGTTCTAGCCACCACAATAAAGATTGGTAATGAAATTACTATTGCAATCTCTGGCCCCAGAGCGGGTCAAGAGCTAATCAATGCTCATTTAGCAGAATGACGGGAAGATGTAGAATAAATGTGGCATAATGTGGCAGTTGGGCTTGACAAAGCCTGAAATTCATTAACTCCCAGTAGTCTGCAAATTGTCCGTCACAAAAGGAGCGCAATTGAGAATCATTACCCTGGCGTGACACTCACCGTTCGTAAAGGGATAACAGCCTAAAAAACCCCTAATGGCTCTGTAATTCCAATCTAATAGAGCTGGTAAAAAAATAATAAATGGCGGGGTGGTGGTGGAAATTAGAGCAGGATCAAAACTTTCTCATAATGGCATTGACCCAACCATTTATTCTGACACTTTCAAACACAAGGGAAGAGTAAGCTTCTGCAAGTAGCGAGCCGTAATATCTCTAAGATTCAGGAAGTGGGTCTGAAGTTTAGAGAACTGTGAATAATTTGTTTTCCTGGATTTATAAAAAAGATAATTGGAATAACCAGAATGTTCAAAACATGTCAGGCACATGACTTCAGTAATGGCAACTGTCAGCAACCCTGGCAGATGGGTTAGTATTACATTGCGGTTGGGGAAGGTCTTGCAGTAAGGTTAAAGCTTACTGGGAAATGATATATAATGAATTGAAAAAGATGTTGAAAATAACATTTGGGGAAAACCCAGAAGCCTTCCTTTTGGGAATTATAGGGACAGGACTACTCAAACTGTATAGAAATTGATTCACATATGCGACTACAATGGCAAGAATGTTACTTGCCCAAAAATGGAAAGAAGTCCCAGCAAAAGAAGAATGGATACAAAAACTTACGGAAAATGCAGAAATTGGGTTTGTTTGTGCATGCAGCCAGCCAGAGGGTATGGCTCAGAGCCAGATTTTGGTTTGATGAGGCCCTCAACTACTGAAGGTAATGGGGCCCTTTATATGTCCAGCTGTCCTTTGTCCACAACAAATTGTCACTGTTTTTTGTGCTGAATATATTCTATATGGTAATTTATGGACCTAATAGGTATCTCAAGCCACTTGCACATAACAAAATATGTATTTTATCAAAGTAATTGTTGAGCTGAAATACAATTAAGAAGTATATTAATAGTGAAATGCAATTAAGCAGAAGTATATTAATAGTGAAATAATTATTAAGCTCTAACTTGAAATGATTTTTTAGTCATAACCAACTTAATAATGCAAACTTATTGCGTGGACAGGCGGAGCCCCCAGATCCTGAGCGGTGTCCCCCCCCCGTCATGTGGAATAATGACTCAAGACAACGTGCTATGGGATTAAATTGGCCACAACTTTATTAAATTTCAAATGTGGGTAGACCTTGGCTCAGGCATTGGGCGTTCTCCCTCCCCAGTCTCCAGCCAGGGACCTATGGAGCTTCAGGGTTATCCAGTGTGTGGGGGGGGATGGGCCGGCTCTGGAGAACATATGTTCAAGCAGAGATAGCCGCCCCCGTTACGCCGCCGCCACAGGGGAGAGCAATGACGACCTTTTGGTGTATGGCCAAAGCCTCCCTTCAGAAACCCCTTTAATGGGGAACCCTGGTATCGCTGCCGCAAAGAGGAAGATGGACTAAAGGATTCCGCCCAAGGCCTGATACCGCCAAAGTTGTGACGTTTTGCTATGGGAAAGGCGAAACCTGCCAATGCAGGGAAATTCCTTTCTGGCCCTTTAACAGCGACCTTAACGTAGTAGCGCCCGCATACCTGTGAAGAAAAGTTACCTGTAAAACCTATGAAGAAAAGTTAACCTGCAAAAGAAGACATTAACTGAGGGTGGGTAGGGTGGGAGAAGCTCTGGAGCCAAGTGAGGATTCTCAGGTAAGATCCTCCCTCTATTGTGTGGGCAGGTAATCCCTCCCCTACCTGGCCTGGTCTCCTTGGCAACGCTTCCTCCAGGTGGGATTGGACAACTGACTGAAGTAGGCGGAGACCTCCAGGTATCCCACCTGAGGGAAGGCAAAGCCAAGCGTATGCTGATGGAGCCGCTCCAGATCCAGGGCTGCGCGCGTCCACGCAAAGGTCGCCCCCCGTTTTAAGCGAGGAGCGGTCATTGGCATTTGACAATAACAAAAGTTCCTTTAGAAACACAATTTACAAAGACTCATAATCTAGTCTCTAGAAACATGCTATAACATGAATTAATAGCAGCAAATCAGTGATATTTTAGGGAGCAGGCTATCAGGCGGAGCCCATTACAGTGGTACCTCAGGTTACATACACTTCAGATTGCATAGGCTTCAGGTTACAGACTCCGCTAACCCAGAAATAGTACCTCAGGTTAAGAACTTTGCTTCAGGATGAGAACAGAAATTGTGCTCTGGCGGCGTGGCAGCAGCAGGAGGCCCCATTAGTTAAAGTGGTGCTTCAGGTTAAGAACAGTTTCAGGTTAAGTATGGACCTCCGGAATGAATTAAGTACTTAACCCGAGGTACCACTGTACTTACATCACAGGAGCTACACAACATAAAACATGGTTGCTGTATGTAGGTTTTATTTTATTTGCTTTTTATCTTATATTTTGGAAACGTATATCCTGTTTTTTCCCTTTACATTTTTTTGGGGCCCCCAAGAGAGTGGAGCCCCAAGTTATAGTTTGTTTAGCTTATATGTAAATCCGGCACTGGTGTGGCTTGTTGAAGTTCACACTGAGTATGGGACAGAGGCAAGCTCCGAATTAGAAAGTGGGTTGCCAACAAATCATAAAATAACAACTTGGCCCGCTCCTGTGACTTTTGCAGCTTGATCTTTGAAAATGAGCAGGTTAAGCATTCACTGCATCATCAGATGGTGACAATATCTGGAGTCCAAGTTTCGTTGAGAGGCACATGAGCAACTTCAATTAGGGACATTCTGGCTCAATGCGCAAGCGTTTAGCCACTGCCCCACACTAAAGCAGAGCCACAGCCTATTGCTATCATGTCACTCAAAGGGGCCAAGGGGTCAGGAAACAAGAATTCATGTCAAGAAGCTATATATTATCACCTACTTTGCTTCAGCAACGTCAACCTAGGCGTGTGATGTTAGATGCGTCTCTTTTCCCACAGCTGGGTCCAAAATCAGGACCGTCTGTGGTGCAAAGTTTGCTCCGCTGATAACCACACGTTCAAAACTGTCAAAGAAAACACCATAGGGGAAAATGGGTTGAAAATCACTTTCTCCCATAGTGCAGTCCCAGTCTGGGTCAGAGTCTCCAGCCATTGTGAGTTTAAAGTAAGAAGAAGAAGAAGAAGAAGAAGAAGAAGAAGAAGAAGAAGAAGAAGAAGAGTAGTTTGGATTTTATATCCCGCTTTATCACTACCTGAAGGAGTCTCAAAGCGGCTAACATTCTCCTTTCCCTTCCTCCCCCACAACAAACACTCTGTGAGGTGAGTGGGGCTGAGAGACTTCAGAGAGAAGTGTGACTAGCCCAAGGTCACCCAGCAGCTGCATGTGGAGGAGCGGGGAAGCAAACCCAGTTCACCAGATTACGAATCTACCGCTCTTAAACACTACACCACACTGGCTCCCAATCACAGGATTCAAAGATGTGGCCAAAATCACATCTGGCTCGACGCAAAAGAGACAGCTGGTGACAAGGACAAATCTGAAAGCCGGCAATCGAATCAGAAAGACCTCTGGAAACGAAGGTGAAATTTATGGTCACACTCACAAAGCTGGAGGCACACTGAACATGTGCCTGCACACACAGAGAAATGTGCAACTGTTGGTTAGGGTGGGGAGATTGTGTTAGAAGTGCCTTTGGTAGATAGTTTGGGACCCTTGAGGAAAACAGGATACTTCCTCCTCTTCAGTCTTTTGCCTTTGCAAAAGAGCAGTGAAAAAAGAATTCGGCTTCTTCGGAAGCTATTCTCACCATGGGTCCAGCTCTAATCCCATTTTAATCTCAGTGGGCTATATTAAACAAAAGCAGAAGGTCTGGCGTTTGAAACTGATTAGCCCTGACCTCGCAGAGATCAGACTAAGTAATCAGGTGCACTTGGATTGCTGCTGAGAACAGTTTCTCCTTATGCATTGTGGGTAGAAGCAGCAGCTACAGCAGCAGCAGCAAAGAAAGCAACACAAAAACTTCTGCTAGTGTAGCAGAGGAGGTATCATGGCCAGGAAATGTCCTAAGGCAGAGGTGGGCAACCTGCAGACCTCCCCAAATGTTTCTGGGCTACAAGCCCCACCATCCCTGATAAGATGGTTGAAAAGGCTGGGAACTGGAGAGGCAGGCACCCCCCATCCCTATTCTGAGATATTTAGGTGTTTTTGAATTGCTTAGCAGAGTTTGCACCCACAGCTCGGATGCTGGCTGCATATTGAAGACTTGCATGAACACCCTTTATTAGTAAGCGATCACACTGAGACGTAAGTGGGGGAAATAAGAAAGTATTATGTTCATTTTAGGAAATGCTTATTAGTCTAGGAATTTAGACGAGCCCAGAGATCGAAGGACAATAAGAACATTTAAGAATGCTGGAATGTTCCCATCTGTGTCTGCTTTAACCCCATGCAAACCTACCAGCCGTAATATAACCTGAGAAGACTCTTGAGAGTCCCATGGACTGCAAGAAGATCAAACCTCTCCATTCTGAAGGAAATCAGCCCTGAGTGCTCACTGGAAGGACAGATCCTGAAGCTGAGACTCCAATACTTTGGCCACCTCATGAGAAGAGAAGCCTCCCTGGAAAAGACCCTGATGTTGGGAAAGATGGAGGGCACAAGGAGAAGGGGACAACAGAGGACGAGATGGTTGGATAGTGTTCTCGAAGCTACCAGCATGAGTTTGACCAAACTGTGGGAGGCAGTGGAAGACAGGAGTGCCTGGCATGGTCCATGGGGTCACGAAGAGTCGGACACAACTAAACGACTAAACGACTCAACAACAATGCTTCCAAACAGGTACAATGTGTGAAATCTTGATTTGGAGACTATCAGGGAACCACTTATCAATCGAACGGTCAATTTCAACTCTGAGAAAAGGGTCTGTGGCTGAAGGCAGCTTGCAAACGGACCAAAAAAGAACCGCTGCTGCCCGGGCTGCTCCTTAAGCTTTTTTTTTGCAGACACCTAATGTGCATATGCTAGCAGGTGAAGCACAGCTACTTAATTAAGATGGCAAACCTCATGTAACCCTGCCGTGTGATATCATGGGGCACATTTCAGTTCTGAAAAGTTCCCCTTGCCCATCATCTCTCCAAAAGACCATGTGCTCTGGTGGGTTTATGGTCAAAAGATCCTGCATTTGTGGAAATGCTGAGAGTATGTTAAAAAGGGAGAGATTTCCCTGCATGTCAGGAAAAAGGAGCTTATGTAATTGCCTTTATTGTTGTTGTTCAGTGACATTTACAAAACCTTTGTATAATTTATGGATGTGCGCTCTCTGCCTCTCTCTAATGTGCACAGCTCAACACTCATGGGATATATCTGGAATGTTTTGAAAGCTACATAAAGCTCCAGTTAGATATGAGCTTCTCGGAAAGATCTGTCAACAAGCTCTTGAGCAAGAAATAAGCATAACAACAACAACAACAACAACAATAACAAACAACAACAACATCAACATCAACACTTCTAGCATTAGCTTGCTGCTGAATACCGGAAGTATTGAGAATATCGAACAAAATCAGAAAGATTGCACCAGTTCTGCTTTTCCTCTTGGCCTTATTCAAGCATTTTCGAAAATGTGGGGGAATGAAGTTTATGGGGTGAAATCTGCACAATCTCAAAGAATCCCCTTCAGACTTTCTGGCTCAAAGATCCTCCAAGTGTCCCTATTTTCCAGGGACAGAGGGGAACGGCTACGGCTGTATTTTCCTGTACATCTGTTCAACAGACCGATGTGCTCTCTGGGACATGACCAAGAAATCTGCTGCATGAAGTGATCATTAGCAGAACACATGATCTAGCAATGCATAGCTGTCAAGTGTCCCTTATTTGAAGGGACAGTCCCTTATTCCAGCACCATGTCCCGCTGCTGTCCCTTATTGATGGATGTCCCTTAAATGTCCCTTAAATGATGGCCCTTAAATTTCAAAGTAAGCAGCTCCTCTCCCTCCCTCCCTGTCGGCCAGGGAGGAGGGAGGCTCCAACTGTGTTTCTTGGCTGTGTTGCTCACCCAATAAGAAGTCTAAGAATGACTGGGGGTGGAGCTTGCATGCCTTGTGTGTGGCTAGTTAATGCAAGCTGAGGGGTTTTTTGAATGCTGGACGCCATGTTGTTGCACGTGCTGCTGCAAACTTTGCAGTGCAAAGCCAGGCCGGGGAGCCATCTTAAGTTGAGGCTGCATAGGCCTTGTGGTGCATGTGATTCAGATTCTATTCAGTTGAACCTCTGGTTACAAAGTTGGTTGGACAGTGTTCTCGAAGCTACCAGCATGAGTTTGACCAGACTGCAGGAGGACAGGAAGACTGGAGTGCCTGGAACAGGCGAGGCTGCAGGTCCCTTATTTTGGCTGCTGGTCCCTTATTTTCAAGGCTGCTGGTCCCTTATTTTCAAATCTGTAAGTTGACAGCTATGGCAATGTGCTGTAAAAAACAGGGTTAAAAATTTTAAAACCCACGCACGACCTATTTCACATTCCACCTCCTTTCCTTAGTTGTTTCATAATTGTTAAAAGCTTTCGATGAGTTATTCTGGAGCGAGTTAAGCACTGTTTTGATTGGGTTTCCAGCAATATCTGGTGGAAATACTTCTACAAGGTGCACTTGGTAAGGTTTGTTTTGACACTGGGTTTTGGCTGGGATAATCTTCTGCCACCACCTAGTGGAGAGAAAATAGATGATTAAAAAAGTTCCATTCTCAAATAACTCGCTTTCCCCAAAGCTTAGAAGATATTTTCCTTTTCTAAACTTACTGGAAAGGTGGTACAGGAAGGGAAATAGCTTGGTGGCAGAAACCCTACTTTGCAGGCAGAATGTCCTGGGCTCAACCGGCAGCATCTCTAGGGAGGGCTAAGGAAATATCCCTTCCCCAAATCCTGGAGAACCACAGACAGTCAGAGTGGGCAATATTATGGTAATTAGATAGACAAAGGACCAACCCGGCTTTGCAAGTTCCTTTGTTCCTTTCTAGTTTTCAATATAGTTTCATTAAAATATCCGGGGCAATGCTTTGAATAACAACGCAAATTGGTAATGCATTGATTTAAGGGCATGTTTTCAGTCCTTAAGTGCAAAGAGCTGTTATTGTCACATTCAGACAACCTGGAAGGTTTTCGTCTTATCTCAAGATATAGGGTGCTTCCAGACAGGTGTTTATTATGGGATGGGTGTTTTTGGGCTGTCCACATGATGTCATTGGCATCAAAACACCAGCTTGAATTCCTGCCTCCTCCCCCATTTAATCTAGATCTACCCTATTGGGGGGGGGGGAATCCAGTAGGTTAAATAAAAATGAAAATGAAATTACTTTGCCAGCAACCCATTTGCAAGATCTATCCGCCTCTTCCGCAAAGAAAAAGGGGAAACCAAATGGGTGGGTGAGGAAGCTGCGTATGCGATGAAAACCTATTTCACTGAAATTGGTCGGACACCAAGTTCGATAATAAAACCATCTTAATATTGCGCAAAAGGTCAGGCATAGTGCAGGCCAAATGTACTAAGCTATAATTTCAATTGTCAGGATTTTCAAAATGAAAGCAATAAATTATGGGCACTCTTGTGTCTTGGGGAAAAAATCGATGCTGTATGTTCTCTCTGCTTCCCAGCCCCGCAGCTTTCCTGTGCAAATTTTCCTTTTTCTCTCCTGTAAGTTTTCAAAGAAGAACAGAGTTACGGCAAACAGCCTGAAAACTGGCTATTACTTATTTTTCACTTTAAAGAAGATTAGGACTGGGCAAAGCTGCATCACCATGGGCTGATGTCCCTCTTCCTGTGGGTTCGATTCAACTCCCCCTGGCGCCCTACAAAATATTTTGGACTATAGTTCCTATCCAGCCCAGACCATGCGCTGCTGATGGGAGCTGTGGTTGAAAGGAGCTGGTGATTTCTGCTTGCAGTGGACAAAGGAGTCAAAGACTAAATGAGGAAGTCAGATGAGGAAGAAGTAGAATGGCTAAATTTACTAATAAGGTAAAGGGACCCCTGACCATTAGGTCCAGTCGTGACCGACTCTGGGGTTGCGACGCTCATCTCACTTTACTGGCCGAAGGAGCCGGTGTACAGCCAGCATGTGGCCGGCATGACTAAGCCGCTTCTGGCGAACCAGAGCAGCGCACGGAAATGCTGTTTACCTTCCCGCTGGAGCGGTACCTATTTATCTACTTGCACTTTGACGTGCTTTCAAACTGCAAGGTGGGCAGGAGCAGGGACCGAGCAACGGGAGCTCACCCCGTCACGGGGATTCGAACCGCCAACCTTCTGATCAGCGAGTCCTAGGCTCTGTGGTTTAACCCACAGCACCTTAAAAACAAATTATTTAAGTGCTGAACACATAACTGGAGAATAAAAACAATAATGGCAAAAGCATACTATAATAGAAAAGCACAGCAAACTCAAGAAATAACCGGCATAAAGCCCCTGATGCAAATCCAGCACAATAAAACTGTAAAGTAGTAGGTAAGTAACCTGTAAGACTTAAGTCTATTGAGTTAGCTCAGTTTGGTAGAGCATGAGAGTCTTAATCTCCGGGTTGTTGGTTTGAGTCCCAAATGTAGTGAAAGATTTTTGCATTGCAGGGGATTGGACTAAAGGACCCTCATGGTCTTTTCCAGCTCAATGATTCTATTATTTCAGTGGTTCTACTCTGGGTATGGCTCACATGCGCTATAACCCAAAGTGTGTAAGCAACTAAGTGAGCAACGGAGTAGAGAATAAAACAGCGTAAATCTATACATTGAAAGTGCATGACTTGCCATCTTTCCTCAGGGCCTGCAAGACAGAGCTGTTCCACCAGGCCTTTGTCCAGGGCACAGCCTGACTCCCTCCTATGGCAATCTTCACAGAACTCTAGCCCAATGGTTGCCATCAATTTGATTTGAATTAATTTTATAATGAAATGATTTTAGAATGTTGTCTTATTTTATTGTTGTTAGCCGCCCTGAGCCCGGCTTTGGCTGGGGAGGGCAGGATATAAATAACAAATTATTATTATTATTATTATTATTATTATTATTATTATTATTATTACCCCCAAAGAATCATGGGAGCTGTACTTTCGAAGTCACATGCTTTGAATGTATGGTGGGGTGTAGCCGAAGTTAAAGAACAAAGAAATGTACTAAACGAATTAGTAAGACAAAAGGGCTCAATCATAAACTAACACGCAAGTCAATGAGTGCTTTAAAATGATTGTTTGCGGGTTGTGTGCTCCGAATCTGGGAGTCTGCAATGGTTTTGGTTCCAGAGAATTTGACAGTGGCCTCTGGAGGCGTACTGATTGATCTACACCCTCTATTATCTACTATTGATTAGCCATAAAAACCGTCACTCTTTTGGTTAATTACATGTTGCAAATGCTCAGGTCATTCGGGGGGAGCTGTGTATTACTGTTCCCAAATGGTTTGTGAACAGGGTGTGTGTGTGTGTGTGTGTGTGTGTGTGTGTCAAAGTTCTGCTGAGTGAGTCTGTGGATCACGTCTGTCATTTCCCTCCAAGGGCCAGTACTGCCCTCCCTCCCCCCACTTCGACAAAATGCAGAGATAGCTCCCATCTTTATTACTGGGTTCCTGGTCATTTGGAAAGCCGTTTCTTTTTCTTTCAGGGAGATAAAAAGAGACAGATACGGTTGTGGGCTGAGGATGCTGTGTTCTGGTCAATGAGTCAGGCCACAAAGGTCAATGGCTCTGTCTCAGAGCCGCCATAAATTTTTATAGGCAGGAGAAGAAGATTTAAAGGCTGATGTGTGCTGTCTGGGCAGCAGGATGGGGACGAAGCATAAAGCACCACTCTCTAAAGGAGAGTAGAATCTAAAGTCCAAAAAAAAATATTACTACAGGCCATGCAGGCTCTTTCACATGGGGTGGATTTTACCTAGTCAAATCTCCCTCTCCGCCCCCCCCCCCGTCTCTGAATAGCTGAGATGTGTTGGTGGGGTGGCACCAAAGACTTTTTTTAATTGAGAAGTCCAAAGGCAACATTAAGCCAATTTTAAGAATCAACAGCAAGCGCCTGACATTCAGATGTGCATTCCTTCAAAGGAATGCTTTCACAAGAGGCAGATTACACCGGTGAAATAATCTAAATTTCTCTGCCCAGCCCTTTTGTTAATGGAAGAAAACAATGGATTTGGAATTCAGACTACAGAGTCACAATAATATATACAAATCTCAATAACAATAGTCTCCCTGCAGACTTAATTAATAACGGTCGCCATCAAGACCACTTAGAGATTTTGAAAAGAAATATATTAAGCAGTATAGAAATTAAATCTTCATCATCATAAAGTGGCTGAATCTTGTTCCATCAGGCAAACAGAGATGCCTGACGTATGATTTGAATGTGTGACATTTTACTGTGGTTTTATAATTTGTTGGAAGCAAATAAATTTTTGTTGTTGGTGTTGTTGAGTGATCTGCTTAATGCTACTCAGATTTGTTTCCACAAAATCTTAAAAGGGTCTATGTTGTGAAAGACCAAAAATTTGCAGCCCTTGTTGTTGTTGTTTAGTTGTTTAGTCGTGTCCGACTCTTCGTGACCCCATGGACCAGAGCACGCCAGGCACTCTTGTCTTCCACTGCCTCCCGCAGTTTGGTCAAATTCGTGTTGGTAGCTTCAAGAACACTGTCCAACCATCCCATCCTCTGTTGTCCCCTTCTCCTTGTGCCCTCCATCATTCCCAACATCAGGGTCTTTTCCAGGGAGTCTTCTCTTCTCGTGAGGTGGCCAAAGTCTTGGAGCCTCAGCTTCAGGATCTGTCCTTCCAGTGAGCACTCAGGGCTGATTTCCTTCAGAATGGAGAGGTTTGATCTTCTTGCAGTCCATGGGACTCTCAAGAGTCTCCTCCAGCACCAGAATTCAAAAGCATCAATTCAGCAGCCCTTAGGATCATGAGATGTAAGGGACCTCTGGGGTCATCCAGTCCACCCCCTGCAATGCAGGAATCTCAACTAAAGCATCCAAGATAGATGACCATCCAACCTCTGCTTAAAAACTTCCAGTGAAGGAGAATCTCTTGACTCGTATATGAACTGGCAATTCATATGCTCCACCAGTTCAGCTGCTTCTCTTCCACTTTTCAGTTAAAATGATCACCACATTGGTAGGAGAAGATTGTGGTCAGCAAAACACTTACAGCAAAAAACCAGGCATAAGAGCGAACAGATTGAAAAGCGAGTTCAAAATAGCATTGACTGTGGACATTAATAGGCAAGATGTTAAATTGTTTTTATATGCAACAACTGTGGCAAGGGTATTGTTAGCCCAGAAATGGAAACAAGAAGAAATCATGACAAAAGAAGAATGGCAAACGAAAATAAGGGACTATGCAGAATTGGACAAAATGACAGGAAGGATTCGAAACCTGTGGAACCAGAGATTTACAGAAGATTGGAAGAAGTATATGAACTATTTGAAAAGCAATTGTAACCAACAAATTATGCTAGTAGGACTACAAAAAGTTTTTTAAGGAGGAATATATGAAGTGCTACAAAGTAGATATAGAATAGAGATATTGGTTATGAGTTTTAAACTTAACAGGGAAAATAAGAAATGTCTACTAAGAGATTAGATTGGAAAATTTTCAGACAGGACTGATGGAAGTCAAAAAAATTGAATAAGATGTAAAAATATGTTTAATTACTGTTGAAAATGGTATGTTAAAAAAACTAATAAAAATGTTTGTGTGTGTGTGTGTGTGTGTGTGTGTGTGTGTACAAAATAGCATTGACTGTAGTTTCAGCAAAAGGCCTCTGCTTTACACAAAGAAGTATGGAAAGACCAGAGTCCAAAAAGGAAGAAGAAAGGGAACTGCAGACAGCAATAATGGGTGCGAGTCTTGAACGTTGTCTATAAATAAAGACAATTAACCCAGTTCCTCTGGCTCTTCCAGGCGCTACTTCTGCAAGCATTTTAAGCCCGATAACCCTATTAAGAGTTGAGTCTAATAAAAGTCTGATGAAACTCTGCTTAACATCCTTTCATTACTTCACTAGCCTTCTTTGTGCATCTCCTCTAGTTAGTTATTTACGTAGCTTTTTTTCTCTACCAAAAGCACCAAATAAGCAAACTGAAAGGAATACAGCAAAATGCAATTTGAAAACAATGCAAAACAGTACAAACAACAGATTTAATTTGTACTCAGATTTGGGGGTGGGGGGAGAAGCAAAACTCTAGATGTAAAATTTTCCCAACGCCCAGCAATATTTGTGCAAGGGCCTTCTGATAAAGGAAAGGCGTTCTTTTTCTGGCAAGAATAAAACTAGGAGGTAGGTAATCTCCGATACAGGGCGATTTCAGACTGTTGGTTTTTCAGGTGGGATTCATATTGGCAAATTCAGGTTGTGTTGTTATAGTTGATGTGGAGGTCTTGGGCAACAAAACCGCTTCCCAAAAAGATCAGACTTTTTGAGGTAAGAAGGAAAGTGATGGGGAAATTCTCTGGACAGTATGGGATAGTACATTCGTACCTTGGAAGTTGAACAGTATCCATTCCGGAAGTCTGTTCGACTTCCAAAACGTTCGAATTCCAAAGTGCGGCTTCTGATTGGCTGCAGGAAGCTCCTGCAGCCAGTCGGAAGCCACGGAAACCCTGTTGGACTTTTGGCTTCCAAAAGAACGTTCAAAAACCGGAACAATCACTTTTGGTTTTTGATCACTTGAGAGCTGGAACATTCGACTTCCAAGGCGTTCGGGAGCCGAGGTACGACTGTACTTGCTTGGGCACAATGTCATCTAACCTCCCCATAAACTAATCAGAAGGAACGCTAATTCAATAGTTAATGTGGTCTAATCTCCCTGCAAACAGATCGGGACGGATGCTCAATCAACAGGACACCCTGGAAGCGCCCACAGAAAGTCGGTCCAACTGGGGTGAATAAAAGGCTTTGCTCATTCACATGCTAGTGGTGGGAACCAACTTTCTTCCAGTTCGTGGGCTTTGGTGCCATCCCTGTGGCATGGCACGACTTTGGGAAGGTTCACCTGGCCTGGTCCAAATCAGAGCCATTCTACTGCCTGTCCTCACCCCCTTGCCTTTCTTATTCAGACAATGTGAGACAAATCCAAGAGGATCATTTCCTTGGTTTGCCACCAGATGACAGTGCATTATTTGCTTAAATGGGAAGAAGTGTCCGCAAAAATCACAGGGACTTGAATTCCATGTCAGCATCAGGCCTGCAGAAACTTAATGCCAAAAATTCACGTTCCATTGCAGAATTTCTCCCATGTTCCCCCAGTGCATCTCCAACTACCTTGCTGCAAGGTAGGATAGAAAACTGATCACTAAGCAAATAGATCCCTAGGGATTCACAGAAAAACAAACACACAAGGAAGTCATGGCTCTGCACTTTTGTTTCTGCAGTCATATTAGGAGCATTGGTGAAATTTCACACTGGAGACTTGAGCCGGCCGTTAACTTTTCAAACGTCCATGAAAATAGATCGTCTTGTATATATTTCTGCAAGCCACCCTCCATATGAATTTCTCACTTTTGGAAAGAAGCTACTGTTAAAGGCTGACGACGAGAAAAATATATGCAAAGTTTTAGTCCTGAACTACAATTGCCAGTTTGTGTACATTGTTGGCAGTTAAATCACTTTCAGTCTGGAGGATGCACATGTCACAAGCAAGAAAGTGGGATAACAAGTTAAAAGTCCCAGTACTCAAGGTTTTTTTTGTTACAGGTTTATGTAGTAGACAGAGAAGGCGAGAGAGGCAATGTCAGTCGCACTCAGAGCGGTAACCAGAGTCCATTGGTTTCAATTGGTCTACTCTATGACTTAGTTGGATATCACCAAAGAACTCAAAGATAAAAAAATGCAGAGAGAGAAAATAGATATCCATCTTACTGTTGCTTTCTGATAAGTTCCCAAATGAGTGAGCTTAGCTGCTAGAATTAGACAACTGTGTGGCAATTTATTTATTTATGTTTTGAAAATCCTTCAAATAAAATGACCTCATGTGTCATTCATAAAGAAGGTCATGCATCAGGAAATAGGAGTGGAAGAGGCATTTGGGCCCCAAACAGATATGACGCCATTCATGCAATTAGCACTTGATGGGTACATGTGTGTTTCAAAGTAAAAAGCAGCCCACAGGGGTAGACTGGGCTACACTGGGGCTGTGGGAGAATGGGGAATTTATCTTTTGCTGCCACTATGGCTGCAGTTCAGACCGGGCCCCCACAGCTGCTGTTTGCACCAGGAGGGATTTTCCCACTGGCCCCATGGTCTTGGTTAGAATGTATCCAAGAGGAAGGAATTTTAAAACACCCTTTTAAGAAATGCAGCATACTTTATGGGCAACTGTGGCTCTGTGATTCAAAATGAACACTTTTGTAAAGCATAAAATACAGTGCAGATGAGAAGTGCCCCATAGCAGTTGCTATATCTGGGCAGGATTTGGGGGTCAAATGCCCAGAGTCCCATTCTGCAGAATGAGCAGGAGGGACCCTGAAATATACTCGGAGTCAAGTGTGAATTTCATGCTCTTTATTCAGATTATAGTAGCAATGAATGAATCTTTCCCCAAAACATCTAGCTATATACACATTATTTACACAATGGGCCCCACGTGATTGGCTAATTCCGGGCTGCTGCTGTAGGCCAATCAGGTTGCTGATTCACTTCATCCAGGAGTCTAATTGGCTGCTCCTGCAGGCCAATCCGGTCGCTGATTCACTTCCACCTGGAGCTGGATTGGGTGGCTCCTGCTGACCAATCAGACTGCTGCATTCTGGATCCTATTGTTCTAGGATTCAGCTCAGTACATAACAGACCCCAAATTCAGCAGCTACATTTTGAAGTTATACACACTGAAACCTAAAGAGGAGGGCATAAGGCCATTAAGTCCAGACACGAAAACTTTCCAGTTTACATTTGTGATTACTGATTGCAAAGACTATGCGACTCCTCGGCTGAACTGGAGTGGTTGAGCTTAGATTTGCATTGCCTGAATTTTCTGTAAATTAGGGTATTGCTGGATTTTCTATTATTGTTCGATGTACTGCATCATCTAACACCCCCCACACACTTCTCTTTGTTCAGACCAACAACAAAGACACCAGTTTGATGCAGCAACAGCAGAGAAGAAGAGGACAGGCATCCTTGGGGACCTGTACTAAAACCAAACTCCTTTCGCATAATGGAATGCCATGGGAATCAGAGAGTAACCATGTTCCTCATCTGCAGCACACCAGAGGACAAAGTCTTGTCTTTTATAGATCTTCTGTCATTTTCGCAGAAGAAGCAGGTCGCTAAAGTGAGGGGGGAACTCAATTTTTAAGTGGAGAGAGATTTTTTATTTATTTATATGAGGCTTTGTGACGTGTGTGCTTTAGTGAGCTGGTTTTCCCTTGATCAAATGCATCGGAACAGTTAGAATCTAATCAGTCAGGAGATCAAAATCGACGGGGATGTTTAAATCTGCCTTTCCTTGATTGCTGGTGATTTGATTGCTGGATGTGGAGAATTGAACCACATCCCCAATGAAGGCACACCTTTAATTTCTCCCATGTACCGTATTTTTCGCTCTATAGGATGCACTTTTTCCCCTCCAAAAATTAAGGGGAAATGTGTGTGCGTCCTATGGAGCGAATGCAGGCTCCTTGGCTTCAGTGATAGCAATGCAAAGCCTTTGAAGCGCAGAGGGAGCACTCCCTCCGCGCTCCGGAGGCTTCGCATTGCTTTCGCTGAAGCCTGGAGAGCGAGAGGGGTCAGTGCGCACCGACCCCTCTCACTCTCCAGGCTTCAGGGATAGCCGCCTGAAGCCTCCAGAGCACAGCAGGAACTCACGCTGCACTCCGAAGGCTTTGGGTTCCTTTTGCTGAAGCCGGGAGAGCAAGTCTCTCCTGGCTTCAGCAGAGAGGGAGAGCTGCGCAGCGCCCCTTCAGTGAAGTGGGAGGAGAAATGGAAGGGGCTCCATTTCTCCTGCTGCTTCGCTGAAGGGGCACTGAGGAGAGAGGGGGAGATTTTTTTTTCTTGTTCTCCCCCTCTAAAATAAGGTGTGTCCTATGGTCGGGTGTGTCCTATAGAGCGAAAAAATACGGTAAGTGGCTGGTTACTATTCACCCCATGGAGAAAACGCTGTTGTGGTGAGGATAGGACTCACCCTCCATCCTGGCAGCTCAGTCTTCACTGACACAGATCACACAAGCAATGCAAGTCTGTCACTTGAGGGGTGAGGAACCTGGTACCCTTCAGATCAGGGAAGTCCCAAACATAACCCGAAAAAAGGAAGGAAGGAAGGGGCTTCCAATCTGCCATCTTTCAGTTATATATATAAAGATATATATCTTTGTCGGGGTAGCAGCTGGTCCTGATCCCCTGGCGACTCGCCTCCCTGTTTCGCCCGAAGGCGAGCACTCCTCCTGCAAGTACTCAGGTCTCTCCTTCTCTCAGACCTCAGTCTCTGCAGCTCGGGAGACATCGGTGGGTTACTAGACCCAGGGGCTGTCTCAGCCTCCCCTGACCCAACCGGTAGTGGAGCAGCTGTAAGTGATGGCCCAGCTGAAGGCATCTGGAGCCAGGGCAGGCTCAGGCCCCTGACTTGGCCCAGCTGGTGTTTGTTGCAGGGGAACCTGTGCAGACTGGGACTCTTCAGGGTCAGGCCCCAGACTTGGTTCAGGTGATGCCTGAGGCAAAGGATCCGGTGCAGACTGAGTCTCCTCTGGTTCTGAGTCCGAGCCCGAGTCCCAGGCCATCACACCCAGCTTTCCCTGGAACATCTCATCACCCAGAGAGGTGGGGAGCTCAAGAGCAATTTTATTCCTTTTGTTTTCTTGGACGGGCAGAGCAGACGTAATAGACGTGACCTATCATTTGTGTGCTAATGCACCAGCAAGCTTTGCAAATAAGCTTGATATTTTCACCGTGGAATACAGTGGAGGAGCCTCACAGGTTAATTGGCTTTCTTCTCCTCTTGAACTTTAAACCGTTCAGCGTCTGAAAGCTGAGCAAAATTACATGGCAATTATGCCCATGCAAGACAAAAGTGGAGAGGACAATTTTAAACTCCAGGAGAGCCTTTTAGCTACTACTCGACGTTTGAGGAATAGACCTCTCAGACAAGCGATTTATAGGACTGTAAAAGCTTCCGTGAAGGAAAATCATGACGAAGTATATGTTTGGTTTTACTGGTTGCGAGCTTCAAAGGGTTTAGGATTTGAAATCGACAGGTGGTTGGATGTTATGGTGACATAGTTTTTAAAGTTCGGTGTGTTTCAATAGCGCTTATTTATAACCACAAAGGTTTAACTGTCATCACAGCTTGTGAATGGCAGTTACATTGAGTGACCTAGGCACTGCTTCCAGATGTTGTAGGGGATAAAGTTATAAAGTTTCTGTGGTGATCATTACAACTTCTAGACCTATGGGAAGCCTGTAGGATGGAAATGTTGAGCTTGTGAAGTGACACACGAGCTGCTCTTAAAGACTGTAGTTTGATGTCAGGAAATCATGTATTAAAATGAATCGGAGCCATAAAATGCATCGTATTCACAAAAGCAGATAGGACAAAAATGTGTTTGTATGATCCAATGAGCTTGGGCTTCAAGATCCATTGACCCATGATTCATTCAAATCATCCTTTCTCACGTTCCTGATTTGTATGATGAAGATCATCATGACCGACCTCTCCTGGCTGTTGGGAGGTTGAGGAAGTGTTGCAATGGAATGTTTATCGGAATAGGAGAATTGCAAAATTCAAAGTATTGTTAATGACCTTTGCGGCCCTAAATGACTTGGGTCCAAGACACACAAGGGAGCGCCTCCCCCTTTGATCTTTGCTGGGTATCATCAGTTCAGAGCAGATCCACACTATACATTAGAGCACCTACAACACACTTTTAAAGCACGTGACTTCACCCAAAGAGTCTTCGAAACTGTAGTTTCCCTCCTCACACCGGTACAATTCCCAGCACCCTTAACAAACTACAGTTCCCAGGATTCTTGGGTTGGGGTTGATGCTGACCTTTAAAGTCCTAAATGGTGTTGGGCCCTGGATACCTGAAGGAACATCTCCACCTCCATCGTTCAGCCTGGACACTGAATCCAGCTCCGAGGTTCTTCTGGCGATTCCCTCAACGTGAGAAGTGAAGCTACAGAGAACCAGGCAGAGGGCCTTCTCAGTAGTGGCGCCACCCTGTGGAATGACCTCCCATCAGATGTCAAGGAAATAAACAATTATCTGGTTTTTAGAAGGCATCTGAAGGCAGCCCTGTTTAGGGAAGTTTTTTATGTTTGATGTTTTATTGTGTTTTTAATATTCTGTAAGGAGCTGCCCAGACTGGCTGGGGAAACTCAGTCAGATGGGCGGCATGTTGTTGAATTTGTATGCATTGAATGGATCTGCCCTCCATTTGACTAATATTCGGGCTTGATGGAAGCTGAAACCCAACATATTGCGGTTACAAGTTTCCCAGTTTGTGTCATCCACCCCATTGCATGAGCTGTTTCTACAAAGGCAACAGGAAAAGAAAGCTACTTATTCAGACTAGCGTCTGACTTGAGTTCTTTCATGCTTACACAGATTTAGTGAATTAGTTTATTAAATCTATAATGAAGCTGGTGGTGTAGACTGAGTTCAATTAAAACTCAGTGGCACGATTATATGTCATCAATGGACACCTTCAGTGGGCTCCCTGAAGGTGGAAAAGTGTTTATGGAAGATCGACTTTTATCCCCATGAAGCTTAAAAGGGAATAATCCAACAACGAAAGCACAAAGTGGGCCCCTGTTGCAGGATTCAAACCACAATATGTTAATATTTTGTTCCATATAGCACAGATAGTACTATTACGGGAAAGAGTAGCGATTAATCAGCCCTTAGACAGAGTGAACTCCATGCTCCAGATACAAATGAGAGATTTATGCTGGCGAAGGAAATTAGACTTGGCTGCAAAGATCAAGCAATCTGGTAGAAGCAAATTCCATCTTTCTACCAACCGAGCGATTTCGTTGGAACAGACGGAAGCTATACGCAGAGTAGTCTGTTCATTTGTATGACATTTCAGTCAGCAAGGCCAATGCTGAGCCAATTTCCCCAGCCCCAGGCTCATTATCTCCCCTCCCTGTGTGCTGGTCCCAATCCCACCCTCCCCGCAACATCTCGTATTTAATTTTAAAAACCCACAACGTGATTGCTCATCACATGAGATGTACTTAGGCCAACAGCATCCACAAACAAACTGCCTAGTTCCCACTTGAACTTCAAAATAATGATCACAGCTGTGCTTGTGGGACTGGGGTGGATGTTGAACCAAGAGAAGCTGAATTCGGTGAGCTTCCTAGACACAAACCATGTCCTCTCCTACGTCTTTTGAAAACTTTTTCATTTAAACAGGCCTTTGCAACCTGATTTTCCTTTTAACCATTTTCTTTCTTGGATATTTATTGAATTTTTTATTGATGTTTTGAACTGAGGGTCCTTTGTTGAGGTTATCATCATATGTTGAACACCACCTTCCTATATTTTTATGCAAGTGCTGATTATAAATTCAGAAATAAAATTAAAACAAAACGCCAAGTTGTTTGCTTTGCATAAAATCATGTACACTACAATGATTTATTCTGGTTTGTCTATCGTAAGGAGGGAAAAGGAGTTGTGTGTCGAGACCCCGAAGCCACCCCCTCGTTGATGAATAAGACACAAGGACACGGATATTAGGTTAATGGTTATTGGGCAAATTTAGGCAACAATTTTATTGGTTACAGAATGTGAGCGGTTTTGGCTTAGGCATTGGAATTGACCCGGCTATATCTGACTCCTGCCCGCCATGCAGGGAGTCCTGTGTCAACCACCGGCAGGGGGAGCCCTGTCGATGCAAACCAACTCGAGTTCCCCCAGGGTTCCTGATGGGGTCGTGGCATGGCCCTAGCCCCACCCCGGGCTTCGAACAAGATCCACACCCCTGGATTCCTTTAACGGAATACCTTAAACTTGGATTGGCAGGTGATGGCCACACCTCCCCTCCCCCATCATAAGATCAACCAATGCCTAACCGCCAAACCTTACAAAGTTCTGACGATTGCTATGAGGTGGACGGAAACCAAGTGGCCAGTACCAGTTTGCCAAGTGGAAAAATTCCTACCAGGCCCCTCAGACAACCAAGGCGACCAACTGAAGTCCATAGCAAGGCCAATGTCGAAACCTGAAAATAGGGAGGGAGGGAGGGTGGGAGATTGAGGAAGCGAGCCAAGAGGGAGCTCTCTGGCTCATGCCTAAGTTTAAATGGATCCTGGCCATGCCCCCCAGCCAGCGGATTGGCTGGCTGGACAATGACGTGGACGGGAACCTCCAGGTGATGCGGGACTTTGTCCCACGCCCCTGCAAGTGAGTGGGTGGCCATGCGGTCCACCACAACTCCTCCCCACTAGGAAGTGGAGCAGATCTATGAACCCCCCCCCCGCAACAAACTCTGGACATCTTATTCCCCTCCCTCGTTTGTTTCTGAGATTTTGACCAGATTCATTTCCAACCATTATCTTCATAGCCCTTAAAGGCAACAACAACAACCCCAAATTATCTGGAAGCCATTTTCTGGATCCGATACCATTTTCTAGGATCCCATCAAATCATGGGGTGATTTTGCATGATGCAAAGGCTATGCACACATTAGTGGCTTAAAATGTCGTGAGGCTGTTCTCCCAACCACGTCACAAGTTGTTGCAAGTTGCAAGAAAGGAGTTGGGGATGCCTTCACCCGATTTGCGTTACCTGTTTGGTTTCCCTGCCCCTGCAACCCCCTCAACTCTCGTTCATGAAGTTGTCATTTATAATAATAATAATAAATACATTTTTATTTATACCCCACCCTTCCCGGTTCAGAAAACTGGGCTCAGGGCACCTAACAACAAATTCAAAACACTTAATTGATGCAACAAAAACCAGCATAAAATACAGTATAAAACGCATGGGCTGTCATCTGTGGAGCCGCTGTCATCTGCGCATGTGCGATAGGTGTCTCAAAGGTACGCGCCGCAGCTTACAATGCGAACGGAATGTGACTTAAGTTTTCCTTTGGGGTCAAAGTTGCTCTGCTGCTGAATATTGAGGGGGGTTAGCTCCGTCAAAAAACACATTGGGCCCCCCAAAACTGCCACGGACCCCAGGAGTTGGCACATCTTCTACTGCGCCACATGAGCTCAGAGCAATATCATATTCTGCTTAGCTCCGAATCCTCTGTTCCAAAGCAGTGAAAAATAGACCACATTGCCAAGGCCCCCATAAACCAAAAGCATAAAAACAAATTGGGTAGTTTAATTTAAAATCAAATTAAAATGATAATCACTAGTGATAATAAACCTGTAAACAACACTGAGTTTTATTGTTATTTATACAGAAGCGAGGACAACATAAAGATGACTGAAAGGCACCGGGACCAGCATTCATACAGACATGTACGCAGAAGGGCACAGTTCACCCAGGACTATTCTGGGGGCAAACATTTTAATGGGATCAGTGAATTGCACTTGGCAGAGGAGGCGTTGAAAGAAATATGTGTTATGGATGCATGGAGATCAGTTTGCTACACTGTGAGAAGCGCACAGGGATGTAAGGCAAAATACTTTCCTTTGCTATATTTTAGGAGAAAAGCAATGACAAACCTAGATAGCATCTTAAAAAGCAGAGACATCACCTTGCCAACAAAGGTTCGTATAGTTAAAGCCATGGTTATCCCAGTAGTGATGTATGGAAGTGAGAGCTGGACCATAAAGAAGGCTGATCGCTGAAGAATTGCTGCTTTTGAATTCTGGTGCTGGAGGAGACTCTTGAGAGTCCCATAGACTGCAAAAAGATCAAACCTCTCCATTCTTAAGGAAATCAGCCCTGAGTGCTCACTGGAAGGACAGATCCTGAAGCTGAGGCTCCAATACTTTGGCCACCTCATGAGAAGATAAGACTCCCTGGAAAAGACCCTGATGTTGGGAAAGATGGAGGGCACAAGGAGAAGGGGACGACAGAGGACAAGATGGTTGGACAATGTTCTTGAAGCTACCAGCGTAAGTTTGACCAAACTGCGGGAGGCAGTGGAAGACAGGAGTGCCTGGCGTGCTCTGGTCCATGGGGTCATCAAGAGGCGGACACGACTAAATGACTGAACAACAACAACAACAAACCTCCCCTCATTTTATTCTCTCAAGAACTCTCTCAAGTCGGCTTCATGGCTTGTGAGCTTCATGGCCAAGTGGGAATGGGAACATGAATCTCAAGAGTCCTCATCCAGCAACTTGCCACACCAGCAACACAAAGTAGGAGGTGGGGTGTTGTTTTGCTGTTGTTTTTGAAAGCAAAGGGATTTGTCCCATTTGCCAGGCAGCCCTGGTACGCAGAACTGCCTTTAAAACACTGGCAATTCTGCCCCCGCACAATACGTTGAAACAATGCGTTGGGCAGAGGCATAAGTGGCCCTGAGGATCTAATTATGTTTCCGAAGCACTTTCATTAACTAGGCAGCACACATAAATCAAAATAAAAGCCCTGCCCTTGGGCTTACTGAGCGAGAGGCTAGTCGCGCAATGGGAGAGGAGGAAAAGGAAGACCTGCTTGGCAATGTAAAAAGAAAAGATGGAGGCATAGGGACATGAGAAGATCAGAAAAGCCTGCTTGGTCAGGCGAATGGACCATCTAGTTGAGCATCCTATTCTCACAGCAGCCACCCAGATCTCTGTGGGAAACTCTCAAGCAGGATCCGGCCACAAGAGTATCTCTTCCCTCCTGTGGTTTCCAGCAAATGGTATTCAGAAGCATCCCTGCTGTGATGGCCTGGGACTTGGGCTTGGACTCAGAACTAGAGGAGGCTCAGTCTGCACCAGATCCTTTGCCTCAGGCACCATCTGAACCAAGTCTGGGGCCTGATCCTGAAGAGTCCCAGTCTGCACAGGTTCCACTCCAACAAACACCAGCTGGGCCAAGTCAGGGGCCTGAGCCTGTCCTGGCTCCAGATGCAGGGATGTCCTCGTTGCCTTCAGCTGGGCCATCACTTACAGCTGCTCCACTACCAGTTGGGTCAGGGGAGGCTGAGGTGGCCCCTGGGTCTAGTAACCCACCGATGTCTCCCGAGCTGCAGAGACTAAGATTTGAGAGAAGAAGAGACCTTCTATTGAGGGGAGGTTAGAAGGATGCAAATATAACAATTCAATCATGATTAGGAACAGTGCCATTTTTCTAGAAAAACAACTTCTAGAAAACAAACTTCTTCTCCCTTGTTCTCTTAGAACGGCAATGTCGCCCACCTGAAATGTCAGGGACTGAGTGAAAAAACAAGCTGGAAAAATGCACTGAATTTCAGAGATTTGCTAGCTTTTTGCCTTAAGACCTTTCACCAGGGCCCGCACACAGACAAAGACAGCCTCATTTTAATTTCTTCTTCTTTGGTGATCCCTCGTAGCCAAGTAAGATTGCCTTCCATGTATTTGGTCTTAGCAGTGTGTCCACAAGTGACTGTGAAGGCCCTGGTTAGAAGATATATAAAAAATTAAAATCACAACAAAGATTATGAACAAATGCTGCTTAAGATTAAAAAAATATATATAACCCTGGCATATCCAGGCCTTCTGGGCTTGGTGGCCCTTCCCACCATTGACACAAGACCTCAACAGGACATGTGGACCTTTAATTTTTTTTCAAGGGGTGGGCTTCCAGGAAAAAAAAGTATTTTGGAATCCCAGCTGCAATCAGTATAATGAAATATGAAAAAGTGTTCTTGATGTTCCCTTGGGCTTCCCTCTTCTTCTAAGATTGCTCCATTTTTAACCCACCCACCCCACCTTGTTGTCACCCCCCCTGCAGGTTTTAGCAGAGATTTTGGGGGAAAGGATCCCGCTGGATGCAATGGAACTGACGCCCGAGTCAACAGGCATGCCTAGGATTGCACTGGAAATGTATGTCAATAGTTAGGGAGCCTTGCTGCATCTGTCGGATGGAAAACATTCTATCTGAGTCTAAACAACAGCAGGCACAAAATATTCCTAGGGACACCCTATTTGTTTTATGCTTTCAGCATGTTTGATGTTCCAGTCCTCCCTCAAACATCTGTTCTGCCAATATATAAATAGGCAGTTGATGTGAAAGCGCAGTCCTGTGCTATTAACACAGTTACGTTCCAGAGATGTACTTAACATCCGATGAATAATTATCTTTGCTAGAATGCGCTCTGACATGCCCTGGGAGTTTCCCTGCAACCTTGGCAAACTTTGCTATGCAATTAGCGCTGGTTACTTTTCATTGCCAACCTTTAAACACTTCCTTTTAATAGATCTCTCCAGGCTGCTTGAGGATATAGGCTGGTTGCTCTTCCTTCAACGGATCTTAACTTAGACCCAAAGCTTCCCTCATGCACGCATATAATGGTTATGGGGTTGCTCGTGCGTAAGTTGCCGCCACTCCTGGCTAGGTGGCCTGGTTAAACCTTTCCTGACTGGACAGCCCCTCACTTCGTGGCTGCTCAGTCGCTGGCAGAATCCGACAGTGGGCGTTTCTTCAACCTTTTCCAACATAAAAGTTCTTTGACGCCCAGTCTCCTCCTAGCCTCCCTGCGCGGAAGCCTTCTGCGTAGGGTGGGTGTGGGTAGCGGAGGACCTGTGCTCTCCCTGCTGGTGTCCAGTGAAGAGTCTCGGAGCCTGCTCTCCGCTTCCCCCATTGGCCTCCCTCCATCCCTGGTGTCGCGCTGATTTTCTTCCCCAACAGGAGACCTGCCTCTCTCCCTACTTGGCCCCTCTCCAGCATCGTCGTGGAGCCCCTCCTCCTCCTCCTCTCGTTCCGATGGCAGTTCCCTGACAACGCACATTACCTGTCACTGCCTGAGTACAAAAACAGCATAAGCTGAAACGATAGAAGGGCGATTCCAGACTGTCACTACAGTGGTACCTCGGGTTAAGTAGTTAATTCGTTCTGGAGGTCCGTTCTTAACCTGAAACTGTTCTTAACCTGAAGCCCCACTTTAGCTAATGGGGCCTCCTGCTGCTGCTGCACCGCCGGAACACGATTTCTGTTCTCATCCTGAAGCAAAGTTCTTAACCCGAGGTACTATTTCTTGGTTAGCGGAGTCTGTAACCTGAAGTGTATGTAACCTGAGATGTAACCACTGTATTTTGCAGGTGGGATTCAAGCGCATGCAGGAACTTTCAGTTTGCACAATCAAAATGAATTTGGAATACTCTTGCACAACAAAACGGGGTTATAAAAAAAATAATCAGACTTTTTGCAGTAAGGAAAGTGATGGGGAATTTGACTTAGAGAGCGGGATAGCAACTGCTTGATATGACGTCGTGTAAGCATCCTGAAAACTCTGCACAAACAAATCAGGATTAATGCTCAATAATCAGCTAATCTGGGTGCGACCTTAGATTTTATTATTTATTTATTTATTAACTGAAAGACCCTTCCTTTCATTGTTTCCCCCTCCACCAACACCTCAAGAGAACTTCAGAAAACAGAAGAGCAGATGTCTCAGGTACTGTCTATTTCTAGGCTCTATACCATTCCAGGCAGAAGAATTTTCTAATGCCCCCCCTTTTTTTTAATAAGAAGAATGAAAGAGACTCCACATATCCCCTGTGGCGTATGTATACAGTTGCATACATGTAAAAAGTATTTTATGGGGTCAAGCAGTCAAAGATTGCCCCCTCTCCTCCCACTTAGTCTGAAATAGTGTGGCCCAGCAAAAATAAAAATGTATCAGGTGGGTCTTCTGCTTGTCTGACTCGAATCACTGGCGCTCGTTTCCCATGAGGATGAGCCATTTGGTTGGCAACGCAAGGGTTTGTCCTAAAATATTTACAGATAACTATAAAATCTCAGCAGCAGCCATCATTTATCAAGGCTTAAAAGCTAATAAATGACTCATGGCACTGGAAAAGGTTCAATCCCAAACCACCCTCGTCCTGGCATGATATTCTATAGCTGAAAATTTCTTGTCTTCAGGTTCTGTTTTTTTGATATATATATATATATATATATATATATATATATATATATATATATATATATATTTAAATATATCCACAGATGCAGATTCCAGTCTCTTTCACCTGCTTGTCCATGTGACGAACTGCACTTAAAAGGTTCATCACAGGCTTCCGGTTGATTGCGCATGCCATCATACAGTGGTACCTCGGGTTAAGTATTTAATTCGTTCCGTAGGTCTGTACTTAACCTGAAACTGTTCTTAACCTGAAGCACCACTATAGCTAATGGGGCCTCCCGCTGCTGCCGCGCCGCCAGAGCACAATTTCTGTTCTCATCCTGAAGCAAAGTTCTTAACCTGAAGCACTATTTCTGGGTTAGCAGAGTCTGTAACCTGAAGCGTCTGTAACCCGAGGTACCACTGTAGTTGGAGATCTCTTCATTGGAGGAGACCTCGGTACATCAAAAGTGGGGGAAACTGCTCCAGCGCAGCAGACCCCCAGGATATTTTAAAATAATATTATTTGCAAGTGATAAAATGTGAAGATTTTTATGGTTAAAGTAAGTGCGATTAAAAAAATGGTTAGAAATTATGATATATGTAAACTGATAAAGATGAGGTAAAATGAAAAGCAGATAAGGGGGACTTGGGGAAGCCCACCTAACAATGTTTAGAAAAAATAAGGATAAGACAAGAATCCGTTTCTGTTGTTTGTGTTCCTGTTTGTGTTGTTTATTTGTGTTATAAAATGAATAAAAAACTTTCATAAAAAAAGGTTCATCACATGGACAAAAGGCTCATTCTAAAAAACCTGCGTAGCAATTTCAACACATATGACTTACTTAAAGTCACCGATGCAATCTTCAAGGCTTTCGAAGTACAACTCCTGCTCCAAAAGAGGCTGAATTTTTGAAATTCTGCCCATTCAAGAGCGAGCTGTTGGACTGCGGTAATGTGGATTTGCTTCTGGAAACAGAGATGGAAGGTATTTGGAGTTTCTGACGCAATCGCTGGACAGAGAGTGTTGACCATGATGCTGTGGCATGGCAGCCATGCTCCTGCCACTCCCATGCATCTTTCTGACCCCCAGTCATTCTCCTCCCTTGAAGGACAAAGCTGTTGAGCCATGGCATTCTGAAACTAGCCTGCTTCCTTCAGCTGTGGCGGAGGGTGATAATGATTTTGTTGCCTCCTCCCTTTCTGTCACAAGTTCCCAAGGGTAAAAGGTAAAGGGACCCCTGACCATTAGGTCCAGTCATGACTGACTCTGGGGTTGCAGCACACATCTCACTTTATTGGCCGAGGGAGCCGGCATACAGCGTCTGGGTCATGTGGCCAGCATGACTAAGCTGCTTCTGGTGAACCAGAGCAGCACACGGAAACACTATTTACCTTCCTGCTGGAGCGGTACCTATTTATCTACTTGCACTTTGATGTGCTTTCGAACTGCTGGGTTGGCAGGAGCAGGGACTGAGCAACGGGAGCTCACCCCGTCGCGGGGATTCGAACCACCAACCTTCTGATCGGCAAATCCTAGGCTCTGTGGTTTAACCCACAGCGCCACCCGCGTCTCAAGGGTAGGTGAACACTAAAAACACAAGATAGAACACAGAAGTCTGAAAAGGTGTATTAGATCAGAGGAAGGCCATGAGGCTTCTTCCAAGCGTTGTCCCTTCCAGCCTGCATGATCCATTGGTCAGGAATGATGGGGGCTGCCAACGATGGAAGAATGGTTGCCAAAATGAATGGACTTAGCTGAGAAGGCTGAGAAATTGACACGTTTCATCAGAGGAAAGTGATGGCAAATGTTTGTTAAAGATTGGAAACCTCTCATGGACCTTTTGCGTGAAAAAGAAAAAGGAATAATGACATTTGGATTTGAGGGTTGAAGATAATGTTTGTTTAAAGAAAGTGGCTTTTCTGTGTGTTATACAGTGGTACCTCAGTTTTCGAACGCCTCCATAGTCAAACGTTTCGGAACTCGAACGCCGATAACCTGGAAGTAAATGTCTCAGTTTTCGAATGCGCCTCGGAAGTTGAACAGAAAACGTGGCTTCTGTTTTGAGTTTTCCGTTTTGAGTCTTCCGCTTTCAGTTTTCAAATGTTTTGGAACTCGAACAGACTTCAGAACAGATTATGTTTGAAAACCAAGGTACCACTGTATTAAGAGTACATGAAGTGAATATTGCTTATATATAGGAAACAGACCAGTAGTGATGTATGGAACTGAGAGCTGGACCATAAAGAAGGCTGATCGCTGAAGAATTGATGCTTTTGAATTATGGTGCTGGAGGAGACTCTTGAGAGTCCCATGGACTGCAAGAAGATCAAACCTCTCCATTCTTAAGGAAATCAGCCCTGAGTGCTCACTGGAAGGACAGATCCTGAAGCTGAGGCTCCAATACTTTGGCCACCTCATGAGAAGAGAAGACTCCCTGGAAAAGACCCTGATGTTGGGAAAGATGGAGGGCACAAGGAGAAGGGGATGACAGAGGATGAGATGGTTGGACAGTGTTCTCAAAGCTACAAACATGAGTCTGACCAAACTGCGGGAGGCAGTGGAAGACAGGAGTGCCTGGCGTGCTCTGGTCCATGGGGTCACAAAGAGTCGGACACGACTAAATGACTGAACAACAACAACAACAGGAAACAGACGAAGAATCAGAAGTCTCTTACCTTCTGAATTTGATTTTTCTCTCTCTCTCTCCTTTAACCTCTTTTCTATTTCTATTTCTTTAATTATTTCATTTTCTTTCTTTATTCCCCCCCTCTCCCTTTCTTTATATATTTATTGTATTTAGAACAAATCTTAGTTTGGACAAAAAAATGAGGAAAATATATTTGATATTAAGTTTTGTATTTTTCTCTGTAAACCCTTAAAAAAGTTATCCCCCCCCCAAGGAAATGATGGGAACTGTAGCCCAACAACATCTGGGGAGCATCATATTGGCTAACCGTGTTGAGTGGGGTGGGGCAACTCAGAAGCTTTTTGGCCATAGGTCTGAGACAGAAGATAGTGCAAAGACCTATTGAACTTCGAGAATGGCAAGAGATTTTGCCTTCCCTGCCATTCTTCCCTGCCCTCAGACGCCTGCTTCATGTGGCTACAAGCCATGCTTCTGTTATGCACTGATAAAATAAGCTAATTACGCTTCCATCTCTTCTACCTCATTTCGGTTGTTAAAATTTATTGCCGGGAAGGGTTCATCGGGGATGTTTTCATAACCCGAGGCAAATGCTTCTTCATTGTTAAGACAGCTTCTGAGTCAACTAGTAGCAATCACTAGGACCTCCAAACAAGGTTGGGTAATATATTCAAAGTGAACGAACGAACGAATGAATCTTTATTTGCGTCAGCCATCAGCCATAGCAATAAAACAACAATATGATAGACAAAGAATAGAAATAAAAAGTCAATTATATAAAATACATCTTAGGGTTCTGAATTAGTAGTCAAATGGTGGATCATATTCTGATTGCCCCAGCTATAAACCTTGCAGCCATTGCTGTCACCTGCTCACCTTGATCTGCCAAGAGAAAGGACACTGGGGCAGTGGTTGGGTGACCCGGAATGGACAATAAAAGAGGGGTGATAATCTCGTTCCTCAAGTCTTTATAAAGAGTGCAAGCCAGAGGGGCATGCGCCACCGATACGGTGTTGCCATCTCCACAGGGACAGAAGCATTTTTCGTGTGGAATCTGCTGGAGTCGTCCCTCAAGTACAGCCGAGGGCAATGCTTTTTGCTACGTTGCAGGTTTGCATTCGTTTTAAGAGTGGTTTTCGACTACTCTGTGTGTGGGAAGGAGGGAGGATGCGCTGCCAAAAAGGAAGGATTATGTTCCTTCCTTTCTATCTCAGAAGGAAGGAGCATCCAAATTGCCTAAATATATAAAGAGGTTAGGAAAGGTCTCTTGTCTTTCTACACCTCAGCTAATGAGTTTCCTGTGCGTCCCAACAAAGAGTGCTACTCGCTTTTGGTTACCTGACAGGTTCATACATGGCTTTCTGCAAGAAGGGGGCAGATTATAGAATGAGATATGGAAGATCTTCAGGAAACATGCATACCACATTAGAGAATTGGGGGTGGGGGTGGGGAGTCACATTTACTTTTCATTTTAAAAATAATAAAAAATAGGTGGACTGCTGTGGGACAGGGGAGTGTAGTGCCTGTTTGCTTTCCCCAACAGGGTAAATAAACAGCGTCAAGGGAGAAATGTTCATCAGGAAAGTGGAACAGGAGAAACCGTTGTCCTGATCCACATCACCCCCCACCCCATCACAACTTCTGTGACATTTTTGTAAAACTGGAAATTCCTATTCACAGATCTCCCACGACACATCAAGGTTATCCCTCAAAAAAAACAAGATACTTTTCTGATCTGCCGCTCAGTCCTGGCTGTGTTCTGTGGGGCTAACTCCCAAGTTGAGGGACCAAGCAAAAATGAAGACAGGGCATGTTCTTTTAGGGGGTAAAACTAAATTATTATTTTCTGCAAATTTCTTCAGCAAGTGGTGTTTTGGGGTTTGAGGAATTCAAATGTGCTATTTTTTTGTTATTGGACAACATTTAGCTTGGTAAGTCTTTATTTGATGAAGCAGCACAGAAACTGCTTCGGAAAAGCAAAAACTTTTAATTTTGCCTCCTGGAAATGTCAGGCAATTCTAAATAAATACTCCTACTATATAATATGGGACGCGGGTGGCGCTGTGGTCCAAACCACAGAGCCTAGGACTTGCCGATCAGAAGGTCGGCGGTTCAAAGCCCCGTGACGGGGTGAGCTCCCGTTGCTCGGTCCCTGCTCCTGCCAACCTACCAGTTCGAAAGCACGTGCAAGTAGATAAATAGGTACCGCTCCGGCAGGAAGGTAAATGGCGTTTCTGTGCGCTGCTCTGCTTTCATCAGAAGAGGCTTAGTCATGCTGGCCACATGACCAGGAAAAACTGTCTGCAGACAAATGCCGGCTCCCTCGGCCAGTAAAGCGAGATGAGCGCTGCAACCCCAGAGTCGGCCATGACTGGACCTAATGGTCAGGGGTCCCTTTCCCTTTACTATATAATATAACTACAAGTACTTGTATATTTTTTCTTTCTCATCGAAAGAAATATGCATTTTGTCGCTGCTGATATTTCAGAAGATCTTAACATTTGGCAGGGAGGCAAATGGCTCCACAGTCCTGACGCTCCTAAATCTCAAAGGTCATGGGAAGTCACCCAAAAATTTATAATTTGGCAATATATTTGACTTTTTTATTGTATTGTAATTTGGAATGTTATAATGTGGCTCTTTTTGGATTATTAAATTGGAAAACTCAATAATATATTATATACATAAAGATCCTGAGAACTGAAGTTTTAAAACAAAAGCAAAACACAACAGCCATATAAAAACTCTATGAGGGAAGTGTAAAGATAATTTATTTATACGTATGTATGTATGTATGTATGTATGTATGTATGTATGTATTTAAACCTATTTTCTTTGTTATCATGTCCATTAGATGGTAAAATACATTACTAAAATTGCAAAAACAATTTCAGCACAAAATAGTTCTAGCAGAGAGAGCCTGCGACCCATTTGAAACAATAGGAATTTGAGAGTAGAACTATTTGCCCAAGTCCTTTAGTCATACAAACTGACAATTCAATTTCCCCACAACCTTAGATCTGTTGCCCTGATCTAACCTTCCACTTCCACTTCTCCGTTCTGTTAATATATGCAACAGAAACTTGATTTCCTAATCTTCTCCAGTGTTAACATCAGCATTTGTCTTTCACAGTCCATATCAACTGATGTGTTAAACATGTCATACACTTTGTGAAGCAGCACATTCTTCCGAATTCTCTCCAGTAACTCTGAAGCCCATTAATCCATCATAGGAATTCTTTTGTAGATTAAGGAATAAAATAGGGAATCCATATATCAAAGCATGAGATATACAAGCCAAGGCACATTTTCTCCTACTTTGTCTATATATCATTCTCCAAACAGAGAGAGGGGGAAAGTCTGTTAGAAAAAGAGAAAAAAATATTTTCCCCTTAATATGTTATTTAATGCATTTATACCCACCTTATTTTTCTTAAAAAAGAAATAAATAGAAAAATGGAAAGTAGTCATCATAGATTTCAGTTTGATTAAGCCAGGGGTCAGCAAACTTTTTCAGTAGGGGGCCGGTCCCCTGTCCCTCAGACCTTGTGGGGGGCCGTACTATATTTTTTTGTGGGGAAAGAATGAATTCCTATGCCCCACAAATAACCCAGATATGCATTTTAAATAAGAGCACACATTCTACTCATGTAAAAACATGCTGATTCCTGGACCATCCGTGGGTCAGATTTAGAAGGCGATTGGGCCGGATCCAGCCCCCGGCCCTTAGTTTGCCTACGCATGGATTAAGCTATTACGGATGCGTAGTTTTCATATTTGCAATTCAGTGGTACATCAGGTTAAGTAATTAATTTGTTCTGGAGGTCTGTTCTTAACCTGAAACTGTTCTTAACCTGAAGCACCACTTTAGCTAATGGGGCCTCCTGCTGCTGCGCCGCCGGAGCCCGATTTCTGTTCTTATCCTGAAGCAAAGTTCTTAACCTGAAGCACTATTTCTGGGTTAGCGGAGTGTGTAACCTGAAGCGTATGTAACCTGAAGCATATGTAACCCGAGGTACCACTGTACCAGAATGCTTCTACCCATGCTCCTTGGCTTGTGGTCTGTAACAAATGCATTAACTGGAAAACTGTAGTTAAGCATAAACTGCCAATGTTTTGGAATAATTCCAAATACAGTACTCCTGAGATGACTTTATGGTAACAAGGGTATCCATTGAAGTTATTATTAAGCTCACATTTGCCCCAATCTAAGAGAGACATATGCAAAAAAGGGGGGGGGGAATAATGGTTGTGTTTGTTTCTTCGGAAATTATTCATCTAAGAGCACCTTGGTGTACGTTCAGGCTTCAAGTAAATTAGCATGCATTAATTTGGAACTTTACTGAAATAGCTCAGACACTGTAATTTCTCCCATTTGAGGTGCAAGCTTTTTGTTCGCGTGCAGTAATGGCTGAATGTCTTCCATCATGGAAATGACACTATTCAAATATTTGCTGAGAGGCACAAGTAATTTCCTATCTTCCTCCATTACTTGTTAACCCCATTACGGCAGATCTCCAGCCTGATTCTGGAGATAACGAGAAAATACTACTCTCTTTGTAACAGTATTTTCCCCTGTAGTAAAGCGGAAAAGAAACATTAGCATTGTAGAGCCATCACGGCCAGACAGTAATTCAACGTCGCCTTGGCAATTTGTCGATGTTGCATTGTAGAAATTTCGCACGAGGATAACAGGTTTCAAACGCACCTTTGTATCAAGTTCCTAAAAGGGCATCGATGTTCCATTAATGTTCCCAACCTCTACAGTGACACACCTTCCAACCTTCCTCAGAGGAAAATTGGGACATTTCTCACTCCCCCTCCAATGACCCTCCTCACCCCCCCATTTTTATCCCCCCCCCCAACAGAGCATTTCCTGTACTGCCACTGAGGGCCGAATTTAGGTTTGATGAGGCCCTGAAGGTAATGGGGCCCTTTCTATGTCCACAACAACTTTGTCAACAACAAATGGTTGCTGTTTTTTGTGTTGAATATATGCTATATGGTAATTTATGGACCTAATAGGTATCTCAAGCCAGTTGCACATAACAAAATATGTATTTTGTCAAAGTAATTGTTGAACTGAAATAAAATTAAGAAAAAGTGTATTAATATTGAAATACAATCAAGAAGAAGTATATTTTTGGGGGGAGCAATAGAGTGGGGCCCTAAGCTATAGCTTGTTTAGTTTATATGTAAATTCAGCACTGCTGCCGCTGCTACCCTAATGGGACACAGCACACACAACCTCCGCATTCCGAGAAAACCCTTTAATCCTCATTTTATTTTATTTTATTCTTTGGTAGATTTACCAAAGATTACTTAAACTAAAAGGTTAAAACTACCCAAATAAGCTTGTCTTCTAAGGTGCAAAGAGATGCCCTCTGCCACTGGCGCCATCTCTGTGGGGTTGTAGGGGCCCAGGCACCCACAAAATATACAGTGAGGGACCTGGTAGCAAGAAGAAATTCCAACGAAAGAAGAATGGCAGATGAAATTAATGGACTATGCAGAATTGGACAAAATGACAGGAAGGATTCGAAACCTGTGGGACCAGAGATTTACAGAAGATTGGAAGAAGTATATGAATTATTTGAAGAGCAACTGTAATGAACAAATTACGCTAGTAGGACTACAATAAGTTTTGTAAGGAGAAATATACGAAGTGTTACAAAGTAGAAAAAGATAGAGATATTGGTTATGAGTTTTAAATGTAACAGGGAAAATAAGAAATGCATACTAAGAGATTAGATTGGAAAATTTTCAGACAGGACTGATGGAAGTCAAAAAATTGAATAAGACGTAAAAGTATGTTTAATCACTGTTGAAAATGGTATGTTATAAAAATTTATATATAAAAAAACAAAAAACAAAATATACAGTGAGGGACCAGGCCCCCTTGATATTCTGCAACCAGGTAGGCTCTGTCGGGCCCTCCTACTGATGCACTGGGCTCCCTACCGGACCTTTCCATGGGTGCGCCGGGGCCCCTCTCAGCTTGTGATGTCACACAGGTGTGCTGGGCACCCACAATGTTGGGTGGAACCTGGAGCACCTGCCCTCTGCTGAACTTACAAACATAAAGAAGGAAGGATAATATCCAAGGAATATATCCTGTGATCTAAACCACTGAGCCTAGGGCTTGCCGATCAGAAGGTCGGGGGTTCGAATCCCTGCGACGGGGTGAGCTCCCGTTGCTCTGTCCCAGCTCCTGCCAACCTAGCAGTTCGAAAGCATGCCAAAAGTGCAAGTAGATAAATAGGTACAGCTGTGGCGGGAAGGTAAACAACGTTTCCGTGCGCTGCTCTGGTTTCACCAGAGGTGGCTTAGTCATGCTGGCCACATGACCCGGAAGCTGTACGCTGGCTCCCTCAGCCAACAAAGCGAGATGAGCGCCGCAACCCCAGAGTTGTCCGTAACTGGACTTAACTGTCAGGGGTCCTTTACCTTTACCTTTTTTAGCACCTACAAAAGGCACATCCTACAAGGTGTGTCATTTGCGCTGTGGCTAACTTGCACCTCAAATTGCAAATAACGCACCCATCCCAAAAACCACCCATATGGGGTTGCCTATTGACCATAGCCATGCAGAAAGCAAGAGTTAGCACACTTCATTGCTACTTGGAATCCAAGGAATTTAATCCCATATTAGTATTATATTAGTATTATTAGTATTAGTATTATTTATATACCTCCTTATACCCAGAAGTCTCAGGACAGTTCACAGAAAAGATCAACATAAAAACTACAATATATATAATCAAAATAAAAACAACAACCCAAACACACGCACCCTGCCAAAGAAGAGCCACATTTTAAAAAGGTATAGGATATAGGAACATAAATATTTTATTGCATGCCAGGAAGAATTCAGTAAATAAACTTCACACTTCCTTAAGTTGCACTTCAAGAGTTCCACACCATATATGGTTACAGGACTTTTGCACGTCTAGCTGATACTGTGGAAGAATGTCACGCATATAAAGGAGGCCATAATTCAAATATTCGTCAACAGTGCAATAACCAGATTTGATGTATGGAACCAGATGAGTAATATTATCTGGTATGTCTAAAGATAACTGAAGAGAGGAGAGACTGAAGACTGGCAGCGCAATTAATTTCGTACCGAAATCGGTCACACCACCTGGGCATGTTATCAGGACTCCTTTTGGGGGGGGAGTGAGTCAGAAATGCCCCTGTCACGTTGTGGCCACCAATTGGGTTTGTGGCTCAAGTTACACGGTAAGTTCTTTGAGGAAAGTCTAGACGTTCTATCAAAGAACCGCTTTTGGTTTTGCCGGGTTGCTGATAAATCACGGTTATACACTTGTCATTGGACTGTTGCGAAGGGTGCGCTCCTATACAGATGTGCAATATGAAAACTCCCTCCATCTCCTGCTCTTTCATTGCAATGAAGAGTAGTTTTCCTAGTGATCAAAAGGGGAACTAAAAGGAGTTAAGCCCATGGTGACACAGGAGAGCTTGGTGTATTTGCTCCTGAAGTTACGTGGGTAATCTGATGTGAAATTTGGTCTTGAGAGCCATCTAGCTGCCTTCAAGTGGTCCCCTTGAACTCAGTGCAGGACGTGAAGGCAACAGTATTGCCCTGCTGTGACCCCCCCCCAGCAACTAGAATTCAGCGGTGTACTGTCTGACCATGAGAGTTTCATAAAGCCACCATAGCTAAAAGGTAAAGGGACCCCTGACCGTTAGGTCCAGTCGTGGACGACTCTGGGGTTGCGCTGCTCATCTCGTTTTACTGGCCGAGGGAGCCGGCATACAGCTTCCGGGTCATGTGGCCTTCATGACTAAGCCGCTTCTGGCAAACCAGAGCAGTGCACAGAAACGCCGTTTACCTTCCCGCCGGAGTGGTACCTATTTATCTACTTGCACTTTGACGTGCTTTCGAACTGCTAGGTTGGCAGGAGCTGGGACCGAGCAACGGGAGCTCACCCCGTCGCAGGGATTCGAACCACCGACCTTCTGATCGGCAAGCTCTAGGCTCTGTGGTTTAACCCACAGCGCCACCCGCATCCCCTAAAGCCACCGTAGGGAATAGCCATTGACAGATTCCCTGTTCTGTGGATTGGCTTAGCCCCCCTGGAAAGTCTTCTGTTTCAGGAGCAAATGACAAAACTTTCCCATCTTTCTGCTGAACAGCACTGCTTTCATATATATTATTCATAGATATTATTTGTACAAAAATCTCTCTTTCAGCTTTGTCTGAATGGCAAACTTAATCCTAAGCCTTTTAAGTTCTCCTATGGTAGATCACCAAAAATTGGGGCATTTTTGGGTAGAGGGTCTTGTTAAAATGCAGGCAATTTGTTGTCCCTGCCAACAATGTAATCTGACAACCATATTAAAGAGACCCTGCCTATTCTGACAGCTTTTAGACTCTCTGTATTATGTTACCTTCAATTGTTTAACAGCTGGAAGGGATCTTCTTTCTTCCTTCACATTCTCCCAATAATTTTCCTGGGAGAAAGTCTAATTTACTGGAATAATAATAATAACATCACCCTTCTGACTGCGTTGCCCCAACCATTCTGGGCAGCTTCTAACATATATAAAAACATAATACATCAAAAAAGCATCCATAAACAGGGCTGCCTTCAGATATCTTCTAAAATTCAGATACTTCTTTACCTCTTGACATCTGATGGGAGGGCGTTCCACGCAGCGGGTGCCACTACCAAGAAGACCCTCTGCCTGGTTCCCTGTAGCTTCACTTCTTACAATGGGGGAACCACTAGAAGGTCCTCGGAGCTTGACCTCAGTGTTAGGGCTGGACGATGGGGGTGGAGACGCTCCTTCAGGTATACTGGGCTGAGGCCATTTAGGGCTTTAAAGGTCAGCAACAACATTTTCAATTGTGCTTGGAAATGTTGTTGTTCTTGTTTAGTCATTTAGTCGTGTCCGACTCTTCGTGACCCCATGGACCAGAGCACGCCAGGCCCTCCTGTCTTCCACTGCCTCCCGCAATTTGGTCAAACTCATGTTTGTAGCTCCGAGAACACTGTCCCACCATCTCGCCCTCTGACGTCCCCTTCTCCTTGTGCCCTCCATCTTTCCCAACATCAGGGTCTTTTCCAGGGAGTCTTATCTTCTTATGAGGTGGCCAAAGTCTTGGAGCCTCAGCTTCAGGATCTGTCCTTCCAGTGAGCACTCAGGGCTGATTTCCTTCAGAATGGAGAGGTTTGATCTTCTTGCAGTCCATTGGACTCTCAAGAGTCTCCCCCAGGACCATAATTCAAAAGCATCAATTCTTCGGCGATCAGCCTTCTTTATGGTCCAGCTCTCACTTCTATACATCACTACTGGGAAAACCATAGCTTGAACTATACGGACCTTTGTTGGCAAGGTGATGTCTCTGCTTTTTAAGATGCTGTCTAGGTTTGTCATTGCTTTTCTCCCAAGAAGCAGGCATCTTTTAATTTCGTGACTGCTGTCACCATCTGCAGTGATGACGGAGCCCAAGAAAGTAAAATCTCTCACTGCCTCCATTTCTTCCCCTTCTATTTGCTAGGAGGTGATGGGACCAGTGGCCATGATCTTCGTTTTTTTGATGTTGAGCTTCAAACCATATTTTGTGCTCTCGCTTTTAGCTTACATCAAACGTTAATTCTGTTCCTTTTGTAGCTTTTCTGGATTTCCAGGCATAAGGAGGTTTCTTGGTTAAATACAGCTAAGCTGAACTCGTGGTAACCAAGCCTTTTCTAAATTGCTGGATCTGCCTTCCAGCTGTGACAGCCCCTGCCAAACCAAATGGGAAATTCATCCTGAAATGGTTCGAGAGCTGCATTTTGAAATGTGTCCCAGCAGTGCCAGAATTGCAGCTTTCCAATGCTGCTGTCACTCTGTAGCAGCGAGGCCAGATGCTCGGTTGGGAAGATCATGAAAACTAGATGCAGCAAAGAAGACAGAAAAAGAGGAAAAGGAAGAAGCATCCATTAAAAAAACACACCACAGCTTTATTTTTTTGAAAATATGCTTGCGGTTGATTTATAAATTATGAGGGGGAAGAAAAAGTGAACCAAGGCAGAACTTCTTTACAGACTGGGAGTCATTCCAATTGAACCCAGTGGTCCTTGCTTTCGAGTAAATATGCATAGGATTGTAAGGTCAAGAAACTGAGATGAAGAAACCAAGGCAGGGAAAAGATCTATGGTGGGGGGTTCTCAGTGGGGTTGAGAATGAGTAACAAAATCCATTTTATGGGGCAGGAACATTCATAACTTTGAATCAATTCAGTATTTTTCAGGCTGAACAAAACGAATGGAAGGAGGCAGGTGTAAAATGGTCTTTGCTTTTCCAGAAGTAATTTCCTTTTTAAAAATAAAATAAAATATTTATTTGGCTTTTCAGATTAACACTTTACAGTCAGATATCCAACATACAACATAAAGACAAGATACCAAGGAATCTCTGGGGTTTCCTTCTTCTACTTTGTGGGTCCTACTGTTAATCATTTCCTCCTGCATCTTTTATGACAATCCAAATCTTTTACCTCTCCACTTTGTCCAAAATTCACCATTAAACTACCAGCGATATTCCAATCCTACTAACGATTTTAACTCTTTACAATGGTTTTTAAGATAGGTTATAAAACGACGATCATGGCCACTAGTTCCATCACCTCCTGGCAAATAGAAGGGGAAGAAATGGAGGCAGTGAGAGATTTTACTTTCCTGGGCTCCATGATCACTGCAGATGGTGACAGCAGTCACGAAATTAAAAGACGCCAGCTTCTTGGGGGAAAAGCAATGTCAAACCTAGACAGCATCTTAAAAAGCAGAGACATCACCTTGCCAACAAAGGTCCGTATAGTTAAAGCTATGGTTTTCCCAGTAGTGATGTATAGAAGTGAGAGCTGGACTATAAAGAAGGCTGATCGCCGAAGAATTGATGCTTTTGAATTATGGTCCTGGGGGAGACTCTTGAGAGTCCCATGGACTGCAAGAAGATCAAACCTATCCATTCTGAAGGAAATCAGCCCTGAGTGCTCACTGGAAGGACAGATCCTGAAGCTGAGGCTCCAAGACTTTGGCCACCTCATGAGAAGAGAAGACTCCCTGGAAAAGACCCTGATGTTGGGAAAGATGGAGGGCACAAGGAGAAGGGGACGACAGAGGATGAGATGGTTGGATAGTGTTCTTGAAGCTACCAGCATGAGTTTGACCAAACTGCGTGAGGCAGTGGAAGACAGGAGGGCCTGGCGTGCTCTGGTCCATGGGGTCACGAAGAGTCGGACAACGACAACAATAAATCCCCCCCCCCGTTCCTTATTAAAATTTTGGTCTTCCTGATTTCTTATTCTTCCAGTCATTTTAGCCATTTCGGCATAATTCATCAAGTTGATCTGCCATTCTTCTCTGGCAGGGAATTTATCTTCTTCCCAAACTTCCAGTTTCCTGTGCTATTATCATTTTGCCCTGCCATTAAGAGGATTCCCTCCTCCGCTGCTAAAGCAAGGGAGGGAAGCATCCATTTCAGCTAAAGAGCTCACCGCGCAATTTCCCCCTTAACCTCTCCTTCATAGAGAGAGTGAGAGAGAGAGAGAAAAGAAAGCTTTGAAATGGGTATTGTGTGTGCATGCATGTGTGGGGTAAAGCAGCCCTGGCCCAACGCCATAAAATGTTGTTTACATTTGGGCATCAGACTCACATCAGATAAGAACCAGTTTCTTTAAGAATGATTTTTTAAAAAAAGCACTAAATGCACTTGTGAAGATGAATAGACTCCAGAAAGGGTCCTTATTAACTCCGATGATTAATAATATAATACCAAGTTGTTTTGCTGCCAAGGTATTTTCCACTCCAGAGAGGAAGGCAATGCTAATTAAAACAATTCCTCCCACCCGCCGCCCCCGTTAGGGTGACAAGAAAATCATTGTTGCAAAAGCTAAAAACACCCCTCACCATTAGACACCCGGCACATGATGAAACGGTGAACATTATTTCCAATCCGTAAGGCTGATAGTTATGCAAGGCCAGTTTCATCTGGTGTGGTCTTTGAAACGCAGGGGCCTTTGTGCGTCGTGCAAAGAGGGCTGCCCCTTTCCGTAGGCTTTGGGAACAGGGTGCGAGAGGAGACCTTTCTCGACACACAGGCTCACGGAGGACGAGGAAAGAGTTCAGCTTCTTTGAAGTGTGACAGACACAGGGCACATCCGCTCCTTGCATTTTTGAAGCACTATTGTCCGACTTTAATAGACATGGCTTTCTGCAAAGAATTACCGGGAGCTGTGGAGTTCCCTGGGAAGAGGGGTTGATTACTGAACTACAGTGGAACCTTGGAAGCTGAACGGCTACAAACTCAAACGTTTTGGCTCCCGAATGCTCAAAAACCAGAAGTGATTGTTCCAGTTTTTGAATGGTTTTTGGAAGCTGAATGTCCGGCGTGGCTTTTGCAGCTTCTGATCGGCTGCGGGAGTGCCCTGCAGCCAATCGGAAGCCGTGCCTTGGAAGTCAAACATGTTGGAAGTCGAATGGACTTCGGAATGAATTCTGTTCGACTTCCAAGGTTCAACTGTCCTCTGGGAATAGGGCTCTCCTTACAATTTTCAGCTCTTTTAACAAACTACAGCTCCCAGGATTCTTTGGGGAAAGCCAGGACTGCTTGGAGTCATATGATACAACTTTTAACATACAGTGTAGATGGTGACTAATAGGCAAACAAGCAGAAACGCAACTATTATCAACTCATGAAATACAAACATGGCAAATTTACACCGGTTGAAACAGCACATTTTAAATATTATTATTAACGTTCCCAGAATGGGGAAAACCAGTCAACACAGGCAGATAGTCTACATTTTAAGTGCACCTCTTAAATATATGTTTCAAGTGTATGCTCTGAACCAAGAATAATCATTTTAATGCAATTATTACAAGATTCATAGATCTGTCAGAAGAACAATTTACAGAGCCAAATAAAATGTGATGATATTTCAGAGCAGTTTCCAAATACCACAATTTCTGTCAGTGTTAACAGTTTTATGAAAAGTTACAGGTTACAAATATGTAGCGCCTCCCCTCCTTTTCACAGCCAGGTTTGGATGAAGCCGATTTTAGTTTGGATGAAGCAGTCTAGTTCACTAATACAGTGGAATCTCGGTTTTCAAACATAATCTGTTCCGGAATACTGTTCGACTTCCAAAACATTCGAAAACCAAGGCACAAAGGGCAGTCGGCACATTCAATTGAGAAAATTGAAAAAACAGGCAGCTGAAGCCGTTTGACTTCCGAGGCGAGTTTGAAAATGGAAGCATTCACTTCTGGGTTTTCGGCATTTGGTTCCGAAACGTTCGTCAGCAGAGACGTTCGAGAACCAAGGTTCCACTGTAGCTATTATGAGCAGAACACCACAAAAACATTATATATATATATATATATATGTTCCCTCCCTGCCCTCCTTTTAAGGTGCTCATACCACATATGAAAAAACAAATCACTAAAAATGAAATGAAAATTCACACGAAAACTAAAATATGTGAACTATTGTATCTAGATAGATAGGCAGATAGAGGCACAGACAAAAACTGATCTATTAGCTTGCCAATGAAGGGGAGAGGGCTCTCTTGGCTGCCTCTTCCCTTGGAACCAAGAGCTGCAGCAGAAGCCTGAAGAGAAGCAGTGGAGGAAGTCTGAGGAAATGGAGATAGAAGCATACCCTCCAAAGTTTCTCTGATGAAAATGGTGATGTCCTATTCAATCATAATCATAATCATAATACAGTCATACCTTGGATCCCGAACGCCTTGGTACTCGAACGTTTTGGCTCCCAAACGCTGCAAACCCGGAAGTGAGTGTTCTGGTTTGAAAACGTTCTTTTGGAACCCAAATGTCTGGGTTTTGCGGCTTCCAATTGGCTGCAGGAGCTTCCTGCAGCCAATTGGAAGCCGTGCTTTGGTTTTCGAACGTTATGGAAGTCAAACGGACTTCCGGAACAGATTACATTTGACTTGCAAGATACGACTGTAATAATAATAATAATAATAATAATAATAATAATAATAATAATAATAATATTTATACCCTGCCCGTCTGACCGGGTTGCCCCAGCTACTCTAGTTGGCTTCCAACATATATAAAACATAATAAAACATTAAACTTCTTAAAATTTCCCTATGCAGGTCTGCCTTCAGATGTCTTCCTTGACTTGGAGGTTGCTTAACCTCCAGTATTTCTCCAATGAAAATAGGGGTATCCTAAGGAAAAGTGGGACATTCAGGGATCAAATCAGAAACCAGGACGGCTTTCGTAAATCCGGGGCAGTCCCTGGATAATAGGGACACTTGGAGGGTCTGGAAACTAATTCATTTCCTTGACCCACCCCCACATCTCATCGTCCACCCCATTGGCCAATGGCATCTGCTTCATGCCCTCCATAGGCAGCGGCTTGGATGCTCAGACCAAGGTGCAGCTCTGAGTCACCGGCTGTGAGCTCCTCCAGGCCACCAGGTTCCTGCTGATCACAGCCTCTCCCTCCTGCCTGGTGGACTTGACTCACCACCCCTCTTGCTGTCTTCAATGGCCACCGGGCTAGCCTCTATACCAAGAGCAGCCATGACGTGCCAACCTGGAGGGACAGGCTTGTCTCGGACTTCCCTGAATGGGAATGGACCTCAAGGTTATCAAGAGTGATGTGGGCACGTTCCTCATCAATGGTGCCTGGGCAGGAGTCAACATCCACCTTTCCACTGGTGGTAGACCCAAAAAGCTCCACCGTCTCCACCAAGGCCCATGACCTGAAAACCTCAGCTGCTGCAACATCTGGCTTAGCAACAGAGACTAAATGTATTTTAACGAACTAATCAGAGTGGAAGATTATGAGTCATGGCGGCATGGAGAGAGCGTATAGGAACTTAACAGTGCTCAGCTTGTTTATTAGTTGCTATTCTGCTAATGTTGTTAATGGTCTCAAGGAATTTGTATGCCAAGACCTTTCCTAGTTGGCTCTTGAGCGTTTCCCAAAAACCTCTTGCTATCTCACATTCCCACCACATGTGCTAAAACAAAACAAAATACAACTCCCAGATATTCCGACGTGGTTGTTCCAGATTTGGTACTGATACAGCAGCAGAAAGATGGGCTGTAACAAAATGTACTGCCGGCAGCGACCCAGGCAGGGAGACAGGCTAGATTTAATAGGCAATGAGGTGCACATTCAGTGTGACAGTTACACTTCTATGGGCAGCAATAGCTGCAAATTACGGTGCAACTCTTCATTACCTTTCTCTTACTGTAGTCGGAGAGGAAATCAAGATGATATTTTCAAGCTCTAGGATTCCACTCCAGAGACACGTTTTCTTCCACAAGCGGTACAGAATTTCTTACAACCGGAGGGTGTTGTGGAAGCTGTTGGACATATTCTGGAGCCCCCTAAGAAAGGGGACGTTAATACAGCTGCCATTTGTTTTGCAAACGGAATATCACTGGCTGCTGTGCTTGTTGTTGGTGCTTGAGAAATGGCAGCTATATGGTGAAATACAATAACACAGCTGAGCAGCAGTTGACGTTAGCTGTACTTGGGAATGAAATGCTGGTGGGGTCAGGAGGACAAGGCGATGAGATAGTCATTCATTATATTACTTACACATCACTTACACATGGGGAAACCCAGCCAGATTGGGGAGGAGGGGGGGTATAAATAATAAATTATCACCATCATCATCATCATACCACAGAGCTTCAGAAGATGTGACTTTAGGGATTCCTCAGCTGAGAATTGACACTCAAACCACTGCTCATTTCCATGCAGTGTTGAACTTATTTGTCTTAAAACTGGTTGGCGTTTGTACATCACAATTCCATTATTCTACTAGGCAAATATGCTGTTTGATATCAGATGCTAAATTGAAAATCCAAGTAATTGCACTGTTTGCTTAGGAAAAGCAAGTTTCTAGGCCTCTTTGCTTTTATTATTTAGTAACATCTAGATATCCTGTCTTTTGGCAGTTCACAAACATGAGTTAAAGCAATGTGGGTTCAATTGAGCAGCGGGAATGAAATAAGACCTGAAATAAAAGTGACAGGTAGATATGGTCGTAAACGCAGTTTTGGAAGTGCAGGGCCATGCCTAGTGAAATTTTGGAACTGGGGTACTCAGCAGGACCCCTAAAGAAACTGAACATTCTTCTGAGATAAATGCATGCAAAAAAAGGTAAAAGGTAAAGGACCCCTGGACAGTCAAAGGCGACTAAGGGGTGCAGTGCTCATCTCTATTTTCGGGCCAAGGGAGCTGGCGTTTGTCCACAGACAGTTTTCCGGGTCATGTGGCCAGCAGGACTAGGCCACTTCCGAAACCAGAGCAGTGCATGGAAATGCCATTTACCTTCCCACCACAGCAGTACCTATTTATCTACTTGCACTGGCATGCATTCAAACTGCTAGATGGCAGGACCTGGACAGAGCAACGGGAGCTCACCCCGTCGTGGGGATTTGAACCACCGATCTTCCAATCGGCAAGCCCAAGAGGCTAAGTGGTTTAGACCACAGCGCCACCCGCGTCCTTTGATAAATGCATGCACTACAGTTCCAACCCAACATTTTCATGGCTCTCCATATGCTGACAGAACCAAGGACAATTGCTTGAAACACAGTGGGCGGAAATGACCTTGCTGTGTTTTAAGTCACCAATGGCTTAAAGCCACCACATATTCATAGTCTCAGACTCTGAAACATTGTAGGGAAAAATTCAATGGCTCTGTGGTGCCAATGTTGGAGATTGCCAATCTTCCTGAAGGTGCATCAACCCATGAGCTGACTCTGCAAAGAGTCCACCCATGTTTTATTGTGCAAAGTAGCTGAGAATTCCTAGTTGTGACAATGAATTACATTACAGGGATAAGAAAGGAACCTCCTTCCATTATTAGTAGAAATGATTTTAAGCAGCACACTATTTTTCTAGAAAAAAGAGGTGCTGGAACTCACCATGAACACCTCCCTTGTTCTCTCAGAATGGCAATGGTGCCCACCTGAGAGATGCTGGAACTGAGTGAAAAATCAAGATGGAAAAAAGCCCTGAATTTCAGAGATTTGTCAGCTTTTTGTCTTAAGACCTTTCACCAGGGCCTGGACACTCCACACACAGACACAGACAGCTTCATTTTTAATTCTTCTTCTTTGGCAATCACTTGTAGCCGTGTAAGATGGTCTTCCATGAGCACGATTTTAAAAATAAGTGATTGTGGAGGCCAATTCAGGATCCACACGTCCTTCCACAGTGGGGACATTGGTTTCCAGGCGGGAGTTGATCACGGTGTGGATTTGATGAGCGTGCCTTCCTCTTGACATGTTTCTCCCTCTCGTCCTGAGTTCGAGCGTCTTCAAAGTCCATGACACCTTTGGTAAAGGCTGTTCTCCAGTCGGGGCACTCACAGGCCAGTGTTTCCCAGTTGTCAGTGTTTTTACTACATTTTTTTAGATTTGCCTTGAGAGAGTCTTTAAAACGCTTTTGTTGACCACCAACATTACGCTTTTCATTTTTAAGTTTGGAATAGAGTAGTTGCTTTGAAAAATGATTATCAGGCATCCACCCAACATGATCAGTCCAACGAAGTTGATGCTGAAGAATCATTGCTTCAACACTGGTGATCTTTGCTTCTTCCAGTACACTGATATTAGTTCGCCTGTCTTTCCAAGTGATGCGTAAAAATTTTCGGAGACACCGTTGATGGAATTTTTTGAGGAATTTCAGATGGTGTTTATAAGTGGTCCATGTTTGACAAGTGTACAGTAAAGTTAGTAGTACAATAGCTTTGTAAACAAGCATACTGGTTTCCCTGCAGATGTCCTGGTCCTCGGACACTCTACATTTCAGTCGGGAGAAAGCTGCACTCGCAGAGCTCAGGCGATGCTGGATTTTGGCATCAATGTCGGCCCTTGTGGAAATTACTTTGCAGTTGGAACTCTTTTCACTAACATGTCAAAACTTACCAGCTGGAATATAAACCTTACAATAATTTGTTAATGTCCTTAGTCATCTGGAAGAGAGAACCTTAAAAAACAAAAAACCCAGGTGCCAGACAAAGACAGATAAAGCTATAAATTTGCTCAGCTTGGACAAGGGAAAACAAACAGAGCCTTTTACCCAGCGAAGGTCATGTTAAATAAGTGCAACTGTGTAGCTCAAAACATCATTTCTCTCCAAATGTTGGCCCATTTGAGATCTCTTGTCGTTGAATTCTTCCAAAGCAAATACATTTTAAAAAGAAATACACACCCAACAAAGTGTGGTGAGATAAGACATAATATATTGCTTCTGACAGTCTTGCTTTTAGAATACCAAAACACGTTATGAAATCTTGGTACAACTGGAGAACGGAATATGTATTCAAATGGGATTCACGTGGGATTTATATGAAGACATTAAGTAAATATCACAACTAGAGCCGCTCGGATTTAGATGACAGCGATATGCTTTGTCTCCACAGTTGGAGGCCACAATGCTTCTGAATAGCAGTCGCTGGAAACCACAGCAGGGGAGAGTGTTCTCGTGTTCAAACCTGCTTGTGGGAATCCCTCAAGAACCTGATTGGCCACTGTGAGAACAGGATGGACCACTGGCTTGATCCAGCATGCACTTCTTATTTATCTGTAAAAGTAAAGGTAAAGGGACCCCTGACCATTAGGTCTAGTTGCGGACAACTCTGGGGTTGCAGCACTCATCTCGCTTTACTCACCGAGGGAGCTGGCGTACAGCTTCCGGGTCATGTGGCCAGCATGACTAAGCCGCTTCTGGCGAACCAGAGCAGCACACGGAAATGCCGTTTACCTTCCCCCTGGAGCGGTACCTATTTCTCTACTTGCACTTTGACATGCTTTCGAACTGCTAGGTTGGCAGGAGCTGGGACTGAACAACGGGAGCTCACCCCGTCGTGGGGATTCGAACTGCTGACCTTCTGATCGGCAAGTCCTAGGCTCTGTGGATTAACCCACAGCGCCACCCACATCCCTTTATTTATCTGTATATTACCCTTTAATCAATTTGCTCCTCTTCTCCCTCTGACCATCCAAGGTTGTCCCACCAACTCTTCCCGGGCTCTGAGTCTTCTTCCCTTGGGGGCTCCCCAGCTGGTTCTTGTACGTCCAACAAGTCCATGACATATGATTTGCTTAAGGACCTCTCTGCAGTTCACCCTGTAATTTGAACAGTGCATGAGTCAGGATCAGAAACAAAGTGTGGACCAGAGTTGGGTTATCTTCCCATACGCAGAAGATACAAGAGGAGTATATTCGTCAGCCAAGGATGATAGAGCGATGGGGAAAGTTGAGGGCTCCTTTGGGTGTTATCTAGATCGCAGGCCCTGCCTCCCTGCCTCCCCAAATACAAGCAAAAGGTTATACACATGGAAGAAGCACCAAATATATTATTGAAGAAACACCAGTTTAGGCAAGCATTCATCTTAGCATGGGAAGAGACCATGAGGGTCATCTAGTTCAACAGCCTGCAATGCAGGAATCTTTTGCCCAATGTGGGACTTGAGCTCATGACCTTAGAGTCTCATGCTCTACCAACGGAGCTATCTTTCATAAAACCTTTTATTGGCATCACATACAACATCCAAAAGAAATCGATGCAGAATTTCCACTTCCCCAGTGGCACAAAACATTTGCTAAAAGAAAGGAGGCAGAGCAGTCTATGGTCACATCTCTTGGTCTCCAGGGAGATCAGACATCTGCAGTGTATTTCGATGACAAAAAACCAAATGGAGATATTTAGCCACTAACTTGGTGAGCTCCTGATCATTCCCCAGTAATAGAAAATGTATGACCTCTGACTCTGGTTTCCATTTGGGGATGCAGAGATGATCTAGAAATTGCTGGCGGAGATCAGCATATAGTTTACAATTGAGAACCATGTGTGTGAGGGTTTTCACCAGGTGGTCTTCACCTGGGCAAATACTTTCTCCTTCCGCCCTGCCTGAGAACCTTCCCCAAAGGAGGTTTGATGGATTTGAATTAAACCTGGCCAGCGAAAATGCCCTTCTTTCTTGAGGGTTAAGCAGAAATTCAAGGTAATTATGGTTAGTTTCATGTGCCCAAGAAAGTTGAAAATAAAGAGGGGAACATGTTTTCTCTGCTGCTACTGTTAGTTCTTGGCGTTCAATATCCCACAACCTAGTTTTTATTATGGCCTTGACAGATGGTAGAGACATCGATTGCAAAAGTTCCACTGACAGAGCTATCTGAACTTGATCCATAGGTGCCAGTTTCCTGGGGCCCTGGGTGCCCGAGTACTCACAAAAATCCCCATGAAGGGACTGGGCACCCACAAATTTCAGGGCTAGGACCATGCACACTGCCCTTGGCACCCACAATCGCGTGGCCAAGCTGGCTGTCCTGTCTTGATCCAACTCTTTTAATTGCTTTTATAGCTGTTTAACTGCTGTATTTTTCATAGGATTGTTTTATGGTATATTATAAACATGGGTATGATAATATTTTGGTAGAATTGTTTTCCTGTGGTTTCTTAAAGTTATGTATGGATTTTATCATCAATTTTATGCTAGTATGCTGCCTAGAAGCCATTATGGCAGGTAAGGGGTATATGACGCAATAAACAACAACAATAAATAATTGTTATATGGGGAGAAAAGAGTCTAATTCAGTATTATTTCCTGATAAGGTATTCAGCTAATATTGTAGTCATGGCGGAGTGTTCAAGAGATTGTGACATTATCTGAAACATGAGCCTTGTGTACTCATTCAGACAATTTCCCTCCTGTCAGATTTCCAAAGCATACAAAGCAAGCTTTAAATGGCCCTGACCTCATATTGCAGAATAAATCAACTGATCTAGAATCTCCTCCTATCATTCTTTCATCGTGGCCTAACTTAATTGCACTCTGCACTCATATATCTTGAAAATCATGATCATGTGTAGGTTGAATGAAAAATCCCCAGAGGAAAACAATTTAGCAGATGTGCAGTTGTATAAAGCCTTTCTCTCTCTGCATCCCCCCCCCCCCGTCTAACATACATTCTTGTTTTCTTGGCAATGCGCACACATTCCTAGAGAGCAAATTCTAATTATATACTGCTTTTCACTCCTAGAAATCCAAAGAAATTGGTTACATCAGGGCAAGTGTTCTGACAACAGGTTATTTTGTGTATTTCAAGGTGGGATTTAGAGACCAAAAACTGCCACTTTTAAGAGCAGAGTTAACACTATTTCATGTTGGCTCAACAGGGTATTAGAAAACAGGAAAATAAGACCAATGCCTTAACAAATTTATTCAGTAATGATGTTGTTCTATGACCAACATTGCTTGTTTGCAACTTGCCACCAATGTACTCTTACTTGCCTCTGGTCTTTGAAGCACAAATCCTGATATAGAGGTCGAAGTGCCTGGAAGTAGCATAGATGCTCTCCTGGGCCTATATTTGGGCATAAAGTATTTGAGGCTTTCTGTATTGCAAAAGGAATTCTCCTGTGAGTTTCTTCTTCTTCTTCTTCTTCCTCTTCTTCTTCTTCTTCTTCTTCTTCTTCTTCTTCTTCTTCTTTCACTCATAGCCGAGTAAGATTGTCTTCCGTGAACACGGTTTTAACAATGAGGCTGTAAGTGACTGTGGAGGCCAGTTCTGGATCCACACATCCTTCCACAGTGGGGACATTGGTTCCCAGGCGGGAATTGATCACAGTGTGGATTTGCCAAGCATGCCTTCCTCTTAGCACATTTCTCCCTTTTGTCCTGAGTTCAAGTGTCTTCAAAGTCCATGATTCCTTTGGTAAAGGCTGTTCTCCAATTGGAGCACTCGCAGGCAAGTGTTTCCCAATTGTTGGTGTTTATACTACATTTTTAAAAAAAGATTTGCCTTGAGACAGCCTTTCAACCTCTTTTGTTGACCACCTGTGAGTTTACCCACACAGGGAAACCTTAATAACATCTGAACCGCTGCTCACCAAACCAAGGGAAGGATGCTTATTTTGATAAGCCCTGAATAAAGCACAACAGTAGTTTTCACCAACATTGAACAGGGATCTTTGGAGTTGCTCCAATGCCTTGAATAGATTTTAGATCAGGGATGGGGAATCCCCGACCCAGGGGGCAACATACACCTCTCTGTGCCTTTCTATCTTGTCCATTGAATTCTCCTTAGCCTACACCCTATTTTTCCCATGCCATTCCCTACGTGGTCCTAACTTGCACCCCAGATGTTGCTGCCTAGTGGAACGTGTCCTTAAACTCTGATGATGCCCTTGGCTTGTGGGTGAATGACAGAGAGGGGCATCTGAGGATACTACCCTCCTGTACAAAAATAACATTTATATTCCTTGTCCTGATCACTGAGAATGCAACTTGGGGGCTAAAAAAGCACCACCACCCCTCTTTGGGGTTCATACAGTGTTTCTCGAAAAAATTTATCCGGGCCACACTTTCAGAATAAAAATTTGCTTGCGCCACACCAATTACAGTCATACCTTGGGTTGAATGTGCTTCGGGATGAGCGCATTCGAGTTGCGCTCCACGGCAACCCGGAAGTAACAGAGTGCGTTACTTCCGGGTTTCGCTGCTTGCGCATGCGCAGACGCTCAAAATGACGTCACACGCATGCGCAGAAGCGGCCAAAAGCGGCGCGTGCCTGCGCAGACGTGCTGTCGCTAGTTACGTTTGCTTCTAGATGCGAACGGGGCTCCGGAATGGATCCCGTCCGCATCTAGAGGTACCACTGTACTGATAAGAAGTATATTGGAAACCCAAAAGAAACAATTCCTAGCACTTCCTGATTTTGAAAAGATATCTATCCATGTTCTGCAAAAAGAAGAAGTTGTTTTGATACTGTAATATACTACAATGCACTACATGGAGATGATTAAATGTTTCTTTGCTTGTCCTTGACTCTTCTCGCCACCCTTGCTTTCCTCTCCTTCTGCTAGCCCTTGGAGAACTCTTGGTTAATACATTGGTTTTCTTGGGCATTGTGGAGTCTACTTCCAAATGTTTTGAAAGGGGAAGAATCTTCTCTTTGCATGAGCCACGAGTGGTGGGACAGAGAAAGTTGCTGAAGTACAAACTTCAAGCTACATGCCATGGGGCTGGAAGGACAGCATGTTTGTGACAAGCTTTGTACTTCTCCTCACGCTCATTGCTCACAACTGATGCAACCAAGCCTCCTGGAAGAAAAGCAGGATATGAAAGAAATGACTGACTAACCGACTGACTTAAGTAAGTACAGGCTCACTTAAGCCAGTGGCCCAAAACTAAACACCCCCAAACATAACACCAATACTTTTGTCAACTCTGATGCAAGTAGTCCTAACCACGTGGTTCCACCTGAATCTGTAAACTAGAAGGTGGAGGTTTGTTTGTTTTTACTAACATGGACATGACAGCAGGTTGCAAAGATGCTTAAATGTAGCATGGGTTCCAATGTTCACCTCTATCAAGCGCACCATGCTTTGCTGCCAGCAAAAAGAATCCAAGCCATCAGGGCTTGGTGATGTTATCATTCGCCGAGCAGATTCGATTGTTCCTTTCATTCTGTGGGTTGTGGGCTTTCAGAACTTGTTGTTTCTGCCTCCTTTTAAGCTGGTCTACTGCTTGCAATTGGAATAATGGCTGTTAGGGAGCCAAGAGTGCCTTTTCCCCTGTCATTTTTCAGACAGAGTAGGCCAAGTGAGCCACAGAGAGGGGCAAATGCTCCCCATTTATCTAATGGTGTGTTAACCTCAAAGCATAACAGCGGCCACTTAAATCCTAAACCTGTTAAACCACTCACTGAAACATAAACACCCAAAGCAGGGGATTGTCATGAGCTCCAGAGGAGAGGCAGCTGTTTTGGGGATGGGAGCTGGATTTCGAAAAAGATAGTGAGTTGAATTGCTGTCTCCTTGTGAGCATTTTAGGAGGTACTTACGAGAATAATCCTTCCGCCAGTGTATAAGGAGGGGGCTCAAAGAGTTCTCCTTCTCTCTCTTACACTCTGTCCTCCAAACCCACCTTTTTGGTGCAGTCCTCTCTACTTCCCTCTCAACTGCTGCTGTTGCCCATATTTATCCACAGCCTCTCTCAGCCCTCTCCCTTTCCTGTGTGAACCTTTGTGTATTACAGACGGCTTGCCAATATTTAATTTATTTTTTATTTAGGCCATTTCCAAGGGGGGGTTGTGTTTCAAAGGCAATCTCTGAGGGCCTTACAACACCCCCAAAATATCGTTGTCGTTATTTATTTGTATGCACTGAGCCTAGGACTTGCCAATCGGAAGGTCAGCGGTTCGAATCCCTGCGACGGGGTGAGCTCCCGTTGCTCAGTCCCAGCTCCTGCCAACCTAGCAGTTCGAAAGCACGTCAAAGTGCAAGTAGATAAATAGGTACCACTCCGGTGGGAAGGTAAATGGCATTTCTGTGCGCTGCTCTGGTTTCGCCAGAAGTGGCTTAGTCATGCTGGCCAGATGACCCAGAAAAACTGTCTGTGGACAAACGCCGGCTCCCTCGGTCAGTAAAGCGAGATGAGCTCCGCAACCCCAGAGTCATCTGTGACTGGACTTAACGGTCAGGGGTCCTTTACCTTTACCTTTTTTATGCCACCTTTCCACTTGCAATCTGGAAACTTCTTCCTTCAGACTAAGGACTGGACATTCAGAAGAACTCAGATGAATGCACTTTGCCCGCAAATGCAATCAGGGGGTAGCGGTGCCTAGTGGGAATTTCCCGATACCTTCAGTGGGTCTAAGGCAGGAGGCTGGGTTGACTGCAGACTTCTTCAATGTTGCTGTTTAGGATTAGAACTCCGCCTTCTAATTTTATTCATTTTCAGTCTCTTGGTACATTTCTAAAAAGACGAAGGAAAAAGACTCAACCTGTTTAAGACACATGTAGATTTTAAACTATTATAACTGCATATCCTTGTTACAACATAAACTTAAAAGTATGCACTAAGGATGGAGCGCGCCAAGCAATCTACATATTGATTTCTTTCTCGGAGTATTAAAATATAAACACTGCCAAGTTGAGGATGACTTACTTATACAGTGATCAGATGCGGTTTTTGATCGCTTACCAGGGTGGCATTTTCAATGCTGTTGGGGGGGGATATATTTCAGTAGAGTGGGGGGGTGGAATTAACTGTACAGTTTATAGATTTTCCATTGGCTGTATTCCAAATCGAACTGCAAAAACCCAACTCTGCTTTAAGAACATTTGCTTTTATATCCAGGCTCTATCGGGGGTGGGGGAATGGGGGCGGGTGCAGCCTTTTGGAATGGGGTCTCAGATTTAGACACTTGTTAATTTTTTGGCAGTTGGTAAGATTCACAGCTTGTTATTAGGCACGTCGGACCAAAATGTGGCACACTCTCGCAGCTTAGAAATGCAGATTTATCTCTCAGAAGACATACTGGTGCTCTCAAGGAAAAAAGGCACATGAGATTTGAAATAGAGGTTAGGTACCTTTACCTTTAGGTACCTAAGAGGTTAGGTACCTTTACCTTTATAGGGACGCGGTTGGCGGTGCTGTAGGTTAAACCACAGAGCCTAGGACTTGCCGATCAGAAGGTCGGCGGTTTGAATCCCTGCAATGGAGTGAGCTCCCGTTGCTCGGTCCCTGCTCCTGCCAGCCTAGCAGTTCGAAAGCACGTCAAAGTGCAAGTAGATAAATAGGTACCACTCCGGTGGGAAGGTAAACGGCATTTCCGTGAGCTGCTCTGGTTCGCCAGAAGCGGCTTAGTTATGCTGGCCACATGACCCGGAAGCTGTACGCCAGCTCCCTCGGCCAATAAAGCAAGATGAGCGCCGCAACCCCAGAGTTGGTCATGACTGGACCTAATGGTCAGGGGTCCCTTTACCTTTTACCTTTTACCTTTACCTACCACCACCTGCTGACTGTCAGAAAAAGTGCACCTGTTTCTTATTATTCTGAATAGGCAGGTATATTGCTTGCTGCTGTCACAACTACAGTTCTTGCGGGTATTTATGCTTGCATGTTCTTTTATGGCCAGTAGTATGCAGGGCTTTTTTCAGTCAGAACTCGCAGGAACTCAATTCCGGCATCTCTCGGGTGGGTGCCATTGCCATTATAAGAGAACAAGGTGGGGCATTCTGGGTTAGTTCCAGCACCTCTTTTTCTAGCAAAGCAGCACTGGTATTTTGTATTTGACTTGTGCACACCACTTAAGTATTTTCTGAATGCAGAGCAGTTTATCAATCCTGAAAGAAATAAAATAAAAATGCTATTAGTTGTTGTTGTTGCTGTTGTTCAATAATAATAAAGTACAGTGGTACCTCGGGTTAAGTACTTAATTCGTTCCGGAGGTCCGTTCTTAACCTGAAACTGTTCTTAACCTGAAGCACCACTTTAGCTAATGGGGCCTCCTGCTGCTGCCACGCCACCGATTCCTTTTCTCATCCTGAAGCAAAGTTCTTAACCTGAAGCACTATTTCTGCGTTAGCTGAGTCTGTAACCTGAAGCGTATGTAACCTGAAGCGTATGTAACCTGAGGTACCACTGTAATATTAAAAAGATTGTTCATAAATAATAATGCTTATTTCAAAAGGAAACACCCCAAGAACAAGCAATTGAAGCAAGTTAGAATTCCCCTGCCAACTGTAAAGTTGCCACCTCGTGTTTAGAAAGTGAGACAAAACCAAACAGCCTGTCAGATTCAAATTCTTGAGGTAAACAAGAAGTTTTTGCAAGCTGTTTCCAAAAGGTAGCCATCCTGGGACCAAGAGGGGAAATAACTGGTCACCCACCCCAAAATAAACCTTGAAAACATTCAGTCACAAACTCAAACGCCCTTCAAGTTGAACTTCAAAAATAATAATAAAAAATCCCCCCTCCCCTTTAAGGTTGGTTTATGGCGATCCTTCCCAAAAGCCAATGTTAGATCTAATTTTACCATGAAATCCATTTGACATTATGATTCTTATGGATGGTTTGAGCTATCCATTTTGAGAGGTTTCATCAAAAGGGGAGCTTTTAAGGGGCTTTGCGCTGAGCCTGGCAGGATACTTCCTTTGGAAACCGAACAATGAGCCCGCCGAGGCTCCCCGAGAGCTTGAATGGGGCAGAGTTTCCTTAGCACCCAAGGCTAAAGCCTCTTTTATCTCCCCATGTAAAGCCCCCACAGCATTCAGGCCTGAGACACAAGCAGCTCGTCCTTCACTCAGGGCAGGAAAAGGAGAAAGAGCTGAGGGTCTATAAAAATAGTATCTAAAAAGGACAATCTCGCTCTGGTGGCGGCTATGAGGATCTGGAAAGGGTGAAGGTCAGGAGAGGGGCCGTTTAGAATTCGAGATGGCTACAATAGGAGAACTATAAAACTATCTGGGAGGAATTACAGCTTAATTACAGGCCCCGCTGGGCAGAAAGGGTGCAGGTTAATTCATTTCAAAGCCACATGATTTCTTGGGCAGTCGTGACAGACAGCTTGCAGCAGCTGCGTCGAGCCATACAGTTGCATCACCAGCGCGAGGCTTGGCGAGGGGAGAATGAAATTAACTTGTATGTCACCAGTTACTCGCACAAGCCGGAGTTCTGGTCTTGGGTGGTACCAAGATACTTTCCGCCATGACTTAAGCAAAAACACACAGCACAAAGAGCACAGCGCTGGTGCTGAACATTTCACCCACCCCATTGTATTTCCTACCTATCTAATGTCCACTTGACCGGACGTGGGTGGCGCTGTGGTCTAAACCACTGAGCCTCTTGGGCTTGCCGATTGGAAAGTCAACGGTTCAAATCCCCGTGACAGAGTGAGCTCCTGTTGCTCTGTCCCAGCTCCTGCCAACCTAGCAGTTGGAAAGCACACCAATGCAAGTAGATAAATAGGTACCACTGTGGTGGGAAGGTAAATGGCGTTTCTCTGAGCTCTGGCTTCCATCACAGTGTTCTGTAGTGCCAGAAGTGGTTTAGTCCTGCTGGCCACATGACCCGGAAAGCTGTCTGTGGACAAATACCAGCTCGTTTGGCCTGAAAGCGAGATGAGCCCCACAATCCCACAGTCGCCTTTGACTAGACTTAACTGTCCAGGGGTCCTTTACCTTCACCTTTTAATAATAAACAACAACAACTTCTTCTTCTTCTTCTTCTTCTTCTTCTTCTTCTTCTTCTTCTTCTTCTTCTTCTTTTTCTTCACATTTTTCACATTTTTATCCACATCACTGAGACTCTGTTGAGTTTTTATTGTTCTATTGTTGTTATTTTTAGGGGGGGATACAATTGTAGCTGTGTGAAGGTGAATGCTGAAATATTACATTGATGTTCCCCTGGTGCTTCCATTGCAAAACATGGGGAGCCTCTTAGGGAAAGAGGCACAAAGTCTGACGGGGCCAAGAGCCCTTCCGCCACCTTTCCAAAGGTCTCACGGCTTTGGGAAGGAGGCAGGAAAGTTCCGGCCTGGCACCTCCTTCACAAAGTGTAGGAGGAAAAGTAGAGGCGGTGGTGGTGGGTTATTGGGTTGTTGCTGTTATTTTGATTGTGTATGTTGTGGTTTTATATTCTGATTTTATTCTGTGAACTGCCCTGAGACCTGTGGGTATAGGGTGGTATATAAATACAACAACAACAACAACAACAACAATTTATTACTTATACCCCGCCGATCTGGCTGGGCTTCCCCAGCCACTCTGGGCGGCTTTCAACAAAATATTAAAATACAGTAATGCATCAAACATTAAAAGCTTCTCTAAACAGGGCTGCCTTCAGAGGTCTTCTAAAAGTCTGGTAGTTGTTGTTCTCTTTGACATCTGGTGGGAGTGCATTCCACAGGGCGGGCGCCACCACTGAGAAGGCCCTGTGCCTGGTTCCCTATAACTTGGCTTCTCGCAGTGAGGGAACCGCCAGAAGGCCCTCAGCGCTGGACCTCAGTGTCCAGGTAGAACAATGGGGGTGGAGATGCTTCTTCAGGTATACTGGGCCGAGGCCGTTTAGGACTTTCAAGGTCAGCACCAACACTTTGAATTGTGCTCGGAGACATACTGGGAGCCAATGTAGGTCTTTCAAGAGCGGTATTATGTGGTCTTGGTGGCCACTCCCAGTCCCCAGTCTAGCTGCCACATTCTGGATTAGTTGTAGTTTCCGGCAACAACAACAACAACACAGTTTATGGCCAACTTAGGGAGGGAGAGAGGTGCGATGCGCACGCATGCAACATCACCCTTGCAAGCTGGTGCCTCTGGCCCTAACTGTTCCCCTACATAAAAAATAAAATCACTGCACACCAGCGCTAGAGCTGCTTTTGCAGACCTGGTGCTAACCCCCTGCCAACAGGGGGTGCTTTGTAGTCCAAAACATCTTGAGGGCACGAGGTTGGGGAAGGCTGGTCTAGAAAACATTTTGCTGGTCTAGAGAGGTGACCAGGAGGTGCACATGGCCGTGGCATTAGTCCATGAGGTCAGTTGCCCAAGATTTTACAGAGGAGGATGGCAACTAAGTAGCAGAGCTCAGCAGCAGAGAATCTGCTTTGTGTGGAGAAGGCCTTCACTTCATCCCTCAGCATCTCCAGGTAGGACTGGGGGAAACTCCCTGCCAAAAACACTGGGCAGCCACTGCCAGTTAGTGTAGGCAATTGTCAGGGACTGGTTGGACGCAGAGGAAGAGTGAGAGGAACCAGCTGGGGAACCACCAAGGGAAGAAGGCTCAGAGCCCTGGGATTGGTGGTGGGATGACCATGAGTGGTCAGAGGGAGAAGAGAAGAAGAAGCGTTGGAGGAAAGGAGTCCAGAATCAGAGACAGAAGCTGAAGCAGGGAAGGCAGGAAGCAGTGATGAGACCGTCTGCTGAAGAGGCACAGATGCCTCCCCCTCCTGCTGCAACAAGCTCCCTTCCCACTTTGTCTCCCAGAACCAAAAGAGGGCTGAAACGGGCAGAGCAGTTGACAGGCTTCATGCAGGCGCAGTCTCTGGTTGCTTGGAAAAAGCCTTGGAAGGGAGTGGACTAAGGACTCAGCTACATTAGTCAAAAGGCAATGTTTTGAATGCAATAGCAGATGGCGCTGGAGAGCAAAAAAATTCTATGCAATTTTTACATAGTGGTTTTTTATATATATAATGATTTAATTTCTTACTTATGTATAGCGTTGTTGTTTTTTCCAGTGTGTAGATTCACCCTTAGACAGCTGTGAGGACTTTCAGTCTTGGCAAGTACCCCAAAATGGGGTAAGACCTACTGCTGTGCTCATCAGGCCTGACCCTCAGCCAAGTCTGTAAAGATTGTGTTTTTGCCATTAAAGAGTTAAATCCCACTTTGAACAGTGGGATTTACTGCCATCTCACTCTCTGAGAGCAATACCAAGCAAGATGGACCAGTCGTCTGACTCTGTGTGAAACAGCTTTCTATCAAGGAAGATCTGAGATCAAGGAAGATCAAGGAAGAGGAAATATGCTTGTTTTCTCCTGCTCCAGAGGCTGGGACTTGAACCAATAGTGTCGTCGTCGTCTTCTTCTTCTTCTTCTTCTTCTTCTTCTTATTCTTATTCTTATTCTTATTCTTATTCTTATTCTTATTCTTATTATTTATACCCCACCCATTCCAACTAAACAGATTTGCTGGGGCAATGTAAAAATTTTAAGATTCTTATCAGAATTACCAGCATAAGAGAAATGTGTTGTTTTCACTCATTGGGTGTTTGACTGTTACCCACAATGCCATTGCTTGTTGCTGTCATTGTTACCATTCCAGAAAGCAAAATAAAAGATGAAAAGGAAGTGTTTTGGGAATTGGGTAAACTGACATGCAAGGGGGGAAGGAGGTGGTGTGCTAGCTCTGCTCCCAGCCTGCCTGCTCTGCAAGTTGGAGGGCAATTGTCTGAAGGGGTCTGGTCTGCTTCTACTCATGTAGGCTCCCTCTCGATGCAGAAGACTGATTTTTCCAGGGTTGTTTAATGTGCAGGGAGACAAAGCAACTGGAAGAATATTCTGCAGTCTCCCTCCTTCCTCTTTTACCAGGCAGGCTCAACCCAGATTTGTTTGGAGCTTCTGAGGGGGGGAAAAGTTCAATCTAAGCACCACACACACTCCTGTGGAAGGAAGAGAGGCAAAGGGGTTCTACGTGGGGCTTCCTTTGAAGGTGACCCAGAAACTGCAACTAATCCAGAATGTGGCAGCTAGACTGGTGACTGGGAGCGGCTGCTGAGACCATATAGCACCGGTCCTGAAAGACCTACATTGGCTCCCAGAATGTTTCCAAGCACGATTCATATTGTTGGTGCTGACCTTGAAAACCCTAAACAGCCTCGTCTCTATACCTGAAGGAGCATCTCCACCCTCATCGTCCAGCCTGGACACTGAGGTCCAGCTCCGAGGGCCTTCTGGCGGTTCCCTCCCTGCAAGAAGTGAAGTTACAGGGAACCAGGCAGAGGGCCTTCTCGGTGGTGGCGCCTGCCCTGTGGAACGCCCTCCCAGATGTCAAGGAAATAAACAACTATCTGGCTTTTAGAAGTCATCTGAAGGCAGCCCTGTTTAGGGAAGTTTTTAATGTTTGAAGTTTTTTTCTGTTTTTAATACGTATTCTGTTGGGAGCCGCCCAGAGTGGTTGGGAAACCCAGCCAGATGGGTGGGATAGAAATAATAAGTTATTATTATTATTATAAAGGAAAACTGCACATGGTCAAAGCCATGCAGAGGCACTTTAGAGACAGAGTAGCATGTGAGCAAAAGACCACCTTTTTCAGGGGACAGCCCAACGTGGCAATGTTTAAAATCAGCACATGTAAGCTCTCTCACAAGTGTCTGAATGCAAGTACAGACAACATAGACAGGTACAAGATATCATATGAACACCCTCAACATTGAAGGGAGAAATGGTACCCAAAATGTGCCAATGGTTTGCCTTTCCCAAATACAACCCCCCCTCTTTCTCCCTCCCCAAAGCCATCATCATCATCATCATCTTTGGTGCCCATCTGATTGGGTTCCCCCAGCCACTCTGGGCAGTTCCCCACAATTTAAAACACAGTTAAGACACCAAAAATTAAAAACTTTCCATACAGGACCTGTCTTCAGATGTCTTCTAAGAGTCAGATAAAAGGCAAAGGGACCCCTGACCATTAGGTCCAGTCGTGACAGACTCTGGGGTTGCGGCGCTCATCTCGTTTTATTGGCCGAGGGAGCCGGCGTACAGCTTCCGGGTCATGTGCCCAGCATGACTAAGCCGCTTCTGGCGAACCAGAGCAGTGCACGGAAACGCCGTTTACCTTCCCGCCGGAGTGGTACCTATTTATCTACTTGCACTTTGACGTGCTTTCGAAGTGCTAGGTTGGCAGGAGCAGGGACCAAGCAATGGGAGCTCAAGCAGGGACCAAGCAACAGGAGCTCACCCCGTCACGGGGATTTGAACCGCCGACCTTCTGATCAGCAAGTCCTAGGCTCTGTGGTTTAACCCTGCGTCCAAAAGTCAGATAGTTTTATCTAAATAAATCACCCATAGTTGTGAACTTTGTGTGCAGAAAGAGAGAGTGGCGAAGGAGATTTAAGGCTAGTTGGAGAAAATGGGTGGCTTGCATTTCAGAGATGGCATGCTCCAGCTGTTTCTCATCTCAGGTATGAACACACAGACAGCGCCAGATGTGGCCTGCTGGAAGGAGAGCCTTGGAGCCTGAAGAGGACAGCTGTAGTCGGTGAGGTCATCAGCACCATTTAGAGAAGGAAAGAGTTCGCTGGAAAGAATTGTGCCTCTCCGCCCCGCTTTCCCTTGTTTGAAGTCGCTAAGCTTCAGGGTTCAGAATTGTTGCTTTGACGTTATCCTTCTGCAGGCGGTGGCTGCCTGCCAGTGGCAGCTGCATATGGAATCATTTGCATTGCATGTCGAGTCTCCACTTTAAAAGAGAAGTTCCTTCCTCCCCTTAGATCATCTGCTTCTTTGGAGTCAGGGCTACTGCTTTGCACAGATTGTATTCTCCCTTTAATCTTTTCCCTGACTTGCTCCAAAAGAGTTTAACAAGCGTCCTAGAGTCAGGTCCAGCCGGCTCATCCCCATCGCTGTGAAAGCCATTCCGTGGGACAAAGGAGGAATTATTCGATATCTTCATGGTGGGACGCATCGCAAGAGGATTTCTGAAGCGGACAGATGCTCTTGCCAAGTCATTCTGTGCGGGTAGCAGGCAGCCAAGCCGGCCGCCACCCGGGACACGGAGCTAACGTGAAATCGGCCATTTTCAGTTCACACCTCATGCAGACAAGAAAACCGTATTTAAGTACACAGCTCGACATCAAACAAGCCAGCGGCTTTCATCTCTCAGAACAATGCGAGCTCCTTTACTTTACACCTGATAAAATGGAGCTGGTTCGCCGTTTTTAATGGGTCTGGTGGGGGAGAGGAAGGAGGAAAAAGGAGTTCCCTGGAGTGAGCTGATAAAAGCTGTTGGCTGTGTATTAATAACACCGAACTCACTTTGGCCACAGATCTCCTGAAACTGGAGATCTCTGGAGGGGGAAAGCAGCAAAAGAGCCGTAATGCATCTTAGCTGCAGACCCATTTGCATTGCACTCTTTCCATGTGTGCGATCCGTCAGTGGAAACACATTCAAACATGTTGCAAATATTACGGCTTGCCCTCCCTGCGAACGATCCTCCGGACAGCAGTATTCCAGAGGCTTGGCAGCACTTCATTCAAACCGTGACTCATCTGATGTCCACTCGGAATTCAGAGTGGGCAAGAAAACATGTTGTTCCCTGAAAAGTTTGAGCATGCTCATGTGCTGCACATTAAAAACCAATGACCCTCCTCTCCTCAAGAATCCCGGGGACTGTCGTTTGTTAAGGGTGCTGGGAATTGTGGCTCTGTGAGGGGTAAACCACAGTTCTCACATTCCAAACTAAATTCTACTGCTAGTTCCACATTTTAAGAAATGTAATTCAGCCATAACTATCTCTAAGCAATATACCTAAGAAGCACAGAAGAGAGTCTTATAGGAAACATCAAAATACATGGATTGAACATGGAAATGTGACGTTGTTACCGTATATATCATTGGGAAAACCTCAATTACAAAAAAAGCAATCACAAAAAGCAATCACCAAAATCAATCCCATTACACAGAACTAAACACACACCCGACACATGCCCAGTCACTCCAATAATTTTTTTAAAACCCTCCAAAATCCGACTAACCTGCAGAAAAACCTTGCTTCTGCTCAGGTGCACCCTTAAGTAGTACCTACAGTAAAAGATGGGGGATTTTAAATGTCTGACCTTCATGAAAACTGAAGAGAGTAGGGTAATTTCAGAAGACCTATTGGGCAGTATTTGATTAAATTCTTGCACCACCACAAGCATCAGAGCAAGAACATCACTTGTTGAAAGGTCAATTTGGTTCATTGCAAAGAATATAATTGTACCCACCTAATATCATGCGCGGGTGGCGCTGTGGTCTAAACCACAGAGCCTAGGGCTTGCCGATCAGAAGGTCGGCAGTTCGAATCCCCACGATAGGCGAAGCTCCCGTTGCTCGGTCCCAGCTCCTGCCAACCTAGCAGTTTGAAAGCACGAAGTGCAAGGAGATAAATAGGTACCACTGTGGCGGAAAGGTAAATGGCTTTCCGTGCGCTGCTCTGGTTTTGCCAGAAGCGTCTTAGTCATGCTGGCCACATGACCCGGAAAAACTGTCTGCAGACAAACGTCAGCTCCCTCGGCCAGTAAAGCGAGATGAGCACCTCAGCCCCAGAGTTGTCTGTGACTGGACTTAACTGTCAGGGGTACCTTTATCTTTACCTTTAAACAAGCTATAGCAAGGCCTATTCAGTTCATTGCAATGAATATAATTGTACCCACCTAATATCAAGCTAAGAGAGAGGGAGCTCAGATGGGAAAGGTTCCTTCAGGGCTCAGCATCTGTCTCTTGAAGCTGAGCAGACCAAATCAAAAGGAGATTCTGACCAAACACCAGGAAAAACTTTCTGTCAGCAAGACTGTTCGACAGTGGAATAGTCTCCCTCAGGAGGTGGTGGACGTTCGTTCCTTGGAGAATTGCTTCATAACGTTGTGGAACAGTGCTCATTAGTTCCACAGCATTTGATATTTTCATTTACATACATTCATTCGAAATAAGATGGGTTTATGAAGCAATTCTATATCCTCCCACCACGCTGACGAAGAATTCTACGAAACAATAGTCAATATACGGAATCACTGTTCAGTGCTGGACATCATATCTGCTGAATACATAAAGCTTCACAGCTTGTCTTTCATCGTACAAAGTTTGGTAAAGGTAAAGGGACCCCTGACCATTAGGTCCAGTCGTGACCGACTCTGGGGTTGCAGTGCTCATCTCGCTTTATTGGCCAAGGGAGCTGGCGTACAGCTTCTGGGTCATGTGGCCAGCATGACTAAGCCGCTTCTGGCGGACCAGAGCAGCGCACGGAAACGCCGTTTACCTTCCTGCCAGAGTGGTACCTATTTATCTACTTGCACTTTGACGTGCTTTCGAACTACTAGGTTGGCTGACCCCGTCGCAGAGCTGACTCCGTTGCAGGGATTCGAATCGCCAACCTTCTAATCGGCAAGTGGTTTAACTCACAGTGCCACCCGCGTCCTCACAAAGTTTGGTACCTCGCTTCATTTAAAGATTTTCAGCAACTTTGAGACTAAGGATTTCATTTTGCACTTGTTATGGTTTGAAGGAATTCTATAAAGATTGTCTATTACGTATGTATATGGTCATCGTGTTGCCTAGACATTGCTGCCTGCATTGTCTGGCAGCAGGTCTCCAAGATTTCAGACAGAGGTCTCTTGCAGTCCTACCTAGAATGGCCAGGAGCTGAGCCTGGGATCTTCTGCTCTGCCCCGAGCTATGACCCTTTCCCTAATGAGTAAGAGCTCTTCCCTTCTCCCCAAGGAGTGCTATGGAATGTGGCTTCTTTGACATACAGTTGTATCGCCCCTGAGCCTGGCAAAGTGAAGAAATGTTCTTGCAACCATTAAGTCTCTCTTGCACCTTCAATAAACAATTGGGAGAATCTGCAGCTTTTGCTTGGCATTCCTTGCCTGGCAGGGCTAAGCATTCTGTGTGTGCTTTTTCTTTTTTAAACACACACACACACACACACACACACACACACACACACACACGTCATTTATTTTCTCGTCCCCCCCAAAAAAAAATGCTGAGAAAAGGGTGCAACAGGGCAACACGAACGTTTTCAATATTCGAGCATCCGCACCCGAGTGCAAGAAGTGTTGTGAGGATCAGCCTCGAGACAAAAAATCCTCCTGGAAAAAAAATAAAGCAAATGTTTTATGTGACTGCGGTCCACTATACACCCACAGGCAACCCAAACTGCACTTCGCAGGCCGTGAAGCAAGTCCTCACCACTTTAAAAATCAATAGTGCACATTTTTGTGGGGTCTGTGGGAAGCAGACAATGGGAGAAAACAGATGGGGCGATGATGGAGAGCTCTTTTCTGCTCTCCTTCTCCCAACAAAGCCCTCTCAACTGTCGTTTAGGGTAAGAGAGGGTTAAAGGTAAACGGACCCCTGACCGTTAGGTCCAGTCATGGTCGACTCTGGGATTGCAGCACTCATGTCGCTTTATTGGCCGAGGGAGCCGGTGTTTGTCTGCAGACAGCTTCCGGGTCATGTGGCCAGCATGACTAAGGCACTTCTGGTGAACCAGAGCAACGCACGGAAACACCGTTTACCTTCCCGCCGAAGTGGTACCTATTTATCTACTTGCACTTTGACCTTTGATCTACTTGCACTTTGGCAGGAGCAGGGACCGAGCAACGGGAGCTCACCCCATCGTGGGGATTCGAACTGCCGACCTTCTGATTGGCAAGTCCTAGGCTCTGTGGTTTGACCCACAGCCCCACCCGCATCCCACAAGAGAGGGTTACTACAGCTTAATGCTATAGTTCTCAACTATTCAGCAGTTCTGCAGACAGGTCCAAGCGTGGGAAGGTTGGGGGAAATGGGCACAAAGTCTCTCCGTAGAAGAGGGGCAGCTCACGTGTGGTCTTGCAGGTGCAGTTGGACTCCAGATTCTATCATCCCCAGGTAGCATGGTTGATGGGATGGCAGGAGGTGCAATCTTGCAACTTCTAGAGAGCCACAGGTGAGCCTCATCAGACAATGATAGAATTACTTTTTCTCTGTATTTTTTTTTTTAAATCAGGTACATCATCTGCTTTGTGCCGCCCTTTTTTGTATTAGCTGCAACCCCTTTGTCTTATGTAGATGAGTGATGACCAACAAGAACTGTCTTATATTTGCTCTCCAGAGTGTTTCTGGATGTCTTTTGAAGTACAGTGGTACCTCGGGTTAAGTAGTTAATTTGTTCCGGAGGTCCGTTCTTAACCTGAAACTGTTCTTAACCTGAAGCACCACTTTAGCTAATGGGGCCTCCTGCTGCTGCCGCACTGCCGGAGCACGATTTCTGTTCTCATCCTGAAGCAAAATTCTTAACCCGAGGTACTATTTCTGGGTTGGCGGAGTCTGTAACCTGAAGCATATGTAACCTGAAGCGTATGTAACCCGAGGTACCACTGTAATTTGGCCATAGGCAGGTTTGCATGCTTTCCTTTTTACCTCTCATTCTCTTGCCTTCCGAGATCTTTGAAGCAAAGAGAAATAAGGAAGTCGTGGGGTGTAGTGTTGTTGTTGTTTTAAAAAAGAAAAAAACAACCCCTTCCCCACCCCAGCAGCAGTAGCAGCTTTTAGAAAGCATTTAAGACCACATGATTCATGATGCAAAACATGTAAGTTGCCAACCTTCGGACTGCACTCAATTGAAGAGCAATGAAGTTTTCCTAATGGGTCATTTACTAACACAGGAGCGATGTCGTGTTTTTTAAAAAGCTCTTTCTCATTCTAATATGTTTTCTAATATGCCGGGCTGCAGGGTGGGAGGAAAAAGGAAACAAGATTATTCCCCCCCTCTTTTTTAAAAATAAAAATGTAAAATAAAAATCTTGTTAACCTCACTTCTTTTCAGTCTTTTTACAGGAGGGGTGGGAGGTAGTTGAATAGAACAAATTTGGAGGGGGGGATGCTGGGCAGTCAGAGAGTTGCCCCCCCCCGCTCCCTCCCACATCTTTGCAGTCTATGCACACATCAGTGGTTGACTAGAAAGAGGAAAAACAGAAAAAGGAAGCACAGCCATGCTTCTAATCTTTGGGAAAGTGGCCAGAATTCATTTAGGACCAGCCAATTCAGATTGCCTGGCTGTGATTCTCTCTCTCTCTCTCTCTAAGCCAGCCTGACATGGTGGGCAGGGACCTCTCTTGCGTCTCTGGGAAATTCGGGGAACAACAGAGTGTAGCAAACAACGGTTGTAGCTCAAAGGATATCAAAGAACAGGGTTTTGTTTCCAAGCACCGTTTTTGTTTAGCTACCAAGGTGCACATGTATGCTTCTGTATAGTTTTCTCCTTTGCCACAGAAAGAAAGTGTGGCAAAAAGCATCGGGCCAGCTTTTTAAAATAAAAATAATAATGTAATTTGTTAGCACTAGATCTTTTGAACCCCTGGTGTGCAGCGGCTGGATATTCCACCCTCCGTACACTCCCTTTGAAGTCTGTTTGCTTTTGTTCTTTACCTAAGTCCATGTGATTTTCACAAGACTCATTTGTATGCAATGCCAGACAGCGCCTGCCACCCAGAATTCTGTACAGGAGTTCCGACAGCAGACAAAATGAATTTACTGTAGGATTGCTATTGCTGCTGCTGTTGTGTGGTGCCCATTTTTAACAAGGAGTTTGTGGCTTTGGATCGAGCAATGGAGAATGATGAAGGGCACAACTGTAAATGAAAGTGCGCTGGTTTTTCTACGTTGTTGCAGACGTGGGAGAAACTTGCAGTTGAATTACTCTGCTGATGTACGAACAAAACTTGTACCTGCTGTATAACACAGAAAGTGCTTTGGAGGAAGAGGCTTGCAGCTGAACATCAGGATAAAAAAAGAAGGACAAATGTAGTTACCCACTTAAAATTTTGGAAAGGCCTGAGTCATGAAAAGCCCACCTGAAACTGATCAGGAATACAACTTGGCCTGGCTCACAGATATGGGATGGATCTAACTGGTTGTAATCTTGCCCAGAGATATAAGGCACATAGTCTGGTGTCGTGGTCTGAGTGTTGGGCTATGATCTGGGCAGTCAAGGTTCAGCCATGAAACTCACCCAGTGACCTTGGGCCAGCTGCAGTCTCTCAACTAAACCTACCTGACAAGGTTGTGATGAAAATATAAAGGGGTGGAAGAGAACCGTGAATACCACCTTGGACTCCTTGGAAGGACGTAAATGTGATAAATAAATAAATAGTTCTGGTTTCCCACCAGGCCAGAATCAGAGGAGAGGGGAAGGGGCGGTGTAAGCCTATTAAAAATATAAAATTGTGTGTAACTGGCCAAACCCAGGGGTGGACCTGCTAGGAAACGAATGAAGGGACCCTAATCCCAGAGGGCTCCCAGAAGCGACTTTAGTCTACATTGCTTTTAAAAATTGGGTGCAGTAGACCCAATTTGAATCACATGATTCAAATCGATTATATTTGGTGGCATATATTTCAACAATCCCAAAGTTTGAGACCCCTCCAAGTGTCCCAATTTTCCAGGGGCAGGTCTGGAATTTCAGAAGCTGTCCCAGTTTCTGATTTGATCCCAGAATGTCCTGCTTTTGCAGAACAACAGCTGGCACCTGTTCCTCTATACGCAGCTGCGGATCTTTCATCTGCCATCTTATCACGGAAGGATCCTCGTGAGCTTCCAAGGAACCTTGGGACGCTGTTTCTACATGAAGGGACAGCATAGAGCCATAAGTGTCAGAGATCAGACACAAGCAGTTTGCTCACTATGAGAGGTTTCACCTGCAGTGGGCAGCTGCAGTGATGGTGGGGGGGTCTGTTTCAGGAAATACTCTCGGTTTCTCTGTGGTGACGACCAAAGGTGTACCTGGGGGTTGGCGAATCTGGCTCCTATGTGGGGCACAGCCCCGGGTGAGGTGCAAAAATGACCTATCAGGTTATGGAGTCTAAGGTGCTCGCGTGTAGTGCCACATTGTTGCTCTCACGATGAGCTCAAACATGGGAGAAGCTTCCCAACCTTCTCGCACCGTGGTCAGGTTATTTTCTTCAGGGAGGGGGAAGGAGGGAGGGCGCAAGGAATGCCTCTGGGAAACTGAACATGAGCTGCTGCTTCTTTGGCAATTACTTGTAGCCGAGTAAGATTGTCTTCCATAAACACGGATTTAACGGTGAGTCCGTACTTGACTGTGGAGGCCAATTTTGGATCCCCATGTCCTTCCACACTGGGGACATTGGTTTCCAGGTGGGAGTTGATCACAGTGTGGATTTGCCAAGTGTGCCTTCCTTGCGTCCTGAGTTCGAGTGTCTTCAAAGCCCATGATACCTTTGGTAAAGGCTGTTCTCCAATAGGAGCGCTCACAGGCAAGTGTTTCCCAGTTGTCGGTGTTTATACTACATTTTTAAGATTTGCCTTGAGAGAGTCTTTAAACCTCTTTTGTTGACCACCGGCATTTCTAAGTTCGTAATAAAGTATTTGCTTTGGAAGACGATAATCAGGCAACCTCACAACATGACCAGTTCAACGAAGTTGATGTTGAAGAATCATTGCTTCAACACTGGTGATCTTTGCTTCTTCCAGCACACTGACATTAGTTCGCCTGCCTTCCCAAGTGATGTGTAAAATTTTTCGGAGACACAGTTGATGGAATCTTTTGAGGAGTTGGAGATGGCGCTTATAAGTGATCCATGTTTCACAAGCAGACAGTAAGGTTGGTAGTACAATGGCTTTGTAAACAAGCATTTTGTTTTCCCTGCGAATGTCCCAGACCTCAAACACTCTGCACTTCAGTCGGGAGAAAGCACGACAGTGATGACCCCGTGCACACTCCCCAGCCTCTGCCATTCTGGGAAAGACCACATCAGGTTGCGGATGTATAACATAGCAACCATGGCTGGTATTCAGTGGTAGCCTTGAATTTGTCTATTCCTCTTTCAAAGGCATCCAAGTTGGTGGCTGTCACTGCTTTTTGTGGGAGCAGAGTCCCCAGTAGAATTCTGCACTGTGTGGGAAAGTCCTCTGTCCCGAATCTTCCAATGTTTAGCTTTATTCAACGGCTCCCAGTTCCAGCGTTATAAGAGATTTTTTTCTCTCTATCCACTTTTTCAATTGCCATGCCTTATTCGATACATCTCAGTCATATCCCTTCTCTTCCACCTTTTATGGTAGCTAAAGGTAAAGGGACCCCTGACTGTTAAGTCCAGTTGCGAACGACTCTGGGGTTTCGGCGCTCATCTTGCTTTACTGGCCAAGGGAGCCGGCGTTTGTCCACAGACAGTTTTTCTGGGTCATGTGGCCATCATGACTAAGCCACTTACTTCTGGCGAAACCAGAGCAGCACATGGAAACCTTGTTTACCTTCCTGCCGGAGCGGTACCTATTTATCTACTTGCACTTTGACATGCTTTCGAACTGCTAGGTTGGCAGGAGCAGGGACCGAGCAACAGGAGCTCACCCCGTCACGGGGATTCGAACCGCCGACCTTCTGATCAGCAAGCCCTAGGCTCTGTGGTTTAGACCACAGTGCCACCCACATCTCTTATTGTAGCTAAAAAGGTCCAAATGTCAGGTGTCATTGGAGAGGAGTTGCTCCATCTCCCCTTGAGGAACACCTGAAGGCAGTTTCAGAACGACTGCTCAACCCTTCCTGCATGTCACTTCTTTGTTGCATCTCACCCGAGAGGCATTTGAACACTCACACTTTACTCCTCTCATCCAAACTGCACCAACTCAGCCAGTGCCTTTTAGCTGAAGCAAGTGTCCCTCTCCCAGATCAATTGTCCACCTGCAGTACTTAGCGGAGACACCAAGCGGTGTCCCTCAGGGTCAAGAAACTAATCGATGCTGTCCCACTTGTCCGATGGCAGGAAGGATGTCGCCTCCCCTACCAGGCTCAGAAAGGTGCTCCCTGTTATTGACAGCACAGCTGCCAGAAGCTCAGCTTGACGCATGGGATCCCACAGGTCCTTGACGAGCTGCACAGACTTCTTGCACATCCGAGTGGCCCATCTCCTGCTAGGATGCTCTGACTCGGCTATTTTGTTCACCATCGACACAGCTGCTTTTAAGGGGTAAATCTCAATTCCAGCCATCAGAACCGATCAGGGAGATGGCCCCTGCCCTATTTTCTCATGTGACTCATTTTTTTCCATTTCTACGCAGCTCTTTCGGGAGCCAATTTTACCCTCTCTGAAAGCGCCCTCTAATTTCCTACAAGCAATTATTGCAATCTGCATAAGGAAATTAAGCATGCAGATGCAAATTAACATGTGCATTTGCTGTCATTGTGTGTGTGTGGGGGGGGGTCTGCATGCACACACGTGAATCTCTCCAAGTGTTTCTGGTTACAGGATGGGCAGTTTCTGAAATTAAGAGCAGATGCAGGACAAAGTTGCAAGCCTACAGGAAACCAGACATTTTAAATATATATACAACAAGACATTTCCTCATTTTATTAAAATGTTTTGCGAACAGAGTCTCCATATAAAAAGATAGCTGTTTATCTTTAAATTGTAGATATTGGGGTGTGTGCTAAGAGGCAGAGAGCCCCTTTCTCTCCAGCACAGCTAGTGAGTAGTATAAAGAGATAAGTGCCGAACATTTTCGCTTTTAGCTGTATTCTGCATTACTAATTTTCCTTGGCACGTCTGCCGGTTCATTGTCAAACCTCGTGACAGTGTCATCAAAGCCTCTGAAGACATGTGATGACTTCTGAAAACTTCCACCTGTGCTCTAGAAGTTGAAAGTCAGCCCTCAAATCTTCTGCAGATATGGAAGGGACTGGAGGTGTGGGGATTAATAGGCTGTCTGAATCATTGCAATCCATTACAAGGAACTGGTAGCAGGTAAGTAGAAAGACCTTCGTCTGAGACCTAGAAGTCTAGGCTTGATGGACCCATGGTCTGTCTCACTCTGTAGATGGTTTTCTGCTGATGTCGTGGTTGCATTAACTGTGGAGTGGAGTTAAATTGAGCTTTCTGAAACTGACAAAGAAATTAAGAGGAAGAGATGACAACCAATTAAAGGAGGATTGGAAGGACTTTATTGCATATATACAGAAGCAATGTACACAGGTCAATACATTAGCAGGGTTCTGAGACTACTTGTAATTTAATTATGAATGGACAATAAGTAACTGAAATGATTTATAACTTTACATTTGACATGTGGTGTGATGAAAAACAATGGAACCAATGAAGGGACATGGGGGAAGTCAATTTATTTTGTTTTGTTTTGATTTTATAAGGTTATTCTATCATTTTTGTTATTGTTGGAAAATTAATAAAATGTTATAAAAAATAAAATAAAAAATAAACCGAACTTTCTGCACATCATTCCTCTATATTAGTTTGGCGATGCTTCCTCAATGTTACTGCCATCTGGAGGGGCACTGTCACACTTGCAAACAGTGGGCCAAAAAAACCCACAAATTGTTTGTGGTATGAAATGTTACAGAATACAGTCGTACCTTGGTTTTCAAACAGCTTAGTTCTCGGATGTTTTGGCTCCTGAACACCGCAAACCCTGAAATGAGAGTTCCAGTTTGCAAACTATTTTTGGAAGCCGAACGTCTGACGGGGCTTCCGCAGCTTCCGATTGGCTGCAGGAGCTTCCTGCAGCCAATCAGAAGCCACGCTTTGGTTTCCGAATGTTTTGGAAGTCGAACGGACTTCTGGAACGGATTCCGTTCGACTTCTGAGATACGACTGTATCTGCAGGGAATTCCAGGGCATGCACTGGTTAAAAACAAAGCAGTAAGCCCATTCCTAAACTTTTTCAGGCACAAGCAGTATTGAAAGTGGGATCACTTAGAACCATCCTAGTACTATCATGAGCATAAATAACCAGGGATGCACAACGAAAAGGACATTTGAATGGCCCCTTTTTATCCTCCAGCAACTCATCTTGGGTCTTTAGGGTTGATGGCTACACAATGTTCCTCCTTGGTTTTTCCTGATCTGGCAAAGCTCTGCTTCAACCTCTCTTCCTTCTCCAGTCTGGTTTCTGTGGACAAGGTTCTTCAGCAATGACCTCAACCCATTTGACTTAGGGGCTGGATTGTCCTTACAACGCAACCATTCTGCTTTCAGCTGCTTCATCATCGGTTTGGGGTGATCTCCTCAAACTAGCAACTGATCAAGACACACTACAATCCTCCAGCCTGATCCTGGCAACACTACTCACAACCCTCTTGCCACCTAAATAAAGAAGATGAATATAACCTGACTGCAGATAAGGAAAAGGAGAAAGTTGCATGAGCACTGGTGGTGCTTCTCAAATAAGTGTAAAGGTAAAGGTAAAGGGACCCCTGACCATTGGGTCCAGTCGCGGATGACTCTGGGGTTGTGGCGCTCATCTCGCTTTGTTGGCCAAGGGAGCCAGCGTACAGCTTCCGGGTCATGTGGCCAGCATGACTAAGCCGCTTCTGGCGAATCAGAGCAGCGCACAGAAACTCCGTTTATCTTCCCGCCGCAGCGGTACCTATTTATCTACTTACACTTTGACATGCTTTTGAACTGCTAGGTTGGCAGGAGCAGTGACTGAGCAATGGGAGCTCACCCCGTCGTGGGGATTCGAACCACCGACCTTCTGATCAGCAAGCCCTAGGCTCTGTGGTTTAACCCACAGCGCCGCACACTCACAAATATGTAGTGCAAACAGTGTTTACATACGTATTTCATTGATAATGCGTGTAAAGAGCCGCCAGGGCTCAGGGCTCCCCAGCGTGGAGATGGCAACCCTATTGGCTTCCCTGGAAAGAGCCATGAGTCTGGATATAAAGCAACAGAAAAGAGCATGTCTGTGTAATAGGAGAGAAAGGCCTTTTTACTGATGGTCCCTGATTAAGAAAAGTTCTCCGCAGTGAGGCCCACCCAGGTGTGATTTTCTCACCTGGTCAAACATGTGGTGTTGTTTTAAAAAACTCCTAGTTTTTTCCACAGTTTGATTTCGTCTCATCCATCTCCGCTGACAGTTTTGGGATGCTCTTTCAGAGGACGGTGCTTGCACATTTTCAACTGCTTTCCATTGTTTCAGTTGTATTTTTGATTCTTTTTGAGCTGTCTTGGAACGTGCTTGGAGGGTGGGGCACAAATCTCTGTAATGCACAAAGAGGAGACAGATGGGAGGGTGTTGCATGGTTCAGAGGGACGGTGCTGTCAGGCCCTGGTGTGTAGAGGCTATGAGGTTGCTGGGTGAGAATAATAATGGGAGAGCTGGCCCATTGATCCGTGATGGGGCAATCTCAAATCTAGAGCAACCTCCACCTGTATCGCGTTGTCGCCTGAAGCACTTTGGACAATCTGCTATTCATTTTGTAATGAATCCATCGTACCAGCATTCAAAGAGATTTAATCAAATGAATGGTCAGATTTTTCGTGTGTGTGTGTGTGTGTGTGTGTGTGTGTGTGTGTGTTACTGTTGATACAAGAAAACTCAAGAAAGTGGAAGAAATGCACACCAAGTTTGCAAGGACAATACAATATGCAGCTATATTGACGTTCTGCAGCACTCTGGATGTGGAGAGAACTTGTCTTTCTCCACCTTCATGTTTTTCCTCTGCTTACATGTCAAGGACTTCCCCGCTCTTTTTAAAAAGAACAACAACATTGTGCAGATCAGGGAACAGATGTTTTCGCAGCTCTGTATTTGCTCCAACTATTTACTGAACTGTCAGGGTACAGAGGAGGGGGTGGGTGAGGAGTCTGCCACCATCTCAACACATCGGAGTTCTCTTACTCTGTGGTGTAAACGCGATGCGCTGCTGTGGCCCAAGATGCTCCTGAAACGGTCCGTCTTTTGCAATGTCAAACCCTGCCAAACCACCAGCCACCAGAAGTGGCTTCAAAACAGGTTGCCCTGAAAGAGGCAACGCCCCAGCACTAGTTAAAAGCAGGGCGGCTTTCTTTTCTTTGCAAAAAGAATAAAAGCCGCAGCAGCAATTTTGCGAGTAAGCAGAGCAAACTTCTTCCAGTGTCCGTCTCAGACTAGAAGCTCACAGGAGGCGCTTACTACTTTGCTCCCTTCATTTAAATAATTAGGGGCCCACCGGCAGACAGGAACCCCCCAGATTGCTAAAAGACACGTATGGGAATAACATGTTTAACTAGACGGCGCGGCAGTTCCTTGTAAACCAGATGCTATAAAACCCTTTCCAAAGGAGTTATTTCCTTACAGCCTTGCGAGACGGGGCTTCGATTTTATGCATGGCAATAACACTTTAATCTTGAGCAGTGCAGCCTCGATTACCCTTTTAACCTGCCTCCCACAACGCAATTATTAATAAATGATTTACCTTTCATTAGCCTATTGAAGACTTCCAGTGGCCAGCACTGTTGCATTTGGAGCTCCAAAGCGGATCTTCAGAAAAGCTGGGTTCTATTTCTCCAGCTGCAGGAAGAAATCTGCCTTCCACACAGGGCGGTTGGGAAGACAGCATATTAAAGAACTCTAGCCATATTTATTACCTTTGCAACTCACACTTTCCTCAAGAATAGCAAGTGGGTGTGTATGGGAGTTCCTACTTCATCCTCACAATGACCCTATTGTTGCAGGAATTTATGTATAGGTTTGGGGGGGGGGTTGCCCCTCCGGCAGATATCATGCACATGTAGCCCACTACCAAAACCAGCACAATCACTTTTGTGACTTTTGTGATTTGTCCCCACAAAACACTTGGTCACAGTTTCTTCCTATCTATTCAAAGGGTCTCTGCTGCACGATAACAAATGTAAGAATTCACTGATAAATGTATCTATGTACTGGCTCACTGGAAAACTTCAGAAATTCATATAGACAAGTGAGCTCAGCTACTCAGCAGCCCCTCTGCCTGAGTGGTAATTCCTGGCATCCTGATACCTGAGTGCCAGACAGGTAGCCATTCCAGAAATAACAAACCCAGATGAAGACAAAAGGGTATGATTAACTTGGCTGGGAAACAGGGAAATGTAAATATCTCTTTTGTTACACTTGATGGGTGTTTGGTGGAGGGCAAGGAGAACCATGGGGCAGAGTCCAGGATGCTCAGATTACTGCCACCAGACCTCCCCTTTCATGATGTAACCTTGATGTAGTTTGGAGGGGTGTAACATGGGGATTAAGGGACGCGGGTGGCGCTGTGGGTAAAAGCCTCAGCACCTAGGGCTTGCCGATCGAAAGGTCGGCGGTTCAAATCCCCGCAGCGGGGTGCGCTCCCGCTGCTCGGTCCCAGCGCCTGCCAACCTAGCAGTTCGAAAGCACCCCTAGATGCAAGTAGATAAATAGGGACCGCTTTCTGGCGGGAATGTAAACGGCATTTCCGTGTGCTGCGCTGGCTCGCCAGATGCAGCTTTGTCACGCTGGCCACGTGACCCGGAAGTGTCTCCGGACAGCGCTGGCCCCTGGCCTCTTAAGTGAGATGGGCGCACAACCCCAGAGTCTGTCAAGACTGGCCCGTACGGGCAGGGGTACCTTTACCTTTAACATGGGGATTAGCAGCTAATAAAAGTTTGGGTGCTCTTTTGTTCGGGGCTTCCATCTTGTTCCACCTTGAGGCAGGTGGGAGTCCTGTCGCAACAGTCTTCAATAAAGACCAAGCCTACTGGCTGCTGTTTTGCTCTGGTACTCCTGGCTGGTGTCCTTGTTTTTTGTCCAAGGGAGCCCTCAGATTTCTCTGTTAACACTATGAAGTTGGCAAGGCTCAGAGGCACGATTAACAGATCACACAGAGAGCTTTATAGGTGTGTGTGGGGGGGGAATTTGAACCCAGATATTCCCATTTCCTCAGGACACTCTGCTTCCATCTCTGCATCTCTTGAGCATATATACTAGGTGGCAACCCTGACTTGTCACACACAATACCCAAAACGACTCTGTTGTCCTCCTTCTCCATTGTACTCCAGAACAACAAGATGACAGTATCAACAACGACAAAGAAAGTCCACAACTATCCCTCTAGCCTGGACAAGATTTGTCCTTTAAGCTCAGGAGCCTTATGGCTTTATTATAACCCCGCACCACCAAGACTATGATTGTTCATGAATGAAATTTCGCCCCACATGGTCTGTGGAAACAGCCTCTCACAGAGCTGTTTATGAAAGACAACAAAACAATAAAAATAAAAACACAACCAGCCTGGAATTGTATGGCTCAGCCAAACGAAAGGGCTTTTTTTTTTTTTGTTTCCTTTTTTTGCAGAGAGGGATTAATTTGATGTATTAGAAAGAAAGAAGTTGAACAAACGAGAGTTTTGTTGCTGGTGGTAGTAGTTTAATGACTTCCCCCTTTCGGCGCTCTTTGATAGCTTTCTCATAGCTTTCTTCCTGGGCCCATTTTTGCGACACGGTAGCTTTGGCCCGGTGCCAACCTGACAATCAATACCTCTTGAGCCGCTTCTCCTCTGCCAGAGATTATTTCTCGGGCTTCTTTGTTTTATGGGTGGGTTGGTGGGTGAGCCAGGGCAGGGAAAGGGGGGCGATTTCTAAACCGAAACAGGATGTCCTGCTGCTGTCTCAGACTCTGAAAGGCTCCGTTTCATTGCCTTCCCTGGCGATGCAAGATGGCTTAAGTTAATCCAGGAGGACTTAGGCGGCTGCAGGATTTTTCTCGGGCTCTTGCTTTACGATTTGGAAAGCTCAGAGGGATTCCGCCTGAGCAGGGAGGACAGAGGAGCGGATTCGTATAAAGGACTAGGAAGCCAGAGGGGAAAGGATCATGTTTTAACATGCTGTTTGCTTGGCACTATAAATCAGCTCTGGGTTTCCCTTGCAAATAATAGACCCCTCAGCCACCTCCATCTTCACAAACACTGAAACTAATAATAATAATAATAATAATAATAATAATAATAATAATAATAATAATTTATTTATACTCCGCCCTCCCCGACCAGAGCCAGGCTCAGGGCGGCTAACACCAGTAAAATTACAATAAAAACATAATAGGGGAGGGAATTTTTTTTTTAAAATACAGGTTAAAAATACAATTTAAAATGCAGCCTCATTTTAATAATAGCCCATAAATCAAAACCATAAGGGGAGGGAAACATAAGGGTCAAACGGAGTCCAAACCAAAGGCCAGGTGGAACAGCTCTGTCTCGCAGGCCCTGTGGAAAGATGTCAAATCCCGCAGGGCCTAGTCTCTTGTGACAGAGCGTTCCACCAAGTCAGGGCCAGTACTGAAAAGGCCCTGGCCCTAGTTGAGACCAATCTAACCACCTTGCGACTTGGGACCTCCAAAATGTTGTCATTTGTGGACCTTAAGGTCCTCTGCGGGGCATACCAGGGGAGGCAGTCCCGTAGCTACGTGGGTCCTAATATATCTGTTCTAAGAGTGCTAGAAGTCGCAACGTACATGCATGTTAAGATCACTGTTGGGCTGCTCTACCCTGGCTTGCCACAGTCTTAAAAATAACAGGGTTTGGAGAGCACTCCACTGTAACACATCAATCCTGCAGAATCCCTTTGCACGTTGTCAACAGTCACAACCATCAACTACAGAGGTACAGGGTTGTAGATGCAAAACTCAAAAATCACAAAAGCTCATGCAAGTGGCCCGCAAACACACAAACACACACACACACACACACACACACAGCAGAGAGTAGGTTGTTATGATGCCCCATATTCTTTGTTTTGGAAAGATTTATTTAGGCCCATTGCAACATTCTTTTGCACAACTTGACATGCACACAATTTCATGATAAACGCAAATGCACACTGGTTAAAAACTTCCTTCATGAACTTGTGAGTGTAGGGTGACTGCCACACCATACATTTAAAAGCACATGGCTTTCCCCCCAAAGAATCGTGGGGAATGCAGTTTATTCCTCAAAGAGCTACAATTCTTAGCACACTATTTCTGATGCAAAATGCCTTAGATGCACACAGGTGTCACTGAACCCAAGACCCCTGGCTTTGTTGTTGTTGTTGTTGTTTAGTCGTTTAGTCGTGTCCGACTCTTCGTGACCCCATGGACCAGAGCACGCCAGGCACTCCTGTCTTCCACTGCCTCCCGCAGTTTAGTCAAACTCATGCTGGTAGCTTCGAGAACACTATCCAACCATCTCATCTTCTGTCGTCCCCTTCTCCTTGTGCCCTCCAGGGAGTCTTCTCTTCTCATGAGGTGGCCAAAGTATTGGAGCCTCAGCTTCAGGATCTGTCCTTCCAGTGAGCACTCAGGGCTGATTTTCTTCAGAATGGATAGGTTTGATCTTCTTGCCGTCCATGGGACTCTCAAGAGTCTCCTCCAGCACCATAATTCAAAAGCATCAGTTCTTCGGTGATCAGCCTTCTTTATGGTCCAGCTTTCACTTCCATACATCACTACTGGGAAAACCATAGCTTTTACTATACGGACCTTTGTTGGCAAGGTGATGTCTCTACTATTTAAGATGCTGAGACCCCTGGCTAGATCAGACCAAAGTCCAGCATCTTGCACCCCACAGGGCTCAGCTCAGTGAGAACCAGCAAATGTCTGCAGCTTCAAGCTGTGTGTTAATTTATTTTGTCTCTCCTCCCCATACAGACAGTAGCTGGGAGCAGGCACTTACTGCACCATCACGAGCAGAAGAATTTGATCCAATGCTGAATTCAACTTCATGGCATACAAAAGCAGGGGATGCTTGAGAAATTGGATCTTTGTGATTTTTTATATGCAATAGCCTGACCTACATGCCTCAGGCTGTGTGGATCAGAACTTAGGTATCTACTGGATTTCATCGTTCTCTGAATGCTATGACACACTCCAGCTGTTTGAATGTATCAAAAGATGTATTTAAATACGTACTTCACATAACAGGTTTTTTTTCCATGTGTAAATACATTAAAGTAGCATTTTGAGATATATTAACAAAACACTATAGATATATTGCCAATTAATACAGAAAGCAAAGGGAACAGATTTAATAAAATCAATCAATCATGGAATGTAGCGCAGACCAAAAATAAAATTGCTCATCCCTAATAGGGAAAGTCCCTTGTTCAAGAAATGATCTTGCTATGTCAAAAACAAACACACTTTGCGAGATATGGTCACCAGCCCTGCAGGCTATTTTAAAATGTCACAGGCAGATTAATACAAATCAAAGCAATTTGCTCACTTCACTTGTCAGTTAATTAAGACAAACTTGGTTACAGATTAGCATCTTGATTAAAGATAACTGGCTATAATACAGGTTTGGCAGGCAGATCACAGCACCTTTGCCCAAAAGCTTAATACGTGATACCTGGAATTGTCAAGACGGTTAAAAATAAAACAAAACTGGTCAACTCTGCAGCTTTGGAACTATGAAACCGCTGAAATGTTTCTATTTCCTCCACATGCCTGTTTCCATTGTGGTGAAGCACCTGCTGTGCAGTCAGAATGAACTTCAGCATCTTCAATTTAAAATATTTTTCCTCCTTCATTTAAAACACATGGGTAGGGTACGTCTTGTCATAGATCTCTTTCCCTTTGCCTTGCCCTGATCTAAAAAAAAAAGTGGCAATGGAAACTGGGATGGATTCAACATGAGTTGACTCTACTAATTCAACACAGAATCAGAGTTGTAAAGTTGGAAGGGACCCACAGGGGTCATTTAGTCCAACCCCCTGCAATACAGGATTCTCAGCTAAAGCATCCATGGCAGATGGCCATCCAACCTCTGCTTAAAAACCACCAAGGAAGGAGAGTCCACCACCTCTCGTGAGAGTCTCTTCCACTGTTGAGTGGCTTTTAGCACCAGAAAGTTCTTCCTGATGTTTAGTTGGAATATCCTTCCTTGTAACTTGAAGCCGTTGGTTTGAGTCCTATCCTCCAGAGCAGGAGAAAACAAGCTTGCTCCCTCTTCCATGTGACAGCCCTTGAGATATTTGAAGATGGCTCTCATATATCCTCTCAGTCTTTTCTTTACCAGATTTTTGTTGTTGTTGTTGTTGTTTAGTCGTGTCCGACTCTTCGTGACCCCATGGACCAGAGCACGCCAGGCACTCCTGTCTTCCACTGCCTCCCGCAGTTTGGTCAAACTCATGTTGGTAGCTTCGAGAACACTGTCCAACCATCTCGTCCTCTGTCGTCCCCTTCTTCTTGTGCCCTCCATCTTTCCCAACATCAGGGTCTTTTCCAGGGAGTCTTCTCTTCTCCTGAGGTGGCCAAAGTATTGGAGCCTCAGCTTCAGGATCTGTCCTTCCAGTGAGCACTCAGGGCTGATTTCCTTAAGAATGGATAGGTTTGATCTTCTTGCCATCCATGGGACTCTCAGGAGTCTCCTCCAGCACCATAATTCAAAAGCATTAATTCTTCAGTGATCAGCCTTCTTTATGGCCCAGCTCTCACTACTGGGAAAACCATAGCTTTAACTATATGGACCTTTGCCAGCAAGGTGATGTTTCTGCTTTCACTCAATTCCTTCATCAATTCCTCCTAAGGTTTCCAGACCCTTGATCATCTAGGTTGCCCTCCTCTGCACACATTCCAGCTTGCCAATAACCTTAAATTGTGGTGCCCGGAACTGGACACAGTATTGCAGGTGTGGTGTGACCAAAAAAGAATAGAGCTGTACTTCCCTCAGTCGGGACACTAGACTTCTGTTGATGCAGCCTAGAATAGCGTTAGCTCTTTTTTTGCTGCTGCATCATACTGTTGACTCATGTTCAGCTTGTGGTCTACTAAGACTCCTAGATCCTTTTCAAATGTACTGCTAGTAAGCCGGGTGTCCCTCCCCCCCTTACATTTGTGCATCTGGTTCTTCCTACCTAAGTGTAGAACCTGACATTTGTCCCTATTGAAACCCATTTTGTTAGCTTTGGCCCAGTTCTCCAATCTGTTAAGGTCATCTGGAATCCCAGTTCTGTCTTCTGAGACATTAGCTACTCCAGCTTGGTGACATTTGCAAATTTGATCAGCATCCCTTCGAATCTGCTAATGCTGGTTGGTGACACTTTATAGGGGTGGGCAGACTTCAGGTTTTCAGGATCTACTTTTTATTTTTTTAAGAAGATTCCACCAACCAGTATCAGATGCCAAATAGCAGTGGTGGTATTGGAGAACAGGATCAGCATACTCTTTGCATTCAGAAACAGGGTGCCTCTTTGTGGAGACTTAGACCAGGAAATTGTTTTCACTGATGGAGCTAAGTGCATAGTTCTGTTGCTCGAAAACCCATTCCTGAGTTTCTCCCCAAGCCATTCTGATCTCTTAATTTAGTACCTGATGGTGGGCTTTCCTAGGGCATCTGGTTGGCTACAGTGGGCCATAGGATACTATAATAGATAGACCTTTTGTCTGATCCACAAGAGCTCATCACATGATCTTCCTAGCCATGAATGATCATGACTATTTCCTAGTGAAATGGCCCCCAAACGTTTTTGCCCATGGACCACTTGAAAATTGCCAAGGCCCTTGATGAACCACTTAATGGTTTGTTTGTTTCTGGCCTGTTGTAGCAATTGTGGTGCATTGTACTAGTGGTTGTGTGGCTAATTGTATTTTATTGGTTTATTTCTTACGTGACATTTTATTGTATTACAATTTAAGTTCCGTAGAGTTCCGTAGAGTGGCATGTGTTCTTCAGAAACACACCATGGGCCTCCTGGATGAAGCTCACAGACCACTAGTGGTCCACAAACCACAGCTTAGGAACCCTGTCTCCTGTCATTAAACAATTTCAGACTTGATCTAAGGTCTTAGAAGAACCCACTCTTTCTCTCATGGACTGTGCAGATTGAACAAAGTGTTCTCCCTGTGCTAAGTAAAAAAAACCCCACCCCAATGTGTTCCCAAGAAAGGGGTACAATCAAAACCAAGAAATAAATATTTTCTGTGTTAGCACTGTCGACTGAGAAGCCAAAAAGCCCCCGATATATTTCTAGAATATTCAGTCCGCATGCAATACCAGAATGGGAACTCCAGACTTTACACAAGGGATTAAAAATACTGATTCAACAACTTTGGTAACTATCCTCTAGCAGTTGCCTAAATCAGAGGCAGATGAAAAGCCAAAATTAAATGCATTTTCTCCCCGTTAATCAGATAAGATGCCTTTGATCCTTTGAAACACGTGTCGAGACAACAGTTAATAGATTTCAGCAGATTACACAATTACATTCCAAGATTACCACTGTCTCCAAGCAGTGCCCAAGGATGTATTCAACTGCCATGGAGTTATGGGGGGGGGGGAATGAAGGCTTTCTGGGGACTTAAGTGGAAATGCTGTTGTATCCCAAAGGCTGCATCTAATATAAGGAGGAAATGAGCTCTGCTGTCCCAAAGCTGAATGCAAATGGTATTATTTCTGCCTCATGCTTTATTATTATTTATTATTAAATTAGATTATTTCTATTGGGCTTTTGAAAACCAGTGCCTTGACCACAACTAAGCTGTTAGGTTACCTTGTGCTAATTTGCATCACATCTTTTGCAATCTGTTGTCTCCTGCTCCGAACGCAACAGGTTGCAAAACTGTGGCACTGGCACAGTGCTGGATTTGCATATAAGCTAAACAAGCTATAGCTTAGGGCCCCACTCTCTTGGGGGCCCAAAAAATATTAAAGGAAAAAAACTCCTGGATGTACATTTCCAAAATATAAGATAAACAAATAAAATAAAACCTACATACAGCAACAGTGTTTTGTGTTGTGTCAGCTCCTACGATGTAAGTCATGGGCCCTGCCTGCTAGCCTGCTCCCTAAAATATCACTGGTTTGCTCATTTCTATATATAGGGTGCCTACATTCTGCATGGACTGGTTGCAGGGCAACATGCACAAATGGCTTTAGATACCATTGAGGTCCATAAACTACCACATAACACATATACAACACAAAAAATTAAAAGACGCCTGCTTCTTGGGAGAAAAGTGATGACACACCTAGACAGCATCTTAAAAAGCAGAGACATCACCTTGCCAACAAAGGTCCGTATAGTTAAAGCTATGGTTTTCCCAGTAGTGATGTATGGAAGTGAGAGCTGGACCATAAAGAAGGCTGATCGCCAAAGAATGGATGCTTTTGAATTCTGGTGCTGGAGGAGACTCTTGAGAGTCCCATGAACTGCAAGAAGATCAAACCTATCCATTCTTAAGGAAATCAGCCCTGAGTGCTCACTGGAAGGACAGATCCTGAAGCTGAGGCTCCAATACTTTGGCCACCTCATGAGAAGAGCCCCTGGAAAAGACTCTGGTGTTGGGAAAGATGGAGGGCACAAGGAGAAGGGGACGACAGAGGACGAGATGGTTGGACAGTGTTCTCAAAGCTATGAACATGAGTTTAACCAATCTGCAGGAGACAGTGGAAGACAGGAGTGCCTGGCGTGCTCTGGTCCATGGGGTCACGAAGAGTCGGACACGACTAAACGACTAAACAACAACAACATTGATAGTTTATGTGCAAACCAGGCTAACGTATGAACTATGACCTCCACTAAGGTGGCCCTTTCCCCAGGTTCCTGTAATCATGTGAGTCTCAGAGGCTGACTGGATAGCCCCTGTCTAGTACATAAATCAGTACAGGCACTGGCAGCATGAAACAGACTATTTCATTTTATATTTTAATATCACGTCTTCACCATAAAGTGTCCTTTCTAGATACAAAGCACAGACATGCTCAAAAACATCCCCAAAAGATAGCAGTTTTCTCTTAGAAAAAGCACTGATCATAAAAAGGCAGCTACAGTCTCAACTATGTGTGCCAAGACCTAAATTTAAGCTTAGTTATGAGGAAGGAAGAAAAGGTCAAGTGATTTTATGTTCTTCTACTTCCCGAGATCTTCAGGGATGTTTTTTCTTTCTTTCTTTCAAAGTCCATGTCTTTTTAACTGTGAAGATATGGTGAACAATTAGACTGCTGCATTCGTGTTTCTCATGCATATAATGAGGCACAAGGTCAAATACTCAGCGCTGCCTCTGTCCCAGGAAAATAAGACAAATTCTTCCCAGTGCAAATTTATTATAAAATGATTTTCTGCTCTGCTTCTTGATTTTCTGCTCTTGGCCCTTTTAGTGTTCTGGCGATTGACTTCTCACCCTTACTTAACTACCAATTTGCTAGATTGGATTCATTATTCTTTGATTCCAATAAAGAGCTCTGTTTCCTCCTTGATAGAGAATGAAATTCCTACAGCAGGCTTACCGCCGCAGCTGGGTGGAAATTTCAAATGCCCGATCCTTTGATTCTGAATTTTTCATTCCCGTTAGCTAACTAGTTCTGCCGCTTTGAACTCACAATGCAAATTCCATCGTTAAGCTGATAGTGACGAACTCCAGATGGTCTGTGTACCGTAATGTATGCTGAGATAAACATTTTTAGTATAATTAGTAACTCGCATTAGTTTTAAGAGAGAAGAAATTAATTTAGTTAAAAATGGATATCGCCGCAGCTCTTTGGCTCCCCTCGTCACATTTTTTTACGAATACAGTCATTTCTCTCGCACAAACTTCGATTAGCTGCCTACTTAAGCATTAATTACTGTTTATACACTGATGTAAATGGGCAGTAAAGTAGTTTTTAGTTATGCAAATAGTGGAATGAAGTCTGTTCTTATCCAGGAAGTCTTGGGCAGCATTTCCCAAGCTTCTGACATTATGGTATACTATGGCTCCAAATTTAAAATGGTTGCAGTTTTTACTCTTGCACCTGAGAGGACCTCTTTTTTGAAAGCATACGTTTTTGAAAGGAGAGCCCATCTCTACAGCTCTCGGTTATTTCATCTTATTGCCATACATGGGCAACCTGTTGACCAATGTCTATGCAGTTCACTGCCTCCCTCCTCCTGGCTGGTCAATGGATTAGTGGTGAGAGCGGATGACAAGTCCTCTAATCAGAGGTAAAAGGTAAAGGACCCTTGGATGGTTAAGTCCAGTCAAAGGCGACTATGGGGTTGTGGTACTCATCTTGCTTTTCAGGCCAAGGGAGCTGGTGTTTGTCCACAGACAGCTTTGCGGGTCATGTGGCCAGCAGGACTAAACCAATTCTGGTGCAACAGGACACCATCACAGAAACCAGAGTGCATGGAAATGCCGTTTACCTTCCTGCTGCAGCGGTACCTATTTATCTACTTGCACAGGTGTGCTTTCGAACAGCTAGGTTGGCAGGAGCTGGACAGAGCAACGGGAGCTCACCCCATCATGGGGATTCGAACCACTGACCTTCTGATCAGCAAGCCCAAGAGGCTCAGTGGTTTAGACCACAGCGCCACCCGCATACCCGGCTCCAATCAGAATGCTTATTATTTATTTATTAATAATTTATTATTATTTATACCCCGCCCATCTGGCTGGGTTTCCCTAGTTTTTCCTAGGCCTTATCAATAGGATGGTGGAAGTCAGGAGTTGTGCAATGGGATTACCACACCCTCCCACATTTCTCCAATGAAATTAGGGACGTCCTATTCAATAACAATAACAATTTTATTATCTATATGCCACTCATGTGAAAGGGTTGCCCCAGCCACTCTAGGCGACTTCCAACATTTATAAAAACTCACTTCCCTATTCAGGGCTGCCTTCAGATGTCTTCTAAAGGTTGTATAGTTACTTTTCTCTTTGACTTGGGGGTGTCATAACTCCATCCTCTCCAACATTTCTCCAATGAAAATAGAGACGTCCTAAGGAAAAGTGGGACATTCCAGGATCAAATCAGAAATGGGGGTGGCTTCTGTAAATCCGGGACTGTCCCTGGAAAACAGGGACACTTGGAGGGTCTGGATAATGGGACCCTATTGGAAGGAAGCAGCCCCAGAGGACAGATTCAACAAGCCAACTCCTTTGAGAATGCATTTATTAGCTACAGCTTTGTATGTGGAGCAATGGAATAATCCAGTACTTTTTGCTGTAAAAATTAGCTACGGCAAGAGACTTATTGGAAGAAGGCAAGGAACGATAGGCATAGACCCAATGGGTCAGCCTTCTCTTTGGGTGGGCGAGTCCCCATAGAAGCTTCCATTGTTCTGTTTATTTGCTCCTCGTGGTAACCTCGCAGTTTTGTGGCGGCACACTCTCGCCTACCACCGCTCTAGGATTTCTTTCAGAAGCCTTCAGTCATCTGAAAAGTATCAATGAAACATTAATCTCAGTCACATCGCAGGGTGGCTCCATTCCTCCAGCAGAACCACCCAACAAGCCTTAACAATAGCACATCGTAATGACTTCAAACCAATGCAGATGTGATTAGAAACCGTTTCGACACACACACTTGCAGGACAACATCTGGTCTATATTCTGTATCTGTCAGTTCCTCAATGCTCTGACCATCTAATGTGGGTTGACAGCATCCATATCACTATTTTGCTTGTATAGAATCTAACACACTGCTGGCACACTATTTATTTCTGATAATGAAGATTGTTATTATTATTGATTAAATAAATAAATAAATAAATAAATATACGCCACCTTTCATCCATAGATTACAGGGCAGTTGACAACATTAAAACACAAAATGCATAATACAGTTGTTGCCTCGGAAGTCAGACAGAATCCATTCCGGAAGTCCGTTCAACTTCCAAAAAGTTCAGAAACCAAGGTGTGGCTTCTGATTGGCTGAAGGAAGCTCCTGCAGCCAATTGGATGCCACGGAAGCCCTGTTGGATGTTCAGCTTCCAAAAATAGATCACAAACCGGGACGGTCACTTCTGGGTTTGCGGCATTTGGGAGCCAAAACTTTCAAGAACTAAGCTGTCTGAAAACCAAAGTACAACTGTATAATAATCAAAAAAGCAATATCTGCCCCTGGTGCCACAGAAGTTGGATCTCTCAGATTTGGCCCACTTTGGCCATAATGATGCCAGCTCAATTCTTTTATTTATGTTTATTATGTCAACCCCCCTCACTCTCTCTCCTCCTGTGTACCAACTTTGGCGGAAGTCTGCCTTATACAGAGTCAGACCCATTGGTCCATCTAACTTGCTACTTTCCAAACCAGCCAACAGCAGCTTTTCAGGGTTTCAGACACGAGATCTCTCTCAGCCTCTTGTGGAGATTCCAAGGATCAAACCTAGGATCATTTGCATGCAGGGCACATGCTCTCCTACAGAGCTCCAGACCCTCCCTGAAATGTAGATCTGCTGTGCTTCAGTTCTCGTTGTTTAAACTAGAAAACCTGTTACATCCAGAATAGGGAGCTCTGGATAAATGTCGGGTCACTAAAGAGGTAAGGGACCCCTGACCATTAGGTCCAGTCGTGGCCGACTCTGGGGTTGCGGCGCTCATCTTGCTTTATTGGCCGAGGGAGCCGGTGTACAGCTTCTGGGTCATGTGGACAGCATGACTAAGCCGCTTCTGGAGAACCAGAGCAGCACACAGAAACACCGTTTACCTTCCCGCCAGAGTGGTACCTATTTATCTACTTGCACTTTGACATGCTTTCGAATTGCTAGGTTGGCAGGAGCAGGGACCGAGCAACGGGCGCTCACCCCGTCACGGGCATTCAAACCGCCGACCTTCTGATCGGCAAGTCCTAGGCTCTGTGGTTTAACCCACAGCGCCACCCGCGTCCCGTCGGGTCACTAAGCAGGATCTTAAACCATGGTTAGCGAGCCAGCATGAAGCCCTAGTCCCCACACCCTTTCTAGAGGAAACAGGAAAGTGTGGTTTAAACAGACCAGGATCACACCTCGTGTTACAGTCAGCATGGAAGGGGAAGAGTGCAATGCTCATTCCAAATGTTGTGGACACCAGGATCATGACCTCAAGGCTGGCCCAGTCAGTCTCTAAACTTTACGTTTAGATATTTGAAATTGAAATATAGGTCTGAAGCGCCGCTGGGGGGAGATGATGCCGAAGAGAGTTTGGGTGGCTGGGTGCGCTGCAGGCAGGGATACGGTGAAGCCCCTCTCTCCTACAGATTGACCCCTCTCGGCATGGCAGAGAAAAGGCGAAGGCTGTGGTTTCAGAACAGGAGTTAAGAGGTGCAACAGGGGAGCCCTACACTCATTGGCTACTGTGCCGGAGAAAGCAACTGGTAAGAGGGGAATTCAGGGATACACACATTGTGTCCTTGTTTCTCAGTTTGATCCTTTTACATGGTTTTGTAAAAATGGTCTGAAGCTCAACATCAAAAAACCTAAGATCATGGCCACTGGTCCCATCACCTCCTGGCAAAAAGAAGGGGAAGAAATGGAGGCAGTGAGAGGTTTTACTTTCTTGGGCTCCATGATCACTGCAGATGGTGACAGCAGTCACGAAATTAAAAGACGCCTGCTTCTTGGGAGAAAAGCAATGACAAACCTAGACAGCATCTTAAAAAGCAGAGACATCACCTTGCCGACAAAGGTCCACATAGTTCAAGCTATGGTTTTCCCAGTAGTGATGTATGGAAGTGAGAGCTGGACCATAAAGAAGGCTGAACGCCAAAGAATTGGTGCTTTTGAATTATGGTGCTGGAGAAGACTCTTGAGAGTCCTGTGGACTGCAAGAAGATCAAACCTCTCCATTCTGAAGAAATCATCCCTGAGGGCTCACTGAAAGGACAGATCGTGAAGCTGAGGTTCCAAAACAACATGGTTTTGTAAGTTTTGTGGCATTTCATGCATTGTGATTTGCTGTTATTCTTATTGATGATAGATTAGTAATTCTTTATTGTGATAAATGTAAACTGCTTAATTATTATTTGCTGGTGTTTAATTTTACTGTTTCCCATTGGATTCGAATGGATTGTTGAATATTGATTTATTTAATATAAGCTGTTTATTTCAAAGTTATTGTGACTTTTTATATTGGATCAGATTGTGACTATTAATGTTTGATGTTTTATTGTTATTTTTATATGTGTTGGAAGTGGCAACCCAGCCAGATGGGTGGGATATATAGAAATTATTATTATTATTATTATTATTATTATTATTATTATTATTATTATTATTATTATCCCCCACACCACATTTTCAGTCGATTCAGTTCACCCATGTTCAGTTGCCTTTGATCCAGTGTCCAGTGTGTTCACCGCCACCAAAAACTTGGATTTCGTTTGCTTCTTCCCATTTTCTTCATGGGAATGAACTGCAGCCACATTGCCATAAACAAACATCTTAAGGGAGGAAGCAAAATGGAAGGCTTCATAAGGAACCCAAATATTAACCCTGTTCTTCTTTATGTTTAAAATGGCACAACCACCCATGGTTTCTGCACATTGTTTTCATATTGTTTTGTAACAGGACACATCTGATTTCTGAGACTGTCCCTCAGGCAGCCACAAACGGCAACACTCAACCATTTCTCTTGCCTCTTCATCGCATTATACATGACAGACCCCGTGTTGAACGGCTGAATCTAATTAATAGAGATCTGAAACACATTTGGGCATGCTTTTTAAGGTCGTGAAGGCTGCAATAGGAGGCTGAGTTGAGGTTTGATTAAATTGTGCACTGTGTAGGGGCAACAGTCAGAAAATTCAGTCCCATTCATTTCTATTTGCATGAAAATAAATAATATAGGTCAAAGACATACAACTATATATTAAACTATATGGACAGGCTAACCAAGGTCTTTGTTGTTATCGTTTAGCCGTTTAGTCGTGTCCGACTCTTCATGACCCCATGGACCAGAGCACGCCAGGCACTCCTGTCTTCCACTGCCTCCCGCAGTTTGGTCAGACTCGTGTTTGTAGCTTCGAGAACACTGTCCAACCATCTCGTCCTCTGTCGTCCCCTTCTCCTTGTGCCCTCCATCTTTCCCAACATCAGGGTCTTTTCCAGGGAGTCTTCTCTTCTCATGAGGTGGCCAAAGTCTTCAGCTTCAGGATCTGTCCTTCCAGTGAGCACTCAGGGCTGATTTCCCTCAGAATGGATAGGTTTGATCTTCTTGCAGTCCCTGGGACTCTCAAGAGTCTCCTCCAGCACCATAATTCAAAAGCATCAATTCTTTGGCAATCAGCCTTCTTTATGGTCCAGCTCTCACTTCCATACATCACTACTGGGAAAACCATAGCTTGAACTATACAGACCTTTGTTGGCAAGGTGATGTCTCTGCTTTTGAAGATGCTGTCTAGGTTTGCCATTGCTTTTCTCCCAAGAAGCAGGCGTCTTTTAATTTCATGGCTGCTGTCACCATCTGCAGTGAGAGATATATATTTGCTATCTCTGTCAAATGTGTGACAGAGAAGAAAAACACTTGGCTAAAAAGCTGGAGAGAGATATCGGAGCAGGAGAGGGATATCTGTGGTCTGATGCTTTGCACTCACATGTTCCATACACATTTAGTGCATGTTGAAAGCGCATGACTTCTCCCAAAGAATCCTGGGAACTGTAGTTTGATAAGGATGCTGAGAATTGTAACTCTGTGAGGGCTAACTACAGTTCCCAGGTTCCTCTGGGGGGAGGCTTTAAAGCATTATATGTGATTTAACATCCACAGCTTACATTTAAAGCACATTCCGTTCAACTGAGTGTTCCTGAACATTCATACCCGATGAGTTTCAATGCAAAGGATCACCATGAATCAGACCAAGAAGTTGCGTTGGCTATTGACCTTTCTAAATTATTTTCCGGCTCTTTCAGATACTAATCTCTTTATCCCAAGTAATAGAAGCTTAGACAATAAAAGATATCCTCAGACGAGACTAAAAAATATTTTAATCTAAATGGTTCCAAACTTATAAACTTCGGGCTACTGATGCTGAAGATATCCCTGCTAAGGAAATAAAATAGTAAAGTTACTCTGGAAGTCTGTTTTTTGGAAAAATGCAAATCCTCACCTGTCTTGTCACAAATAACTTTTTAAAAAAGAAAGTATAAACCAACTAGCATATAAGTCAAGGCTCAATTCCAGCCAAAGTTAGTAGGGACTAAAACCCATTCAAAGCAAGAGAACTTCTGGTGGGCATCTAAAAGGGTAAAAGAATATTGAGAAATGATCTATAATGAATTGAAAAAAATGTTTAAAAGTACTTTCCCCCCCAAAACAGAGTCCTTTCTGTTGGGGATAATTCAGACTGAAATCCCTAGGTGTCAGAAAAGGTTATCTATGTACGCAACAACTGCGGCCTGTGTTTTGTTAGCCCAAAAATGGAAAATGAAGTGAGGTCCTGACCAAAGGAGAATGGCAACTTAAACTGACAGAATATGCACAACTTGCAGACTTAACATATAGAATAAGAGAACATGAAGAATGCACGTTTAAAGAAGACTGGAAAACATTCATTGAATATATGGGAAATAATTGTATACAGCTGAAAACTCTGGCAGCATTAAGATAAATTCAACAGTGTAACTAAGTTTTGGTGGATGCAACAATGGAATACTGAATGGTATAGTTTTTGTAAAACATGCAAGGATTTAAGATATGTAAAATGAACCATGGAAAGAGAAGAAGGGAAGTCATTGATATTTTAAGGATGTAAAATGAGTATTTAAAACAGAAAATTTAATAAAAATTATATATATATATATATATATATATATATATATATATATATATATATATATATAGCAAGAGAACTTGAGTGAGTAGATATTAAGTCTTGCTGTTGTCTTCCTGGGACCCAATAATGACTTAATTGAGGCTCAGAAGTGAAAGATGAAGACATTAAAAAGGGGTAAGCAGCTAAAGAAAGTCTCCATCTGTTTCATGCTGTAATGGTTCTAGGGGTTGCTTGTGCGTAAATAGGCGCCACACCTGGCTGGGTTGCCTGAGTGAACCTTTTCTGTCCGGACAGCCACTCACCCGTGGCTGTCTCAATCGCTGGCAGAATCCGTCAGTGGACGTTTCTTGAACTTCTTCCAGCAAAGAAGCTCTTTGACGCCTAGTCGTCGCCTACTTTCCCTGCGTGGAAGCCTTCTGCGCAGGGAGGGTGTGGGCATCGGAGGACCCGTGCTCTCCCCACTAGTCCCCGGCGAGGAGTCTTGGAGCCACCTCGCCGATTCCCCCATCTGCCCCCCTTCTCCACTGGTGCTACGCTGATTTCCTTCCCCAGAAGATGTGCTGCTTCTCTCCCTCCCGGGACGCTCTCTGGAATCCCTCTGGAGCCCTCCCTCTCCCTCGGGCTCCGATGGCAGTTCCCTGACACATGCCATTAGCATCACGATTAAAACACACACACACACACACACAGGCACACAGGCACACAGGCACACACACCAATCAATCTGCTAGCCTTTTAGGGATAGACCACATAATTTCTTCTAAATAATAATAATAATAATTTATTATTTCTACCCCGCCCATCTGGCTGATTTCCCCCAGCCACTCTGGGCGGCTCCCAATCAGTGTTAAAAACAGTACAGCGTTACATATTAAAAACTTCCCTGAACAGGGCTGCCTTAAGATGTCTTCTGAATGTCAAGTAATTATTTATCTCTTTGACATCTGATGGGAGGGCATTCCACAGGGCGGGCGCCACTACCGAGAAGGCCCTCTGTCTGGTTCCCTGTAGCCTCACTTCTCGCAATGAGGGAACCGCAAGAAGGCCCTCGGCGCTGGACCTCAGTGTCCGGGCTGAACGATGGGGGTGGAGACGCTCCTTCAGGTATACAGGACCGAGGCCGTTTAGGGCTTTCAAGGTCAGCACCAACACTTTGAATCGTGCTCGGAAACGTACTGGGAGCCAATGCAGATCTCTCAGAACCATTGTTATGTGGTCCCGGCGGCCACTCCCAGTCACCAGTCTAGCTGCCGCATTCTGGATTAATTGCCTACCATTAAATTAAATTAAATGTCTACCATTAGATTGGGAGGCCAGTTTTGCCTCCTATTTCTTTGAATGGGAAAAATCTTCACATCTGAAATTAATACCTCAACTTGAGCCTTGTTGTTGTTTAGTCGTTTAGTCGTGTCCGACTCTTCGTGACCCCATGGACCAGAGCACGCCAGGCACCTCTGTCCTCCACTACCTCCCGCAGTTTGGTCAGACTCATGTTTGTGGCTTCGAGAACACTATCCAACCATCTCATCCTCTGTCGCCCCCTTCTCCTTGTGCCCTCCATCTTTCCCAGCATCAGTGTCTTCTCCAGGGAGTCTTCTCTTCTCATGAGGTGGCCAAAGTACTGGAGCCTCAGCTTCACGATCTGTCCTTCCAGTGAGCACTCAGGGCTGATTTCATTAAGAATGGATGCGTTTGATCTTCTTGCAGTCCATGGGACTCTCAAGAGTCTTCTCCAGCACCATAATTCAAAAGCATCAATTCTTCGGCGATCAGCCTTCTTTATGGTCCAGCTCTCACTTCCATACATCACTACTGGGAAAACCATGGCTTTAACTATACGGACCTTTGTTGGCAAGGTGACGTCTCTACTTCTCAAGATGCTGTCTAGGCCTGTCATTGCCCTTCTCCCAAGAAGCAGGCGTCTTTTAATTTCGTGGCTGCTGTCACCATCTGCAGTGATCATGGAGCCCAAGAAAGTAAAATCTCTCACTGCCTCCATTTCTTCCCCTTCTATTTGCCAGGAGGTGATGGGACCAGTGGCCATGATCTTCGTTTTTTTGATGTTGAGCCTCAGACCATATTTTGCGCTCTCCTCTTTCACCCTCATTAAAAGGTTCTTTAATTCCTCCTCACTTTCTGCCATCAAGGTTGTGTCATCTGCATATCTGAGGTTGTTGATATTTCTTCCGGCAATCTTAATTCCAGCTTGGGATTCATCCAGCCCAGCCTTTCGCATGATGTATTCTGCGTATAAATTAAATAAGCAGGGAGACAAAATACAGCCTTGTCGTACGCCTTTCCCAATTTTGAACCAATCAGTTGTTCCATATCCAGTTCTAACTGTAGCTTCTTGTCCCACATAGAGATTTCTCAGGAGACAGATGAGGTGATCAGGCACTCCCATTTCTTTAAGAACTTGCCATAGTTTGCTGTGGTCGACACAGTCAAAGGCTTTTGCATAGTCAATGAAGCAGAAGTAGATGTCTTTCTGGAACTCTCTAGCTTTCTCCATAATCCAGCGCATGTTTGCAATTTGGTCTCTGGTTCCTCTGCCTCTTCTAAATCCAGCTTGCACTTCTGGGAGTTCTCGATCCACATACTGTTTGAGCCTTCCTTGTAGAATTTTAAGCATAACCTTGCTAGCGTGTGAAATGAGTGCAATTGTGCGGTAGTTGGAGCATTCTTTGGCACTGCCCTTCTTTGGGATTGGGATGTAGACTGATCTTCTCCAATCTTCTGGCCACTGCTGAGTTTTCCAAATTTGCTGGCATATTGAGTGTAGCACCTTAACAGCATCATCTTTTAAAATTTTAAATAGTTCAGCTGGAATACCATCACTTCCACTGGCCTTGTTATTTGCAGTGCTTTCTAAGGCCCATTTGACTTCACTTTCCAGGATGTCTGGCTCAAGGTCAGCAACCACACTACCTGGGGTGTACGAGACATCCATATCTTTCTGGTATAATTCCTCTGTGTATTCTTGCCACCTCTTCTTGATGTCTTCTGCTTCTGTTAGGTCCTTACCACTTTTGTCCTTTATTATGGTAATCTTTGTACAAAATGTTCCTTTCATATCTCCAATTTTCTTGAACAGATCTCTGGTTCTTCCTATTCTGTTGTTTTCCTCTATTTGTTTGCATTGCTCGTTTAAGAAGGCCTTCTTGTCTTTCCTTGCTATTCTTTGGAAATCTGCATTCAATTTCCTGTATCTTTCACTATCTCCCTCGCATTTTGCTTGCCTTCTCTCCTCCGCTATTTGTAAGGCCTCGTTGGACAGCCACTTTGCTTTCTTGCATTTCCTTTTCATTGGGATGGTTTTCGTTGCTGCCTCCTGTACAATGTTACGAGCCTCCATCCATAGTTCTTCAGGCACTCTGTCCACCAAATCTAAATCCTTAAACCTGTTCGTCACTTCCACTGTGTATTCATAAGGGATTTGACTTAGATTGTATCTTACCGGCCCAGTGGTTTTTCCTACTTTCTTCAGTTTAAGCTTGAATTTTGCTATAAGAAGCTGATGATCTGAGCCACAGTCAGCTCCAGGTCTTGTTTTTGCTGACTGTATAGAGCTTCTCCATCTTTGGCTGCAGAGAATATAATCAATCTGATTTCGATACTGCCCATCTGGTGATGTCCATGTGTAGAGTCGTCTCTTGTGTTGTTGGAAAAGCGTGTTTGTGATGACTAGCTTGTTCTCTTGACAGAACTCTATTAGCCTTTGCCCTGCTTCGTTTTGATCTCCAAGGCCAAACTTGCCAGTTGTTCCTTTTATCTCTTGATTCCCTACTTTAGCATTCCAATCCCCTATAATGAGAAGAACATCCTTCTTTGGTGTCACTTCTATAAGGTCTTGTAAGTCTTCATAGAATTGGTCTATTTCAGTTTCTTCAGCACCAGTGGTTGGTGCATAAACTTGGATTACTGTGATGTTAAAAGGTCTGCCTTGGATTCGTATCGAGATCATTCTATCATTTTTGAGATTGCATCCCAGTACAGCTTTCGCCACTCTTTTGTTGACTATGAGGGCCACTCCATTTCTTTTAAGGGTTTCTTGCCCACAGTAGTAGATGTGATGGTCATCCGAACTGAATTCGCCCATTCCCGTCCATTTTAGTTCACTGATGCCCAGGATGTCAATATTTATTCTTGCCATCTCATTTTTGACCACCTCCAACTTACCCAGGTTCATGGTTCTTACATTCCAGGTTCCTATGCAATATTTTTCTTTACAGCATTGGACTTTCCTTTCGCTTCCAGGCATATCCGCAACTGAGCGTCCTTTCGGCTTTGGCCCAGCCGCTTCATCAGCTCTGGATCTACTTGTACTTGCCCTCCGCTCTTCCCCAGTAGCATGTTGGACGCCTTCCGACCTGAGGGGCTCATCTTCCAGCGTCATAACTTTTATATGCCTGTTGTCTTTGTCCATGGAGTTTTCTTGGCAAGGATACTGGAGTGGCTTGCCGGTTCCTCCTCCAGGTGGATCACGTTTGGTCAAAACTCTCCACTATGACCTGTTCATCTTGTGTGCCCTGCTCGGCGTAGTTCATAGCTTCTCTGAGTTCTTCAAGCCCCTTCGCCACGGCAAGGCAGTGATCCATGAAGGGGCAACTTGAGCCTTAGGGTCTTTTATAAGTAACTCTATGAACTAGATAGAATTGTGGTTCAGTTAGGTAAGACTCTGGTCTTCATGCTCTTTGGATGGTGAAGTGAGTGGAGAAATGCAGCTGGAAATGTGGTCAGCCCCCCATGCTGCGTTTGGGGGCTGCTCCTGCTCATCATTTCCCTGGGTGGGGTCCTGGGAATGTCCCCAAATCCTGCCCCGCAGCCCCAGTGGATACGCTCTTATGCTTTTGTATGATGCCTGCTATCTGGAATTATTCCCAACTTTTCATTATCATGCATACCATATAAGATGGGAGGAGCCCCTCCAGATGATGAATCTGTCTGGTTTGGGGGTCACAGTGCAAATGGTCTGTCAAATGGATGAAACTGAAATTATCACGGCTGAAGAATCACAGTATATATATTGTATATCCATATTCATATTTGTAGAAAGCCATCTCCACTAGGAACTTCATTTTCAGGAGACTAGATTATTCTGAAAACTAACTTTGGTGGTTACATGCCACTCTAGGAAATACCTGTTTGAAACAGAAATATATTTTCGATCTAAAATAACAAAAGTTTTATAACTTTTAATGAGGATGTGTCAATCTGTACAGAGTTTTTCAATATTCAGCCAAGGAGTCTCCAGATTTTAAAAGTCTTTTACTTCCTGTTCCTTTTACAGCTAAGATTTGGAGGGGAGAAAGTTGTTGCCCCCCCAAAGCTTGAATTTCTGGTGTTGTCCCCCCCCTTTCATATATTTGGCTTCTATGTCTCTACCTTTTAGCTGGTACATTCAATTTCCGACAGTGTATTTTATTGTATTGCTTGTTTGATATGAGCGCCTTTTAAAACAGATCTGAGCCCAATAATTGATAAAGGGCACACCAGAAATATGATTATTTGCTGTCATAGCTCCGTTGGTTAGAGAATGGAGCTGATAGTGACAAGGTTGCAGGTTGGATCCCCATATGAGCCAGCTGCATATTCCCACATTGCAGGGGGTTAGACTACATGATCCTCAGGGTCCCTTTGAACCGTAAAATCTATGATTCTATATTTTTGGATGTGTTTATTAAGTGACTAAGGGCACTTCTTGTTTAGTCATGTCTGACTCTTTGCGACCCCATGGACCAGAGCATGACAGGCACTCCTGTCTTCCACTGCCTCCTGCAGTTTGGTCAAACTCATGCTGGTAGCTTCAAGAACACTGTCCAACCATCTCGTCCTCTGTCATCCACTTCTCCTTGTGCCCTCCATCTTTCCCAACATCAGGGTCTTTTCCAGGGAGTCTTCTCTTCTCATGAGGTGGCCAAAGTCTTGGAGCCTCAGCTTCAGGATCTGTCCTTCCAGTGAGCACTCAGGGCTGATTTCCTTAAGAATGGATCGGTTTGATCTTCTTGCAGTCCCTGGGACTCTCAAGAGTCTCCACCAGCACCATAATTCAAAAGCATCAATTCTTTGGCAATCAGCCTTCTTTATGGTCCAGCTCTCACTACTGGGAAAACCATAGCTTTAACTATATGGACCTTTGCCAGCAAGGTGATGTTTCTGCTTTTTAAGATGCTGTCTAGGTTTGTAATTGCTTTTCTCCCAAGAAGCAGCCATCTTTTAATTTCGTGAGTGCTGTCACCATCTGCAGCTATCATGGAGCCCAAGAAAGTAAAATCTCTCACTGCCTCCCTTTCTTCCCCTTCTGTTTGCCAGGAGGTGACCAGTGGCCATGATCTTAGGTTTTTTGATGGCACTTCTAGACTGCTACTATTTTGTGGGTGGGATTCAACTGTATATGGGCAAATTCTGGTTGAGTAACTAAAGTGAATTTGGCCTCTTGCACAACAAACCCACTTCCAAAACAAAAACAAAAACACCCCACCCATACTTTTTGTGGCAATGAAAGTGACAGGAAAATGCAACAGAAAGTGTGTGGTAACAATAACTTCCTGTGACATTGTATCACCTCCTCCCCCTACAAAAAAAATCCTAAATGAATACTCAGTAAACAGCTGGAATTGCACGAAGTTTTAAAGAAGGCTATGCAAACAAAGAAAAAGTGTTGGTGCTGACCTTAAAAGCCCTAAATGGCCTTGGCCCAGTAGACCTGAAGGAGCATCTCCACCTCCATCGTTCTGCCTGGACCCTGAGGTCCAATACCGAGGTCCTTCTGGTGGTTCCCTCACTTGCGAGAAGTGAGGTGACAGGGAACCAGGCAGAGGGCCTTCTTGGTAGTGGCACCTGCCCTGTGGAACACCCTCCCATCAGATGTCAAGGAAATAAACAACTACCTGACTTTTAGAAGACATCTGAAGGCAGCCCTGTACAGGGAAGTTTTTAATGTTTGATCTTTTATCGTGTTTTTAATATTCTGTTGGGAGCCACCTAGAGTGGCTGGGGAAACCCAACCAGATGGGCAGAGTATAAATAAATAAATAAATGTATTATTATTATTATTATTATTATTATTATTATTATTATTATTAATTCCAGAATAATGCTCAACCAACAGGTCATCTCAGCTGAAAATTTCAACAGTTGCCTTTATACAAAGAAGTAAACCTGGATTACGAACTGCTTTGCAATCCAAGTTTACAGTGTTGCCTTGTCTCTGCAGAGGTGCTTCTGCAAATGTTGATAGGCTTTGAGTTGCTGAGAAGACTTAGTCATTTGCCACAATTTGGTGTTCCCTCCGCAGTGCAGGTGCAGAAATGGCCCTGCTTAGCACTACAGAGAAAGGGGAACCTGAAGCATCAGGTGCAGTGAAATTCCCAGAGTGGCTTGGCATGGGCTCCATCTTACAATTGTTACTAATAGCATCTAGAAATTCATAAATCTGGCTGCTTCCTTTGGGTTTGTTAAGTGGTCTCCACAAACACAAACACACATGTTGTGATTCAACAAACCACCGCAACCTATGTTGCCATGGAAAGTCAAATTACCTTATTCAACAAAGGAAAACGTATTGGATTCCCTGGTGTTTTAGGATGCTAGACATAACACACACACAGGGTGTGGTTTGTTGTTGGAAGCCTCCACAAGACACTCTCTTTTACTGCCAGTCAGTTAACAAAAGCAAGTCATCAGGACAATGCAGTTTTCTCGCTCATTTGAGAAACTTCAACTACCTCTTTCCCCCCTTTTTTTCTTGACACACCAAAAACTTTGACATTAAATATTTACATAAAATGAACACTTGAGTTTATCTGTTTCCACTCGGTTTAGCGTTTACAGACTTGCAGTGCTGTCTGGAATCAAGATTCTCTGTTTAGTCTAAAAGCCTTTCAGCATGAAAGGGGTTTTTTGCACCGTAAATGAGCATTCGTTTCCTATTTATTGCAGTGAGTGCAGAGCTTGACAGAACGTAGCGTTTCTGGCCTGAGGATATGTCAAGGCCAGAGATGAAGACTAGGCATGGACCTTGGGGAAAATGCTCCTTTGCTGGAGCCATTACTCCCGGGTCTGAAGACCTTTGTCATCTCTTATTGTTGTTGTTGTTTAGTCGTTTAGTCATGCCCGACTCTTCGTGACCCCATGGACCAGAGCATGCCAGGCACTCCTGTCTTCCACTGCCTCCCGCAGTTTGGTCAAACTCATGCTGGTAGCGTTGAGAACACTGTCCCACCATCTCGTCCTCTGTCGTCCCCTTCTCCTTGTGCCCTCCATCTTTCCCAACATCAGGGTCTTTTCCAGGGAGTCTTCTCTTCTCATGAGGTGGCCAAAGTCTTGGAGTCTCAGCTTCAGGATCTGTCCTTCCAGTGAGGACTCAGGGCTGATTTCCTTAAGAATGGATAGGTTTGATTTTCTTGCAATCCATAATTCAAAAGCATCAATTCTTTGGCGATCAGCCTTCTTTATGGTCCAGCTCTCTTATTGTTACTTTGTCCATTTCCATAATTCATAGTCATGCCCATAGGACCACCGTCAGCTGAGTCTGATGTCCCCTTGTCTCTCAACCTCTGCTTCCTCTTCCACTCTTTGATCTCCACAGCTGTTTAGCTTTTGCTAGAATGGACTCATGGGACAGAATACTGCATGCATGGCTAGCAACACTGTTCTTTGAATTGTGTGACTTCAGTATTACTGTGGCCGCCTCTTGGATAGCATAGAATCCCAGAACTGTAGAGTTGGAAGAGACCCTGAGGATCACCTGGCACCAAAACCCTGGAATATGCCATTCTCCCATCCTTGACAAAATTACAGACAAGGATCTAACACTCCTTCTCACCAATGCTCACTTAATTTTGTGTAACTTCTCTTGAGTTTTACTTTGAAGAGTGTGAATGGGTGTGTGTCCATGTGAACTTTTTGTATGGTTTATTTCAGGCATGGCCAAACTCGGCCCTCGAAATGTTTTGGGACTACAATTCCCATTATCCCTGACCACTGGTCCTGTTAGCTAGGGGTCATGGGAGTTGTAGTCCCCAAACATCTGGAGGGCCAAGTTTGGCCATGCCTGCTGTAGATCATGGCATAAAAGAATATGACGTAACTAAATATGACAGGAGACCCTCCATTATGAACTTCCTTGAGCTCCGGTACCAGTCTTACCACAGATGTGTCCTGAAAGCCATTCAGGAAATACCCTAACCAAATCCCACCTTGTAGACGATTAGTACATGTAAATGTAGGTAAAGGACACCTGACCGTTAAGTCCAGTCGCGGACGATTCTGGGGTTGCGGAGCTGATCTCACTTTACTGGCCGAGGGAGCTGACGTTTGTCCGCAGACAGTTTTTCTGGGTCATGTGGCCAGCATGACTAAGCCGCTTCTGGCGAACCAGAGCAGCACACAGAAACACCATTTCCCTTCCCACCGGAGTGGTACCTATTTATCTACCTGCACTTTTTGGAGTGCTTTTGAACTGCTAGGTTGGCAGGAGCAGGGACCAAGCAATGGGAGCTCACCCCATCACGGGGATTCAAACCGCCGACCTTCCAATGGGCAAGCCCAGGAGGCTCAGTGGTTTAGACCGCAGTGCCACCCACGTCCCTAATAATAATAAATAAATAAACATCACAACAATAACTTCTGACACAGCAAGGCTATGTTTTCCATCTATTATATACAGATATCATGATAAAAGGGACGCGGGTGGCGCTGTGGGTTAAACAACAGAGCCTAGGGCTTGCCGATCAGAAGGTCGGCGGTTCGAATCCCCGGAACGGGGTGAGCTCCCGTTGCTCTGTCCCTGCTCCTGCCAACCTAGCAGTTTGAAAGAACGTCAAAGTGTAAGTAGATAAATAGGTACCACTCCGGCAGGAAGGTAAAAGGCGTTTCCATGCGCTGCTCTGGTTCTCCAGAAGCGGCTTAGTCATGCTGGCCACATGACCCGGAAGCTGTACGCCGGCTCCCTCGGCCAGTAAAGTGAGATGAGCGCCGCAACCCCAGAGTCGGCCACGACTGGACCTAATGGTCAGGGGCCCCTTTACCTTTTTATCATGATAAAAAATTCCTGTTCTATCTGGCATGGGGCCACTTCAAATATAAGTGGAGTAAATCAGGGGAGCAAAACCCAAGAGCAGTAAATCGGGGAGCACAGAGAATCTGAGTGTCATTCTCACCATCCCACCCTCCTCTGTTCACTTGGCTCCCTTACAAGAATGCGCATTTCATTACTTGTAAGGAAGTTTGCATTCAAAGCACTTCATAAAAACTGTAGACCTCTCTAAGCCCCCAGCCTCTCTGCAGATTGCCATCTTGTGTGGCATTCGCCCAACTATAGATACTCGTCCACAGGCTTAATTTTAAAACGAAGCTCTCAATAATGACGCGCTAATGAAGAATGAACTTGAAACGGGGTTGCTTCTCTCCCCTTCACCTCCCATACAAAGTAGCACTTAAAAACGGAGAACTTTGAAGGGGGATTATTTACAAAGAAAGTAAACCAGACACAATGGATGAGGCATTGCTTCTCCCACCCCTTGTTTCCACTTGCTCACTGCTCATCCCCCAACAAGGGAAACCCCTGATATGCAATGAAAATTATGAGCCATCACCACACCTCAGCTCCTTGCCATGACGTTTGGTACAGGGCGGAATAAGCTCCAATATTTAAATGAGTTAGTAAAGGCTCATTCTCTCGTGGAACTAAGAGGGAGGCTGCTTGATCCTTGAGGATCTCTGGGCGAATCCTTGTAGCCCCCCTAAGCCATCTTGCTGCTTTTAGAGCTATTCCGTCTCTGCTCCGAGCAGACCACCCACTCAGACAGAAATACACAAACCACATGGTCCAGGAATGTCTGTGCCCGAATCAATATCAGCATTACGACCTTATTACTTGAAGCAGCCTGGCTTTTAGCACAACTCATTTGTTTTCTCTTTTCTTCCTGCTCTTTTGATTTCTTAATAGTATATTCTTTACACACACACAAACACACATACAAAGGGGGGGAAATCTCTTTTAAAGAGGAAAACATTGTTACGGGAAGAAATATAGTTACTACACTTCCTTCTTTTGTCCCTTTTGATCCAAACTTTGCTTCCCCTTCCGAACCTTAATGGAAACACACACTTGACGACTTTATGGTACCGGCTGTGAATTATATTCCCACCAAGCAGTAATTAAAAAGCATCACAAGAGATGACAGTGCATTTAAAAAAGAGCATTTAAAAAAGGAATACCGGCTTTGCAGTCTGAATTAAAAACAGAGTGGAGATAATAGAAGTTCCTAAGGTCATGTAAGAAAACAGAGAATGCATCTGTTTCACTGTTAAATGCTGAGTATACAGTGAGCAAAAAGCTCAATTTGACTGAAATGGGGGAAAAACCATGTCTATTTTGTAAGAATGCCATTGCTTGCATCTAACCACCACATGGTGCCTCCTGTTCATCAGTGGTGGGAAATACGTGGCCTTCCAGAGGTTGTTGGGGCTCCAATATCTGAAGGGCCAGAGGTCTCCCCCATTCCTGATTTATTGGAAACCAACCAAGGTGAATCTCCCCTCATTCCTGCGTTACGTGTCTGCTCATGTGTTCAGCTCCCAGGTAAATAAGTTTTGGGCATAAATCAGCCCCTTCTTGATATTTATTTTTGGGTGCCACGTTTTAGGATGTAGGGGTCACAGTGAAAGCAATATTCTCAGCAATCCTGCCACATTCTGTAAAAACAGGTACATAGGGTTACATTATTAATCTCACAGCTCAGATGAGGCTGAGACAAGGGCTTGTTTTCACGCCACCTTATGAATTCACGGCTGAAAGGAAATGCAAACTGAGGGCCTTCCTTCAAGTATCAGCCATGATTTATACTGGCTAGTTCTCAATGCATGTCTCTGCATAAACTTTTAATTCCCAGACAGTGTTCACATCCAGCATTGGAACTGCGTGGCCCATAATTCAGGGCATGAAACTGACCATTGAGAAGATGAGAGATTGGGCATTTTGAGTTATTCTTAAACCTGCTGTGCCTAATAACAAGCCATTTATGAATTGGTTCTCAGAGGCGTGAGGTCAATGGACTAAGGGGACTAGGCTAGTCCCCTCAACGTTGTCTCCTTCCCAAGGCCCAGGATGCTTCTGCCCAATTTATGGAAGGAGGTGTGATGCTCCGACGGGCTCCAAAAGTCCTCCCACCATCCTCCCAAAGCCCACCTGGCTTTGGGAAGGAGGCAGCAGGGCCCCAGCATCCTATCAGAGGCCGGCTGCCTCCTTCTCAAAGCCTGGGAAGTTTCTGCCCAACTTAGGCCCTAACTACAAAAGTTTCACTGCATGCCATTTTTAGACTTTCCTAGTTATGTGGTGCTGTGGGTTAAACCACAAAGCCTAGGACTTGCCGATCAGAAGGTCGGCTGTTCGAATCCCTGCAATGGGGTGAGCTCCTGTGGCTCAGTTCCAGCTCCTGCCAACCTAGCAGTTCAAAAGCACGTCAAAGGGCAAGTAGATAAATAGGTACCGCTCCGGCGGAAAGCTAAACGGCGTTTCTCTGTGCTGCTCTGGTTCGCCTGAAGCGGCTTAGTCATGCTGGCCACATGACCTGGAAGCTGTACGCCGGCTCCCTCGGCCAATAAATTGAGATGAGCGCCGCAACCCCAGAGTCGGCCACAAATGGACCTAAAGGTCAGGGGTCCCTTTACCTTTATCTTACATTTGGTTTACAGTCTGTTGGGAAATATCTTAATTTCTTGGTACTTTCAGTGAGGCACAAGCATCTTTGTTCATGACACAATACACTTCTGTGCTTTGGGGGATTCCCATATGTATTTCTACGAATGTATACAATGCAACTTGGAATTTTATATTTAAAAATGGATTTCAAAATGCAGGTGTTTTCTGTTTTCAGATATAATGGGCCTTTCTAACCTGGATTTGCTATCGGAATGGAAGTCAAATGGGACCACCCAAAAATATGATGGTGGTTTCAAGAGGTACAGAATGTTGAAGGGGTTGGGGCTGAGGAGAGGAGAAAGAAATAGAAGAAGATTTTGGATTTGATATCCTGCTTTATCACTGCCCTAAGGAGTCTCAAAGCGGCTCACAATCTCCTTTCCCTTCTTCCCCCACAACAAACACTCTGTGAGGTGAATGGGGCTGAGAGACTTCAGAGAAGTGTGACTGGCCCAAGGTCACCCAGCAGCTGCATGTGGAGGAGCGGAGACACGAACCCGGTTCCCCAGATTACGAGTCTACCGCTCTTAACCACTACACCACACTGGCTCTCAATTAGCCCACTCAAGCCTTATCAGTCTGGAAGCAGAGGGTTACATTGGGGAGAATGTGTGTCGCCCAGAGTGGCTGGGAAAACCCGGCCAGATGGGCAGGGTACAAATAATAACAATAATAATAATTATTATAATGGTTCTGGGGCTCAGGAGTGTTTGATCACACAGCAGTATAAAAAAGTAAATCAAAAGCTTCCTTACCTGACAGATCAGCAGCTCCTGACATTGTCCTGTAGGCTCAGCTCCATTCAGCGTCCCGTCCCTCAGCGATTTAGCCCCAGGCAAGTGTTAAAATAACAAGAGGTCCTCTCTGTGCACCTTGTTCAATGGGTCGAATGGGATTTAAGCATATTCTCTTTTTTTTTTAATATAAAATTTTTATTGGTTTTTCAACATATAATATAAAACAATACAAAAGACAAACCCAAACAAACAAACAAATAAACATGTATAATTTCATAAATTTTTTCATGTACCCAATTTCAGCGACTTCCCCATGCCTCCCTTTTCTGCATCCCTGTTTTGAACTTTTTTCAGCAACCCCTGGTCCCAATTACTTATTTAGTTCCTTTCTGTAACCTCTTTCTTTCCTATCCAATCATTTATCGCTGCAAATCTGTTATGCTTTACCCATGACATTTTAACACTCAATAATTTTACAAAAAATTTTAAGATAAAGTTTAAATTTCTTCCAATCTTCTTCCGCCGTCTCTTTCCCTTGGTCACGGATTCTGCTTGTCATCTCTGCTAATCCCATATACTCGATCACCTTCGTCTGCCACTCTTCCAGTGTGGGGGTAGTTCTTGTGTCTTCCAAGGGATTTAAGCATATTCTCTAGATAAACGCTCATAGTTCTTCACCCAGTGTTGAGAAATAAATTTAAAATACTCTTTAAAAAATCATTGCACTCTGGTGTTTGTTTCTAGGTCAAACAGCGGCTTATGGGAGAGGTCACTCTAACTAGTTTCCCAGTGCAACCTTTTCCAGCTGTCCCCCCCCTGCAGATGCAACAGGAACATCTGCAGAACAGACACTTTCACATGCACAACTGGATGCGCAAAGGCTCCCCCCTCCTGCAGACATTCACGAGGTCCTGACCAATGCCATGGGGTGGGAAAAGCTAGAGTGGGACGCATCAGGGGTTGTGCTAATCACTGCTGCCTTGCCTGTTAATGATACTGCCAAATGATGCTTAGACGTTAATACTGCCTAATGTAAGGCTGCTTTCAAGAAAAACAACTTTCACACAACCTGGTACGCAGGCTAAGACCCTACCTGCCCGCGGACTGTCTCGCCAGAGTGGTGCATGCTCTAGTTATCTCCCGCTTGGACTACTGCAATGCGCTCTACGTGGGGCTACCTTTGAAGGTGACCTGGAAACTGCAATTAATCCAGAATGCGGCAGCTAGACTGGTGACTGGGAGTGGCTGCTGGGACCACAAAACACTGGTCCTGAGAGATCTGCATTGGCACCCAGTATGTTTCCCAGCACACTTGAGACTTTCCCTGTTAGGCCGAATTGCTGTTATTAAGATGAATGTTTTGCCGAGAATGTTATTTTTGTTTCAAACATTGCAGATTGTGGACAAAATGGACTGCTTCAAGAGGTGGCAGAAAGATATATCTAGATTTGTCTGGCAGGGCAAAAAGCCCAGAATAAAATTTAAGATATTAACTGATGCAAAAGAAAGAGGGGGGTTTGCCCTGCCAGACTTAAAATTGTATTATGAATCAGCGGCTTTTTGCTGGCTGAAAGACTGGCTACTTCTTGAGAACACAGACATTTTGGATTTGGAAGGGTTTAACAACAGGTTTGGTTGGCATGCATATATATGGTATGACAAGGTAAAGACTCATAAAGGTTTTAAGAACCATATTGTTAGGAAAGCACTATATAATGTCTGGATTCGGTATAAAGACTTGTTGGAAAATAAAACCCCCAGGTGGCTGTCACCAATGGAAGCTAAGGAAGTGAAAAAACTTAATATGGAATCCAAATGGCCAAAATATTGGGAAATTATAGAACAAGAGGGGGGAAAAGTGAAATTACAGAGTTATGAGAAATTGAAGTCTAAAGTAAGAGACTGGCTTCACTACTACCAGATAAATGAAGTATTCAAACAGGACAGGAAAATTGGCTTCCAGGTGGAAAGATCAAAATTAGAAACAGAACTGTTAGAACCCAATACTAAGAATTTGTCAAGAATGTACAACTTGCTGTTGAAATGGAATACACAGGATGAAACGGTTAAATCAGCTATGATTAAATGGGCACAAGACATCGGTCATGACATTATGTTTGCAGACTGGGAGCAGTTATGGACCACCGGTATGAAGTTTACGGCATGTAATGCCTTAAGAGAGAATATTATGAAAATGATTTATAGGTGGTACATGACCCCAGTCAAGCTTGCAAAAATCTATCATTTGCCCAATAATAAATGCTGGAAATGTAAGGAAACTGAAGGTACTTTCTATCACCTTTGGTGGACGTGCCCAAGGATTAAGGTCTTCTGGGAGATGATCTATAATGAAATTAAGAAGGTTCTTAAGTGTACCTTTCATAAGAAACCAGAGGCTTTTCTCCTGGGCATGGTAGGCCAATTTGTGTCAAGGAAAGATAGGACGTTCTTTATGTATGCCACAACAGCAGCAAGAGTCCTTTTAGCAAAGTATTGGAAGACACAAGAACTACCCACGCTGGAAGAGTGGCAGACGAAGGTGATTGACTATATGGGACTGGCTGAGATGACGGGCAGAATCCGTGACCAAGGAAAAGAGATGGTGGAAGAAGACTGGAAGAAATTTAAACTTTATCTTAAGACTGTTGTAAAATTAATGAGTGCTAAAATGTCATGGGTAATGTAAAACAGATTTGCAGCGGTAAATGATTGGGTAAGAGAAAAACGATTAAAGAAAGTGAATTATAAGTAATTGAGATTAGGGGTTGCTGAAAAAGTTTGAAATAGGGATGCAGAAAAGGGAGGCATGGGGAAGTCGTTGAAATTTGGCTCAAGAAAAAGAGGTTATGAAGTTATACGTGTTTATATGTTTGTTTGTTTATGTATTGTGTGTTGTGATGTGTCTCAATTTATGTTGGAAAATTAATAAAAAATTTATATATATATAAAAAAAAGTATGTTTCCCAGCACAATTCAAAGTGTTGGTGCTGACCTTTAAAGCCCTAAACGGCCTCAGTCCTGTATACCTGAAGGAGCATCTCCACCCTCATCGTTCTGCCCGGACACTGAATTCCAGCGCTGAGGGCCTTCTGGCGGTTCCCTCATTGCGAGAAGTGAGGTTACAGGGAACCAGACAGAGGCCCTTCTTGGTAGTGGCGCCCACCCTGTGGAACACCCTCCCTTCAGATGTGAAGGAAATAAGCAGCTATCCTATCTTTAAAAGACATCTGAAGGCAGCCCTGGTTCAGGGAAGTTTTTAATATTTAATGCTGTACTGTTTTTAACATTTGATTGGGAGCCGCCCAGAGTGGCTGGGGAAACTCAGCCAGATGGGCGGGGTATAAATAATACATTATTATTATTATTATTATTATTAACTTCCCTTTTGTAATATCTGGCGCAACTTACCTGTGTCACGATAACAGAATCCGGCACTTCGGCTCAGTTTTAAAGGGCTACTGCTGTCGGTGGTGAAGCTCCCCATTTCCAGCACCAGATGCACCTTTTAGTAGTGTCTAGTTTGGCCTGAAGTGGCAAACCAAAACTGCACATTTTGGGTAACTTGGTTTGGAAGAGAACACTGTTAAATCCAGTATCCACACCTCTGACCTAAATAAGGTAAAGGTAAAGGGACCCCTGACCATTAGGTCCAGTCGTGACTGACTCTGGGGTTGCGGCGCTCATCTCGCTTTACTGGCCGAGGGAGCCGATGTACAGCTTCCGGGTCATGTGGCCAGCATGACTAAACCACTTCTGGAGAACCAGAGCAGCACACGGAAACGCCGTTTACCTTCCTGCCAGAGCGGTACCTATTTATCTACTTGCACTTTGAGGTGCTTTCGAACTGCTAGGTTGGCAGGAGCTGGGACCGAGCAACGGGAGCTCACCCCATCATGGGGATTCAAACTACCGACCTTCTGATCAACAAGCCCATGGCTCTGTGGTTTAACCCACAGCGCCACCCGTTTGGCATTAAATACATTCCCAAACAATCCCTAGTATAGGAGTTAATTTTCAGAGATGCTGTGGGTCAAAATCTCCCTAGAGCACACATCCTTGGGTTGGAAAGCTCTGCCTGTTGAATTCCAAAGGTGCCAAAGTGCTGCGGTTACTTGTGTGCTGAGATATTCTCTTTTTTTCTATCCTTGCAGGTTCAAGGACTGAACTCTGATGCTGAAGGGGCAGACATGGGCAAGATGGTGCCCCGAGCAAAAATTTGGTGCCTACCCCAAAATATTTTTTATGTTCACAGTAATTCCTTTTGGTACTGTTGCTTTTTTCTTTCTGGAAAAAAACAGTGCTGTTACCCACCTGAGGGCCATTGTGTGCATGGCAAAAAAGAGCAGGGCGAAGAGAGGGTGGCTGGCAAGAAAAAGAAGAGGCCACGATTGATGGGCAGAAAGCAAGAAAAACAAAACAAAACCCAAGAGGAAATAAGTGGGGTTGACAGTCATTCTGAACCTGTGGGAGAAGCAGGCAAAGCACAGCAGCCGCTCTTGTGGCGGAGCTGGATTTCTCCAGTGTGGTGTAGTGGTTAAGAGCGGTGGACTCGTAATCTGGTGAACCAGGCTCGATTCCCCGCTCCTCCACATGCAGCTGCTGGGTGACCTTGAGCTAGTCACACTTCTCTGAAGTCTCTCAGCCTCACTCACCTCACAGAGTGTTTGTTGTGGGGGAGGAAGGGAAAGGAGAATGTTAGCCGCTTTGAGACTCCTTCAGGTAGTGATAAAGCGGGATATCAAATCCAAACTCTTCTTCTTCTCTTTTTCAGTTTTCTCCTCAGACACTATGGTGGGTGCCTGGCTTCCGGTACTTCTGGGTCGCGGCGGGACGCAACCTGAAAACACTCAACCTGAAGCAAACGCAACACGAGGTATGACTGTACTGTGTACTGTTGAGTACCGGCAGAAAAAAAAAAAGCACTGGATCTTCTCGATATTATTTTGTGCCCCCTCAGCTCTGTGCCCTGTGCATGTGAACCATCCACATTGCTCTAAATCTGACACTGCTCAGGGCTAAATGTTTGGTGTTCGTGCACTGAAAGGGGATCAAAGCTGCTGTAAAGTTAAAAAGTTTATGCTGTAGCATTTTAACTATCCTTAAAATATGAATTCCCCACACAGCCAAGAGACTGGGTTCCGGTTAGATAAATGTGACTATTTGAAATTAATTGAAAAAGGATTTATTTTGTTTCAGCATACAAAATAACTAAGTAATTTTTTTTTCCAAAAAGGACACCACTTACCAGCTTTTATTCTACCAGAATTTTGTGGAAAACACTCTTCACTTTCAACACACAAATGCAGCTGAAATGTGTTTATTCCATCCTCATTCTCACCAAACTAGAGAACTAACATTTTATAAGGGTGACTGATGAACTACATGCAAGTCAGAGTTAAGAGTCTACTGTAATTGCAGTAATATTCCCTTTACATAGTTAACCCCTCCACCCCCACAAATTCTGTACACCAGCTACTATTTTTGTGGCTCCAAGGACTTATTTTGCCAGGTTTTTATAAAAAACAAAAACAAAATAAAAAGTGATTTGTCCAATATATACTCAAAGTTATGCGGGCCTGTGCTCCTTCCAACAACCTCTTAAAGAGTTTTTGCCACAAAATTTAGTTAGAAAAGTCAAAATGGACCAAAAAAAAAGCACACACTTTTTTGTGTTCAACTGAAATGAAACATGTCGAATGTGCACTATTAAAAAAAGTGAAAGATAGCCTTTTCAAACGTTTCATATAAAAGTGTTAACAAAAGTGTAAAAAATACCCCACTCAGACACCCCCTCCACACTCCAACATCACATCATATGCTTGATGTCAAGAGATTTCATAAACCTCCCACTCCAACAATTGCACATTAATTAACATGTGGACTTAAAAAAGAACGTAACACTTCAAGTATGTTTCATGCCAATCATCAATAAGAGTCATAACATTACTGAAGAAAAAGTACACTTGTTCTTTTGGAAGCCTGAGAAAGACTTTCCATAGATTATGGTCAAACAACATTTTAATTTAAAAAACAAGAACACCCACCCAAACAAACACACATACAAAAAAAGGAAAGAAAAAAAGGAAACAATTTCTTTGGACTTAAAGAAACAGAGTTAAGAATTCCCATTTGATTATGAAGAAATACCCCTAAAGTAGGAACCTAGTTTTTACACTAATGCACAAAACCCTGCGCGTGGAATGATGAAACTCACAGATGCTTCTACAGGTTGACTCTGTGGCAATAGCTGGCAGCCGGCAAACAGACAGACAATGAGAATATGGTGGCTTCTCAAACACAGGCTTTTTTTTTCTTTTTTCTTAAGGCTGACAGATCCTTTGGACCCTGAAGTATTTCTTAAGCAACATCTTTCATATGAGGGTAAAAACCAAAATCCTAACTTGAATGGCTTCTTCCAGTAAGTGTCTCCTCCCTAGCCTCCTGTTTCGTAAAGGGTTTCTGATTAGTTCAATGAAAGTAATATTTTTAACCGAAAAGAAATATTCCTGGAAGTTAGGGTGGTCAGGGATATATGTTTTTTTTTCAACTGGAACTCAGTTCTGGCACCTCTCAGGTGGGTGCCACTGAGGTGTTCATGGTGAGTTCCGGCACCTCTTTTTCTAGAAAAATACCATATTTTTTGCTCTATAAGACTCACTTTTTCCCTCCTAAAAAGTAAGGGGAAATGTGTGTGCGTCTTATGGAGCGAATGCAGGCTGTGCAGCTATCCCAGAAGCCAGAACAGCAAGAGGGATCGCTGCTTTCACTGCGCAGCTGTTCTGTTCTGGCTTCTGAGATTCATAATTTTTTTTTTTTCCTCCTCCAAAAACTAGGTGCATCTTGTGGTCTGGTGCGTCTTATAGAGCGAAAAATACGGTAGCACTGAAGGTGGCAGCATGTTTAGCCAATTCAGAACCTTTTAGGGAGCAATCCTAAGCTCCTGAAGAGGGTGACAGAGGGTCCTTTGAATGTTGCGGACCTCCGCTCTCTGCCAGCGGAGTGGGAGGTCTGAAGGTGGAGAAGGAGGTTTGCCGTCGGAGGCCTCCTTATTGCAGCAATTGGGGATAAAAAGGGGGGAATTGTGGATCTGCCAGATCCGAAGCTCACCTGTTCCACTGACATGACCCCAGGGAGGGAGGACAAGCACATCAGCCCTGGAGCTGGCCTCTCATTTTCCCTCCTATCGAAACCAAGGGGAGGGGAGGGGAAAGTGTGTAGTGGAATAGCAGAGCTGGGTGGAAAAAATCACATCGGGCAACCAATGTGCTCTTTGGGTTTCAGAAAGTACATGGGTAGACGAGTCTAAAATCCCCGGGACACCAATTTTCACGGCCCTCTAGAGAGCATGGTAACTCATCTACCAGAAGTCGCGTATTTAGTGTTAACTGGAAGTGTAGACTCGATTGTGACCAAACTAAGCCTCTTAGGGCAAAATATACATCAGGAGGTTGCGGTAGAATAGAGTCTATTGCAATATGCTAAACATATTGCAGTAGAATCGAATTTACTGCAAAAAGGCTAAACATATTGCAGTACAATGGTACCTCTGGATGTGAACGGGATCCGTTCTGGAGTCCCATTCGCATCCTGAGTAAAACGTAAGACGCGCCTGCGGGTCGCGTTTTGCCGCTTCCACACATGCGCGTGATGTCATTTTGAGCGTCTATGCATGCGGCGAAACCCGGAAGTAACACGCTCTGTCAGTGGCGTAGCGTGGGTTGTCAGCACTCGGGGCAAGGCAAGTAATTTGCGCCCCCTAACCTGTGGATTTGCGCCCCCTAACCCTAACCCCCAGATGTTGCGACCGGCCCCCCCTGCACCCCCGCTACGCCACTGCGCTCTGTTACATCCGGGTCGCCCCGGAGGGTAACTCAAAAACACTCAACCGGAAGAACATCTAAACCGAGGTATGACTGTAAATGAGCCACTATACTCTCCAGAGGGCCGTGGAAATATGCGTCCCAGGCTTTTTAGCTTCGTCTACCCATGTACCTTCTGAAACCCAAGGGGCGGGCGCATTGGTTGCCAGGTGTGAAATATATTGGCATTATTTTCAGCTTTCCTACTCCACTCGTGGGAGAGGGGCCTGCTGTCTACCTTCTGCCCTGGCTGGTGCAAGTCTGGCAGGCATTAAGAAGTGGCAGTTTTTCTGCTTTCCCCACCAACCAGCCAGAGGATGCTCTGTTAGCCAACTGAAAATGTTTTCCCTTAACTGCACAGCAGATTATTTTTTTTGAAAAATATATATTTAATACAAGTACTTACAAAAACTGCGGATGACAGGTGCCGTCTTAGAAAAGGCACCCCCCTCTTCATTTCAGTACAGAAGGAAATGTATCTTCTAAGATGATGCCTACTGCGATATATGCATGAATCTTCTAAAAATAAGGAAAGTAGACTTCTATCTTCAGAAGTATTGTTTATTCACATGCAAACTTCTGCAGGTGTAATTGATTAATCAATTCAAATTAACATGATTAATCAACTAAGTTTTTTTTTATTGGGTTGACAGCCCTACGATCAATGAGCGTTACTTAACAAGTAGTGAAATTTTGAAAGTTTCCCATCCTGTCATCGTCTAACGGCCTAAATGAAAATGTTTTAATTGATGGGGTAGAAAAAGAGCCAAAACAGAAATCTAAAGTAAACAGATTATAATATACTGAATGAACAAAGAACCAAATTTATGCCTCTATTTTTAGTAACAAAAATGAATGAACTGCAGTTGAGTGCTGGAACTCCTAAGTAATAAATAGCTCCAAATTAAGGACTTTCTACAACATTTCCATAGAAAACGGGACTAGATTTCTCTCTTTTTTTTTTATGGCAAACTTCTAGAGTGCTTCCAATTTTATGGTATCTAATAACACATGAAAACATACACAAAGATGTGGGTGGGAAAAATGCTGGATTTAGGATAGTATACAGTAACACTTCTTTCCTTTTCATGAACGTCCTACCGGTTTATTGACTAAGGCTAGAAAGCAAGTCGTGGTTCTATTTGGCGCATTTTCTACTGTGGTCCGAGGTCAACACACAAGGGCAGCTGATGGTGGGGGTGGATTCTGCTACGGCAGACTGAACAGTAAAAAAAGGAGAGACTTTTTTTTGCCACCCCCGCTCCCCAACTTGGCATCTCGTTTTGGGGGACTGCGGAAACGGAAACAAGACGGCGGGGCTTTTAAACTGGTCAAGGGAATACCCAAAAGTCAGGAAAAAGTGGCGTCCAAACAAGCGCAAGGTCAGAAGGCTTTTGACAGCGGTGGCGCTGGATCAAAGGAGAGAATACACAGGACACAAGGACTTGTAACATCTGGTAGAGTCCTTCCCTCAAAGACTTCAGAATATGCGTATGCAATAATAAATAGATCAGTTATGTAATAAGGCAGTGTGCTGAACATGCATTCGTCTTGTGGCCTGGAACACCACATAGAGAGATACATGATATCATACACATTCATTAAGTGTTTTTTTTTTTTTCAAGGCTATCCAGGCTAACTCTTCCAGAGCGTTTCCTTGTTGAGAAGAGCAAATCCTCTGAGGCTTGTCACATTTCTTCTCCTTAATCAAGAGATGACGACTGGCTTTAAACAAAATAATAAAGCTGAAGAGAGTTGGTTGGTTCCGTTTGTTTGCTGCCATTTTGGTTGCATCACTCTGAATGTTTTATTTCTTTTTTTAAAAAAGAGAGAGCACAGTTTTCGATGCAGCCAGCTGCCGTGTGCTCAGGATGCTCCAGCCGTTTCCAGGTAACTCTGTAACTTCCTAACTGTGGTTTTGTCCAGGGAGCAAAGGTCAAAGTCAAAGGTTGTGTTTGTGATATGAAAATGTCCCGTTTCTTCTATGAGGTTTACAATCTGTCGTTAAAAAGAGAGGGAGAGAGATAAAATGTTACGTTTAAATTAAAAATTCTGCGCACAGAAAGGGGTGGAGAACCTGTGCCCTTTCCACATGTCATTGCAGGGTTTCCCAAACTTTTGTCTCCAGCTGTTTTTGAACTACAACTCCCACCATCCCTAGGTAGCAAGACCAGTGGTTCTGGAAAAAGCCAAATCTGTTGTGACTTGTGTGTAGCCGCTGATTTACTTCTGAGGCCTCTACCCAATCCATCAAAGAGGAAACAAATTGCAGATAACACGAACCATAGCCAAATTTGAGCCCCTGCTTCCGGGTGTGGTGGAATGCCCAATCCTGTTGGCATTCCTGGGGCACGAGGGCAGAGAAGACACAGGTAAAAGGAAGGAACAGGAGCAACAGGAGGCATCTCTAATGCAGCAACTGATCCAAATACAATGGGTAGCAATTGTTCAATGGGTAAGCCCATTGATCTCTTGCTGATCTAGAGGCACACATGGGATGTGACGACTGGAAACAATCAAGTATCAAGCTAATACACAAAGTCAACCATATAGCATATTTTTTGCACTTTTCCCTCCTAAAAAGTAAGGGGAGATTTGTGTGCGTCTTATGGAGTGAATGCAGGGGGGGTAGGCAGGAAAAGCCCCCAAGAACCACACACAAGCTCCGGGCGGCTCTTGCGGGCTTTTCCCCAGGAGGGAGAAGGGACTGACGCGGCCAGTCAATCCCTTCTCCCTCCTTGTAGAAAAGCCCGCAGGAGCCGTGCGCTCCTTAAAGGGTGCACGGCTCCTGTGGACTTTTGTGGGAGGTGGGGGAATTTTGCGGCCGGGAGAAAAGCTCTGGGAGAAGTGGACAGGCTGCACGCAGCCTGACTGCTGCTCATTGGGGCTGGGGGGTGGGTGGGGAAATAATATTTCCCCCCTTGATTTCCCCCTCTAAAAACGAGGTGCGCCTTATGGTCCGGTGCGCCTTATGGAGCGAAAAATAGGTATGTGTTGCAACAAGTCAGCTGAAAACAGCCACCTGTTCCCTCTGACAGCCCTGGCATGTATGACAACTTTTGACACAATACTCAATGGCTAACAGGGAAATAGCCTGTGTTATCTTTCCAAGAGTTAAAAATGTATTCTTAATGTATGTTTCACTTAGCCCCGAGTCGAGCAGTTCGTGAAGAATTTCAGAAAAACTTGCAGAAGCATCCCCCCCCCCGTCCCCAACAGAACTATATTTGATACACTTCCCTGTGATACTGTGCCAAAAAGGGGGCCTTCCATTAACTCCCATGATAATAAATTTCAGGAATTCAAAAGCAGTTAGGAAGTGTTAACAGATGCATTTTAAAGCAATGCACTGCTCTTAAAAGTAACGAGAAATAAAATCTCATTTGTTGATCGCTATCTACACTTTCTAAGCTCCAGCTAAGAGCAACATGAACATTTGAACCCGACTCCTCATCCGGGCCTCTGAGAAATGCAGCTACAGTGTCAAAGCCACCTGGTGCATCTGAGTGAGATGAACCCCCTCAGTTTTAATGGAGGCACAGAATACATGAAGATATACCCAAGAAAGCTTTAGGGGAATTCTTGACCGCCTGCCAAGGCGATTCAGGTTAATGCTTTTAATATCAGCACTCACGTTCTTAATCTATTGAAAAACACTTGGGGTGGGGGAGATTTAAGATTATAACTGTCAAGATTTCAGATTACCAGAGTTGAAAAACAGAACATTAAAATACTTTAAACTTAGACCCAGGATGCAAGAACCTAGGAAGTTTTATTTGTTCTTGACGAAGTGTGCTCTACTTTGTTTTAATGTACAGTTGTTTACACACAGTCATTCTCCATCAATTTCATTGCCATCTATCATGCTGCAGCAATTGAAATGCCTTTGGGGAAGAATGTCTGCTTGAAGGGCTGGGCTTTAGCTAATGGCAAAGATTTCATTTTAACCTTTAAGAAAGGTTTGAAAGGATTTGGAATTCTCTGTGTCCAAAAAGACTACCTTAAAAGCTATTATTTATTGTTATGCATTGCAGTTCATTTCTTGTGTTATGGTAAAGGTTTTAAAAACGGCTACAAAGAACCCCAAACAAACTCTTATTTTAATCTTTACAGCCTGCTAATGAAATGTTTGGCTAAGAGTGCCCAGGGCCACCCAGTGAGCTAAGATCCCAGACAGGATTGGATGCCACTCTGCTGCACACAGATTCAACAGCAAACTATTCTGCTGGGACCATCTACTGGCTTTCAGTAGCTAGGGATTAAAATCCACACTTTATGTATCATGACCGTTAATACAGCTTTACTGTGACATCCTGGTGAATAAGTAGTGATCCTTGATTTTATTTCCCTTAGGACTGATCCACTGACAGCCATAGTTTCAAATGAAAGGCACTGTTGAACAATTACCGTATTTTTTTGCCCCATAAGGCGCACCAGACCATAAGGTGCACCTAGTTTTGGGAGGAGGAAAACAAGAAAAAAAATATTCTGAATCCCAGAAGCCAGAACAGCAAGAGGGATCTGGCTTCTGGGATAGCCTCTGGCTGTTCTGCCTTCTGGGATAGCCGCGCCAAGCCTCTTCAGGGCAGCGGGATGAAGGCTCCCCCTGCCCGAAGAGGCTGCGCGCGGTTAAGGCAGAAGCCAGGACAGCAAGCGGAATCACTGCGCAGAGAGGGAGAACTGCGCAGCACCCCTTCACTCCATAAGATGCACTCACATTTCCCCTTACTTTTTAGGAGGAAAAAGGTGCATATTATGAAGTGAAAAATATGGTAATTTATATGCTCAGTATGAAATGCAGGTTCCTAAACAGAATATGAGCCACTTAACACACTACATTTTTTTTTAAGACACACATAAGATCTACATCTAAAAGAAATGTAAACTGTGAATGTGATAAACTAGTGTCTGAAAACAAACTGATCATGCACCGTCATTTGTTGGAGTTTGGATTGCTTGTGGCTCCCTGCCGAGTGAACCTGGGTGTGTTACTCTATAATGTGTGGAATAGTACTAAATTGGAGTGGGGGGGAACCTCACTGCAAAATAATCTCTTAACAACTGACTCTTTGTAAACGAAACATAAAAAGATTTCTTTTTTTCTTATTCAGAGTACAAAATACATGCTATCAGCTTAATTTACAAATTGCAACTGTATACAGTATAAAGATAGAAATTCTTGCTAGCAAAATACACAAATCAGTTCATTACCAGTCATTTTTTTGCTTTGTTTTTTTGGCCAGTAAAACCCACAATTAAGACACATTTGGGGAGATCAGAAATGGCGTGCACAGAGGTGTGTGCATATATGCACACGAATCTCCAAACTTCTGGGGAACCAGTTCTTGATTACAAAGAGTAAATTTCATTACAAAAAGAAATATTTGATGCAACTGAATTGAATACTAGTATAATTATTAATTTTTTTAATAAAAACACCTGAAATTATGTGGGGCGATATCCAACTGAATTACATTCAGCATACGCACTCCGGAATCAATGGACTTAAGCTACTTAAAGTCCATTGATTTCAACAGGTCTGCTCAGAATATGACTTAGCTAGTTATCACTCAAGGCTCAAAAGTTCCTGCACTTGAATCTTCCTGTGGTAACACACAAGTCTCAGTAGTTTTGATACTGAACGGCTAACACATTCAAAGCTGCAACATGCAAACTCAAGTATAGTTGAAAAAGACAGAAGACTGAATTCAGTGTTACAAACTGAAATTTGTAATGCTAGGGATGCATTAAAAATCTGTTGAAGTTTGCCATCACCAGGAACACTTAAAGAAATATCCCTCAAGAAGGCATGGTGTTTTTTTTCAGCAGAAAACAGTTTGAAAATCTTGCAACATGCTACTTTCTCAGCACATATGTCACAATTGTTAAGATGTAGGCGGATGGATTATCAAATTCTACTAGAAGATAAGAGCTGTGTTCTCGACTTTGAAAAGTACTATGCTTAGCACGAAGACAGGAGTGCCTGGCGTGCTCTGGTCCATGGGGTCATGAAGAGTTGGACACGACTAAACAACAACATGCTTAGCGCAGAAAGTAGACCTCTCACCTGTTGCAGTACATGTCTTTCCCTTAGTGTCATTAACCTTCTGTGAAGCTCAACTAGCTCATCAAGATATGCCTGGAAATAAACCATTCAAAAACAAACAAAAAACGAACGTTTTATTAAAAAACACACCACATTTGTATTCTGGTGTATAGACAAATATTTACCGTATTTTTCACCCTATAGGACGCACTTTTCCCCCTCCAAAAATGAAGGGGAAATGTGTGTGCATCCTATGCGGCGAATGCAGGCTTTCGCTGACCCCTCTCGGTGCACACCGACCGCTCTTGCTCTCCAGGAAGCTATCCGCAAGCCTGCGGAGCCCGGCGGGAACTCCCGTGGGCTCCAAAGGCTTGCAGATAGCTGCCTGCAGCCCTAAGCCCGGGGTGCACAGCGGGCTACAGCGCCGCGCTCCCCGGGCTTTGGATAGCAGCAAGCTCCGGGAGCGATGGCGAGGTTGAGCGCAACCTCGCCATCGCTTCCGGACCCGTTCTGGGGGCTGGGGTCGGAGGAAGCTTGGGCTTCCCCCGTCCCCAGCCCCGCAAGCTCCGGGAGCGATGGCGAGGTTCAGCGCAACCTCGCCTTTGCTCCCAGACCCCCAGCCCCAAGGCTAAAAACGAAGCCAAGACAGCGAGCGGGATCCATCCCGCTCGCTGTTATGGCTTCTTTCCTCTTTGGGGCTCGGGGGGGGGGGATATTTTTTTTTCTTTATTCCCCCCCAAAAAATAAGTGCGCCCTATGGGCCGGTGCGCCCTATAGGGCGAAAAATATGGTATATTCCAGGACAGAAAAGCAATGGAAATACAGCCAACTCACAACTTTGTGTATAGTCAGAACAAGCTCAGAACCACCCTTGTGTGATTATCCCTACTTTTCCCAAGATGGTGCTTTTGTCCCCAAGAGTGGGCTTTGCCAGCCAGCTCTACAAGGTGGAGAATTTACCAGACTCTGGCGGGCAAAGCAAAGAGCATTTAAGCTCTCCACCTCACATGCATTAGATGTATGCATTTTCAGCTGGCTTGCTGCCAAGAGCGTAAAACTGCGACGACACAAGTTAAATGTGCGCAAGTTGCGATGAATTAAGTATGTCATAAAACACAGTGATATACAATAAAGCCATGATACTAACAATAATATGTAGCTAACTGCTAAAAAAAAACTCAGCAAGACATGGGCAAATTAAAACTTATCTTAACCTGTTGTGAACAAATTGGAAGGTGTACCTCTTGTAAGGTGTGGTTCTGCATTCCAGAACCACAGTACTATGGCCAAATGCCCCTCTTTTTTAGTTGTTACATAGCACACTCTTGGTGTGTTGGGCAAACACAAGAACTCTGGTGTGGAAAAAGACGCTCCTTCACATATTTGGATTCTAAGTCTTTGAGGGTTTATAAGATTACCTGTACCTTGAACCGGGCCTGAAATTGAACTGTTTGACTTCATTTAAGAGAAAAATATATACATAATAGGGTCAAGAAATTAAAATGTAGAATAAACTGTGCAATATAGGGATACTAAAATATTGAGTAACTAAAAAAAACCACTTCATTAAGGCATGTGTCAACCAATGTTTCTTATATACTGAAAGATCCAATACTTTTTACAGATTTAAGAAAGATTATGAAGCATGATTCAAATACTGTATCTTTTAATTTACCTTATCGCAATCGCCATTCTTAATCTGTTTATCAGATTTACTCTGCTTTATAGGACTCTTCACTTCTAGAATCTGGAAAATAAGAGTAAATATTTAAGGGCATCATAGGGCTAGGACTGAGGATCACTAGAAATTCCACAACCAAATATCTCAATGGTTTAAGGATGTTCAGCAGCCAAATTATCTAACCTACATATTTTTTCTGTGAACCGCTCTGAGTTCTTAGGATGAAGGGCAGTATATAAGTTTAATAAATTAAATAAAATAATTAAAGCCTGGTGCTCCTTCGAAGCATGACGCACTCTTCAAGCAGATAGCGTACGAGGGGGGGGGGCTATTGAGAGTTCGCTTGCACTGTTCAAATGATACAACTGGAAGCAAAACCCCTACACCTAACTCAACATTTTCTATTCTCAAAGGCCAGTTAGAAGCAGAATTATATGAAGTGAATATGTACATATTTTAAAGCTCTTGACCACATGCACATCCCAGGGATCATCGCAGTTGGTGATACTTTTATGTTTTTATAGCTTGGTCAGAGGGACGTGGCTGGCGCTGTGGGTTAAACCACAGAGCCTAGGACTTGCCGATCAGAAGGTCGGCGGTTCGAATCCCCGCGACGGGGTGAGCTCCCGTTGCTCGGTCCCTGCTCCTGCCAACCTAGCAGTTCGAAAGCACGTCAAAGTGCAAGTAGATAAATAGGTACCGCTCTGGCGGGAAGGTAAACAGCATTTCTGTGCGCTGCTCTGGTTCTCCAGAAGCGGCTTAGTCAAGCTGGCCACATGACCCGGAAGCTGCACGCCAGCTCCCTCGGCCAATAAAGCGAGATGAGCACCGCAACCCCAGACTCGGTCATGACTGGACCTAATGGTCAGGGGTCCCTTTACCTTTAGCTTGGTGAGAAATCATGGTAGCCGGATGCAGAACTTTACGAGCAGTTTTATTATTAACAATTTGTACAATAATTGCGTCGCAGCAAATTTCTGAAGATTGTTCGTATGACCACAGTGCTAGCATTTAACTCTTCACCAAATTAACAATCGTCATTTTAGGGGGGAAGCTGCTGCACGCCTTCTCGTATATGTTTCAATAATATTACCAAGCATGTGTCACAGAATCGTAGAGTGGGAAGGGACCCAAAGGACCATCTAGTCCACCCCCTGAAATGCAGGAATCTCAGCTTAAGCACCCACACCCATGATGTGTAAGACAGAAGTAATAGTTTCTCTCTGTTTTTGTCACACAGGATACTCTCTCTGTTTTACACTGACCAAATGGCTCTCAAGGCAGAAGGACAAGAGAAAAAATATCCACTGGGAAAATGAAGGGATTGTGGCTGCAGCAGTCATGCTGCAAAACAGTACCTGGTTATTGTTGGTTTTTAATAAAGGTGGGGGTTCGTGGCGGAGGGGTGAAGATGCTGAACTGCTGTCGCTGTCGCTTCCATCGCTCAGACTAACCCTGAGAAGGGAAAGGGAAAGGGAAAATAAATTTATTAAGCTGTGCAACATAAAGGAAATTTTCCATGGCTTATAACTGACATCACAGCCCTAACAATCGGCTTTCAAAAAGCAAGTTTGTGGGAGAAGTTGAAAAATAAGTGGCAGCAATGTTAACAGATTAGAAACAAAAAGCCCAAATAAGAGAAACACAATTAAGATCGATGCTTTCCAACTTTCAATAACTTGATGATCCCAAAGGTGAACCCGACTCTTTTCTGTTTGTGAACACATTCTGAATAAAAAGTCTGTAAAACTGCAACATTCGCCTGCAGTTTTCTTGAAATGGTATCTTAATTATACATAGATAAAACTGCTTCTGATAGTCAAGGTGAACTATCAACATGTGATGCAATGTGGCCATCAGTACCAAACAACTTGAAGATGAAGGCGCTTAAAATAAACTTTGATCGGGATATCAACTTCTGGAAAAGAGGGTTCCCCACCTATTTTGGAGAAGAACATTATCTACAGCACCCCGATAGCAAATCTAAAAAATAACAGCCACTCAGAATTTTCCAATTTACTTGAAATTCTGAAAGTTGCCTTGTATACAAGTTGTAATTACTTGCAAGTTCTTGATATTCCAAGCCTGAATTTTCACAGGTCAGAAACGAACAGCCCCTTTCCCCAGGCAAGTCCTGCTTCCTGCTTCCTCTGTTACTTCTTCGCCCCAGGTATTCCTATTTAAATGTATTTTTGTCAAAATCTATATGGGTTTGTATAGATAACCCATATTGTATAACCCACCAATGCATCCGTTTGATTTCTCGAATTCTCAACCAAGCGCAGTAGGCAGGCATTCTTGCTTTCAAGCTAATGTTGGAAGTTGTAATGCTATGGTCCAATAAACTACACACACACACACACACACACACACACACACACACGTTGAAAGTGGAGGCCTGACTAACAAGAAGACATATATGACGTACTCATTAAGAGAGTAGCATATCTCAAAACAGAAGACAGGCGCTTCTTCAACTTTTCCTCCACTTAAAATTCTTTATTTTATTAAGCATAATTATACCTCATATATACAAAAAAAGTCCTCAGAGTAGCTTCAGCTCCTTTTACTTGACCCTATAATACAGCTCAGCGCTGATTATAGGGCACCTTATTACCCCTCTCAAATGCCCTCATCTAATCATACAGGCAGAAGGGTTATAGCTTTTCAATATGTATCTCAAAATGAAACCAACATACAGGGTTGGAAGAAGGTCATAAGGCATGACTATTTTCTTCGCAGTTTAGATGTTGTCATTTGTATGGACACACACGGACACTGAAGAAGACAGGATGCCATGTCCATTTCAACACAGCTCCCATGTCTCTTCCACGTATTGTAATCGGAGGACACAAAAGTACAGCACCATTTCAGAAGCAAGATAATCATCATTTTACTCAAGGCTGAGGAGAAATACCATGCCTATATGACTGACTATGTTGTGTGAAAAGGAGCCAGATGTTTTGAATGCTTGAGTGTCAGATGAATGCTGCTAGGAGCCTGACAGCGTCCTGAAAATTCAATATACATTCACTTCATCTTCCCTATTAACAAGCCTTCACATATAATCCGAGAGAAGAAATTTTCGGAAAACCATTCATACATGTTTCATCCAGGGCTTTTTTTTCCAGCTGGAACTCACTGGAACTCAGTTCCTCCTCCTCTCAGGTGGGCGCCATTGCCATTATAAGAGAACAAGGGAGGCGTTCAGGGGGAGTTCCAGCACCTCTTTTTCTAGAAATCAATCAATCAATCAATCTTTATTACGGTCCAGAGACCCAACAAATCGTTACAAAGCAATGCACAATTCAGACAGCCTACCTCCAGGTTAAACAAGCATTTTGTTCAGACTTAAAGATAGGGATCATTGGTTCTTGCAACCACCGATAAAAACTTCACCACTGCTAATGTTCTAGCGTTTGTCCGGTCTTCCAGTAGGAACCTGACATAGTGAGCCTCTGATTTTCCCGGGAAAGGGACCAGCAAGGGTAATATCAGTTCAGCCCTGGCTTGCTCATATTTCACACAGTGCAGCAAAATATGTTTTATAGAATCGATGTCTTGAGCACACGAGCAAAGTCTGATTTTTCTAGAAAAATAGCACTGGTTTCATCTGCTGTGTATTTTTTTTTTAAAAATAATATTTTTATTAAGTTTAACAATAGAAAAATAGGACAATAAAAACACAGAAAAACAATATAAAACACAACAATACAAACTTTCACAATACATAAAATACAAACATCTAACAAGAGAAAAAAAAGAACAGTCAACACACAAAAAATAAAATAGGAAAAAACACAAATCACTCTTTTCTAGTTATTTATCTTCAATTAACTTATTTTCCTGACTTCCTCACGCCTCCCTTTTTTATATCCCTTTTTAACAATTAGTTCAGCAAATTCATATCCATTCATCTGCTGTGTAATGATGCTTATTGCCATGTCAAGTGTTGTTGCGGGACGGCGACAACATCTCCCCTGGATCAGGCAGTCGTGCTGGAGGTGAGGGGATTCCCTGGGCTTGGGTTCACTCAGACCCAGGAAGTGAATTGCAACTTGCCTGCCTATTTGGCCAATAGCAGGCAGCCCCACCCCTTTGCTTAAAGAAAGTAGATTTCAAAGGGGGGCGGGCGCTGAGTATTTCCCCCCCCCCCGAAAAGGGGGTGGTAGGCCAAATAAGTTTGGGAGCCTCTGTTCTATGCAATGCTACAGCATTTAATCAAAAAGCCACACACACACCCCGGGTCTTATAAACCAACCTCCCTACAACTCCATATGTTTGAAAGGCAGTACTCAAAATATAAACACACACCCCATAATTCTTATGTTGTAAAAAAAGTGTTCAGCTTCTTTTCTATGGGCAGGTTCTGCCCCCTTCATAACATCCCCAATTTCTTAGATAATTCCTCTGCATTTTGTGTTTCCTTTCCCCGCGTGGACTTTTGTTTCAGCCTATCCTCTCCCAGTAGTGATGTATGGAAGTGAGAGCTGGACCATAAAGAAGGCTGATCGCCGAAGAATTGATGCTTTTGAATTCTGGTGCTGGAGGAGACTCTTGAGAGTCCCATGGACTGCAAGAAGATCAAACCTATCCATTCTGAAGGAAATCAGCCCCGAGTGCTCACTGGAAGGACAGATCCTGAAGCTGAGGCTCCAAGACTTTGGCCACCTCATGAGAAGAGAAGACTCCCTGGAAAAGAACCTGATGTTGGGAAAGATGGAGGGCACAAGTAGAAGGGGACAACAGAGGACGAGATGGCTGGACAGTGTTCTCGAAGCTACGAGCGTGATTTTGACCAAACTGCGTGAGGCAGTGGAAGACAGGAGTGCCTGGCATGCTCTGGTCCATGAGGTCACGTCACGAAGAGTCGGACACGACTAAACAACTAAACAACAACAACAACACTCAAAATATAAACACACACACCCCATAATTCTTATGTTGTAAAAAAGGTGTTCAGCTTCTTCTCTATGGGCAGGTTCTGCCCCCTTCATAAGGTAAAGGTAAAGGTACCCCTGCCCGTATGGGCCAGTCTTGACAGACTCTAGGGTTGTGCGCCCATCTCACTCAAGAGGCCGGGAGCCAGCGCTGTCTGCAGACACTTCCGGGTCACGTGGCCAGTGTGACAAGCTGCATCTGGCGAGCCAGCGCAGCACACGGAAACGCTGTTTACCTTCCCGCCAGTAAGCCGTCCCTATTTATCTACTTGCACCCGGGGGTGCTTTCGAACTGCTAGGTTGGCAGACGGCCCCCTTCATAACACCCCCAATTTCTTAGATAATTCCTCTGCATTTTGTGTTTCCTTTCCCTGCGTGGACTTTTGTTTCAGCCTATCCTCTCTGCATTTAAAAGCAGAGTTCCCTGCCTTTGACACAAGCCTGGCGCATTCAAATAGTCTGGAATGCATTTATTTTATTGCAACCCTCACCTGCGGCCCCTGCTTCCTCCATGAGTATTTACAGGTCTCTCCATCTCAGAGTCATTGTCATTCTCGTCTGCTTCGTCAGATTCATCTTCATTATCATCAGAATGCAGATCTTTCATTATAGACCTCAAAGGACCTGGGGGACAAAAACAAAAGGGAACACAAATCAGCCGGCGGGAGTTTGCATTCAACTCTGCCTATTGTTCAGCTTTTCAACAAAACAAGTTCTAACACAGTTTTGAAGACAAGGGCAATGAAGACTTGGACATTAAAGGAAAGGCATAATGCGCAGGGGGGCTTATGCAGCAAGCGCTTAAACAAAAGCAAATTTATTCAAAGACCAGTTGACTTAAAACAGGATTATTTCTGCCAACAATGAGATTTATGTTTAAGTGTTTGCAGAATTAGTCTTGGAATGTTAAGTAAAGCAAGTTGGCTTTCTGAACAACAGAAGAGAGATTAAAAACAAAACAAAACAAAAAACCCCAAAGGTTATTATTTGGGCATCCTATACCTGACAAGATCTAAGAGACGCTACTAGTAATAGTACATTTTGTTAGGTTAATCCGTGTATTGAAAGTCATAGTCTAATAAATCATTGTGATTGCAACTTGTTCCGGCCAAGGCATTCTTTGTCTGCCTGTTTTTGATCTACTTAGATTTAGCTGTCTTCTTTATTCAAAGGTCAATGTCAGGTCAAGCAAGCTCTTTGCTAGCCTTCATATGTGTGTCTATGCCCCAGAAACAGAGGCCTATCTTTTTCATGGAACTGAACAGAAAGCCTGCTTCATGAGCGAAAAAAGTTTTAGAGCTAGGTTCTCAAAATTTTGAATTTTTATTATTATTATACAAAAGAATATGGACTTTAGCATATCTGAAAAACAGTAGCTCTTTTTATAATTATTTTTATTAGAATTTTCAGTCATACAATTTCCAGAAATAAACACCCACCAATAAAATAATACATCGACTTCCCTTCTTCAAGTTTCCCATTTTTACCGCATCTTCTATCCCAACCAATCAATTTCCCCTCCTTTTCGTATTGCCTCAAACATAATTACAGTTGTACCTTGGAAGTTGAACGGAATCCGTTCCAGAAGTCTGTTCGACATCCAAAACGTTCAGAAACCAAAGCGCGGCTTCTGATTGGCTGCAGGAAGCTCCCACAGCCAATCAGAAGCCACGGAAGCCCCATCGGATGTTCGGGTTCCAAGGAATGTTCGCAAACCGGAACACTCACTTTCGGATTTGCAGTGTTCGGGATCCAAGGTACAACTGTATACTGTTGAATTTATATTAATCCTGCTAGCATTTCCACTTGCTTAGAATTATTTCCCAGATACTCCACAGAAACTTTCCAGTAGCTCTTTATTTATTAAATTTATATTTCACCCTTCCTCCCAAGGGAGACTAGGCTGGCTGCCAAGAGAGTTCATCTTGGGGGAAAAAGAGGTGGAGGGAAAGAGTTGAGTTACATTTTTCAAATATAAACTCTGAAAATAAATAGTTCACCCAGCAACTAACATAGTGGTAAAATCCAAGGATCTCATAGCACTTTGAAGACTAACGCATTTCATTCTGGCACACAATGGCCGATTTGTTCGGGAGCCGAGGCGTTCAGCTTGCCTCGGTCCAGTATACCCGAAGGAGCGTCTCCACCCCCATCGTTCAGCCCGGACACTGAGATCCAGCGCCGAGGGCCTTCTGGCGGTTCCCTCTTTGCGAGAAGTAAGGTTACAGGGAACCAGGCAGAGGGCCTTCTCGGTAGTGGCGCCTGCCCTGTGGAACGCCCTCCCAGCAGATGTCAAAGCAATAAACAACTATTTTACTTTTAAAAGTCATCTGAAGGCAGCCCTCTTTAGGGAAGCTTTTAATGTTTGATGCTGTACTGTTTTTAATATTCAGTTGGAAGCCGCCCAGAGTGGCTGGGGAAACCCAGCCAGATGGGCGGGGTATAAATAATAAATTATTATTATTATTATTATTATTATTATTATTATTATTATTATTATTATTGCAAGGTACGACTGTATTTTCAACGACTAATATTGAACTTTGAAAACAGAACGTTCTGTATTGGCAAGATTCAGTTTCAAAGGTTTCTAACCCAAAAGGTTAGTATTTGTTGGGTTCTTTCATTCCTGATGTAAACTAAGCAAAAGACACTGGGAATGCTGTTCCCAGCTACGATACTGGTCTAATATTAAAGGTAAAGGTACCCCTGCCCGTACGGGCCAGTCTTGACAGACTCTGGGGTTGTGCGCCCATCTCACTTAAGAGGCCAGGGGCCAGCGCTGTCCGGAGACACTTCCGGGTCACGTGGCCAGCGTGACAAGCTGCATCTGGTGAGCCAGCGCAGCACACGGAAATGCCGTTTACCTTCCCGCTAGTAAGCGGTCCCTATTTATCTACTTGCACCTGGGGGTGCTTTCGAACTGCTAGGTTGGCAGGCGCTGGGACCGAGCAACGGGAGCGCACCCTGCCACGGGGATTCAAACCGCCGACCTTTCGATCGGCAAGCCCTAGGCGCTGAGGCTTTTACCCACAGCGCCACCCGCGTCCCGGTCTAATATTAATACTAAACAAATAAACAAATCCCAGCCTGTTTTCCCCCCAGTTGCCTCAATGGGCATCCATCATAGTCATGGTTTTGAAACATGATTTTTGCTTTTTAAAAATAAACATGATTTTTAAAAATAAAAATAAAAAATTAAAATCTGGTTTTTAAGGTAATTTAATCTAACTAGCACCGGGATTTGAGGCAATCGCACCACCATATCAGTCTACAAAACTTATGGGGGCAAGGCTGATGAAATTGTTTGTGACACCGAAATGTATCACTGCACAGATGTACAGATCTTGATATACTCCCTTTTAAACAGGGACCTGCTAGCAAAGGAAGTAGTATGAATAGGCTTCTTACAACCGTTACAAACAAAAATATACATTTGAGGAAACTTACAAATCCACAAAAAATGAGCTAAATGTTTCTTGGAAAGGGATCGGATATCACTTTTAATATTTCCTGCATTTAAAGCAGCTTGCTAATAAAATACACATTGTGCCATTTATAATAAAAACAGCTCAACGGGAACTTTCTCAGATATTTACATGTACACTGCTTAGGGTAGGGTCTCCTGGCAGATATAAATTCTGACTTTCTTAGAACTGAATAGCGATTAACTCCAAAGCCAAAGTCAATAAAGTCTAAGAAATCTGTTGTAGTCTTTTAAAATTACATTTTGGTGGCTGAAAGAAGTCTTATTGGTTTATGCTTACTGGTAATCTTAAGGTTGCAAAAGGAAGAGAGCAACAACTCTTTTGGGTGTTGTTAGTAGAAGAGCTTCTGTTTTTCCCCAAGAAAACGATTGGCTGTGTGCAAATGACATGAGAAACCATGGTTTATCGTGACCAAATGAGCCTAGGCAACCCTCAGACTTGTTTGCTTCCCTCTCTCCATTTCCAATTAGGCAGAAGCTGTCGTTTCTGTTTTTGATCAAGTGCACCATTCAAACTTGAAAAACAGCAGTTAGTCTGAACTGTTGTTTCATCAAACCATGGTTAACATAGTTAAGATTAACTACAGTTTAGGGTTTGGAAATACTGCTAAACTATGGTTAGTAGGAACCAGAGCTTCTTTTTTTCTTTGGGTGTGCCAGAGGCAAAAGGGGGGGGGGGAAAGGTTACCTTGGTTCGTTCCCCATAAATCAGGGATAGGACCAGTGGCCCTCCAAATGTTTTTGGACTACAACAAGTCCAACAGCACCAATAATGAGTATGATGTACTCCAGTAACACAGAGAGGACCATAGGTGTCTCGATTATGTGATAAACCATCACTTATGAGGGTGCCTTAGAGAAGTCACTGTTTCACTACGGCATTCCTCCTGTTATTCCATTCTATTCTGTTATTTAGTTCACACATGCCATTAGGCTGCAATTTTAAGTCATGAAACGTGGATCAATGTATGTGAGCAATGCAACATGTGGGCCAAAAGATCACATTTTTTTCTGATGCAGTAATTTCAAGGATGTTCCAAAAAATAGCCTAGATCATGGGAAATCAGCTTAGCGAAGCCCCAAGCTCATGTGAGGGAGACACTTGCAAATGGAGTGAAATATGGAAAATGCATCTTAATTCTGATATTTCATTTTAGGATCTCAATAAGCATCTTGTTTATGTGGTTAAGTATTGTGAATTCATTGTTACAAGCATGCCCATGGAATGAATGGGTTAGACAGCCAACTAAATGAATGTTTAGGAAACTTCTGGAGAAAAGAAAATGGCTGAATGGAACCAAACTCCTTCACAGTTTTTAAAAAGGCAGCTTTTTAACTGAACAATGAAAACAAACAATAAACATGAAGAGAAAAATCTTAGTGACTTGTGAGTCAGTGTTGTGTAGCGGCTAGCATGTCAGCCAAGCAATGGGGAGGCCAAAATTCAAATTGCTGCTCAACCATGAAGGACATGGAGTTATCCAGTGTGTATATCTCAGACTAACCTAACCTCTAGGGCTGGGCAATATCTGGTTTTCGACACTGTGATAGATCAGCAGCTAAATGTCACGATATGCTGATATATCACCATGTCTGGAATGTATATGGGCTGCTTCTTCTTCCCCACCTTAAAGAAGGAAGAAGCAGCTGAGATACATTGCCCAGTCCTACTGAGCAAGCCCCCCTACCGCTCTGACTGGGGTGGAGACTTCCTTAAACTGCTCAGCTGGGGGGCAGGAAGCCTCTCGCCCCCCAGCTGAGCAAGCCCTGATACCATTCTGGCTCATGCGAGTCAGAGGGTGGGGGCTTCTTCAACGGCACAGGCAGAAAGAGTCTGAGAATTTGCTCTTCCAAAACCTTCTCAGGCTCTGCCTGCCTCCGCCTTTGCCATCTGCAGGCTATTTGAGCTGGTGCAATGCATTGTTCTGCCTGGACACTGAGGTCCAGCGCCGAGGGCCTTCTGGCGGTTCCCTCGCTGCGGGAAGCCAAGTAACAGGGAACCAGGCAGAGGGCCTTCTTGGTGGTGGCGCCTGCCCCGTGGAACGCCCTCCTACCAGATGTCAAAGAGAAAAATAACTACCAAACTTTTAGAAGACATCTGAAGGCAGCCCTGTTTAGGGAAGCTTTTAATGTTTAATAGGTTATTGTATTTTAGATTTTTGTTGGAAGCTGCCCAGAGTGGCTGGGGGGACCTAGCCAGACGGGCGGGGTATAAATAATAAATTATTTCAGACCATTTATCAATATATCGGCCACCTCTACCTACCTCACAGGGTTGTTGCAAGGAAAAAGCAGGGGTGCAGATAGAACGATATACTCTGCCCGAGCTCCCCAGAGGATGAACATATAGGGTGGTACCCAACAAAGGATTTCCGCTTGTGCAATGGACTGGTCCCCTTCCCCTCCTCTTCCCCTCCTCTTCCTGTGCACCCTCCAATCTGATCCGGATTGGGTGAAGGGAACCCACGGAACAGATTTAGGGGTCGCGTGGGGAGAGGAAGTTCTGCGCAGCACAAAGTCACTGTGCTAGCCAAAGCGCTCCACCAGATACTGCTCACAATAAAAGGTAAAGGGATGCAGCCTTGAAATGCCACATGCTCCACTGCCTGGCTTTCATGCCATGGTCAAGTGCGCTGTCTATATCAGTACCTTGTTGTCGACTGTTCTGAGACGGCGTGAAACTCGAGCTGGAGCTGGAGCTTGAACTGGCAGGACTGGGTTGCTCCGACTTCAGGGAAGAATTGCGGGAGGGGAGGAGAAAGCACACAAGCAAAAGATGAACATAGAAGATTGGTACATTCATTTGTGCCACACCTCCCCACCACCAAAACGCTTAAATAATTAACAATTTACTTTGCAGAAAAGAGAGTTTCAAATGAGATCTGCAGCCGGGTGGCCTCCCCTGCGGGCAAAGCTTTTCTTCGTATGCCAATGTGTTGAGAAATGCAAAGTGTTAAACCGTTTTGAAAACAATGGGCACACTGTTCTAGATGGAAGAGCTCTGCGTACAGAGTACCGTATTTTTCGCACCATAGGGCGCACCGGACCATAGGGCGCACCCAGTTTTTTGGGGGGGAAATAAAGGGGGAAAATTATTTTTCCCCCCCAGGCGCGGGGCTGGGGAAGCTCGAGCTTCCCCCGACCCCAGCCCCCAAACAGGCAGCTCTCTGCAAGCCGTGGGAGCGCTCCCACTGCTTGCGGAGAGGTCCGCGAAGCCTGGGCGCGCTGATCTCAGCGCGCGCAGGCTTCGGCATGCTGGCAACTCTCCGCAAGCAGCGGGACCGCTCCCGCTGTTTGCGGAGCGGTCCGCGAAGCCTGGGCGCGCTGATCTCAGCGCACGCAGGCTTCGGCATGCTGGCAACTCTCCGCAAGCAGCGGGACCGCTCCCGCTGTTTGCGGAGAGGTCCGCGAAGCCTGGGCGCGCTGATCTCAGCGCGCGCAGGCTTCGGCATGCTGGCAACTCTCCGCAAGCAGCGGGACCGCTCCCGCTGTTTGCGGAGCGGTCCGCGAAGCCTGGGCGTGCTGATCTCAGCGCGCGCAGGCTTCGGCATGCTGGCAACTCTCCGCAAGCAGCGGGACCGCTCCCGCTGTTTGCGGAGCGGTCCGCGAAGCCTGGGCGCGCTGATCTCAGCGCGCGCAGGCTTCGGCATGCTGGCAACTCTCCGCAAGCAGCGGGACCGCTCCCACTGTTTGCGGAGAGGTCCGCGAAGCCTGGGCGCGCTGATCTCAGCGCGCGCAGGCTTCGGCATGCTGGCAACTCTCCGCAAGCAGCGGGACCGCTCCCGCTGTTTGCGGAGAAGTCCGCGAAGCCTGGGCGCGCTGATCTCAGCGCGCGCAGGCTTCGGCATGCTGGCAACTCTCCGCAAGCAGCGGGACCGCTCCCGCTGTTTGCGGAGCGGTCCGCGAAGCCTGGGCGCGCTGATCTCAGCGCGCGCAGGCTTCGGCATGCTGGCAACTCTCCGCAAGCAGCGGGACCGCTCCCGCTGTTTGCGGAGAGGTCCGCGAAGCCTGGGCGCGCTGATCTCAGCGCGCGCAGGCTTCGGCATGCTGGCAACTCTCCGCAAGCAGCGGGACCGCTCCCGCTGTTTGCGGAGAGGTCCGCGAAGCCTGGGCGCGCTGATCTCAGCGCGCGCAGGCTTCAGCATGCTGGCAACTCTCCGCAAGCAGCGGGACCGCTCCCGCTGTTTGCGGAGCGGTTCGCGAAGCCTGGGCGCGCTGATCTCAGCGCGCGCAGGCTTCGGCATGCTGGCAACTCTCCGCAAGCAGCGGGACCGCTCCCGCTGTTTGCGGAGAGGTCCGCGAAGCCTGGGCGCGCTGATCTCAGCGCGCGCAGGCTTCGGCATGCTGGCAACTCTCCGCAAGCAGCGGGACCGCTCCCGCTGTTTGCGGAGATGTCCGCGAAGCCTGGGCGCGCTGATCTCAGCGCGCGCAGGCTTCGGCATGCTGGCAACTCTCCGCAAGCAGCGGGACCGCTCCCGCTGTTTGCGGAGAGGTCCGCGAAGCCTGGGCGCGCTGATCTCAGCGCGCGCAGGCTTCGGCATGCTGGCAACTCTCCGCAAGCAGCGGGACCGCTCCCGCTGTTTGCGGAGAGGTCCGCGAAGCCTGGGCGCGCTGATCTCAGCGCGCGCAGGCTTCGGCATGCTGGCAACTCTCCGCAAGCAGCGGGACCGCTCCCGCTGTTTGCGGAGAGGTCCGCGAAGCCTGGGCGCGCTGATCTCAGCGCGCGCAGGCTTCGGCATGCAGGCAAGTCTCCGCAAGCAGCGGGAGCGCTCCCGCTGCTTGCGGAGAGATCCGCGAAGCCTGGACGCGCTGAGCTCAGCGCGCGCAGGCCTGAGCATGCAGGCAACTCTCCGCAAGCAGCGGGAGCCCAGCGCTGGGCTCCCGCTGCTTGCAGAGAGGTGTGCGAAGCCTGGAGAGCGTGAGGGGTCGGTGCGCACCGACCCCTCTCACTCTCCAGGCTTCAGCGAAAGCCTGCATTCGCACCATAGGACGCACACACATTTCCCCTTCATTTTTGGAGGGGAAAAAGTGCGTCCTATGGTGCGAAAAATACGGTAAATGGCCACAGAGCTCGTAAGAATAAGAAATGCATGTATTTCTCAGGCAGCAGAGCGGGCTTCGAAACCGTAGGTGTGTCAAAAGGGAAATGGTAGCAATGGCTAAAACAAGCACAGCACGCGTTTTTATGGCCATGTGAATAATAAACACTTAACCCCCCCCCCCCAGCTTCCAATCAGGTCTGTAATAAACTTAGATTTATTCCAAACGAAGATGACCTTAACAGTATTAGGAGACTTGTTCAGGCTTCTGCCAGCTGTTCAGGCCCTTTTGGAGGGAGCAGCTGGAGGATGGGAAGAGAAAAAGGAACACCTTTTCTTTACCTTTTAGCACAAACAACCTCTGCCTGTTACCCTGGACAACTGCTGCCAGGAAGAAGGTGACAGGGACCAGACCAGACCAACAGTCTAACCTGTTTAAAGTTAGAGCCTCTACCTTATTTCTGGGTGCAAACGATCACAGTTATTTTATATTGTGGGCATATGATGATTCCAAACTACAGTGGTACCTTGGTTCTCGAACTTAATCCGTTCCAGGAGTCTGCTCGACTTCCAAAATGTTTGGAAACCGAAGCACGGCTTCCTATTGGCATCAGGAAGCTGCTACGGCCAATTGGAAGCTGCAGAAGCCCTGTCGGACATTCGGCTTCCAAAAAACATTTGCAAACCAGAATACTTACTTCTGGGTTTGTGGTGTTCGGGAGCCGATTTGTTTGGGAATCATAATAATAATAATAATATAATTTATTATTTATACCCCGCCCATCTGGCTGGGCTTCCCCAGCCACTCTGGGCGGCTTCCAAAAAAATATATTAAAATACTGTAATACATCAAGCATTAAAAGCTTCCCTAAACATTTGAGTACCAAGGTACCACTGTATTCCATAATCTATTCAGATTCAATATCCTTCAGTTGCCTAAAGACCTGTTTTCAGAGAAACAACATAATGCCACCCCCCTCACTCTTCAAAGAAGAGGCACCTTGCTTGTTACTGACCCCGGTGAAGCTATTTGGGTGGAGAATATTAAGAGTCCATTCAAGAAAGACGAATCAACAAAGCACATCCACCTCTGCCAGCAAGACAGCCAAAAATGGAAATGATGAGACCTGTGACTCAATCCCTTTTCTACAACAACATTTCATAGACCAGTAAAGCTGCCTTGTCCTGTTTTCAATGCATCTTCAGCTCTCGAATGACTGAGGAGGAAGGCAGACAAAATACAAACACAGGAGGAATGGGCAATATATCGATCTATCATCCAAAACCGGTCTGAAGTCCATTTCGTGATATCAGTTTCGTAATTTTTGACGGCAATATATTGCAAATCATGATGTATGTGTGTGTGCTATGCAAAAATCACAATGTCGGAAAAATTGTGAAGCCAGCCAATGCTTCTATGTAGCCCCATCCTTATTTCAGGCATTGTGATGTATCAGTATATTGCAATGTTTAGCTGGTGATATATCGTGATGTTGAAAACCAGATATTGCCCAGCCTGAACACATAGCTCACAACCCTCATCATGGGTTGAATCCAGATTTGCTACGCAGATGGTAGCTGTGCATGCTGGGGAATTGAGCAATGGCTCAGCCAACATCCATATCCCTAAAATTTAGATAATAATAATAATAATAATAATAATAATAATAATAATAATAATTTATTATTTATACCCTGCCCATTGTTTCCCCAGCCACTCTGGGCGGCTTCCAACAAAAGATTAAAAATACATTAAAACATCAGTCATTAAAAACTTCCCTAAACAGGGCTGCCAGACTTTAAAAAACAGAGTAGAAGCTCTATATGAATGTTCATGGACAAGTGAATGGATCATAGAATTGAAAGGGTCATGTAGTCCAACCCCCTGCAATGCAGGAATCTTTTGCCCAATGTGGGGCTTGAACCCACGACTCTGGGAATAAGAGTCTCATGCTCTACCAACTGATCCACATTGGCTAAAGAAGTAGACTTTTAAAAAGAAAGCATAAAATTGCTACGCGGTGATTTCTTGGCAACTGTAATAGTGTGCTTATACAAAGCGATCAACCCATTTCCAGACTTCCACCCAAACTTGATGTCAGAGAAGTGACTGGGATTGCCACACCAGATGATCCAGATGATCCAGATGATCCCTGATCTCCGATGCAGCTCCAAGGTTGGGGGAAGAAATCGACTGCTCACCAGAGGCCAGCGGTCCATTTGCTCACTACACAGTGAGCCTAGCAAGAAAATTGTGTTTTTGCATGGGAATGACCGCTCCCCGCATAAAACGGGGGGCACCCTTTGCGTGGACGCGCGCAGCCCCTGGATCTGGAGCGGCTCCATCAACACAGGCTTGGCTTCGCCTTTCCCCAGGTGGGATACCTGGAGGTCTCCGCCTACCTCAGTCAGTTGTCCAATCCTACCTGGGGGAAGCGTTGCCAAGGAGACCAGGCCAGGTAGGGGAGGGACTACCTGCCCACACAATAGAGGAAGGATCTTACCTGGGAATCCTCACTTGGCTCCAGAGCTTCTCCCACCCTACCCACTCTCAGTTAAGTCTTATTTTGCAGGTTAACTTTTCTTCACAGGTATGTGGACGCTGCTATGTCAAGGTCGCTGTTAAAGGGCTGGAAAGCCTCCCCTCAGAAACCCCTTTAACGGGGAACACTGGTATCGCCACTGCAAAGAGGAAGATAGACTAAAGGATTCTGCCCAAGGCCTGATACCGCCAAAGTTGTGACGTTGTGACGCCAAAGTTGGGGAAAGGAATTCCCCTGCATTGGCAGGTTTTGCCTTTCCCGTAGCAAAATGTCACAACTTTTTTAAGGGGTTTCTGAGGGGAGGCTTTGACCGTACGCCGAGAGGTCGTCATTGCTCTCCCCTGCGACGGTGGCGTAATGGGGGCGGCTATCTCTGTGTGAACATATGTTCTCCAGAGCCAGCCCATCCCCCCCCCACTGGATAACCCTGATGTTCCCTAGGTCCCCGGCTGGGGACTGGGGAGGGAGAACGCCCAATGCCTGAGCCAAGGTCTACCTACATCTGAAATATAATAAAGTTGTGGCCAATTTAATCCCATGGCATGTTGTCTTGAGTCGTTATTCCACATGACAGGGAGGGCCGCCCAGGATCTGGGGGACTCCGCCTGTCCACGCAATATTAAATGCACTGAAGATACTTTCAAAGGAGTCTCATATATCTAAAACATGTTGAGGACACAAGAATGTTAAGAGCCTTCTGGATCAGGCCAGTGGGTCAACTGGTCCAGAATCTCGTGCTCACAGTGGCCAAAACCCAGAGTGGTGGAAAACCTGCAAGCAGGATGCTGAGCACAAGAGCCCTCTCCCCAACTGGTTTCAGCAGCATACGGCCTCCAGCTGCCAAGGCAGAGAGCACAACCTCTGTCACTCACGTCCAACAGCTACTGAAAGTCTTATCCACTGATAGCAATGTTATCTCTGGCTCTATTCTAAGGCTTCAATTCTGCACACAGTGAAAGCTAGAAAGGACCCCAGCAATGTGTTTGGGAGATAACTTTGTCGCCAGATAGTGGTTCAGCAAGTTCTAGTCATTTCTGGCCTGCTAAGACCTGCCCTAAGATCAAACCTATCCATTTTTAAGGAAATCAGCTCTGAGTGCTTACTGGAAGGACAGGTCCTGAAGCTGAGACTCTAAGACTTTGGCCACCTCATGAGAGGAGAAGACTCCCTGGAAAATACCCTGATATTGGGAAAGATGGAGGGCACAAGGAGAAGGGGACGACAGAGGACGAGATGGTTGGACAGTGTTCTCGAAGCTACCAGCATGAGTTTGACCAAACTGCGGGAGGCAGTGGAAGACAGGAGTGCCTGGCGTGCTCTGGTCCATGGGTTAACGAAGAGTCGGACACGACTAAATGACTAAACAACAACAAGAAGAAGAACTGTCCTGCAATGACCACGTTGCTCTCCGCTGGAGGGAAGCTTGCCCCAATGCTGAATCAGCAGTAAGCTATGCAGAACCGTTCAGCTTTTGTCCTGGCTCGTAAAGACAGTTTCGGGATATCCATAGGTAAAAAACCCCTGCCCAATTAATAAGATACTCAAATCCTTGACAAAACACAGCACCAATAATATCTGGCCTCCGTAAAATCCAGCGCTAACTTGCACATTCATGCATTCAGCTTGCATAAGCCCAACAGTTGCTCTTCTGCCGTAAATCAATCTATTGTTGCCATCCGTAACAAGGAGGCAGATTTACAGCCTTTTAAAGCCTTGCCTCACAATCAAAAAGATTGTGAGTAAGTTAATGGAACATCTCTCTTTTTCTGAGGGTGCTGGGGGTGGGGTGGGGAGGGAGCTAACATCTGTTCTTCTCAGATGAATGACATCTGTAGTTTTCACAGCTGGGAATCGGAGGAGCACAAAAATTATACACTCTGCACACTGTGGGATTTGTGCCCTTTTTGTTCGGGGTGTAGCTCTTCCCAGAGTACTCCTTGCACCAATGTATAGGAATAGGGTCTACTCTCCAGCCTTCTCCAACCTAGAGCCCTCCAGATGTTTTGGAGCAATCAGCTGGCTGGCGCAAGTTGTAATCCCAAACATCTGGAAAAAATCCGGGTTGAGGAAAGCTGGCCGACACAGAGAGACTCCTATGTATGTAAGCCCAGTCTGACTCCACAAACACTGGGGAAAGATTGCATGGGCTGTTTCCATTCAGACTGGATTCACTCTGCATTGGACTGAGCCAGCATTTTAGGGAGGGGGGGTAATATTCCCCCCCCCCCGTGGCCAAAGACTGCTTGAAGGCTTTGGTGAATGGAACGCAAGCATTTCAAAACGAAGAACTAAATGGGACTGGCTGCGCTTGCTGTAGCCTATTATTGATCCATTGTCTCCTCTCTTGTGTTTTGCAACGATCCCCCACCGGGAAGGAAGGGAAGGAGGAGAGTTCAGAGGAGCGGGTGGCAGGCACTTGCAGGAGGACGGAAAAACATGAAATAAAAGAAAATGCCCAGCAAGATGTACAACATGTGGTGGATATGTGTACAGAAACATAGCCGACAAATAGACACTGTATCAATGTGGTGGTCAATAGTGGAGTGGTCAACAGTCCAGACCCTCCCCTGCCCTTAACTAGATTTTCCCCGTTACAGGTAGGTATCCGTGTTGGTCTGCTGTAGTTGAAACAAAATAAAAAAATTCCTTCCAGTAGCACCTTAGAGACCAACTAAGTTTGTTACTGGTATGAGCTTTCGTGTGCATGCACACTTCTTCAGATACACAGTGTACATGCACACGAAAGCTCATACCAATAACAAACTTAGTTGGTCTCTAAGGTGCTACCGGAAGGAATTTTTAAAGATTTTCCTCCTCTTCCTTTCGCTCTCTGATTCTCCACTTCTCTCTTAAGTTTCCTGCTTTAAGTTTCTTGTTTCCTTTGGCTTCATGCCCTCTTTTTTCTTCAGTCTTACCCAGCTTAGTCAGAAATTGTGAACAATGCAGAAATAAAACATTGGCTCTAAACGGATGTTTCTAGCACCAGTTATTACCAATAGGTAGCGTGAACCATAGGCAGAAAACTTAAAACGATGAGGATAGGATATGCAAGGCCCTTTAGCGTGAATAATTCCACTAAATCACAGCCTAGGACCCTCGTACCTACGGGACCGCTCTCCCGGTATGCCCCACGGAGGACCTTAAATAGCAACACCCCAGTGGTCCCAGGCCCTAAGGAAGTTAGATTAGCCTCAGCCAGAGCCAGGGCTTTTTCAACACTGGCTCCGGCCTGGTGGAACGCTCTGTCTCATGAGACCAGGGCCCTGCAGGATCTGATTTCTTTCCGCAGGGCCTGTAAGACAGAGTTGTTCCGCCGGGCCTTTGGCTTGGAGTCAATTTGATCCCCCCCCCCCTTTCTTTCTTCCTTTCTCCTTCTGTGATGAGGCTGCATTTTAATGTTTCAATGTTGTATTTTAATCTTGTTTTTAAATTGTATCCATTCAACTTGTTTTTATTATTGCTTGTTAGCCGTCCTGAGCCCGGCCTTGGCTGGGGAGAGCAGGGTATAAATAAATTTTTTTTTTATTATTATTATTATTATTATTATTATTATTATTATTATTATTAAATAACTACTCTACCTTGCAACCCTTTTCATAGGCAGGTCTTCCCATTTTTAACTGTTACATAGCAGGCAGGATTTAATGAGGAATGGAAACAAGGCAAACTACTATCCCTCTCTTATGCATGGAGTTACCCAACACATATGCAACTTTGAAATGGTTAAATGAATGACAGCCAGCTTCACCGGACATCTGGGGAGCGTGGTGGTAATGCAGCCTAGTACTTAATGAATCAGTGGCCATCACTGGTTTTGAATTCAAAGGTCCTTGAACCGTGTTAGTCAAATTAAACCATCTGATGTATGGGAATGTGCCATGGACTTTCAAATGATACACTGTAGGACTCTTTAAATGGAACAAGACAAACACTAGCTGCTTATGCATGCAATCCCTAATGAATATTTGTCTTTCAAAATCCAAGCAGATCAAAAAGGTATTAATAAATCAGGCAAGGCTACCAAGTGCAGAAACTGTTTTCTTTGGCTGAAATTCTGGTGTTTTTCTTGCAGCAGTTTTCTGCTGCTGAGGTTCACTGCCAAAGCAAACTTTGCAAAGGAAGTTGTCTAAAATACATTTTTACACACACACACACACACAAAATCCATGTGTTTGCGTATCTACACTAGTAGCCTTCCTACACTAACGTATCATCTACCTTTTCACATGGTGATTAAATATGATCTCGATATCCCAATGTTTATCAGGGGACACACCAATACAACGAGTGGCCTCTTCGGAAAAATCAGGAAATAAAGTTTGGCTATGATAATTAACACAACTGCACTGTCAACCATTCACAGAAAGTTTATACAATGTAAAAAGCTGCAAACTAAAATATACACAAACAATGCTCCACTTTTTGATCATGTTGTTAAAGGACAATTGGGGTTTTGCAGTAGATAAGTTAATAATGTGTGAGTGCCCTATTGCTAGCCCATTATTGCAAGTACTAATTAAAATTAGGTGACAAAAAAAACCAATAGTTTTTACTATTTTGTTTTTCTAAATGCCACTTGATGCCATTAAAATAATTTCATTCCAAAACTGCGTTCAAAATCTCAGCTATTCTAGTAGCTATCCATTATCCTCAGCTATGTGAAGAATTTTCTTCTACAGCATTAGGGTATCAGTTGTCAACACTTCAGCTAAAATGTTTGCACCCATATAATGGAGTGTGTTATCATCTTGTTAAAACATCCTCTCCAGATTTATCTCTTAATGACCAATATATATTTAATGGTATTTTAAAACAGTCTCTGATCAGAAATATTTATTTCGTATACCAGCCTTCTCCCGTGCTCTAGAAGACCAACACAATTTTATCTTTCAAAAGGACACTTCCCACTTCCTCCCAACTAAAGTGTGTTAGAAGCTCAGATATATAAGTTAGGCACCAAATGGCTCATTAAACTGGGATTACAGTTACCAAAACCAAATGCCTAGTTGCTGTTTTGGGGCCAGACGGCTTGAAAATCGTATTTTTCAATACGCTTTTTTGGTTCCTGAAATTTATTCTGATTGTGCAGATATCACAGATAGAACTCCATAGATGTGTTGCTGGTGTGTGAAAACAGTCTGGATCCAAGGATCGCCAGGCAGGCACCTCCAGATGGGGGAGATGTCAGGCCCCATCCTGGTACCTGAGCATCTTCACTTGGTCGCAAGTGGCTGGTAAAAGATAAAGGTACCCCTGCCCGTAGGGGCCAGTCTTGGCAGACTCTAGGGTTGTGCGCTCATCTCACTCTATAGGCCGGGAGCCAGCGCTGTCCGCAGACACTTCCGGGTCACGTGGCCAGTGTGACAAGCTGCATCTGGCGAGCCAGCGCAGCACATGGAACGCCGTTTACCTTCCCGCTGGTAAGCGGTCCCTATTTATCTACTTGCACCCGAAGGTGCTTTCGAACTGCTAGGTTGGCAGGCGCTGGGACCGAACAACGGGAGCGCACCCCGCCTCGGGGCTGGTAGCCTGGTGCAAAATGCACCTGGCAAATTTTGAATGCTGAAGCTGAGTCTACTTGCCTACTAAGGTCTAGTATACCTGAAGGAGCGTCTCCACCTCCATCGTTCTGCCCGGACACTGAGGTCCAGCGCCAAGGGCCTTCTGGCGGTTCCCTTGCTGTGAGAAGCCAAGTTACAGGGAACCAGGCAGAGGGCCTTCTCGGTAATGGCACCCGCCCTGTGGAATGGCCTCCCACCAGATGTCAAAGAGAAAAATAACTACCAAACTTTTAGAAGACATCTAAAGGCAGCCCTGTTTAGGGAAGCTTTTAATGTTTAATAGGTTATTGTATTTTAGTGTTTTATTGGAAGCCGCCCAGAGTGGGCCGGGTATAAATAATAAATTATAATTATTATCATTATCATTATAGCAGGCTAGTAGAACCAGTCCTCACAAAAGGCTCTATCTAACGCAGAGAAATCAATTGCAAAGTCTTCTGTGGCAACATGTTACAGTATTTGGCTAAATCCTTTTCGTATCTCTACCCTATTCACTTCTCCTCACTCAACAGACTTGGAAAGCTACTTTCCCTATTTGGCGACAGGTTGTAGAGTTATCCAATTCCCTGCCAGATCACATGCCCACAGGTTTCATGGCAAGGTGAAAACCTCCAAACCTGACCCAATGCTAATTGTGGCATTTTCTAGTGACACATCCCAGTACGGTCAAACCTCGGTTCCTGAATGGTTCCGTTTTTGAATGTTTCGGTTCCCGAACGCCAAAATCCCGGAAGTAAATGCTCCAGTTTTCAAACTTTTTTCGGAACCAGAACATCCAACGCGGCTTCTACATGAGTGCAAGAAGTTCTGGCAACCAATCAGAATCTGCGCCTCAGCTGTCAAATGTTTCAGAAGTCAAACGGTCTTCCGGAATGGATGACGTTTGACAACCGAGGTTCAACTGTAATGCCGTCTTTTTATTACAGTGGTACCTCGCAAGACGAATGCCTCGCAAGACGGAAAACTCGCAAGAAGAAAGAGTTTTCCGTTTTTCGAGGTGCTTCGCCAGACAAATTTCCCTATGGGCTTGCTTCGAAAGAAGAAAGCCCATAGGGAAATCTCCGGGGACCTCTTTTAAAATGCTGGCGGTCGGGAGCAAAGACTTTTGCCCACCGCTGGCCTTCAGAAGAGGTCCTGGACCTCTTCTGAAGGCCGGCGGGGGGCAAAAGTCTTTGCTCCCCCCGCCTGCCTTCCCGGGATAGTGGAGAAGCGCAGCGCGTTTCTCCGCTATCCCGACGGCTTTTGAACGCAGGCGGGGGGGAGCAAAGACTTTCGCCCACCGCCGGCCTTCAGAAGAGGTCCTGGACCTCTTCTGAAGGCCGGCAGGGGGCAAAAGTCTTTGCTCCCCCCCGCCTGCCTTCCCGGGACAGCGGAGACTTCTCCGCTGTCCCGGGGCGATCTTAAAATGCTGGTGGGCGGCAGCGAACCCTTCACTGCCCACCCCCAGCATTTTAAAAGCCCCCGGGACAGCGGAGACTTCTCCGCTGTCCCGGGCGATCTTAAAATGCTGGGGGTCGGCAGCAAAGCCCTCCTGTCCCCGGAGCTTGCGGGGCGGGAGGTGGGGAGAAGGGCTTTTCTTCCCACCGCCAGCCTTCAGAACAGCCTTCTGAAGGCTGGCGGTGGGAAGAAAAGCCCTTGTTCCCCCCCCCCAGCCTTCAGAAGAGGTCGGGGGACAGACTGTCCCCGGACCTGGTCTGAAGGCGGTTTCCATAGGAACGCATTGATTGATTTTCAATGCATTCCTATGGGAAACCGTGCTTCGCAAGACAAAAAACTTGCAAGAAGAAAAAACTCGCGGAACGAATTAATTTTGTCTTGCAAGGTACCACTGTACACCGCATTTTGTTCTCATTTTCACAAAGCCTACCCGCAGAATGGGACGCGGGTGGCACTGTGGGTTAAACCACAGAGCCTAGGACTTGCCGATCAGAAGGTCGGTGGTTTGAATCTCCACGACGGGGTGAGCTCCCGTTGCTCGGTCCCTGCTCCTGCCAACCTAGCAGTTCGAAAGCACGTCAAAGTGCAAGTAGATAAATAGGTACCACTCTTGCGGGAAGGTAAACAGCGTTTCCATGCGCTGCTCTGGTTTTGCCAGAAGCGGCTTAGTCATGCTCCCTCGGCCAATAAAGCAAGATGAGCGCCGCAACCCCAGAGTCGGTCATGACTGGACCTCTAATGGTCAGGGGTCCCTTTAGCCTTTACCACCTGCAGAATAAACCGTCTTCCGACTGTGATTGCTCAATGACACGGTACATCAGTGACACACAGATGGGATCGTTCCAAGCTAACTACATTGGTCTCACCAAGTATCTGAAATTGAAAGTGCCAGTTAGAGGCTTCTTCATTCCACGTGGATCAGTCACTCCAACACTGTGCACAGAGACACATTAGATGTGCTGTGAGAGGACTGCGAGTGCAGTGGAAGAAAGATAATTAAACGTTCTTGTGAATCCAAAGCATCAACCAAGAGAAGCAGCTATATGTCTCTATGACTCCTTACTCAGTCCTTGCCTCCTTCCAAGTAGGCCTTCTTACAAAGAGTTAGGGTCTTTCCCATTTCTGCATTTGGTATGACAAAATTTTCAAGCGCTCCTAATAAGAGATGGAACAGAATTATCATGCTGTGGAAAAACCCAGCAACCCATTTTGCAACAAGCCGAACACTGCAACTTTTAGTATGTTGTCTGGGAATTTCAGCTGATATATAGCAGCTTACAGCTATTTCAGCCATTTCACATCAGCATACTGCGCAGATGCTGAAAACTGTGCAAAAAATTTCATTTCTAGGTTACCTGAAGAATCACCGTCTCCCTTAGAACATTGTGGAGAAGCCCTCAGTTATCACATATTTGTTCAGTTACAAATTTTTTTACTGTTTACAATTTCTTAGCACTGAAATATTTCTGCTTCACCGAGTGTTTTAAGGGAATTCATTTGATACTCCCAATCACTCAAATCTTCTGGACCTATAGAGCAAAAAAACAGATTTATCCAGGAGAAGTTGGGGAGTCAGCAAATCTGCTATAACTGGTACAGCTATGCACCTTTCCTTTTATATAATAATTTTTATTAAAATTTCAATTTTACAATTCCAAATAATTTTTTACAGACTTTAAAATATCCAGTGACTTCCCTTTCTTTTCTCTTTCCACGGTTCATTTTACATATCATACATCCCTGCATATATTACTATACCCATTCAAATCAGTTGTCCACTTTTACATCCATCAAAAATTATTTACTCTGTTGAATTTATCTAAATGCTGCCTGCATTTTCAGCTGTACACAGTCAATTTCCATATACTCAATAAATGTTTTCCAATTTTCTTTAAACGTATGTTCTTCTTGCTCTCTTATTCTATATGTTAAATCTGAAAGTTGTGCATATTCCGTCAATTTAAGTTACCAATCCTGTTTAATTGGGACCTCACTCACTTTCCATTTTGGGTCTAACAAAACATGGGCCACGGTTGTTGCATACATAAATAACCTTTTCTGACACCTGGGAATTTCAGTCTGGGTTATCCCCAACAAAAAGGAATCGGGTTATTTTTTTGGAAAATAGTTTTGAACATTTTTTCCAATTCATTATAATTTCCCAAAAGGCTTTTATCTTTTTACATGTCCATCTCATGTCCATCTCTACTTCTTTACATTTCCAACACATATTTGATTCTGTTTTATAAATCTTAGCCAACCTAAAGGTAAAGGGACCCCTGACCGTTAGGTCCAGTCGCAGACGACTCTGGGGTTGCTTTACTGGGACTCTCACTTTACTGGCCAAGGGAGCTGGCGTACAGCTTCCGGGTCATGTGGCCAGCATGACTAAGCTGCGTCTGACGAACCAGAGCAGCGCATAGAAACACCGTTTACCTTCCCGCCGGAGCGGTACTTATTTATCTACTTGCACTTTGACGTGCTTTCAAACTGCTAGGTTGGCAGGAGCAGGGACCGAGCAACGGGAGCCCACCCCATCGCGGGGATTCGCACCGCCGACCTTCTGATCGGCAAGTCCTAGGCTCTGTGGTTTAACCCACAGTGCCACCCATGTCCGAACCTACTCGGAGTTAAATACCATCAATGAATCATTTTCAAATAATTCACTTTCAGTGAATAGCATGCTGTAAACTTCAGGTCACTTTTTCTGGTATAGGTCTTTTCACGTGATTTCATATGCACCTTTCCAACTCACAATCAAGCAACCATGTTCACTGTTCTGAAATATTCAGGTTTGTTTTCACCAGGATGAGGAGAACATCTCTGACCCAGGGAACCAAATTCCTTAAGATTCCAGGATTCAGCATAACGTTTTATCAGCTCTGTCCATTGTCTACCCTGCTAGTACAATGCAGGCTTTTCATAATTCAGGTGGAGAGGGAAAGGAGGGGAGCAAATGAGCTTTAATTGCTGGTAGCCGATTAGGAGGAATTTTTTCATAACCAAGTTTCAACATATATGCCCTATTTACTCAGAATGCATGCTGAGCTCAGGTCCTTTGTATTCTGCTTTAAAAAAAGAATAATCTGAAGCAATAGCTCATTTTAACCATACAGTTATATATGTGCTACATATGAACATAAACTCCTTTTAGGCATTGCTGTATAAGCTTCTGAACAGGAAGTGTTAGGAAATAAATTAATCTAATCAATTTCATGGGGAGCTTAGCCGCAATCCTTTGAAGCAAAAGGCACATATTTTAAAATGAAGGAAAAACAGCATACTCGATGGTTCTACATAAAGAATTAAAAAGTCATAAAAACCTGGACCGTTATCAATCTATTGCATACATTGTAACTGGAGCTGAAATTGCTCACTAAGGAATTTCAGATTTTCACTTGAAACAAAGGCAATGCAAATGGCATTGTGTGGCTCCTTCAGAGCCTAGAATAACTTTCATTTGGGTATGCATATAATAGAATATCCTATTCTTACCAGTATGTTGGATAGTGAATTTGCAACAAACTAGTAGCCTTAAAGCCAGTCTCTATGCAAAACCTCAAAATGATGGTTCTATCTTGACAAACTTCTTCATAAAACAAATCACTGCAATAGGAGCACAGATTATTCTATCCATATTGTTTTATTCCCAGGTATTGATATAATAGACACTAAAAGCAAGATATCAAAGCTTGTAAGCTCCTGATAAGTGACTTCTTTCAAATGGAATCTCCAAGTCTCTTTTCTAGCAAAGGACGGGAGATTGAATGCTGGATAGTTGAGCTAAAGTGCAGAAAAGCTATTATCACAAAGACTTTTTGTGCTGACATAGGCAAGACAGTTTTGCAGTTTAGCAATGCCTACTTTATCTCCTCAGTTTCAAATCTAGTGCTTTCTTTCTAGTTAAAATGCATTTTTAACATGAATGTTTTTAATTCTATTTTGAACAAAACAGGATTTTATCTTACTAAGAAATTAGCACAACAGTCCTTCCCTAGGAGTTAAGTCTTACTGAAAACAATGAGGCTTACTTATGAGTTGACTGTACAGAAATTGCACTAACACGAGACCACCCCTGCCCCATTAATATTTTCATCTATAACCCCTCTTAATTGAATTCTTAAGTTTCAATGCCCAATAAAAGTGACTGATGTTTGGGAAAATATATTAATTGTAAATACTTCTACATTAGGACTACAAACTGGAACAAATGAAAGACTGTAGGATCAAATAGGCCTCAGACAAAGGAAACATCATATCTATGTTAATACAAGAAAACTGAAAGTACATAAATTCCATTTGAAAAAGACAAGAAAAAATAATTACCATAAAGCAGATGGTACGTGATAACAGTATTGCAAAATAAGAATTACCGTATTTTTCGCCCTATAAGACGCACTTTTTCCCCTCCAAAAATGAAGGGAAAATGTGTGTGCGTCTTATGGGGCGAATGCAGGCTCCTTGGCTTCAGCGATAGCAATGCGAAGCCTCTGAAGCCAGGAGAGTCTGCTCTTTGAGGCTGGCGGTGGGGGAAAGCAGCGCCTCCTCCATCGCCAGCCCCAGAGGATGGGGGGCAGCGGGAAGGCGAGCGACGCCTTAGCGCTGCTCCCCGACCTGGCTTTGAGGCTGGCGGTGGGGAAAGCAGCGCTTCCCCCATCGCCAGCCCCAGAGATTGGGGGTCAGCGGTAAGGCGAGCGACGCCTTCTGGCTACTCTCTGACCCGGCTTTGAGGCTGGCGGTGGGGAAAGCAGCGACGCCTTCCCGCTACTCTCCAACCTGGGTTGGAGGCTGGCGGTGGGGAAAGCAGCGCTTCCCCCATCGCCAGCCCCAGAGATTGGGGGCAGCGAGAAGGCGAGCGACGCCTTCCCGCTACTCTCCAACCCTCCTGTGGGCTTTTGCGGGAGATGGGTAATTCCCCCACCTCCCGCAAAAGCAGGCAAAAGCCGCGTGCTCTTTAAAGGGGCTCCCGGCTTTTGCTGGCTTTTCTAGGAGGTGGGGGAATTCCCCCACCTTGTAGAACAGCCCCTAGGAGCCGCGCACCCTTTAAAGAGCACCCGCTCTTGGGGGCTTTTCCCCGAGGAGGGAGAAGGGACTGACTGGCCGAGTCTGTCCCTTCTCCCTCCTGTGGGCTTTTGCGGGAGATGGGGGAATTCCCCCACCTCCCGCAAAAGCTGTACGCTCTTTAAAGGGGCTCCACGGCTTCTGCTGGCTTTGAAGAGCGCGCCGCTCTTGGGGGCTTTTCCCCGAGGAGGGAGAAGGGACTGACTGGCCGTTTCAGTCCCTTCTCCCTCCTGGTCGAAAAGCCCGTAGGAGTCGCGCACGGCTCCTGTGGGCTTTTGCGGGAGGTGGGGGAATTCCGCCACCTCCCGCAAAAGCAGGGAGAAGGTCTTGGAGTAGCACACAGGTTGCGTGCAGCCTGTCCGCTGCTCCCAGAGCTGCGGGGGGAAATCATATTTTTTTCCTTGATTTCCCCCCCTGAAAACTAGGTGCGTCCTATGGGCCGGTGCGTCCAATAGGGCGAAAAATATGGTATCCTGCAGGGGCTCAGGTGTATTGGTATTAGAATTTTTCTTGGTGGGGCTATTTTAACTTAAAAGGTAAAGGGACCCCTGACCATTAGGTCCAGCTGCAAACAACTCTGGGGTTGTGGCGCTCATCTCACTTTACTGGCCCAGGGTGCCGGTGTACAGGTTTGGGGTCATGTGGCCAGCATGACTAAGCTGCTTATGGTGAAACCAGAGCAGCGCACGGAAACACTGTTTACCTTCCCGCTGGAGCAGTACCTATTTATCTACTTGCACTTTGACATGCTTTCAAACTGCTAGGTTGGCAGGAGCAGGGGCCAAGCAACGTGAGCTCACCCTGTCGTGGGGATTCGAACCGCCGACCTTCTGATCGGCAAGCCCTAGGCTCTGTGGTTTAGACCACAGCGCCACCCGCGTCCCAAATAAGGAAGGATCGTTGCAGGTTATTAGCAATTGGTTTATGTGTTTTATTTTAATTGTATAGTTTTTTGATTTTGCATGTATGTAATTCTGCCCTGGGACTTTGAGAATGACTGATTATAAATATGGTGAGATGGCTATTGTGAAGATTGCATGGGAAGGAGAGAACTATGTGTGCCATATTTTAAAAATGTGTCATTGTGCTCTGGCATAAAAATTGGGTTTGTTTTGGAAAAGCTCATATACTGCTCTTCCTTTTCACTTATACTGATGATTTAATCCAGCAAAAATAGCAGTGAAGTTCAACTGCCTGTGTGATGACTACAGCTAGCATGATACAAGCAAAGCATTGTTGATGGGCAGCTACTCATACGGTAAAAAATGGAAAGATAAAATGTGGGTACGTGGACTAATGGGTCAAGGAAAGGATACTTATTACTCAAAGGAAATGTTTCATTGGCAAAGGATAATGTAAGGATGTTTGTGGCTATGGCTTACATTAGTGGGAAAATAAGAAGATTTCTCCACTGTATAGCATGACTTCCTAACCTACAAAAACGTCTTTCAACACCTTTGTAAACCATGAAAGGTATGAATAGTCTTGGTTATGAGTCCTGAAGAGTAACTGCCTATCAGCACACTGCATAAATGAACTGTGCAGAAGCGATATGGGGCAATCTCAGGATGGAGAAGAAAAACCTATTCAAGAATGCAATTTTCGATCTAAAGAATATGTCATTTCACGCTGAATACAAAAGTACAACCACTACCTAAGCCTGCAGACCACAGAAGGGGCCCAATCCACGGCCAATTTAAGTACAGTGGTACCTCGGGTTTCAGACGCTTCAGGTTACAGATTCCGCTAACCCAGAAATAGTACCTGGGTTAAGAACTTTGCTTCAGGATGAAAACAGAAATTGTGCAGCAGCAGCGCAGTGGCAGCGGGAGGCCCCATTAGCTAATAATAATAATAATAGTAATAATAATAAATAAAGCTAAAGTGGTGATTCAGGTTAAGAACAGTTTCAGGTTAAGAACAGACCTCCAGAACGAATTAAGTACGTAACCAGAGGTACCACTGTACTACTACTCTTTATTGGTTTTTCAAAAATATATATTATCAGTGACTTTGCACATAAATACACAAAATGTTCAACAGCTGTAACTCCCATGGTCTTAGGCAGTTCAAAATTATTGCATATAGGTATGCCAACCAGGATAACATCTGAAAATAAATTGTAAGTATAAAATATACAATAAAATAAAAATAAAGGGGGAAAATTAGTCCCATCAACTATACTATGAAACTAAACCAAAATTCTATCTACCAAGTAATTCATTCTTCTCACATTTCTGGATATGGTCAACTCACAATGAGTGTCAAATTCACACAGTATCTCTTGCAAGTACCGCCTGATGCAGTGAGAATCTGGCTGCAGTGATTAAAATTGCTCAGCTTGTTAGTTTGACAGAGTGATGCTACTTAATAATGGCATGACACATTCATGGAAACTACAGCAGAGGTTTTCAATGCATATTATCAGCTTAAATTCAGCTGAAGGCACACCTCCTTTTAATCAGAAACATAGAAAGACCGCTTTACAACAACTTTCCCCCAAACCCCCATCACTTATTCCAAAATGGAAACCTATTATTCAAGCTCCACATGGGCTCCTATTTCGTTATGACTGTATTTCACTCAGTTATCTGCTAAAAAATATCACACCTTGCCTTCAGGCTTTGGCAGAAGGGAAAGGTATTCAGTTAATAAGGGCCTGGAGGTTTTACAAGACAAAGAGAGTCGGGTCAGAACAGTCTACTAAAAATTTATAACAGACAAATTATTAGATCTTTGGCTGGAACCATAGCTGCATTTATAGTTAATTAAACAGACACTAATGGTGCAACTTTCATAAACTCTTTTTGGTATCTGAAGAAGTGTGCATACACACAAAAGCTCATACCAATAACAAACTTAGTTGGTCTTTAAGGTGCTACTGGAAGGAATTAAATAAATAAATAAATAAGCCAGCCATTAATTCAGCAGAAGCCCAAGTGACTGCCGCAACAGACCTTTCAGCAAGAAAATATACATAAAAACATAAATTAAATATAAAAACATAGATTTAAAATATACAAAAAATAGAATAAACTAGGGGCTACTTAAACCTCTGCTTGCTTCACTTACCAATACTGCCCACTCCATCCCTAAACCTCCCTCCCTCAACACCCAATTTAACCCCACTCAACCCTCCCCTTTTCCACTTCATGCTGTAGCCAATCAGGCTGAAGAGGTGGCCCAGCTGCAGCATCATTGCAAGAAGGAGGTCAGAAGCAGCTGGGGATTATGAGGCCAGCCGGCCACTGCCTCTAACTGGTTTCCCCTTTCCCATGCTGTTCCTCCTCGCAGGCTGACTCTTCATCCTCATCAGCGGCAAAAGGAGAGGATTCCCCCAGCTGGCTGAGGAACAGGGTGACCAGCAGTGGTACCTGCTAGCCAGGGGACCTAAGTGCTGGGGGCAGAGGCCCCAGAGCTGGCAGGCAGGAGCCAGCAAAGCAAGCAGGCTACTGGGGGAGGAGGCTGCTGCAGCCTATTCAGGATCTACCTCCCCGCAGATCAGCTGGGCCACCCATCCACATTGACTCTTGTCACATTGTAGTTCACACTGCCACCTCTCTGTGGCAAAGCAAACTGCAGCGCGACAACATGCTTATACTTTTATTATAGGTACAGATAGATAATTTCCACCTATCATCCATCTTCCATCTTTAGTGAAGGAAATACTGTTCTGCACATTTTGCATTTATACACTTAGCAGTATGCCATGATCAGCAAATGTATCATCCATGTTGCTATAGGCACACATGCAATCGAAGGCAACAAAGATTCAAACTTATCTAGGGCGTACTCAGAACACACACTGATTTCTTTGTGGATAATGTACTGAGCACATTAAAAACATCGCTAATGTTTTTGCATTTCATTTTCCTCCTTCTAATTTAAAACAAACAGGGCTGCATCCAACAATGTCTCAACAGCACAAGGACTTCTGTCTGTGCAACAGGACTTCATCTCCTATTCTTCTAGTGCCCCCCAAATCTATTCTGGGACCTCCGACATCTGGCGGAGCAGATTTGGGGTGTGCGCAGGGATAGGAAGTTCTATTGCACCGGCAGAACTCTTGCAGCAAGATAACTTCATTGGCCGCAACCTGCAATTTCCTTGATTATTCTCTTTGGATTGTCTTCACCACACATCTAAATGTGTATTTGGTGCATTTGGTTCACATCCCAGTGAGCATAGAAACCCAAACCCTGGCCAGGAAGCAGAGGAATGATGGAGTGGCATAACCACTGGCACATCCAAAGCCTCCAATGGCAATGCTAGGCTGGTGCAAAAATTGGGACAGAAGGGGGAACCCACCAGCCAGGAGCTGGTGTAACAATTAAGCCCACTGCTGTTAAACAATGGCAATACAGCTTGGAATCCAGTCAAACCAGGCCAGCTCATCCCTCCCTGTCACTACCTTGGAATTTCTGCAGGCTATTCTGGTGGGACTTCCACACACACCATCCTTTGTGGATGAGTGAGTGTGCAGCCAGTAGCTAAAAGGAGCTGCTCTGAGTTGGGCAGAAGAAGATCTCTGCCCCATCCTCATGTTCCTACATGGCAGATTGGGCCTCTAAGACTTCCATATGGATCTACATATGGATCCTTGACAGGGCACCTCAAGGATGGAGGCCCAATGCAGACTTGCAGGCCACCCTATCTGGCTCTTGGGATGCTCTACAGATGAGACACTGTCCCAAGAAGCAGCTCTTACAAGCCCCACTGTGCTTGTCCTGGAGGGTTACCGGGCAGCGTGGTCCGAGTCCAGTCCGAGGTCAAGGGTGTGGTATGGAGGCTGTCCATCAAGGCTGAAGCTGGGTCCAAGGCAAGAAGTCGGGTGGGGTCAGGAACTCAGGCAGAAGAGCAGGACAGGGTGCAGGCAGGAACAGGTTACCAACAATGTTGCTCACGCAACCTGGGACTGGGCTGGCTGGCTTTTATCTGCTCTGAGGCATAGGGCGGCCCCGGTCCACAGATGACTCACCTCTCCTGGCCTGGAGGCGAGCACTCCTCCTGCGAGAACTTAGTTCCCTCCTCCTCTCTGCCCTGAGCCTCTGCAGCTCAGGAGACGCTGAAGGGTTACTGGACCCAGAGGCAACCTCACCTTCTCCTGACGGGGCTGAGAGTGGAGCACCTGCAGGCAATGGGTCCTCGATCACCTCCAGAGCCAGAGCAGATTCAGCTGGTGCCTGCTCCTGAGGATCCGGCACAGGTGAGGACCCTTGAGGCTCAAGCCCCAGCCCCGGCTCAGCTGGGGACTCCTGTGCAGGCTGGGATTCCTCAGGTTCAGCCTCTGAATCTGATTCCCAGGCCATCACACCCACTTTGCATCCTCCTGGCTGGAATGAGTCCCTTGAACTCTGACAATCCTTCTTCTTTGCCAGGACGGAGAGTAAGGGAAGACGTGTGAGCGCGAAGAAACTAGCCTAGCGGAACAAAAGTAGCATTCACTTATTGCTCTGCTCACTTTTGCCTCAGTCCCCACCCATGTGGCGCTTGGGCTGACAAAAGTTCCCTATCCTTATTTACGAGATGACGCCCCTGACTTTCATTCCCCCTGCTCAGGGAGGTGTGTTGATAGAAAAGCAAGAAAACAGAACCCCGCTCCCCGTCTTCTCTCGGCCACAGTTATTTTCATAAGCCGCAGGTTCAGCCTGAAATAATCCATAAGGGGATCCGAGGTTTCAAATTTTCCACTTTACAAAACAGTTAGCCCCTTGTGTAAATACTGCAAGAACCACCACCACATTTTTTGATCAGGCAGACGGCGAAAACAAGGCTAAGCATTTTGTTATCATGCAGCTACATAGGGCAGTATAGGAAACTGGCGGACATTTTTTTTCATGAAATCAAACATCCTGTGATTGAAGTTTTGTACAGCTCTTTAAAAAAGATAAAGGCAGTGCTTTTAGAGTTTTAAGTGGACCAAGCTACTCTCCCACTGCCTCAACAGCCATAAATTTTACACCTTTCCTTCCCTCCCGCCCTTTGCCTTGTTCCTGTACAGACTTCAGATGAGAGCCAACAAAAGTCACAGCATGGAATTTTGACCTGCCTGAATACACAAGCGCTTCTGGATGGCTTTGCTAGCTCATATAAACGTTACTCGTACCTTACAGGATCTACCACAGTGGTTAATATCTGGATTGCTGCTGAGATTAATGCTTAACATCCTCAAACGACAAGGATATCTTTTAAAATATATATCTCAATGTAACCATGTGCATAGTTTAGATAAAAGTAGGAAAACATTTGAGATTTGTTTTTGCCAGGAAACATACACAAGGAAAATCTTAAGTATCTAGAGTAATAGTGTGGTAGTGCAACTGAACTCAAGATTTGTGGTATCTAGACATTATGGACAGAGGTTATTGATTAGATGAGCATGCTAGTATCCATACCTGCAGGTAATTTGCTTCTGGGTTATATTAACTATTAGGTAAAGGGGCCCTGATCATTAGGTCCAGTCGTGACCGACTCTGGGGTTGCGCCGCTCATCTCGCTTTACTGGCCGAGGGAGCCAGCATACAGCTTCCGGGTCATGTGGCCAGCATGACTAAGCCGCTTCTGGCGAACCAGAGCAGCGCACAGAAACGCCGTTTACCTTCCCGCTGGAGCGGTACCTATTTATCTACTTGCACTTTGACATGCTTTTGAACTGCTAGGTGGGCAGGAGCAGGGACTGAGCAATGGGAGCTCACCCCATCGCGGGGATTCGAACCGCCGACCTTCTGATCGGCAAGTCCTAGGCTCTGTGATTTAACCCACAGCACCACCCGCGTCCCATATATTAACTATTACATTTCTGCTAATTAAAAGCATGTTTACATTCCCACGTAGGATAAAGGCAGCATATTCCACAATACGCAGTTAAAAGTCACTCAATGTTTCTACTCAGCGGAGAGTGACAGCCACATCTGGAAACTGCGGCAACAGCAGTCCATTTCAGAATTACCACTGAATGGCCGTGCCTTCACTATCCGAAGCAGCAAAAAAGCCGGCAGCAGTTTTCTATACCTGGCCATTGAAAAATGTTGCTATTGGGAAGTTCAGTTCTCATCTAAAAAGAAATGCAACGTAGTTTTTCTTACAAACTGTAAAGCTATTTCGGCTGCATCAATATCCTCAACATGCTTGTTGATTAACCGTTTCTCTAAATGTCAGTGTTTTGGCCAAAACTTTCATTAAAAAACTGTAGCTTGTCTGTGCTTACAAATGGTTTGCCTCCAAGAGCTCTGTGTGAGTAAGCATCAGACGCATTTCAAAGCGTGGAACGGAAACATCCTTTAGCCCTAGTTGTAACTGAGTTAGGGCCATGGTATAAAAATGAAGGGAGGCAATTTCAGCCACATCCTTTCTGTGTTTTACAACCTTTGCCCCACACTAAGAGAAACAGTCGTTAAAGACCCACCTTAGAAATAAAACGAAAGACCACCTTCTGTCTGCAAGTAGCTTTCATCATGGGAAAACTTAATGATGGTTCCTCTAGCAAGCTATTTATTGCTTGGCTCCAGACAGTATAAACTGTCTATGAATGAGGCTGCAAGGGAGTTAAAACTTACTCAGCTTTTGAGCACCCTGTGAAATCCCACCAGATTTCTAGCAACGTATTTATTCTCAACAACTCCTTTATGCGATGGGATAATTTTAATTTACCTCTTCTGGCCAATAGGTGCCATTAAAAAACAAATTCTGCTGAAATGTAGCCTGTCTCTGCAGCACGAGTTTTAATCAGCATTTTACACTGGTCAGAGCGGCAAAGAAAATTGCCGGGTGCATAACCTTTAGCGTCATTTTTAGATGTTTAGCGTTAAAAAAAGGTAGCGTCTGAATCTTCTCTCTAAAAATATTTAATTTTAAAAGGGTAAGTAATACGTAACTTCTATAAGTCTTTTTAAAGCAACATTAGAAAGTTATTTCTTGAAAATAAAAATCAAGAGCAGTAAAAGTGATCTAGAACTATCCTTTATCTTAAAAACAAAGTATTTCTGCTATTAACAAGGCCTTGTAGCTCATAAGTCTTCAAACACTTAGGATGCAACCCCACACCCCCTTACTTGTGAGTAACCCCCACAGAACACAAATGAGACTTGTTTCTGAATACACATGTATAAGGACTGCACTGTAAATCTATTAATTACTTTATCTTTTCCTAGCACAATACGTGCCTCCAGATCAGAATCAGACCACCACAGTTACGCCCTCCAGCCTTTCAACCCCTCAGAAGGGTCAACCACAAATAAGAAAATTAAAAAAAGACCATGCCTTCAATTCTTTCGTTTTAAAACTTTGAAGGTGCTCTGCATTAAATCCCCTGGGCCTATTTGTCTGCAATTTGGCAGGTTTGAGCTGCTCTGGAAGGGCTCATGTGTCTGTAAATTTCATCCACTTTGGCCAAAATGTGAAAACACACACACACACATATATATGTATATCTTGCCAATTTAAATAAGCCCAGGGCAGGAAAAACAGAAAACACCTAAAAGCAATTCCAACACAGAGGAATTTTGGGAAAGATCTGTACTTTAAAAAGGGTTGTAGGAAGACAAATGTCTTCAGTAAGTGCTGAAAAGATAGCAGACACTTTTCCTCTCTAATATTTAATGGGAGGAGATTCCAAAGGGTTGGGACCATACCACTAAAGGCCCAATTCCTGGACTGTGTGAAATGGACCACATGAGAAGATGGTACCTGCAGGAGTTCCTCACCTTAGCTGGATGTATCAGTTGGATATATACAGGATGAGACAATCTTTCAGGTATCCTGGTTCCAAGCTATACAGGACTTTATAAACCCAAACTAGCACACTGAACTTAGCCTGGTATGGTGAATAATAATTATTATTAATAATAATAATTTTATTGTTTATACCCCACCCATCTGGCTGGGTTGCCCCAGGCACCCTGGGCGGCTTCCAACACACACAAATACATAATAAAATATCTAAAATATCAAGAACTTCCTGATACAGGGCTGCCTTCAGGTGTCTTCTAAAACTTGTATAGTTTTGTTGTTTCTTTCTTCTTTTTTTGTAAGGAATAGCATACAGTGGTACCTCGGGTCACATGCGCTTCAGGTTACATACGCTTCAGGTTACAGACTCTGCTAACCCAGAAATAGTACCTCGGCTTAAGAACTTTGCTTCAGGATGAGAACAGAAATTGTGCTCAGGCGGCACGGCGGCAGCAGGAGGCCCCATTAGCTAAAGTGGTGCTTCAGGTTAAGAACAGTTTCAGCTTAAGAACGGACCTCCGGAACGAATTAAGTACGTAACCAGAGGTACCACTTTATTATATATTTTATCTATTGAATAATTTTGAAGAGAAATATAAAAGAGCACAACCCACTTTTAAGATGCTGTTAAAATGTGCTAAGTGTTGTTTCTAAATATAAAAAGCTATAAAAGTTTATTTTGTCCTGGGCTGCTCAACAGGGCAGTTTATTTGTCTAATTCATAGCCTGCTTTGAATCTGGTGCTTCCCAGGATCTTATGCTCACTTTTCTGGGAGTAAGGCTGCCATCTTTAATCCCATTCACCTGGGGATAAATCCTACAGAATTTGAGTGGGTGGTTAGGATTGTGCTGCAAATCAATGGGATTTATTTTTGAACAGATATAGGATTATGTTAATCTCTCTCCCTCTCTAATCCTATTTTGTAAAGCAATTAAAAACTATTCTGCAGTGACCAGCTGATTTTGACAATAAACTACTATATGTGGTGCACGTATATTTATACCTTCAGGGTTGGCAAGATTTTTGCTTTGTTGTAAAACATCAGGACTGTAGTGTTGCAGTTAAAGGAAGAGGAGGGATGCCTTTCTGCCTTTGTGCATGCTTATTTTTCTTTACATGAATGTTTTTTGGGTTTTTTTGACAGGAATGGAATTATATATTTACATCTTGCATTTCCTCCCAGGAGCTCAGGGCTGTGTGCATTGTCTTGCCTTTACCCCTTTTCACCTTTTTAACAGTCCAATAAGTTAACCTAGGCAACCTCCAAGGGCCTTCTGGCGGTTTCCTCGTAGCAAGAAGTGAAGGTACAGGGAACCAGGCAGAGGGCCTTCTCGGTGGTGGCACCCGCCTCCCGTCAGATGTCAAGGAGCTTCACAATATTCCAAAATACCTGAAGGAGCGTCTCCACCCCCATTGTTCATCCCAGACACAGAGGTCCAGCACCGAGAGCCTTCTGGCGGTTCTCTCATTGCGAGAAGTGAAGGTACAGGGAACCAGGCAGAGGGCCTTCTCGGTGGTGGCACCTGTCCTGTGGAACGCCTTCCCAGCAGATGCCAAGGAGATGAAGAACTATGACTCTTCTAAAAAGACTTTTCAGGTGTCTTCTATATCTGAAGTTGGCCCTATATAGGGAAGCTTTTAGTGTTCAACTGTTTACTATGGTTTTATAAATTGTTGGAAATGGCTGGGACAACCCAGTCAGACGGGTAGCATGAAGAAGAAGAAGAAGAAGAAGAAGAAGAAGAAGAAGAAGAAGAAGAAGAAGTTGTTGTTCTGTGGGGGTAATACTGGGCCAGGAAACCTTGTTGGCTTTGTTGCTGTGCCCATATCGCATATATCACCAAACAAGATTTGTGTGTCCTTCAATTTCTATGTAAATCAGCCTTTTGGACAATTAGAACTTTTCACTGAACTGGAAGCTTATTTAAAAACGTCAATATTCCACCTGTCACTCAGACATCCAAGGTAGCGTGCAACAAATACAGTGATACCTTGAGTTACAGACGCTTCAGGTTGCGGTTTTTTTGGGTTACGGACCGCCGAAACCCGGAACTACTGGGTTACTTCCGGGTTTCAGCAGTCGCACATGCGCAGAAGCGCTAAAACGCGATTTGCTCATGCGCAGAAGCGACAAATCACAACCTGTGCATGCGCAGACGCGCCGCTGCGTGTTACGAATGCTGCGGGTTGCGAACGTGCATCCCGCACAGATCACATTCGCAACCTGAGCGTCCACTGTACTACTTCAAAGGCAGCACTAATCCAAAAAAGTGAGCATAACCATGTCAAATTCAAACAGCTCTCCTCACATACACTAGATGGGAACACCCACGTCAGCACAGCTACCCGAATACCAGTGAATAATAATAATAATAATAATAATAATAATAATAATAATAATTTATTATTTATACCCCGCCCATCTGGCTGGGCCTCCCCAGCCACTCTGGGCGGCTTCCATAGAAACCAAAAATACAGTAAAATATCACACGTTAAAAACTTCCCTGAATAATGGAGCCAAACAAGCCTGTTGGGAAAGGGAATTCCAGAGCCTAGGAACAACAGGAGAGAGCTCCTCCAGACAAGCTATTTCTCCTTTATCCACCCTGCGTGCACAAAGCTTACACAGAGGTTAGATTATAGCCACTCAGTACTGAACATTTGTTCCAATTTGTTTGTGATGTTACATGAACATGATCAATCGTTCTGATTTCCTTGTGGGATGCTTATATGTTTTCCTGTTGGTCATTTGTTCATCCCACACTTTCCAGTTGTGTTGCTAGGGCAGCAGAGTACTTTAATACACTGTAATTGCACAAACCTAAATTTCCTGCAGGGACGCAGGTGGCGCTGTGGGTTAAACCACAGAGCCTAGGACTTGCCGATCAGAAGGTCGGCGGTTCGAATCCCCACGACAGGGTGAGCTCTCGTTGCTCGGTCCCTGCTCCTGCCAACCTAGCAGTTCGAAAGCACGTCAAAGTGCAAGTAGATAAATAGGTACCACTCCGGCGGGAAGGTAAACGGCATTTCCATGCGCTGATCTGGTTTGCCGGAAGCGGCTTAGTCATGCTGGCCACATGACCTGGAAGCTGTACGCCGGCTCCCTCCACCAATAAAGCGAGATGAGTGCCGCAACCTCAGAGTCGGCCACGACTGGACCTAATGGTCAGAAGTCCCTTTACCTTTAAATTTCCTGTGCTTCAATCCCTTCTACAAAGTAAGTACCGAAAGTCCGCTTGAAGCACTCTGGAGATTCAGAAAGTGCTATATAACTTCTAAATATTACAACTATCAACTTTTTAAAAAGCAACAACCAGGAAAATCATCTAGTGCTACAAGCATAGGGGGGGAAATCACCTAGTCTACTTTCCTAATGCAAAGACCCACCAACCCCACAAAGACTACACATTACACACCAAATTACACTTTCATAAGCAAAAAAAAGAGACAGCACAGGAGGTCACCACAGAACTTTTTTGTAGAGCAAATAGTGTGGATGACTAAAGTAGGCAAGCAAATTTACAGAACTCAAGTCGGGTGAGACTTGGCAACTCACTAAATATAATCATCTCCTTTCTGTCATAAAGAACACCTTACAACCCTGAAGTCTATGAAATGTATTCCTCTACCAGACAACCATCTGTTCAGAGATTCGTGCTAAAGTACATGTAACGCTTAAAATATATTCTGCTGTTTACATTCATTTCACACTATCAAGTATCTAAGAGCCAATTTATATTTCCCACACAAGCATGAACTTCAGAAGTATGAATCCCAACACATTGCTGAATTTTACTTTGTGATGTAATGCAAGTTCAACACTCATTAATACTAGCACCAAATTATGACTTATCAGTCAGAACAGCTTAAGCCCACAGTGTCAACTGGACGCACAATACTGTTCTAGACCATATGCATATTCATCTTTAAGTTACCAAGCTGAGATAAGTGATGAACACACTTCTATGAATAGGTCTTGGAGGGACCCCTAGCAATTAATGGTATCTTAAGCATACGTGGGCAAGCAATTAGCATCTTGGCTAAGAACGAGCCGTTGCAATCATATACAAACTTACACATCTCTTTCCCATTCAAAGCCGATTTTCAATGTATTATCCCTTTGCATGCATCAATTAGTATATGCTATTTTCCTGGCAGCGAGAAGCAATCACATTGAACGGCCTCCGTTAACGCACATTTCTGCAGTGTTATTAATAAAGCAACAATAAACTGATGCAACTCCCGAGAGGGTAAAAAATGAAATCAGCCAAAGCATCTGCAAATGAAAGTGTGCCTACAGCCAATTTCCATGGTTTTGAATAACGAAACAGAACCTGCAAGCACACGGTGCTGTTCAACTAAAACTGCACAGAGTAGACCCAATTAAATTAATGGACCTACCCCTTCTCTGAGTAAAACTTAGTTTGATACCACCTATTATGTACATCCTTTTCTCTCTCTTTTTTTTTAAGGGATAAACTGAGGAAGGGATAATAGCCATATAAAAGCCTTACTTCAGATTTCGAGGACATGTTCTCCTCCATATCGGAATCGTTAGGATCCACAATATCATCAAAGGGGGGTAATGTGGTTTTCTTCTTTTCCAGTGTCTCACTTTCCATTTTGACTTTCCCAATCTTAAACTGAGATTTATCCTTTGTCTGTTTTCTGTCCGCTGTGGAACAAGTAAGTATCAGTGGGGGAGCACTGGAAAAACTCTTAAATAAAGCCTCCGAGCCACTTTTCCTCTTCTTTTTGGCTGCAAGATCCTCAGAATCCATCCCCGGAGGCCTTTTCGTGGGGGCTTTCTTCTCTTGTTGCTGTCCACCTGCTATGGTAAGGATGTTGTTTTCGGATTTTGGCTCCTTTGACATGGGTTTGGGTTCCTTGAAGGCCATTTTAGGAACAATTTTTTCATCCTTTAGTGGTTTGTTTTCTTTGGGTTTTTTGGAGGACTCTTTGGAAGATTTGTTATGTTCCCTGGAAGGTTCTTTGAAGGCACTTTTATGTTCTTTCGAGTCTTTAGAAGGTTTCTCCTTGTGCTCCTTAGTTAATTTATGGGGCTTTGAAAAACTGTTGCTGCTGCTGCTGCTGCTGCAAGTGCTTATAATCTTACTTGGGTCCTGCAACAATGGAAACCACAAGGTTAACTTTATTATTATTATTATTATTATTATTATTATTATTATTATTATTATTTTATTATTTATCTGTTGCTCATCTGTCTGGGTTGCCCCGGCTACGAGGCCCCCAACAAAATATTAAAAACAAAATAAAATATCAATCATTAAAAACGTCCCAGGGCTGCCTTCAGATGTTTCTAAAAGTCAAATAGTTGTTTTTCTGTTTGACATCTGGTGGGAGGGTGTTCCATAGAAAGGAATTTTTGCCTTTGTATTTATCTACAAAGTATTGTATTGTATTGTATTGTATTGTATTGTATTGTATTACTACTGCTTACCACAATGTGAGCGAAAATACTATGAACAGCAAAATAGATATTTAAACAACAACAACAACACTATTTTATCTAACAGGTTGGTGTTGTTAAATCATAAAGTAGATACAGCAAATAGGAACCCAGCACTCCTTAAATGGAATGTTTTATTTTGAGTTTTAGTTAACCTGCTAGATACCCTCCAAAGTGAAAGTTAGGAGGGTTTTCCTCTTATTGCCAAACATTTTTAAAAGGCAAAATCTAGCATGAAGTAAACTGAATTCCTTTGAAACCAATGAATTAGAATACAGCTCTGAATCTTTAATCCTATTGCTAAAATTGTGCACTTAAACTACGTGACCAGATATGACATAATTTGTCATATTTGTGGGGTGTCTACTGGAATGAATCCTATAGATGGCGTAACACATACACATAAGACCAATTCGAGGGAACTGACCCTCTTTGCAACCTCGTGATTGTAGTTCATGAGATCCTCGTGCAAGTCGAATGGACAATCCATTGCATTCAATCACCATAACCACGCAGATAAAGTCACGGAAGAATTCGAGTAACTCGTGCATGTGTGCAAGATATTATATAATAAAGAGTTAATTCTTGGTTTGCTTTCTTCATCAACCACTTGCAGAGCCAACCATGAGAAAAAGAGCTGGGCCATGCAACACACTGACAAAGCCACTTCCGACATAAGGAGGAGGTGGTATTGCAGGCTCACGCCCCCAACAATCACGCGGGGCTGAAGTCAGTCCCGCGCGACCAGGGGAATCCTCGGGCCGCATCAGCTGGCTCCGGGGGCGTGGCCTGGGTCATTTAAGCCTGGCGTGGCCCCGGGATCTCCCCTTTTCGTCCTTGCCGCAGATTCGGTTTCCCACGCACCCACCCTCTAGCTTTTCTCTCTGACCTCGCTATGGACTTCGGTTGGTCGCCGTCAAGGGGCCTGGTAGGAATTTTTTCCACTTGGTAAATTGGCACTGGCCATTTGGTTTTTCGCCTACCCCGTAGCAAATCGTCACAACTCATTGGTTTTGGCGGGTAGGGGTATTATTATGTAGATGGGTCAAGGGGGGAGGAGCGCCATCACCTCCCCCAAATATTTAAGGGTAGTCCGGTAAAGGATTCCGGGGGGCGTTGCCTCGTCCAAAACCTATGGAGGCCAGGGCCTAAAGCACGCCCCCGAGCGGTGACCCCTCGGGGAGTTCCTAGTCATGTGCATCTCAGGGCTCCCCCTGCTGGTGTTAACCCATTCCGGTTTTCATGCTAACAGGCTGAAGCCGGATAGTCTGATAGGACCAATGCCTAAAGCCAACACCACTCTTACCTGTAACCAATAAAGTTGTGGCCAATTTTTGCCCATTAACCTAAAATAATGGTGCCCTATTTATTCCAACTGGTGGGAGGTGGGAATTGCAACACAATACACCTCCTAGGAACCAAAGAAACCATTGCATGTAAATGGTCTGCCAATTCTCTCTTCCAGTTGCAGCTGAAATCTAGCTTCTCCTGTTTTTAAAGCAATGCTTTTGGGGAACTCACGACAAGAATGGGGGTGTCTGAGATAAGGCTGGATCCCAACTTGGGAAAAAAGTTGGCCAGCATTAGATATGAACAGTTCAAATTATGATCCGAACAGTTCAAATATCTGTACTAACATGCAATCTTACGATAAATTGACTTCACCAGACTGAAGTGTAACCTTTTAGGCATAAAGCAGATGACTCCAATTACTACATAGTTTTCTTTAAAAAAATAAAATTGAAAAAGCAATTAAATGCAACACATTTCAATGCAAAAATGACCACTAACAAGAAGCAGCTTACAAATTTTCTTGGCTTTTAAGTTATATACTGACGATGGCATTCTTCTATTGTATTGCCTGCCATTTCTAGCTTTGCCTCTTCTCAAAACAGGCATTATGACCTTGTCATAATGCTAAATCGCTGCTAGCCATCTGCATTTCACATAGATTTGGAAAATAGCTCAGCCAACAGAGCAGGAGACTCTTAATCTCAAGGTTGTGGGTTTAGCCCCACCCTGAGCAAAAGATTCCTGTGTTGCAGGAGGTTGGACTACATGATCCTCGAGGTCCCTTCCAACTCTACAATTCTACGAAAATACTCTTAACAATTTATCCTACTGCAAGTTAAAACGGTCTTGGCTACACAAAACACCCAAGAATTAAAATATGTGCAGAAATGCTCTTAAAAGTGAAGATACTTATTAATTAGGGGCTTAGCTCCCCGTAGTAGTAAAATCACAAGCTCCCCAGAACACAGTTAACATTCAGCTTTCCTTGGCATTTTATCTAACCCGATTTCTGTTGCTGAAAAGTAGTTTGGAACTTTTAATCCGCAAGAAAGAAGGGCCTTTTCGCTGGCTAGGTTCAATTCTAATCCTTCTAACCTCCTTTGGGGTGGGTTTGGCAGAAGGAGACAGGATCTGCCCATGCGAAGCCCACCTGGTGGAAACTCTAGCTCACACGGCCCTTAACTGTAAAATGTATGATGATCTCCGCCAACAATTTCTAGACCATCTATGTGTTCCAACATGGAAATCAGAGGTTATGCACTTCTTATTACAGGGGAGAGACCAGGAGCTTACCAAGACAGTAGTTAAGTTCCCCTATTTGATTTTTTGTCGCCGAAGTATGCTACAGGATCCTGCCCTTGCTCAACACCCTCAGAGATGAGGCAGATTGCCCGCTCCTTCTGCCCTTTGGCGGGTGACTGTGCTGTTGGGGTGGCGACAAGATTGCACTGCCCTATCTGTTTTAAATGTATTCTGAATGTTCTTATGCGATGCCAATAAAGGCTACTTGAATTAAACTTTGCCTGGTCCTTATTGAGAAATGGGAGGAAACTTGTATACGTTCTATTACCAGACTTTCATGGATGAATGAAAACGCACTTTGATGACTGCATTGTTCAGTTTCTAATGTATGTTACTCTTTAGGTTAGGGTATAAGGTGGAAAAACTATGTTCATATTTGCAAATTTAACATCTGCTTTAAAAAATGGCCATTTAATGCACATAGGTTCAAGGCACATAATTCACCTCACTTTGAAAGGCAAATAAATGGAAGAAAATCTGAAATGTTCAAGGGTGATAAATATATTCTAGAACTATGACTGGTCGTTCAGTCACCTGATTCAAGTATTGCTCTGAACTTGTCACTTGCTTCTTGGCCACACAGCTTTCAAAACCCTCAACCAACGCACATCCCAAATTCTGTTATCCTCCTATGCCTCTCACCTTCGGCCCATGAGATGATTTCTTCTTCACTTCAGAAAAAGACAGGGAATTACTGGGAAGGTTGAGGAGGTGAAGACTCTGTCCTGAAGCAGCTGAGGTCCCATCTGACATTACCATGATCTATTTTAAAATGGAAGCATTAGTAACATTTATAAAACAGCTGAGGATCTAAAGCAAAGTTCTAGGAAGTGGGCACTCAAATCAAACTCTGGTTTCTGCTGTCGGCGTACATAATTGGCATCAATTTTAGTATAATTTGGAGTTCACCATCAATGGAAAGGACAGACTGACTGGGAAAAAAATCCACATTAAAAATGCTGTTAGAAGAGCCCAGAGAAGCATAACTGATATATACCGTATTTTTCGCTCCATAAGATGCACCTGACAATAAGACGCACCTAGTTTTTAGAGGAGGAAAACAAGAAAAAAAATATTCTGAACCAAACAGTGGGTGTGTGATTTTTGTTGTTCATGCTGTGGCCACAGACATGATATGTGATTTGACAGTGAGTTTGGGGTAGCCCAATGCAAAAATCCTGAGGATCCGTGTGGATCCGTGCTTTGTAACCATGTTTTTGCGCCATTGCGGCCCCACAAAACAGTGGATATGTGGTTTTTTTGGTGCAGGCTGTAGCCATGGACATGCTATGTGATCTGATGGTGAATTTGGGGTGACCCAATGCAAAAACCACACACACACACACACACACACACACACACACACGCAAACCGTATTTTTCGCTCCATAAGACGCACAGACATTTCCACTTACTTTTTAGGAAGAAAAAAGTGCATCTTATGGAGCGAAAAATAAGGTTTGTGTGTGTGTGTGTGTGTGTGTGTGTGTGTGTTTTATTAATGAACACATACTGAACACATACTAATTCTAGCCATTTGACTATGAAATGCCTCTTGCAGCTTGCTTCCCTATAGTCATGCAAAAAGAGAAAATGCTTGATGATGTTTTCTAGCTAAAAAATTAGCCAGCTCCTTCTCCCTAACACCTTCTCTCAATATTGCACAAGGTGATAGCAAGGTTATAAGTAGCAACTACTACTGTTCAGGCTTTAGGGCTGATTAGAGATTGCAGTTCATTTGATTTCTGTTGCCGGTTTTAGTCATTCAGCTGGCTAATAAGCAGTCCAGTAAAATGACAGTGGAACAGATAGCTACGTTGATGCCGCAGCTGGGAACTTTTTGCACCTCAAAGTATTCCTGGAGGAATCTAGGTCATGAACTTATCACCTAGCATACTGCTAGGAACTAGATTTAAGTACTGAGCATCCATGCACTCCAATAATATATGAAATCTAGATTCCAGAGTTGTGGTTCTGCTATGCTAGCCATGTTAGGGGGAGCAAAAAAAATCCTAACATCTAAGGAACTAATCCTTTTGCGCTTTGTGTAAATTAAATGTATAACGATAGTCAATTTAACTTTCTTTCAATAAGTTTGAAAATGCAAGCAAAAACAAAAAACAGCAAATTTTACTCTCCTGGGGGCAAGAAATCCTGCTACTTGCTGGAAGTAAAAGAAATAAACGTGAAGCCATTTTCATAATTTTTGGTTCTACAAGAAGCTAAATTATGAAATAGCTCTACAAGTGGGGGCACCTGAGACAGCTCCTTTCCCAGTAGCCACCGACCTTGTTCTGGATAAGAAAACACACCACCAATGTTCTTAACCCACGACACAGGCTGATGTGGAAAGAGAATGCTTTCAGGTGCTATGTAGGGTCGTAAAAAGAAAAACACTTTGAAATGCACTCGGAAACAGACCCGCAACCAGCCCAGTCCATTTAAGCACTGAATAATATACTTCCTGGGACGCGGGTGGCGCTGTGGGTTAAACCACAGAGAGCCTAGGACTTCCCGATCAGAAGGTCGGCTGTTCGAATCCCCACGACGGGGTGAGCTCCTGTTCTTCAGTCCCTGCTCCTGCCAACCTAGCAGTTCGAAAGCACGTCAAAGTGCAAGTAGATAAATAGGTACCGCTCCGGTGGGAAGGTAAACGGCGTTTCCGTGCACTGCTCTGGTTCGCCAGAAGCGGCTTGGTCATGCTGGCCACATGACCCGGAAGCTGTACGCTGGCTCCCTCGGCCAGTAAAGCCAGATGAGTGCCACAACCCCAGAGTCGGCCACGACTGGACCTAATGATCAGGGGTGCCTTTACCTTTTTTAATATGCTTCCTACATCCTGTCTCTGGCTACTGACTTCTCAGAGAACCTAGCAGCCTTTTTTTTAAAAAAAAAAGAAACTGGAGTTTCTGGGCATTACAGAAATCAACCTCTGGATGTTACCAAAGTAAGGATGACTGTGGCAAGTCTAGAAAAGGCCACAGCTAATAGAAGGCTTTTTACCAATCTTGGGCTTCTGGCGACAAAGCTCAATCTAGAATCAGCCGCAAACTGAACAGGATCTTGTAGGAACAGTGCAGTCCTGTCTGCAACAGTGTAAACACAGTCTCACTGATTTTGGATCTTAAACTGGCCAAGCATTTTCAGAATTACTGTCTTACTTTATGGATATGAAATGCATGAATTGGTTCTACATTAGCTTCAAGCTGATAGGCCCGTAAGTAGTAGTTTGATCTTGTGACTATCTGCTGGGCTGAATGTTGCACATTCCGTACTTATTTTTGCGGGGTTCAGGTCACTGGTGCAAAAAACGTGCCTTTTCTACTCAAAAGCATTCTGGGCTAGGGGTGAGAAATCAAACTCTGCAATGCCGAGACTTTACCAAGGATTGTGCATACAGCCTCCTTCATATGGTTTCTGGACATACAGACAGGACTTACCCCTCCTGCTTTCAGCAACTTTCTTCTGAACTCTTCCGTTGGGTTATTGAACGTGAGCTTTTCGCAGCGAAGATGATTTACAGGTGGGTGGCCTTCCAAATGAAGGAATAGGTCATAGTCAAAGCGGACTTTCTTCGGTTCTTCCTACGGGTTAGAAAATAGTCAACTATAGACAAACAAAATGGACACCACACGACGTGCTTGCTTTTACGCCAGTTGTTACCGCTGATTCATTTCTTCGTCTGTCGTGAAATGCAACATTACATTCATTAAGATCTAAAGATTACCTTAAGTGGAATCTTTAAAACTGAGCAGTGCTTACAAGTCCTAGGGCTTCCTAGCTTGAGTCATCGCTTGAGAAAGACTTCCAGGAAAAAGTTCCCCCAGAGCTGTTCTCTTCAAAGTGGGTAAAATAAACAGAAGTTTCATGGCTGAAAAGTCTATCCTGGAGTAAATCTTCTTCATCCTAAACTAAGCTCCCCCCACTCCCAACTTAGCATCAAGCTATTCTCCAACAAGGAAATAAAAGTTTATTAAACCAAACTACTGTTTCTGTAGCGTTCATCTAGAATTTAGGAACTGGCTTCCGAATCAGATGGGTAGACATGTCAGTGCCCAATTCACAAATCATTTCTCCCCCCCCCAAAAAAAAATGAGTGTAAGTTTATGCTAAGTTATTGTCAGTTATTCATACAGCATGTTCTAAGTACTATTTTTTAACCCCAGGGGTTCATTATTTTAACAAACTGTCAGGGATGCCCTTGGCAAATGTTCAGAGGCCACAGATTGTTCCAAATGCAACTAGAAGCACACTGCTGCCAAGTTGATACTGATCCTCTATAGTGTTCCAAGAACATTTCAAAGTGCTAGCTATAGTGTAAAAAAGGCCTGGTATACTTGGAGATGAGGATATAACTTTGCTCTCATTTTCTTTCCTGAGACTCACTGCAATTATTAAGATCAATCAAGAATCCCTAACGACGATATAAAAGCTGCAATTTCTCTTTTCTACTTGGCAACACATGCATTTTCTGTCAGCATTTAACCACGTTCCCTGCTCAAAGTCTTCAATTAAAGAAAAGGACAAAATTGAAGCTGGGGTGTGTGTGGAATAAGCATATTTGAGATTATAAAAATAAGAACCCAATATTACCAGGAGGCTGGTGCTTACATTTTTTAAAAAACAAAAACAGGGAACCAAGGCTGAAATATAGTGACTTCCCTAAAGTCTGGAATCTATGCCCCAATCCTGCATTACTGACTAGTGAAGTGCAATCCTAAATGTTAATTCTCCTAGAATCTCTGCTGAAGGCGAATAGAGAAAATGTGGAAAAAACCCTAATTACATAGAATTTGAAGCCCCAAATCAAGTTATGTTTCATTCCTCAACAGTAAAAAGATTGAGGCAAAGGATGCTGCGATAATGACCAGTGAACAATTTCAAATAATATTGTTCCTCTATGTGAGTGCAAGCTGTGATCTCCACATAATGGTTTTAGGAGGCTAGACTTAAAACATGCTTTCCAATCCACTGAGAATGTTGTGGAATTTTTTTGTTCATGCTACTTCATGAAAACCAGTGCTACACAATATATACAGTTTAATGGTTTGTTGTACCTGAGCTTTAGCAAAGATAGGTAAAGCATTTAAAGAATGACTTGTATTTAAGTAGTTCTTCTAACAAAAGCAACCAACTTCTCACACACCAGGCCAACACAATGCAATTTGTAGTATCAGGGAAAGGAATCAAATGACTGCCCTGTTGTAAATATAGTACAAAAGTTCTTAGAAGGCCAGGGCAGGCCAATTGATGTACAAGGAAGGATAGCTCCTCAGGTAAGATAAAAATGCAGAGCCTTTCCTGCCTCTATGCCCTAGATTTTTACAATTTAAGTTGCCAAATAATGGAAGCTTTGACAGACACATCCACAAATGGAAACCTCATTTTCCAAGCAAAATTTGAGGACACATATAACTTCTTTTGAAGCAGGTTCTTCAGAGAAGAACAGTATTTCAAGGTCAGGTTGAGTGTCACAACAAAAATAACACTGCCGTCCGACAGCTATAGGGGGTTATCTTGAGGAATCAACAGTTCACTCACGAAAGACAGATTTTCCCCGGAACGCAAAGCTACACACCCTGGAAAACAGCTACCCCTAATAATGTTCTATAACATCAAGAAAAACCATTAGCAGACTAGATCGGTTTGACGTTTAGGGAAGAGCAAGACTTCATGCTTTTATAGATAAGAATGAAATAATTCTCTTTGGGGAAAAGTAATTATTTTTTCCACTCTGTATGAAGCCCAAAGTTCCACAATGCCCTGGAACAAAAACTAAATGCCACATTTAGTGAAGAAATTGTGCACTTGTGTACAACTGCCTTTGTGTATTCCAAGAGAATTCTGCTATGCTTCTTGGTCAAAGTCACCAGCTACTGGCAGGGATTTTTTTGGGATTTGTACTGCAAATCCTAATGCAATCATCATAATCATCATCTTGACAAGTAAGAAGAACTTAACAAAGAGAAAACAGTTCATTTTAGTCGCATAGCTAATTCATGAACATTCATTGTTTTCCAATGGCTGCAATAATCTAGGCTAAAATGTACTCTCTCTGAATGTGGTAGCAGAACTTCAAACCCTCCATTCTCTTTAAGCTATGTTACATCTTCCTGAATTCTTAAACTTATACAGTGGTACCTCGCAAGACGAAATTAATTTGTTCCGCGAGTTTTTTCTTCTTGCGAGTTTTTTGTCTTGCGAAGCACGGTTTCCCATAGGAATGCATTGAAAATCAATCAATGCGTTCCTATGGAAACCGCCTTCAGACCAGGTCCGGGGACAGTATGTCCCCCGACCTCTTCTGAAGGCTGGGGGGGGCAAGGGCTTTTCTTCCCACCGCCAGCCTTCAGAAGGCTGTTCTGAAGGCTGGCGGTGGGAAGAAAAGCCCTTCTCCCCACCTCCCGCCCCGCAAGCTCCGGGGACAGGAGGGCTTTGCTGCCGACCGCCAGCATTTTAAAAGCCCCCGGGACAGCGGAGGTCTTCTGAAGGCAGGCGGTGGGCGAAAGTCTTTGCTCCCCCCCGCCTGCCTTCAAAAGCCGTCCGGGATAGTGGAGAAACGCGCTGCGCTTCTCCGCTATCCCGGGAAGGCAGGCGGGGGGGAGCAAAGACTTTTGCCCCCCGCCGGCCTTCAGAAGAGGTCCAGGACCTCTTCTGAAGGCCGGCGGTGGGTGAAAGTCTTTGCTCCCCCCCGCCTGCCTTCAAAAGCCGTCCGGGATAGCGGAGAAACGTGCAAGAAATTTCTTCTTGCGAAGCAAGCCCATAGGGAAATTCGTCTGGCGAAGCACCTCGAAAAACGGAAAACTCTTTCTTCTTGCGAGTTTTCCGTCTTGCGAGGCATTCGTCTTGCGGGGCACCACTGTATGCAGCATAGCTACCTGAGCAAACACTTTCAAACCAATATCCTTTTTTTAAAAAACAAAACACAGACAGAGAGAAAACACATGCGAGCAGGTCTTGTAAATCTCATAAGTACCATTCTGACCCTACAAACCCACTAGTTCTTTAATTTCGTTTTATGTAAAGGAAATGCAAAAGCCAAGTGAACTAACTTAGAGATGCCCAGCACTGTAAAAAGCAAGTAAAATGGAAATCAATTTTCTGACAGGATGTATGCTTTTGCGTTGCACAGAGGTATTGAAGAAGCATTCCATTTTGTCTGGTCAAGCAGTCAGATACTTAAAGCATTAGTTCCAACTGTAAAAAAGAGATAATTGCGCCAATTAAAAAACACCTGAATTAGATAACTGTTGTTGTGAAATATTAACACTTCAAATTGTTTAGATCGAGCAAAGTTACCCAGTTGAACAAGATGAAAGAGACCGAACATTTCTTTTGCTTTTGTTCTAATATCCCAGGAAGAGTCCAAGCAATGACAAGTTGTTGTTGTTGTTTTAAAAAAGCACAAATAGCACATAAATCACAGTAAGAAGTGAGCTCTGAACTTGATTGTAGTTATAGGGGCAGGAAAGGGGTGCTTGCTCCTAAATTATATGAAGATAGGATAGTCCCATAGCTTCCATTAGCTGGGGGCAAGGGGGCCTCTCTCCTCCCTTCGCTATCAGGGAAATTCATGATTAAATTTAAAATAACGGAAATAACTACCTAAACATGATAATTACTGGCTTAATGATATTAACTGTGATCAAACAGAAGGCAAGCACCTATATCAACCAACCATGCACAAAAGTTAAGATACTCTCATGCCTTCTATAACTAAGAACATCTCAATTTTTTTGGAAAGAATATTTTATACCAACATTTCTTTAGCTATTTTCAAAGGGAAAAAATCTAGATATATGCTGAGAAATTGAAAGAACAGTATTACACACCTTGTTCTTGAAGTAAACCTCTATTGGCAAAATGAAACCAGCATAGCCAGATTCCTCAACTTTGTACGGTGGGTCTTTGCACACTGGGGTGGGGGGAGAGAGAGAGAGAGAAAAAGATTTTGAGTCTTTACAATCGGCGTAATAATTCTATATATGAAGCCATTCAAACTGCCTGAGAAGAATGCTCCTTAGTTTCTAAACGATTTGGGGAAAGGTTAACATTTCATAACATGATTCCTTCCTTCCGTCTCTCTCCTGATTCAAGAAAGGGGAGGACTCACCCAAATATTTGAACTCAGGCACTGGAAAAACACTGGCTACTGGATATCTTTAACTGATCAGCTTTTTGTTATTCAGTATTCTTTTTAATAATAAAAAAGTACTCCCAAACTTTATAATCATTTACAGATAAACCTGCAAAGTTCATTCAAAGCTCTTGAGATCTTTTGCTTAATATTATTATCCTGTACAATTGATGTATTTAAAAGCCAATCACTTTGTGGTCAGCTCCCCAAATTTAAAGTTAACAGACTTGGCTGGTGAACTGTACCACGCAGATCTGCTACAGTCATACCTCAAATAGTGAACGCTGCTGGTTGTACGCTTTCGGGTTACGGACCTCGCTGAACCTGGAAGAACCGGAATGGGTTACTTCCGGGTTTCGCCGCTCGCGCATGAGCACTAAATCACACTTTGCACATGCGCAGAAGCGCCGAATCGCATCACACACATGTGCAGACGCAGTGCTGCAGGTTGCGAACGTGTCTCCCGCACGGATCACGTTCGCAACCCGAGGTTCCACTGTATTTCTTCCTCCTTGGTCTCATATACTCAAAAAGGTAACTGTATCCCTGTACCGAATTTAAGAAATTGTAAGCTCCTCAGTGCAGGGAGCTGTCCTCTTGTACTCTAAACTGACTTTGCACACTGATGGAACCATATAAACAAGCAAAGTAAAAGGCTATTTGCTATGGCCTGGATGAGTCCTTGAATTAAATCAGAATTAAATCGAATTGTTACAGATTAACATGACAAGACTGTGAAATCACACACCAATATCATTAGTTGCGCCTGCACAGCGGCTGCTTCCAGCACACTTGTAAACAATTAATTGCTTGCTTACTTAAGGCTAATAAGAACTGGTTCAAGCAACCAGCAAGCGTATTTCGACAAAAGCCTTGCCCCCTTTTTGGTTGCATTTGACTGAAAATCTATAGGTAAGATGGGGTAGAAAGCTTTTTGTGGGGCGGAAACTTTTGGACTGTTTGCAAGCGAAAATGCGTTCCTATATCCATTGGAACGGATGCAAACCCAGACCTCTAATGGATGTCTCTCTGAATCAGTCAGGAACAGTGTTAGGAACTCAAATCTACAGTGAAACCTCGGTTTAACAGCAGCCCTGTTTATGAACTATTCAGTTCACGAACTCCACAAAACTGGGAGTAGTGTCCCGGTTTGCGAACTTTACCTCGGTCTACGAACAGAAGCTGAATGGTGGAAGGGCACTGGCGGCGGGAGGCCTCATTAGGGAAAGCGCACCTTGGTTTAAGTACCGTTTCGGTTTAAGAACGGACTTCCGGAATGGATTAAGTTCATAAACTGAGGTACCACTGTATAAGCCAGGTGCCAAATGGCTTCTTAAACCAAGGTTACAATCGCCAAAATGGAATGTCTAGTTGCCATTTTAGGGCAAGATGGCTCCAGCGTCTTATTTTTCAAATGATGAACTGAGTGATTCTGAGTTAACCATCTGACAATCTTGAGCTGGGTTAAGAGCTTTCGGAACACTGGAAAAGGTACTATGATGCCTATATGGTGGAACTGTTTAAACATCAAACAATTTTGGGAAACAATAGATAACGAAATGAAAAAAATGTTCAGATATTCATTTAGGAAAGCACCAGAAGGTTTTCTATTGGGAATAGTACCAGGAAGTCTAAAGGAAGAAGACAAGACATTATATTTATACGCAACAGTAGCCGCAAGGCTATTGATTGTGAAAAAATGGAAAAGTGGTATTATACCAACAAAAACAAGTGCCTTGCCAAATTATTGGAGTATTACAATATATCCAAAACAATGGGAGAAATTGGAAGGATCTCAAAAGAGAAGATAGACAGGGACTGGAAGGTGTTTAAAGGATACTTGCAAAACCATATTGAAAAATCAGAACTCCTATTAGAATAAACAAGTTCCGTTTTAAATACTGAAATATGAAATAAGATGGATAACAATGTGTAATAGAAAAAGAAGCATGAAATTAGGTTAAAGGTGTGTGAAAGAAAGCAATAGAAATGGAAAGAAATTGCAGTTGAGTAGATTGGAAGTCTAACACAAAGGTGGGGTGAGGGGTGGTGGATGGTGATGGGAAAAGGAATTACCTGTGGAACTGAGTGTAGGTATGTTTGAACATTTTAAGGATTGTATGAAATGTATGTTTGTATGCTTGTATATTCGCAATATGTGTGTATTAATGCTGAATTATTTTAATAATAAAAACTTTCCCCCCCCCAAAAAAAAGACCTTTCGGAACTTGAAGAAAAGTCACTTGATCAAGGGACAGTCCACATATATATTGGCCTATTCTTTTTCTTAATGGTGACATGGACCATTCATAACGTAGGGCTATTCTTCACAACTGTGAGCAGGGCATTGGAGTGGGGGAAGCAAAGACAAGCGACAACATTTCGCTATAACATTGTTCACTGCTCCTGCTCAGGCTGCACAGATGCAGCATTTTGGTTCCTGAAATTCATCCGGTCGTGCAGGTAAAAGATAATGGACAGAACTCTACAGGATGTGGTATTAGGTGTGTGAAGACAGTCAAGAACCAATGATTCCCAGGCATGCACCTCCAGATGGTGGAGATGTCTGGCACCTTCATTTGGGCTGGATCTAGACACATCAAAAAAGCATTTCAGTTAAATGTGTTGCAAACTTTTTATGAGAAATCGGGTAGGCAAAAACGGAACTCCACAGTGCCATCTGGTGTCACAGTGTTAGAATGCATAACAATGCATGTAAAGCATTTTTTCTTTGCCAGTGTAGCTGAGTCCTTAGTCGCAAATGGCCAATAGCCTGGTGCCTGGCTAATTTCAAACACTGAGAAAGTACTGGGTACATAATATAGTGTAAAGGTAAAGGCACCCCTGATCATTAGGTCCAGTCGTGGCCGACTGTGGGGTTGTGGCACTCATCTGGCTTTACTGGCCGAGGGAGCCGGCGTACAGCTTCCAGGTCATGTGGTCAGCATGACCAAGCCGCTTCTGGCAAACCAGAGCAGCGCAAGGAAACGCCGTTTACCTTCCCGCCGGAGCGGTACCTATTTATCTACTTGCACTTTGATGTGCTTTCAAACTGTTAGGTTGGCAGGAGCAGGGACCGAGCAACGGGAGCTCACCCTGTCTCAGGGATTCGAACCGCCAACCTTCTGATCGGCAAGTCCTAGGCTCTGTGGTTTAACCCAAAGCACCACCCGCGTCCTTGTAATATAGTGTACATGTCCATAAAGATTAGAGGCACTGCAGGCTCTTGGAATTATTGCTCACCTGACTCACAGGAAAAGGGTACCAACAGAAGACTAACACCTCTTTAAAACCTCTGGAGGAAAGGTATTATTTAGTGGTGCTAAAACACTAAGTAGTACTACAATGGAAGTTAATGTTCAAGGAAGAAATATGGTTCTGTAACTTTGATATTGTACCAGCCAATACATTTAGATGCATTACATTATCCAACGTTGCTTACGGACTGCTATTGAGAATGGGATACTGAATTCATTATTTGTTCAGATGCATCTTTTTTTCACATGGTTTAAGGTAAGTCGAAATTGGATGCCAGACAAGCAGCAGGAAAACGGTTTGTTGACAGATTATGTGAAGGCACCTCATGAAATAGGTATATTTAAACTTCGTTATCTTATTGCAAAATGAGCAGGCCCAATAGCTAAACGTTTTCTTTCATTCTTTTTAATACCTAATTCATTAAACAGCTGACTCTACCCAAACAACAAATTATCTAGGTGCCAAAGAAATTTTGGCAAAACAACCTCATCTTGACACAGATGGTATGTATTAGCTAATCCTCTGGGAAAATAGCCGTTTATTGAAGTGAAGAAGGGGAGGGGGCAGAACACAGCATACTTCAGATAATAAATGAATATTAAAGGGATTTTTTTTTCCTGGAGGAGGAGAAAAGAACTGGAAAAACCCTTTAAAGCACTTTTTGGATGGCCACGCTTCAGGTATTCCAGAAAAATGTTACGTGGGTGCCAAAAGGCTTGGCTGTTCATTGAAATATTATACATCCCTCCATTATTTTCACAAAGGCAGCCAAAATAAGAAAGGTCTGACAATCCACAAACGATTTTTGGACAGTAAAAATCCCACACGCTAATGCATTTCTCCTTGGGCAAGGGTTTGTTTAAAATTTGCTCTTATCAGCATCAACTGTCCAACAGATGGCAGGGAAGCAGATACAGTGGTACCACAGGTTAAGTACTTAATTCGTTCCAGAGGTCCGTATTTAACCTGAAACTGTTCTTAACCTGAAGCACCACTTTAGCTAATGGGGCCTCCTGCTGCTGCTGCGCCGCCGGAGCACGATTTCTGTTCTCATCCTGACGCAAAGTTCTTAACCTGAAACACTATTTCTGGGTAAGCGGAGTCTGTAACCTGAAGCGTATGTAACCTGAGGTACCACTGTATACATGAAAAGCAGAGCAGTGCAGTGAAGAGCACAGACCACAAAAAGTCTGAAGGCATTCACTTCCAATTTAGACTAACCACAGTTGGTTGTGATGTTCGAATCCCGAGAAACTGTAGTCATAATTATCGTTAATGGGGGGCGGAAATCCACCTTCAAATCATAATCTGTGAAGCTGCCTTGTTTTCACAAACCATCATTAGAAGAGTCTATTTGGGATTCAGATGCAATCTAAAAATTGAAGCGGAAGCGGAAGATTGCAATCTCTTGGTGGCAAAACCAGAGGAAGTGAGGAGCTTGCAGTGGCGCCTCCTTGCAATACTAAATCATGGCTTAGTGGCATGTGCAAACTGGGGGCTCGTACACACTTCCACTTCTCACAGGAAGTGGGCCCAAGCAGTTTTGCATTTGCCTCACAGCTTTTCCCTGGGAAACCTGATCGCCATAGATGGCATGATTGTTTAAGTGCCATAGATGGAAGGCTGAAGCATCAGCACCTGTCACTATCGTTTTATGCACACAATAGCCAAAGGAGCTTCCGACTGCATTAATATCACAAGGAAGTCCGGTATAAAACCAATCACTGATGCTGAAATGGAACACAAATAATTGTCATGGGCACACATGCACACAGAAACATTTAACTAAAACCACAGAAGTAAGAGTGTATCTGCCAAGCTAGGGAGGATTTAAACGCGCACACACACTGGCAACCCCCAACTGTATACAGTGGTACCTTGGGTTAAGTACTTAATTCGTTCTGGAGGTCCATTCTTAACCTGAAACTGTTCTTAACCTGAAGCACCACTTTAGCTAATGGGGCCTCCTGCTGCCACTGCGCCGCCTGATTTCTGTTCTCATCCTGAAGCAAAGTTCTTAAGCCGAAGTACTATTTCTGAGTTAGCGGAGTCTGTAACCCGAAGCGTATGTAACCTGAAGCGTATGTAACCGAGGTACCACTGTAGTTGTCTAAACTATGATTACCAGATTTTTTTCAATGAATCCAGGGACTTTTGTTTTGTTTTGTTTTTTTTGAAGCTGAGTAGCAACAGGGACGCGGGTGGCGCTGTGGGTTAAACCACAGAGCCTAGGACTTGCCGATCAGAAGGTCGGTGGTTCGAATCCCCGCGACGGGCTGAGCTCCCATTGTTCGGTCCCTGCTCCTGCCAACCTAACAGTTCGAAAGCACGTCAAAGTGCAAGTAGATAAATTGGTACCGCTCCGGCGGGAAGGTAAACGGCGTTTCCGTGCAGTGCTCTGGTTTGCCAGAAGAGGCTTAGTCATGCTGGCCACATGACTCAGAAGCTGTACACTGGCTCCCTCGGCCAGTAAAGTGAGATGAGCGCCGCAACCCCAGAGTCAGTCACGACTGGACCTAATGGTCAGGGGTCCCTTTACCTTTACCTAGCAACAAGGAATCAGTAATGGGGATGGTGAGGTAAAACACCCTGGGCCCAAGGACACATGCATATTGTATCAACGTGCAAAGCCCTTCTTTCGCACCCTGTGAAACATAAAATGCACAAAGGTTTTTTTAAAAAAACTGGGCAACAGGGAGCCCATGACTCCCGAGCCTTCCCTGATCTCCTGCCCTCTTCCCCCTTTGTTATGACAGATCGGGGGAGGCTTGGGAGTCGCAGGTGGGCAGCCATTACCCAGGAGGGGCGCAGGGCGTGCGGTTTCTCTGCCAGGCAAGGTGCAAAGCCCTTCTTTCGCAAATTGTGAAACATAAATGTGCAGAGTTTTTAAAAAACCGGGCAACGGCCGGCCGCCCACAACTTCCGAGCCTCCCCCGATCAGTCAAAACAAAGGGGGAAGGGGGCACGAAATCTGTACCACCGAACGTCCCTGGTTCCCCCTTGGCAGTGGCGGTGGCAGCAAGCAGCTCCTGAAGCCAGCCAGAGCCAACTGCGCTACCAGGCTGGCTCCGGGCTGCTGAGGCTGCCACCGCCACGTTTCCTGGGGACAGATTTGCAAATCTGGGGACATTCCGGGGACGGAATTTTTCCGGGGACAGATTTGCAAATCCGGGGACTGTGCCCGGGAACTGGGGATGTCTGGTAACCCTAGTCTAAACAAGTTACAGATAGGTAGCCGTGTTGGTCTGCCATAGTCAAAACAAAAAAATTTTTTCTTTCCAGTAGCACCTTAAAGACCAACTAAGTTGGTCTTTAATGCACACGAAAGCTCATACCAAGAACTAACTTAGTTGGTCTTTAAGGTGCTACTGGAAAGAAATTTTTTGTTTTGTTTTGCCTAGTCTAAACAAAGCAATCTTTCACCTGCATCACAGAATACTGGCTGACAGTTTCCTTTAGGATATCAAAAAGTTCTGGTGAAATCGTTTAGTTGCTATCAATTGCTATCAACCAACAATTCTTGTCTTTTGGATAACCCACAAAGAACAGTTAATAGAAGCAGGCAAAGGTTTCTTTGGGTTGCAGCACTTTAGAGTGCATGAGAGTGCATGTCAATATTCCTTCATATAACAATATTCTCTGCACTCAGAAAAGAAAAAGAAAAAGAAACAGGTCAGGGAGAAGGCTGGCCTTCTAAATTTTTGAAATTCAGGATGTTTCCTCATTTGGAGGAACTTATAGTCTGTGGCATGTTCTCTGAAGTGATATAATTCAGATAAAAGTTCACCTCCGCAGCAAGATCTAAGCCCAAATCACATGTCAGACCCCAAGGGCTCTCTTTCCTGGGCACACACACCTGGGGATTATTCCGTAAAATCCTGGTTGCCACAGGTGTGCCGCTGAAAGAATGTAGTTGGTCAAGGGAGCTGTGGACTCGAAAAGGTTGAAAACCTCTCCTGCAAGACATTACTTCAATGCATCCCTCACAGAGATGAATGGGATAAGGAGAACGTCGCATTGTACCAGTGGCTGGCAAATTCCAGCCTTTGCATCAAGCAGTTTTTAGGTTTGAATACATCTATACAAATCACTTCATATTCATTTTTCCCTTTAAGGAATAAAAACCTTAATGCAAAGTTAGTATTTTCCAACTAGCTCGACTGAGACACGTAGCCACCAACGGTCTAAAAGCAATGTAAAACTTCCCCCATGTTACCAGCAAAGAGGTGTGGGGGGGGGACTATAACCAGATATTGTTGCTTGCTCAGTCAATATGCCAGCTATTTTTCAAAGATCAGTTTCTCACAGGTCAGCCTTTCACTATCACGAACCAAACGGGGTGGGGTAGAGAAAAAGTAAGAAAAGTGCCTGCAAGTTAAACATTTACAAGCATTGCAAACAAATGACAAAACCAACTTTTGTTGTTTGGAAGCCACAGACGGTTCAAATAAATGCTCCTGAGCTCTTGTTTTCATTCCAACTATCGCATGAGGGACGTGGGTGGCGCTGTGGGTTAAACCACAGAGCCTAGGACTTGCCGATCAGAAGGTCGGCGGTTCTAATCCCCACGACGGGGTGAGCTCCCGTTGCTCGGTCCCTGCTCCTGCCAACCTAGCAGTTTGAAAGGACGTCAAAGTGCAAGTAGATAAATAGGTACCACTCCAGTGGGAAGGTAATCGGCGTTTCCGTGCACTGCTCTGGTTCACCAGAAGCGGCTTAGTCATGCTGGCCACATGACCCGGAAGCTGTACGCCAGCTCCATCGGCCAATAAAGCGAGATGAGCGCCGCAACCCCAGAGTCAGTCACGACTAGACCTAATGGTTAGGGGTCCCTTTACCTTTACTATATTATGAGTGCACATGCTTCCTATTTATTTGGGACAGCAAACCATTCCTGTCAGATCCAAGGGGAAGCCTGTTCATATCTAAGGGGTTATGTCCCCTGCCCTGCCCCTAATTCTAGTACATCAGTCTCCCCCAACCTGGTGCCCTCCAGATGTTTGGAATGACAGCTTCATGGTGATCCAAAACATCAGGTGGCAGAATCTGCTCTGAAGGTTCAAGTCTCTTCAAAAGGTGTTTCTGTTTAAGGCAGCTGCTCATTTGTCCTCAAAGCCTTCTATGATTCGTAACTTATGGTTCAGTTTGCACATTCATACTCTGCCTTTCCTCAAACAAACTTAGGATGGCATAGCTGGTCCTCAACTCTCTCAGTACTATCTCCACACTATCCTGGAAGTAGGTTAGGGCTAAATACAGCAATTGCCCCAAAGTTCCCAACTGAGCTTCCATGCTGGGTGGGGTAATAATAATAATAATAATAATAATAATAATAATAATAATAATAATAATAATTTATTATTTATACCCTCCCATCAGGCTGAGTTTCCCCAGCCACTCTGGGTGGCTTCCAACAGAATATTAAAATACAACAGTCTATTAAACATTAAAAGCTTCCCTAGAAGAAGAAGAGGAGGAGGAGGAGTTTGGATTTGATATCCCGCTTTATCACTACCCTAAGGAGTTTCAAAGTGGCTAACATTCTGCTTTCCCTTCCTCCCCCACAACAAACACTCTGTGAGGTGAGTGGGGCTGAGAGACTACAGAGAAGTGTAACTAGCTCAAGGTCACCCAGCAGCTGCAGGGGGAGGAGTGGAGACGCGAACCCAGTTCACCAGATTACGAGTTCACCACTCTTAACCACTACACCACACTGGCACCCTAGAGGTGCAATGGACTGCCCCTCCCCCTGTTCCACTACCACCGGCTCCAGAGGTGAGGTCTGGGCTTCCTTTGAACTTATCCAATGGGAGAAGTTTAAAGGAGCTGCCATCCAGCGCCGGCAGCCAAGGGAGGAACAAGCCACATCAGCCTTCAGTGGTACGAGGGCCTGGTGGTATATTGCGAGTGAAACCGCCGTGGCTCCTGAGTCCCTCTGCCACCAGCTCCTGGCTGCAGATGGCTTCTCCTTCGGTGCTCTGGGTGGCAGAGGGACTTAGGAGCAGCAGCGGTTTTACTCGCAATATGCCACCGGGTGAAACCGCCATCATGCTCTGGCCCTCTTACTGGTCCTGGGTGATGCCTAGTCTTTGCTGAGTAGAACACCTCTTCTGTCTGCTAGGTACTTATTCAGTCGACAGAGCACAAGAGTCAGGGTTATGGGCTCAAGGTCTATGTTGGACAGAAGATTACAGTGTTGCGCCCATAACCTTGTTGTCGGCATGCATAGGGCTGGGAGGCCAGCTGGCAAGCTCCAGCTCGGATGTCTCCTTCCATCGGCCTGTGCTCTGATGTAAATCAGTGACCCGGGCTTCAAAGCCAGGGCACACTATTAGCAGATAGAACTATGCACAAAGAATAGGTGTGAGGCTGGTGGAAGCATACTACAACTACAGATTTATTAATCATAAATCAAGACAAAGAAACATGTCGTCTCTCTCTCATGTTGTCTCAGAGAGAACAGCTAAAAGGCAAAGCTATACACAACGGAAGTTCCCTGGATACTGTGCTGAAATGTAAACAGACATGTGACATGTAACAATCCCATGTCTGTTCCTTAAGGTGGGATGGAGATGTCAACATCGGTTGCCCTAGATCAGGCTTCCTCAAACTCAGCCCTCCAGATGTTTTGAGACTACAGTTCCCATCATCCCTGACCACTGGTCCTGCTAGCTAGGGATGATGGGAGTTGTAGGCCCTCAGGAGAGCTGAGTTTGAGGAAGCCTGCCCTAGATGACCCTGGTGGGTCTCTTCTATGATTCTAACTCTGCCCAGCCCTTGTCACTCCAAGGCTGCATGGCAAAGGGAGCTGAGAGAACTCTATTACAGTCCCTATCACTGGCTTTATCAGTAAGACAGATGAGCCTTGAATACGTGTACCAGTAATTAAGAATAAGGCCAACTCATGTGCAGTGTGCCTTTCCTTTATCAACAGCAACTGCAGCCTGTCCCCACACACTCAGGAACGGCGTCTATAAGATCTTCAAAACAAAGGATTTCTGAGTAAAACTAAACAACAGCAAATAAAGAGTTTCCCATCCACTTTATATTCCGCATTAAACCAGATTACTGTCTTGGACTCCTCTGGGAGGAAAGGTAGAATGAAAAAAGTAGAAAGATTGAAATTCTGTAGTCTAACTATAATTCCCCGTGGCTTTTGTCTCACTTCTATGGGGATGAGGTAGACATTCTTGATATAAGCAGAGGCTAGGTCCCAAGGACCGACTACCGAGCAATATTATTTCCATTTTTTCCTCCACTTTACTGTTAGGTATAGCAAGGAAACTGAAAAATATGACATGAAAACGGGGAAAAACACATTAGAATATAGGTTCATTCAAGCAGCTTATAAGAAAAGGAATGGGATAAAGATTAAAATGAGTTTCATAATTGAAGTTACTTCTATTAATACAATTCAAGTTTAGTTTATGCTTCTTTTAGAAGATTAACTAAAATAAGTCCTTAGGGAACTGCTAGAGGAATCAGGAATCACACAGGCTTTTTAAACAACTAGAGTTGCAATATTATTAGAAAGACGTGTGGAGCTTCCTGCAGCCAATCAGAAGCCGCGCTTTGGTTTCTGAACATTTTGGAAGTCAAACGGACTTCCGGAACACATTCAGTTTGACCTCCAAGGTATGATGGTAACAACAACAATAAATGCATTGTGTTCTGCTTTGCTGCTTACAGTGAGTGCTTGCACTAATACAACACACTACAGTCCAATAATAATACAGGAGAGAAAGAGAAACAAGAACAAGAGAAACACAGAGACAAGAAATAATAATAAAACAGAGAGCATTATTGCTGATTTAATATAGGTAAAATAAAGGTAAAGGACCCCTGGATGGTTAAGTCCAGTTAAATTCAACTATGGGGTATGACACTCATCCACAGACAGCTTTCTGGGTCATGTGCCCAGCATGACTAAACTGCTTCTGGTGCAAAGGGACACCGTGACGAGTGCCAGAGCACATGGAAACACCGTTTACTTTCCTGCCACAGCAGTACCTACTTATCTTCTTGCACTGGCGTGCTTTCAAACTGCTAGGTCGGCAGGAGCTGGGACAGAGCAACGGGAGCTCACGCCATCGTGGGGATTCGAACCGCCAACCTTTCGATCAGCAACCCCAAGAGGCTCAGTGGTTTAGACCACAGTGTTACCCGCTCCCTTTATTTAATATAAGCAGCCTATAAGCTGCTTATAAAAAAAAATCACCGGAGACAGACAAAAGATAAAACACTCATAAAACAAAAGAAAATCAATGAATGAGATCTAGAACTATTCTAAATGGAAGGACTAATGGATAGCCCTGCTTCTAATACAAGCAAGTAACACATAAACTAAAAAAATAAAAATAAAACAAGCAAACAACAGTTCTATTAAGTCAATATGGGGGTGGAGGGATGTAAAGGGAAGACTTAACGACTTGGCAAAGGTGGGTACTAAGGGACTGGGTTTATGGATCCTGGGTGTAACATGCTGCAACTTAGAAAAGCTTCTGAAACAGCAATGGAAGTTAAGAATGAAAGTACATGATAACGAGAAAATGTGCATGGGCACACACAAATACAGATCCATCAAGCAGTTCCTCTTGGAACCTCATAATTATTCTTGAATTTCATCCACCACCAACATCACCTCTGTCTCCACTGAGTGAACCATAAACCTCATGGTTCAGGCACTTCCCAGAGGTGCCATGATGGCCCAAAACCATGGATCTAAGGCCACAGGTCTTTATAGATCCGCACAAGTCATGAGGAGAGCATTGCCAAAGATCTGCACTGGATCAAAAATATCAGAAAGCAGGGTGTAGCAAAACTATCCTTATCATTTGACAGAATATTCCAATCAGTTTACCAATGATTTACATGCACATTATGTTAATTGAGCCTGGATTTCTACGTTATGAGTCAACACGTTAAGTTCTCCTTCTTAAGTTATTCTCAACTAACCTTCATCACCGGAGTCACTCTCTGAAGCTTCTTCCATATACATGTTTAATTATTTAGTACTCCTAGATGACACACAAAAATCTGGAAATATTCTCCGTTATAGTATCTATCTTGGAGGAAACTGGTTGTTTGGTTTTCTTTAGGAGCAGCAGATACAGCGGCCTAAACGTCCTAGTTCACTGGGATGAAAACAAAAGTCTTCCAACAATATAGCCAAGGATAAAAAGGAAGGTCCACCACACTGTACCATCCAAAGTCACCAGAGGATATATAAAAAATGTGATTAAGAAAAACAACAGAAACGCTCCATTGTTAAATAAAGAGTTTCTCAGTGTTATCATCTCTCTTTCGGCCCTAGATTACTTTAAGGGAGGGGGACAAGAGCAACCTGAAGCACTGCTGTGAAGCACATAATAGTATGCAAATGAACAAAGCTCATTGTATGATGAACGCATGATGTAGCTTTTATGTCACAAAATCTGGCCAGCTAACCTTTAAGACCCGGCTACTTTGACAAAGAAATATACTAGATAGATTGAAAGCAGAGCGTTTCCCAGTCGTCCCGGTTTCTGCTTTGATCCCGGTATGTCCCGCTTTTCCTTAGGACGCTTTTCCTATTTTCAACCGAAAAATGTTGGAGGGTATGGAGTTATGTGACCCCCCGAGCCAAGGAGATAAGTAATTATACAGCCCTTAGAAGACATCTGAAGGCAGCCCTGTATAGGGAAGGTTTTTAAATGTTTAATTATGCTTTTATATGTGTTGGAAGCCGCCCAAAGTGGCTGGGACAAGCCAGTCAGATGGACGAGGTCTAAATTGTTGTTGTTGAATAGAATGTTGGAGGGTATGAGCCCTGAGTGCTCACCGGAAGGACAGATCCTGAAGCTGAGCTGAGGCTCCAATACTTCGGCCACCTCATGAGAAGAGAAGACTCCCTGGAAAAGACCCTGATGTTGGGAAAGATGGAGGGCACAAGGAGAAGGGGACGGCAGAGGACGATATGGTTGGATAGTGTTCTCGAAGCTACCAGCATGAGTTTGACCAAACTGTGGGAGGCAGTGGAAGACTTCCTGGCGTGATCTGGTCCATGGGGTCACGAAGAGTCGGACACGACTAAATGACTCAACAACAGCAACAACAACTATTACTTAAACTAAGAGGGTAAGCCCAAAAGAAATGAGAGTAGAATAAATCAAGCTTTTTACACAAGGGCCAGGAAGCAGGTTCTCTGCTAGTAAAGTCGGTGAGCTTCTCCTGAGGTGGTTTTATTCTAAATGGCCAACCATCTTACTCAGAATATACTAAGGGCCGTAATCAGTGAGTTTCATTTTCCCCTCCATTAGCGGTCTCATTGTATTGCTGTGTGTGCGTTAATTGTAGGTTTTGAACTTTTTCCAAATTAACATTCCCAAAAAAAAGAAAGAAAGAAAAGAAAACCATACAATTTTTGAACAGAAACAAACTTTTCACAACATGGGTACAGCGCATATGCGCAGGGGATCAGAAATGCCCTGTTTTACCACCTCTCTTGTCTTTGTGCAAACAGAGAAGGGGAGCCAAATCAAGATCTTCCACACAAGGGTATCAAAAAATGGGTGCCTTTTAGCAAAGTGAAGAGAATATATAATGTGAAGTGAGGGGAGGCAACATGCAAGATGAACACTATGGCTGCCCTGGCTCATTATTCCAGAAAACTCTGGTTAGAGGATGGCACAGAAATACTGTTGGAAATAAATGGATTAAGTGTCAGTAAAATCATCTTGAATTTCAAAGTTCTCTGCTTGAAATACTTAAAAGGCATAAAGGAGAGCTGGAAGAACACAACAAGAACTTGAAAAAAAAATAGATGCAAGAACAAGTTGCTTTATTAGCCGACTTGAAAAAATAGATGCTTTAAACTAAAGCAAGAAAAGTACTGTTTACATGTTTCTGTAATATAGTTTCAAACATTTGTGTAAATTGTTAAGTTAGTTTCCTTTTATCTTTTCTGAAAAACTAACTGAAACCATGAAAAATGGATGCACCTGGCATTTATAAATATTTTGAACCAACGTTTCTAAAAACCATTTAATCACATCTTGCATCTTTTGCATATAAGGAGTGTTTGAAGGCAAAAAATCTGCTTTTTGATTTACAGTTTAAAAAAAGGGTGAGATGCAACAGAAAGACTAAGGCAAACTACTACACAAAACGCAGCAAATTTCCACGGATCTCCGCTCGTCTAATATATGGGCTTCCCCTTGCAAATTATTCTCAGAGGACAATAGTTAGAGTCTCCTGCATTCTCTGGGATGCAAAGCCTTATTCCTGCCTCATAAAAAATCCCCCTTTCCTCCCCTCCCCACAGAGCGCTGGCTCCTTGTTTGAAATACCCCGTCCGCACCACACTAGGGACCATCACAGTTGCTGAGTAACATTCCTTACATGCCCCTCGTTAAAGGGACATTAATGACTGCAATCAGTCCAATTCCACTTCCTTGCCCAATGATTTAATTTCCTGTGCAGTATTGCTTTCAGCTCCCTTTGAAAATTCTCCCAGCCAGCATTCTTTCCCTTTCAGACCTCTGTTCTCTATTATGTAACAGAAGGACCCATACCAGGCAGGTCACAGGCAACCTACAAGTTGTAGCAAATTGTGCCTCGCTGCATTTCTCTGGTGTCTTGCTGAAACGGAAAGGTATAAACTTTGTTTAGAATCTACTGGCCATCCTTCCTCGATAGCCAAACACTTAGGATCAGAAGCGAGTTAAGAGAATGGCAGAAAAAAGAAGGTGGATCTGGAAGTCGAAAACTCCCATTGCTAAGAGGGTCCTTAGCAATTCCAAGTACAGTGGTACCTCGCAAGACGAATGCCTCGCAAGACGGAAAACTCGCAAGAAGAAAGAGTTTTCCGTTTTTCGAGGTGCTTCGCCAGACGAATTTCCCTATGGGCTTGCTTTGCAAGAAGAAAGCCCATAGGGAAATCTCCGGGGACCTCTTTTAAAATGCTGGCGGTCGGGAGCAAAGACTTTCGCCCACCGCCCGCCTTCAGAAGAGGTCCTGGACCTCTTCTGAAGGCCGGCGGGGGGGCAAAAGTCTTTGCTCCCCCCGCCTGCCTTCCCGGGATAGTGGAGAAGCGCAGCGCGTTTCTCCCCTATCCCGACGGCTTTTGAAGGCAGGCGGGGGGGAGCAAAGACTTTCGCCCTCCGCCGGCCTTCAGAAGAGGTCCTGGACCTCGTCTGAAGGCCAGCGGGGGGCAAAAGTCTTTGCTCCCCCCCGCCTGCCTTCCCGGGACAGCGGAGACTTCTCTGCTGTCCCGGGCGATCTTAAAATGCTGGCGGGCGGCAGCGAAGCCTTCGCTGCCGCCCGCCAGCATTTTAAAATCGCCCCAGGACAGAGGAGGATTCGCTGCCGCCCGCCAGCATTTTAAAATCGCCCCGGGACAGAGGAGGATTCGCTGCCGCCCGCCAGCATTTTAAAATTGCCCCGGGACAGCGGAGAAGTCTCCGCTGTCCCGGGGGCTTTTAAAATGCTGGGGGTCGGCAGCAAAGCCCTCCTGTCCCTGGAGCTTGCGGGGCGGGAGGTGGGGAGAAGGGCTTTTCTTGGTTACCTACCATTTTTTTAATTATTATTTAAGGAGAATCAGGAGAATCTTTCTTTGCATCAGCCACTAGCCATAGCAATAAAATAAAAGACTGAAGACAGAAGTAAAAACTTAGCTATGCAGAATACATTTTGGAAGTATAATAGATCTTATTCTAATTGCCCCCACTAAAAACCTTGCAGTTTTTGCTGTCACCTGATCATCTTGATCTGCTAAAGGAAAGGACACAGTAGTATCTTCTGCTTTAAAAGCATATTCAAGGGCTCAGCTTTTCCTTTAGAAACTCCTTTTGTACACGTTGATAGTATCTTTGTAATCTGGCTAGTGGCAAAGGAAGTTTGGAACAATACAAAACAGCACCAACTCCATCCATCCATCCAATGTATGTAAACTAGCACCGTTAAACATGTACCCATGCCTCTCCTGATGTTCTCCTTTGTCACCAACTTCAACAATATAATCACAGATTTGTGCAGTTAACTCAGTGATGCTTACATTTACTTATGTTGGCATCCCAGACATCCAAAATACTGCTAGAAAAAGCCTCCAGGGCTACCTTTGAAGGTGACCCGGAAACTACAATTAATCCAGAATGCGGCAGCTAGACTGGTGACTGGGAGCGGCCGCCGAGACCATATAACACCGGTCTTGAAAGACCTACACTGGCTCCCAGTATGTTTCCGAGCACAATTCAAAGTGTTGGTGCTGACTTTTAAAGCCCTAAATGGCCTCAGCCCGGAATACCTGAAGGAGCGTCTCCACCCCCATCGTTCTGCCCGGACGCTAAGGTCCAGTGCCGAGGGCTTTCTGGCGATTCCCTCCCTGCAAGAAGCCAAGTTACAGGGAACCAGGCAGAGGGCCTTCTCGGTAGTGGCACCCGCCCTGTGGAACGCCCTCCCACCAGATGTCAAAAAGAAAAATAACTACCAAACTTTTAGAAGACATCTAAAGGCAGCCCTGTTTAGTGTTTTGTTGGAAGCCGCCCAGAGTGGCTGGGGGGACCCAGACAGATGGGTGGGGTATAAATAATAAATTATTGTTATTATTATTATTATTATTATTATTATTATTATTAGCCCTCTGAATCAAATGGATCTGGAGCAACTACCTGTAGCTCAAAGAACCCACTAACCTAAAAAAGCATCTTCTTTTGCAGGATATTATTTGAGTGTTATCCACAATGATAAGCAAAATGCAACCAAGGATGATCACGTTCTTTTGGTTGTTACACCATCGCTCAGCATTTCCAGCATTTTAATTTGCGGTTAAAGGTGAAACTACACTGTGGTGTCAAGCCACCTCCATACCTCACAAGGTTGTTGTGGAGATTAAATGAGGAGGAGGAGAATCATATCTCACCTTAAGGTCTCTGGAGAAAAGGTGGTCCATAATGCAATAAACAGAAGCAGTGAAGGAAGTGAAGGAAGGCTTGCTAATCTCAATGTATTGTTTATTTAATACCTTGAAACAGATGTCTGCAAGTCTTCTTTCATTGCTTTTGGCCAGTCTCAAAACCCAAGCAACTAAACCGCAAATGAACCAACTATCAATTGTTCTACTGCTACTACTTATCCTAAGGAAACAATCTGTTTCAAAAGCAGACTGACTGGCCAGAACTTGCAGTCCTGAAATGTACTATATATTCTAGAAGTCAAACACCCTGGGTATCCCATGAACAACAAAAAGTCTCAGAAAACCAGGTGCATGATAGTATAATTTAGATGTGTTTTAAATGCAGAAATCTTTTCACTGGAAAATAAAGCCAATCCTAGGACTTGGATATACAAAATGAATACAGTGGTACCTTGGTTCTTGAACTTAGTCCGTTCCGGGAGTTCGTTTGACTCCTGGAAGCATTCGAAAACCAAGGTGTGGCTTCTGATTGGCTGCAGGAGCTTCCTGCACTCAGTCGGAAGCTGCGCCAGACGTTCGGCTTCTGGAAAACGTTTGCAAACCGGAACACTTACTTCCAGGTTTGCGGCGTTTGGGAGTCTATTTGTTTGGGAGCCAAGCCGTTCAACAACCAAGGTGCCACTGTATTCCAAGGCCTTAATTTCAAGGATTGTCCTTAAAACTTTTATCTATGCTTCAAATTAATTAAAAAATTTCTCTTGCACTTTATAAAGCAGGGTGTCATATTCCAGGGAATTCTGCTTATCCTCAGCCTTCTCAGGACTTCTGCCTGTGATCTGGTCCCCTGAGAACCAAGGTAACAACAAACCATGGTTTAGCTTTTCAAAGATGAACCTGTATGAGCCTCATTGCACAACCCTCCCTAGGCTCCTCTGGTGATGAGGAGAAACTGAACTGGGAGACAGCAGGGGGTTAATTCTGAGAAGCGAAGGAGGAAGGTGGGTTTTCTGGGGGGGGGGATAGGACACATCTAGGGACGCAGGTGGCACTGTGGGTTAAACCACAGAGCCTGGGACTTGCCGATCAGGTCGGCGGTTCGAATTCCCGTGACGGGGTGAGCTCCCGTTGCTCGGTCCCTGCTCCTGCCAACCTAGCAGTTCAAAAGCACGTCAAAGGGCAAGTAGATAAATAGGTACCACTCCGGCGGGAAGGTAAACGGCATTTCTGTGCGCTGCTCTGGTTCGCCAAAGTGGCTTAGTCATACTGGCCACATGACCCGGAAGCTGTACGCCGGCTCCCTCGGCCAATAAAGTGAGATGAGCACAGCACAGAGTCGGCCACAACTGGACCTAATGGTCAGGGGTACCTTTACCTTTACTTTTAGAACACATCTGGATAGTCCGTAACTTTGGGCTTTACACAATAACTACCGGATACACATTGAATGCTGAAGACCTAAATACTAAAAGTATTTTATGAATCTTTTAGCAAAAGCTTCTTCTTTAAACCAGTTGCATAATTTTTGAGCCATTTTTAGCATATTAAAGATTTTTTTCAGGTGAGGCAATATGGAAGGTTCTAAGCTGTTAGTAAAGCTGTCTTCGCCTAGGCAATATCCAAACATGACAGGAATGTTTTTGCCCACCTATGAGCAGAGCTGCCACACACAAAACCTATTTCTACTGCTCCCTCTCTTGAAATCGTGTGCAAAGGAAGTGTGAAGATGGATTGGATGAGCCTTTAGTGCTTGTATCAAATACTAATGTTCCCTGCTGAGAACTTGCATGATTCTGTCCAAGAATTAGCTCTGTTCTAGGAAAATTAAAGGCATTTTTTTAATGTAATGAAGTGGTACCTAATGAGAGGAAAACCAGTGTACCTGGTGTAAATAACACAAGAGGAGTAGAATATTTTCCCCAATATGAAGAGAGGAGGAGGAGAAAACATGTCACGTCATGATGAAATAATTCACAATCTTTCTCTTCTCTCACCTTCTCTTTCTTTAGGTTTCCCCCTTCCCTTGTCTTTTATCCTTTCTGCCTCTGTTCTTTCTTAAACTAAGTAGCTGTTTTATATCAGTATATTAGAAAAAGAGACTTTGTATTTTTGTATATCTCTGAACAAGAATCAATAAATAAATTTACACCCCCCCAAAGTAATTATGAAATAACAGTAAAAAGAGCAAAATAGACATTGACAGCATCTAGACATTGACACTGGAATAGACATCTAGACATTGACACTGGAGTACCCAGCAAAATAGACATTGACACTGGAGAGCCAGTGTGGTGTAGTGGTTAAGAGCGATAGACTCGTAATCTGGGGAACCAGGTTCACTTCCCCACTCCACCACATGCAGCTGCTGGGTGACCTTGGGCCAGTCACACTTCTTTGAAGTCTCTCAGCCTCACTCACCTCACAGAGTGTTTGTTGTGGGGGAGGACGGGAAAGGAGAATGTTAGCTGCTTTGAGACTCCTTCGGTAGTGATAAAGCGGGATCCTCAAATCCAAACTCCTAATTCATGTGATGGGAAACTATATGTGATCAAATAGAAAGCTTAATATTTCAGTTCCCTCCTCCCAAGTCCCATGGCCCTATGGATATCAGTTAAAAGTTACTCATGATTCAGAGTGATGAAAAACTGGTGTAAACATGCAGGCAGGAAGAAAGGTAGGTAAATAGGTAGGTAGATGATAGATAGATAGATAGATAGATAGATAGATAGATAGTGTTGTGACGTGGGGTTTGTGATTTCAGCTCTCTTGACATAATATGCTGGAGACAGTTCTGTTAGTAACACTTCTTTATTAAAGCAAACAAGACTGAGAACTGAGGAGGGGAGAGCTACATTTATAGGGACAGGGAACTAGCTAGAAAGGATACATTTTGGAGGGAACAATATCAGTCCTGCCTTTTGAAGGAAACCAATAAGACAGAGGATCCAAATACAGCAGCTTAAATGAACCAATAGTAGCTGTACCCTCTGGAACCAAAAGGCAGTTACTTTACCCTAATGCAAATACAGACAATAATAATACAGATATAAAATCCTTTGACTCAATACACAACAGATAGATAGATAGATAGATAGATAGATAGATAGATAGACAGACAGACAGACAGACAGACAGACATGCATGCACGTTGGAAGAGAAGGAATGAGACATGCTGCCAGTTTATAAAAAGATATGCAGATCTCTGGGACATCAAGATTTAAATAGATTCCCTCAAGCACCAGAAGGGCTTAAAAGCCATAACAAAGGATAAACATACAACATAAACTTGTGCCACTAAGGAATAGCAGCAGCTTAGGGCTGACCCACACGTAGCTTTTGCCCTGCGCTTTCCAGGGACAGGACCGAGATTTAAAATCTCTCAGTGTTGGAGTGCTCTTTCTTTTGCCCCAGCCCTTCCTCACGAGAACCTGCTCTTTAAAGCTGGAGCGCAACAATTTTGTGGCTGCTGTTACCATCTGCAGTGATCATGCAGTTCCTAATTGAATAATAAATATATTGTCTAGTTTAGCCCCTAGCCACACACTTGGTCAGCAAGAGTCCACCTTAGCTCATTTTAAGAGACTGACAGGTGCCCTCAGGGTAGCAAAGCAAGAGAAGGTTGATACCTCCGGGTATAGGGCAGTATTAAATAAATAAGTAAAATAAAGGGGGCCCATGAATCTCCCAACCATGATTTGCCTGACAAATAAGGTTTGCTTGGGGAATATGGCTAGAGGCTTCTGCTTCCCCCAGAAGAAAACCAGTAGCACCCAAGGGATGACAGCAAACGCAAAGTGTCAAGGGCAAAACAAAAAACAACAATGCCAGAAAGAAATCCACAACAGACAGAATCCACCCCTTCTTAGCCTAATGGAGTCTGATGCCTAACTTTGTTTTTTTTATATAATATTTATTAAGTTTTACAAAAACATAAATACAGAACCACATAAGAAAGGGGAAAAAAAGATACATCAAAAAAGAAAAAGTAGGAATACATAAAAAAAATACAACTTACAAAGATGGTAATAAGAAAGCTACATTCAAAAAACAAAGAAAAAATAAGAAAAAATTAAAAACAATACCAATTTTCATAACTTTAAACTCCTTAACTTGTTTCTTTGACCTCCTCACACCTCCTCTTTTTGTATTCCCGTTTACATAATCAAGTCAGCAAATCCTTACCCTCTTTCCTTTACCCTTACTCTGTTTCTTAACATTTTATAGCTCTATAATTTCGTCTAATATCTATTCATTTTTACATATTCTTATTAATTTTGTTGTTAATACCACTTATTTTCAATCCAACATCATTTTAACATTCATTAATTTTACAATGTTTCTGCAAATAGTCTTTAAATTTCTTCCAATCTTCTTCCACCAACTCTTCTCCTGATGCCTAACTTTGGCTGGGTTGTGCCCGATTCCAAGAGACTTGGCATTTAAGAACAAACACAGCATGACTTAATTATCAAAACTCCATCAATGTGTAGCAAGCCTGCACTACTGTTCCTTCTTCTGCAAAAATTTGCTGCTTGCCAAAAGGATGTCAACACTTCTCCCCAAAGACGTATCAGCCCGGCTTGATACATTGCCAATGGAAAAAAAACATGCACAGAACAATGCAAGAAAAATCCTATTTAATATAATTCTACGTAAAGAGCTAGCTGGGATCAGATCTGTTACAGAAGTCTTTACTAGCTACAGAGTTGTCATGTTTAAATTAGTGCCAAAACTAATTTTATGTTTCACCTAAAACAACAACAGCAACCCTATAAAATGCCTAAAATGATTTTTTTATTCCACATTTATAAATGTTTGTCCATTTCCTTAAACAGCTTCAGCTGGCAAGACAGAAGAAATACTTTGGAGGTTTTTAAGCAGAGGTTGTATGGTCATCTGTCATGGATGCTTTAGCTGAGATTCTTCACTAATTTCTAACACTGCGCAGAACAGAATATGCAAGTATAGTTATCTAATGTGAAATAATTTCTCCTGAAAGAAATTTGTTCTGTTACAGTATATTCTTAAGAAAGTTGCATACGTCAAAGTTGTTCTGATTAGATGCATTCTAACTGCAGCCATCAATGCATTTCATTTTTGTGGGAAGCATTTTATTTTAATATATAAATCTTTTTAAAAAAAATAGCAAAAAACATTCACAAATTAAAAACTCAGAAGAAGAAAACATGCCAACAAACTAAGGGACTGCCACAACTGCTGCTTGAATTTTAATAGCCAAGTAATGCAAAACGCAAGAATTACCAACTGTGGAAGAATGGCAGATAAAAATGATGGACTATATGGAGTTGGCTGACCTTACTGGAAGAATCCGCGACCAGAAAGAAGAGGAATACCAAGTAGAGTGGAAGAAATTTAAAGACTGTTTGAATAAATATTGTAATATTAAAAATTAGAAATTGCTTGGAAGTACCAAATAGGCCTAGGATTAAATTAGGAGTTAATTAAATAAATGAGATCTAGAACTTTAAGAAAAGTTAAGAAATTGGATTTTAATTGAAATACTGTGTTTTAATAATGATATTAGAAAACTGCTACATTCAAATACAAGGAAATTCAGATGGGAGGGCCCAGAGGAAGTAAAAAATATATTTTAAGGTTAGATGTTTAAACGACTAATTAATTTGTGTTGTTTATTTGTTATGTGTTTGTTGTTATGTTTTTATCTTTTTCTTTTTGCCTATATTTGTGATTCTGTTTCTTTTTTGATGTTGTTGTAGTATGTGTTATATTTGTAAAAAACCTAATAAAAATTATTTTTAACAAACAAACAAACTAAGGGACGGGCACTGTTCCATCTTGTGTAAATAACTTGCAAAAGCAGCATTTCAACTTTCTAGTGAGGTGGTTAGACTTGTACCAGAAGACTGATGAGAGAAACAGAGAACTGATCCCACGGAAGCTGCACTCATTCCAATGATATTTGTGGAGGGAAGCAACCAATGGCAATGGTTACTGGGGGCAACATGGCAGATGGACTCCAGTGTTTGACATTCGCCAGGTGCGTTTTGCTACTGATGTGGGTCCAATTGTGACTACGTGGCGATCTCTAGGCACCAAGGTGGCAACTGACATCTCCACTGAACCAGCTGACTGGCATGCAGTTCTCCATCATCACATCAAGGAAAGCAAGTACAGGGCTGAGTGCCATAGATATCGGACTGTGGCCTTTCCAGAGGCCACCCAAATGGAACTCACCAACCACAGTTTGTCTTGAAATATTGCTTGCCCAGGTGTGTTGCCTGAAGGGCTCTCCAGGTCCTTTCCACACGTCCCGATTGCCATATCAATGAATCCCTAGGAGAACTTACTTCCAGTGTTCATGCTCTGCGTAAACTCTGTCTGAAACTATGTGTTGTTGTTTAGTCGTGTCCGACTCTTTGTGACCCCATGGACCAGGGCACGCCAGGTCAAACTCACGTTAGTCGCTTCGAGAACACTGTCCAACCATCTCATCCTCTGTCGTCCTCTTCTCCTTGTGCCCTCAATCTTTCCCAGCATCAGGGACTTTTCTAGGGAGTCTTCTCTTCTCGTGATGTGGCCAAAGTATTGGAGCCTCAGCTTCAGGATCTGTCCTTCCAGTGAGCACTCAGGGCTGATTTCCTTCAGAATGGAGAGGTTTAATCTTCTTGCCGTCCATGGGACTCTCAAGAGTCTCCTCCAGCACCATAATTCAAAAGCATCAATTCTTCGGCGATCAGCCTTCTTTATGGTCCAGCTCTCACTTCTATACATCACTACTGGGAAAACCATGGCTTGAACTATACAGACCTTTGTCGGCAAGGTGATGTCTCTGCTTAAATCTTGCTAATCCTCAGGGATGTGATACACCTTGACCTGCCAGAGCTACTGTAACCCCACCTCAGGTGTGATGTATTTCTGATGTTTTACCCTTGTGACATAGAAGTTTGTAAACTTGGGGGACTTTGAGTCCCTTAACGGGGGAGTTAGGCCATTAAAGGCACCCCTCCCTATTTTCTGGAATCAATTGTTACTTACTGAATTGCCTATGAATAAACCTTTTATCAATTTTACTATAAATTGCCTCTGATTTTGATGTCTACCTACATGTAGTGCCAGATTTATGTATAAGCTAAACAAGCTATAACTTAGGGCCGCACTCTCTTGGGCCCCCCTAAAAAACTTAAAGTAAAAAAAAACACTAGATGCACATTTCCAAAATATAAGATTAAAAACAAATAAAATAAAACTTACATACAGCAACAGTGTTTTGTGTTGTGTAGGCTTCTATTTGTTATGTGCAAATGGCTTTAGATACCCGTTAGGTCCATAAATTACCAGATAGCATATATTGAACACAAAAAACAGTGACCATTTGTTCACAAAGGACAGCTGGACATATAAAGGGCCCCATTACCTTCAGTAGCTTAAAGGTAAAGGTACCCCTGCCCGTACGGGCCAGTCATGTCCGACTCTAGGGTTGTGCGCTCATCTCACTTAAGAGGCCAGGAGCCAGCGCTGTCCGAAGACACTTCCGGGTCACGTGGCCAGCGTGACGAAGCCGCTCTGGCGAGCCAGCACCAACGCAGCACACGGAAACGCCGTTTACCTTCCCGCTATAAAGCGGTATCCCACTATAAAGCGGTACCTTCCCGCTATAAAGCGGTACCTATTTATCTATTTGCACTTAGGGGTGCTTTCGAACTGCTAGGTGGGCAGGAGCTGGGACCGAAAGACGGGAGCTCACCCCGCCGCGGGGATTCGAACCGCCGACCATACGATCGGCAAGTCCTAGGCACTGAGGTTTTACTCACAGCGTCCCAGTAGCTTAGGGCCTCATCAAACCTAAATCCAGCCCTGCCTACATGCTGTTTAATTATTGCAAGTAAATCAGATATTCGGTATTATAAAAATACTATGGCAGCTCCAAAATGTAAGCATGTGATCATTTTACTTTTTCTAATGAGACATTGCTTCATAAACTAATAATAGCATGAACGAGTATAATAACTGTCAAATTGGGCAGATTCAAAGTAGAATATAATGCTTAAACCCTGCTCAGGGTGTGAGTTGATGTGGGTACATCAATATCTCCCTTACGCTTCAGAGCTCACCGGAGAAAGGGGGAGATTCGAGTGCTAAGTCGTGACAATTTGTAAAGTAGTCAATCACTTCTCCCCACCTGATTTTGGCAGACTTCAGTGCTCTCATCCCAACTTTCTTGCTCCTACCATTGAAGTTAATGAATGCAAACTCCCTCTTCTTTGCTGTTCACCTTAGAAACCTGTAAACTAGTTAGCTCAAGATAAACTCGTAGGAGGGGTGGAGGAAATGCATTTGTAGGCAAAGAACGCAAAGTTTCCTAGTGCCACCTGTTCAAAGTGCCAGAAGGACACTGTGGGGCCCAAACTCTAGGTGCGATATTAGTCCTTGGCACCGCTACAGAAAAACATGTGACCAAATAGCTGTAATTTCCACATGTGACGGTATTTGTAAGACATTTTCCCCCCACCAGGTGCCAGCCTAATAAGGAGCTCATTTTACACATGCCGCTAAGCAGCTACTTCTTGGCAGAAACGTTTTAGCCACTATTCCCCGGACTACATTTCGACAGGAGGCTGGTGCCGTTTTCAATTACATCTTTCCTTGGCTCTGTGGGTTCCATTGGTTGTTCCCGTGCCCGCTCCAAAGGTTCTCCATTTATGTCAAACCTCTAAGAAAACTTCAAATTATGAAACATGAGATCCACATGGAAGAAGGACCGCCTGCATGATGGATTGAACTGTTCTGCTTTTCGCTATGCAGAAACCTATTTAGTCCAAGAACAACAGAATGTATTAGGACTGTTATGGAAAAATCAGTCATGCCAAAATGTTAATGATTTCACTTTTGTTCTTCAACAAGGAAGAGTTATCATTTAGTTTACTTGAAGACTGTTTTCAAAAGATCTGCTGGGTTATACTAGGGATTACTGGTTTGTTCTTGTTTTTTATTATGCATTTTGTGTTTGTGTTTTTATATTGTGATTTTATGTTGTAAACACCCTAGGACCTGCAGGTATAGGGCAATACAGTGGTACCTCGGGTTAAGTACTTAATTCGTTCCAGAGGCCAGTACTTAACCTGAAACTGTTCTTAACCTGAAGCACTATTTCTGGGTTAGTGGAGTGTGTGACCTGAAGCGTATATAACCCGAGGTAAGGTAAAGGTAAAGGTACCCCTGCCCGTACGGGCCAGTCTTGCCAGACTCTAGGGTTGTGCGCTCATCTCACTCTATAGGCCGGGAGCCAGCGTTGTCCGCAGACACTTCCGGGTCACGTGGCCAGCGTGACAAGCTGCATCTGGCGAGCCAGCGCAGCACACGGAACGCCGTTTACCTTCCCGCTGGTAAGCGGTCCCTATTTATCTACTTGCACCCGGGGGTGCTTTCGAACTGCTAGGTTGGCAGGCGCTGGGACCGAACGACGGGAGCGCACCCCACCGCGGGGATTCGAACCGCCGACCATGCGATCGGCAAGTCCTAGGCACTGAGGTTTTACCCACAGCGCCACCCGCGTCCCTAGGTACCACTGTATATAAAGTATAATCATCATCATCATCATCTTGCAGGGAGCAGAACTCTGCAACTAAATGCTCCTGTGGTAGGAAGAGAAGAGGGTATTTTCACCAGTTTTCTCTTCCCCCTGTGAACCCTTTATGTCCAGAGAATTGGAGAATCTTCCAGAACAGCATGCAAGGTGATGCAGAGGGAGGGAGCCATCAGTGAAGACCACCGCTCTTCCTTCGGCCTCTGGAGATCTCTATTGGTGGAGCGTTAAGTCTAGAGCCAACCCATAATGTTTTAGTTTTTTAAATGAAAGCTGTTCTGGAAAATTTATTTGAAAAGTTGGATTGAAGAAATGTTATAGATACACCACTGGCAGGCTTTTAAAATGAAACCACCACAAAAATGCCCACATAAACCTAAGCATATTCTGAACTGCTGATGAACAACAAAGTGTTGTCACAATTCTTCACCAGGACTGTATGGATTTTATTTTATTTTTTATTTTATTTGTTTGGCTAGTTGTTGAAGTATCAATAGATATGCGTGATTACTTCAAAAGCTATCTGTTTATTATTAGGCTAATGAACATTATATTGTTCTGTATATAGTTGCATGCAATTTCCGAGAACTGTTCCGTGTTTTTAGTGCAACCAGTGGAAGGGGACTTGCTTTCTTATCAAGATTAAGGAGTGAGAGGAGATTAGAAAACATCAACCACTAAATATAGCCTCATGATAGCTGCAACTTAAAATCACTTCAGCACATAATTCAGGATTAGCCTACAGCTACAACTGCATCTTTGCTAGCGCTCCAATCACCATGGATATCTTCATTACACCTAGTTAGGTTTAGAGTTTTCATGCCAACAATATCGCTCCAAGAAAAGTCCTTTGAAACTATGTCCATCTTTGGTTCAAACAACTCACCATAATAGCAACAATTTCGCTACTAGATACCCTTGACTTTTCGAAGCAATACAGTATAGCTCTTTTACAGGAATCTTGTTAGCTTAGCGTCTTTTTGGAGCCTATTGGCGTGTTTCAGTTATAAAAATGCTCCTATCCAATGTTAGGGAGATCCCTTTTGTAAGTTGTATTTCCTCACTGAAATATGTCCATATCAGTCAATTACTTCAAGTAGGAAGCACGAATGGCAAACCTTGACCCATTTAGAGCCTACAAAGATTGCACCTTGTAGGATAAATGTCAACAGTTTTCGATGTCAAACAAAGATAAACCTGCAATATGAAAATGAACTACTGAGGGTTATTCATGCTTGTAGTTGAAAATCACAGGATCCGACCTCAAACAGCTTAAGAATCTTTAATCCAGGAGAGCCTCTCTGCATTCTTGAATGAGGGCAGAAGTGGGTGGTTGTTGTTTTTTTTTAAAAAAAACCCCTTTGGGCTGCAGGTAGTCTTGCAGTTCAGTTAAATCTTTTTGTGTTGGCATAATTTACCATGTGCCGTGAATTATGCCAACACAATTATGCCACCATGGACCGGTCTAAACATAAAGGACCATAAATGTGCAGAGCTGGGGTACAAAATCTGCTGTGATCCCAAGTCTACACCACAGCCAATCAATTGTTTGGCAACTCCGTTGGTTACATCTTGGTGCTGGTAACACCAAGGTTGCAGGTTTGATCCCCGTGTGGGGCAGCTGCATATTCCTACATCGCAGGGGGTTGGTTGGACTAGATCCCTAAGGTCCCTTCCAACTCTCTGATTCTTTCAAATGGCAACTACTGCTTGTAACCAGATACATTTACCAACGTTGCCTATCTTCCATGCAGTATTAGCTCGCAGCTTAGTGCATAGGGCTTCTCTTAGTCTTCAATACAGGAATACGCTTGGAGAAAAGTTCAAACGGAATGACGACTGTTGGGTATGGAAGAAGCAGCCCAGAAAGGAATGGCCAACTGACTGGAACAATCCACACTGAAAAGTTTTGTCAAAAGTCTAACTTGTAAATAAATAATAATAATAATAATAATTTATATTTATACCCCGCCCATCTGGCTGAATTTCCCCAGCCACTCTGGGCGGCTCCCAATCAAGTGTTAAAAACAGTACAGCGTTAAATATTAAAAACTTCCCTGAACAGGGCTGCCTTCAGATGACTTTTAAAGATAGGATAGCTGCTTATTTCCTTCACATCTGAAGGGAGGGTGTTCCACAGGGTGGGTGCCACTACCGAGAAGGCCCTCTGTCTGGTTCCCTGTAACCTTACTTCTCGCAATGAGGGAACCGCCAGAAGGCCCTCGGCGCTGGATCTCAGTGTCTGGCTGAACGATAGGGGGTGGAGACGCTCCTTCAGGTATACAGACCAAGGCCGTTTAGGGCTTTAAAGGTCAGCACCAACACTTTGAATTGTGCTCGGAAACGTACTGGGAGCCAATGCAGATCTCTCAGAACCGGTGTTATGTGGTCCCGGCGGCCACTCCCCCTCACCAGTCTAGTTGCCGCATTCTGGATTAATTGCAGTTTCCGGGTCACCTTCAAAGGCAGGCCCACGTAGAGCTTGTATTCTCCTCCTCAGAAATAGCCAACTTTTATCAGTTTACTGCTACAAGGTGGAGCTGCCTGTCTGCTCCTCTTCTAAATTATGATGCCCAACACCTACATAGATAAAAATATACTCCTCCCCCTTCTATATCCGCCCCCCCCCAAAATACCAAAGAACAGATGAGGAGAATGGTGGGAAAGAGAATCCAATATTTGAGGAAATGGATCCATTTAAATATCCATCTGCTTCCATATAAAGAGTCACATACGGAATATGGGAACAATAATGTGAAATATCTTTCTTGCATCATTCCAGCCAATCTTGATATAATTTGCTCTAACTAGTATTCCAGCAACTGACAAAGATTGAAATTTATTTTATATTCTGCCACTATTACATGATTTACAAGAATTATCATTTATCACTTGTGTGTTAAAAAGTATTCCATCGAATGCATGGGTTGGATAGTTACAATGGAATTGCCTTGGGGGTGGGGTACACATTTTATCCTTATTTATTTATTATTATTACTTTGTCAAAGTATTTTTTTAAAAAATAATAATAATAAGTATTACGCAGGAAGTATTGAAGTATCCATTTTATTCCTCTATTGCTACCTTCAACCATTCCTTCCATCTTTCCCCATTCTCCTAATCTGCTTTTCTTAATAAAAGTTAAAGAGCCCTTTCATCACAGAATTTGCCAGCTTTGATGTGTGTCGTAACAATGGTGAAATTTTCTGCATTAAAATGAATTTAAGATTGAGTGTAAAGGTAGTGCATTTTAGTAGCTGAGGCAACAAGGGTATGCCTTTACCCAGGCCCATCATTAACACAGATCACAATCAGCCCTGATATGATTATGCCTTCAAAGCATCTGCCTTAAGGCAGATGGTACCCGACATATTAATTAATGAAAACAAGAGTGCTTAGAAGAGGTGTTGGTAGATCGGCATATTACATTACAAACAGATTATGCCCAAGTTTCCTCTTACACCTCAGACAGACAGGGACTGGAGTCCACCACCAGCTCATGAGAAGGAAAACCAACTTCTGCCTACATCAACAAGCAAAAGGGCTTGGCAAATAACTTTTATGCACACAGAAGTTTGTAAGGCAAACCAATGGACATGAGACTCTGGAGTGGCTTTGACTACAGTGGTACCTCGGGTTAAGAACTTAATTCGTTCCGGAGGTCCGTTCTTAACCTGAAACTGTTCTTAACCTGAAGCACCACTTTAGCTAATGGGGCCTCCCACTGCTGCCATGCGATTTCTGTTCTCATCCTGAAGCAAAGTTCTTAACCAGAGGTACTATTTCTGCATTAGTGGAGTCTGTAACCTGAAGTGTATGTAACCTGAAGCATCTGTAACCCAAGGTACCACTGTACCTATATCTGAGCTAAAGGTAAAGGGGCCCCTGACCATTAGGTCCAGTCGTGACCGACTCTGGGGTTGTGGCGCTCATCTCGCTTTACTGGCCGAGGGAGCCAGTGCACAGCTTCCAGGTCATGCGGCCAGATTGACTAAGCTGCTTCTGGCGAACCAGAGCAGTGCACAGAAACGCCGTTTACCTTCCCGCTGGAGCGGTACCTATTTATCTACTTGCACTTTGACGTGCTTTCGAACTGCTAGGTTGGCAGGAGCAGGGACCGAGCAACGGGAGCTCACCCCATTGCGGGGATTTGAACCGCCGACCTTCTGATCGACAGGTCCTAGGCTCTGTGGTTTAACCCACAGTGCCACCCGTGTCCCACATAGTTACAGATAAAAGTTTTCCCATTTACCCTTCATACGTGAAAGCAGGCTTGGAGAAGCAGTATCTTAAGTTTTGAAACACAATGGTCTGGTTGCTGCACATGATGCTAAGCAATGGTTTGTTTAACCAAAGTGTGGTTTTAATGCCTGAAGCCCAGAATAGCACAGTAACCATAATTTGTTTTCTGGTAACAAACCATTATGTGAAGCTGTGGTTTGCAGTTGGCTTATGAACCATGGCTTGTTTTGACTATGGATTGGCTTTGTATCTGAACCAAGCAGTCTTGCTTAGCCATGGTTTGTTTGCCCACCTCACCTAAGATGCCAAATTATTATTTCCCAAGTGAAAAACTTTGGTGTGAAGGAAAGACAGAGAAGACTGAGCAGTCAAGGAGAAGGTTTTGCCCATTTATTGTAAGAGGTAGCTTGTAGACATATACTTCGAAATATTTTACAACCAGACACATCTAAATGGCATGGCTCAGTGATTTCTTACTAGACTTTTTTTTGGGGGGGGAGCAGGCTAAAGTCGAAAGCCACAGAGCCTAGGGCTTGCCGATCAGAAGGTCGGCAGTTCAAATCCCAGCAACGGAATGAGCTCCTGTTGCTCAGTCCCAGCTCCTGCCAACCTAGCAGTTCGAAAGCACGTCAAAGTGCAAGTAGATAAATAGGTACCACTCTGGCGGGAAGGTAAATGGTGTTTCCATGCGCTGCTCTGATTTTGCCAGAAAGGGCTTAGTCATGCTGGCCACATGACCCGGAAGCTGTCTGTGGACAAACGCTGGCTCCCTTGGCCTATAGAGCGAGATGAGCGCGAAACCCCAGAGTTGTCCGCGACTGGACCTAATGGTCAAGGATCCTTTACCTTTATCTTCTTAGGCTAAAGTCACAACAGCCTTGCAAAAGCAAGGTTTAAGAAAACACCATAAAAGGACACAGCTTAACTTCAGAACAACTGATAAACTTTAGTCATATTTCCACGGAAACAAAAACTGTGCTTATCCTCAAAAACAGGTACCCTGTTACCAAGCTCCTTCTCATCAGCAGGGCAGCCAAAACACTTCAACAGGCTGGATGCTGGCAGGCGACAACGTGTTGTGCAGTGCTCCAGAATATGATGCAATCGGCCATCACTGCTCTCAGCCTGACACAGTGCCAAGTGAAATCAGGAAGACAGTAGGTCACAAGAGAAACATCACATTTCAAAGGTCTGCAAGAAAACTGCACCAGTTCGTGTTCACAGCTGAGGAAGAGGTCTCTTCAACCGCCAACGGAAAGGTATAATCAATTCAAGCTTGTCAAAACATGACTGGTTAATTGTAAACTAAAAAAAACAAGAACATGCGATTAAGTGGAACCTCAGTTTTCGAATGTCTCCATTGACAAACATTTCGGAACACGAATTCTGTAAATGCTCCCGTTCTTTAACATGCCTCAGAAGCCAAACGGTATATGTGTTATTTTTCTCATTTTTCTCTATTAAATTTGCAGGCTGCCCTTTGTGCCTCAGTTTCCGAAAGTTTCGGAACTCGAACGGTCTTCCGGAACAGATTACGTTCAAAAACTGAGGTACCACTGTATTGTTTTAAATCTGCTTATATATGTGTCTCTTTTTAAATTGTTTACATTGTTTTTCAGAAAATAAAACTAAACTGTACTGATTTCAATCTCTTCAAATAAATGAGTAGTCTTTGTTTTATTTTTTTCCATTCCCCCACCTGCTTTTTAAGATGGTGTCCTACTGAAGAGATTACTTTAGATACTGGAAACTGGGTTCAAACCCTGCTCATACATTGACTAACCTGAGCCCACCCCCCCACCCCGGTCAATTCCACATCTGCCAAATGGGGATGGTAATTACCCTACCCTAAGAATTCTTTAAGTAAAGGAATGTTTGGTATTTTCTATGCCATGATTTGGTAAGCAGGCAATGCTACAAGAAGTACCAGAGCAACAATAAGCTTTTCCCATACTGGCCAGATAACTAGATTTCCTTAATGCCAACATGAAGCTTTAAAAAGCAAGAATTCTCAACAGAAAGAGGCCAAAACTTTCTTCAATGCATGCAATTATCTCTTTACTGAAGAAGAAGAAAACCTACACATAGTTGAGCTATTCCATGTTCCAATTTGGCCAGCACTCCCTAATTTAAACGCAATGGTATTATTCCATGCACGTGAGTGAGCAAGCAAACCCAGCCAATTGCTGAATAATTTCAATCCAAAACAAAAATGCCAAGAACATTGGAACCAAATGCTGACATTTAAAGGTGTTTCGCAAAGCTTCCAAATTCTGAGAGTGTTTTAGCTGAAATTAATTGCGCAAAAGCTTCTGGCAAACTCATCTGTTCCGAAAATGGGCAAAAGTGTCCTTGATCAAAGGCACTAACAGGCAATCAGCAGGAGAGATGCAGACTTTGAAGTCCCATCAAAGTATCAGAAGCAAAATACACGCCTGCATTTGTGAACTGAGAACTACATCTTGTCATGTTATGCAAAGAGATCCAGCATTCCTTTATAGTGACAGAATACAACAGAAAACCTCAGATGGTACATCACACATATCTTTGATGCACAAGTAAATATCTCAGGGGTGCTGGCCACATTACTAAGACAAAATAGCCAGATACAAATCTTTGTACAGTGGTACCTCGGGTTAAGTACTTAATTCGTTCCGGAGGTCTGTTCTTAACCTGAAACTGTTCTTAACCTGAAGCACCACTTTAGCTAATGGGGCCTCCTGCTGCCGCTGCGCCGCCGAAGCCCGATTTCTGTTCTTATCCTGAAGCAAAGTTCTTAACCTGAAGCACTATTTCTGGGTTAGCAGAGTCTGCAACCTGAAGCGTATGTAACCTGAAGCATATGTAACCCGAGGTACCACTGTACTGAGAAAATGGCCAAAGACTAGGTTTGGAAAGACCCTAGAAACTTTGCTTGGGAACAACTACTTAGGGGTGTTTGGGTGTGTCTTTCTAGATGCCTGCACATGTACATGTTAAGAACTAAGAAATAGCTTAATAGAAATAGAACTAAGAAATAGTTAAGAAATAGCTGGAGGAAGCAATCCCAAAGTACAATGCAGAATGAAGAGAAACAGAATAAGACATTGTGCCTGGAACATGAAGACAATGGGTACAGATTTGCCTTAAAAGTTTGAAGATTGTCTATGTTAGAATTCTACTTAGCAACTGCATGCCTGCAGTGGGGTTTCTGGCCCAGTATCAGAGGTGAATTCGTTTGCTGAGTCCGCCATTCACATTGCGTGGTTTTAGACAGTGTCTGGCCCTTAAGAACCAGGACCCCAGCCTTGTAAAAATGACAGACTTTCTTGTGAGAGAATTTTTTCCCTTAACGTGATCTGACAGATGATCAAAGTGCTTTGCTTCAAATAACCTCACCGTCACAACCTATTACGTGATTGATCCGCGGCTCTGATTTACTGTATGCCCAAGAGTGGTATCGTTAACTTTTCTCTTTTGTCAATTCAGAATAATTGATTTTTCATATCTTGAAACGGAGAACCTAGCAACACATATCCTGTGTTTCAATTCAACAGCTTAAAAATGATATTTTTAAAAAAAAGATATTCTGCACTAAAAAGGGAGTTGATAATTGAAGTCCCTTTACTCTTCCCATAATAGGAGAATAGACTGAACACCAGAGAACAGGAAATAATTTTGGATATCAGGGATTGTTGTCGTTTTAGTTATACTGTTTTATGAATTTTTTTTTAATTGCTTGGGAAAAATATTAAGCCACCAATGATTCAATGTATAAAAAAGACTGCTAATGTATTAAAAACAATAGTCACACAGGACACAAACAGCTCCTACACAGTCCTAAAACATCAACAAACTGAAATTCATGTACTGCAACTCACTGAAGTTAACAGAACAAATTTTAAAACTCAAGTACTCTATAGTGTCAGCACTTTCTGATCTGGTCATTTAGCTGAAGTGTTCCTCAATTTGACAAGTCCGATCCACTGTGGTCAATGAGGGCAGGTTCTGAAGGGAAAAATTCCGCGATAATATTCATCACTGTCCAGTTTAGCTGTCCGAGGGGTTGCAAGCAGTCAAGGAAGGAGTTTCTTAGTTCTTTGAAGGCAAGGAATTAAAGGAGAGCATTTGGTCCAGGAGCTAATTGAGAAACAGAAGCAACTTTGGCTCAGGATATGGTTCTGTTTCTTGCAAGCTCCAAACGCAAGCTCCTTTTGCCCATCAGAGCTACATTTTGAAACGGAGTGTCTCATTTTCTTGTGCATTTGTAGCAGGAGACATCCAGGTACTACTCAGTACAAATAAAATAGCAAACTGCCTTCCTCAATAACTCCCTGTTGTTGAAGCAGTTTTGACAGTTGTTTGTAAACATCTGCAGCATCTTGTAGCCCGCCATTCGTTTTGTTCCTTCTCTAATGAGTTAACTGCTCTTCTGACTTTTCCTCTCCAAGCCTGCATTTGGCTGGCTTTGCTCTTGCTGCCATAAATGTTCGACAAAAACGTGTGTGTGTGTGTTTTTTTTGGGGGGAGTATCTTGCATGTTCCACTCCCATGCAGCAGAAATTTCCCTCCCATGCAGCAGAAAGCCACAGCTCACAAAATATGAGTTGTGAGTCCAAACATGTCTTCCAGGGTCTGTAAGTAAAGGTAAAGGTAAAGGTACCCCTGTCCGTACGGGCCAGTCTTGACAGACTCTAGGGTTGTGCGCTCATCTCACTCTATAGGCCGGGAGCCAGCGCTGTCTGCAGACACTTCCGGGTCACGTGGCCAGCATGACAAGCTGCATCTGGCGAGCCAGCGCAGCACACGGAAACGCCATTTACCTTCCCGCTAGTAAGCGGTCCCTATTTATCTACTTGCACCTGGGGGTGCTTTCGAACTGCTAGGTTGGCAGGCACTGGGACCGAACGACGGGAGCGCACCCCGCCGCGGGGATTCAAACCGCTGACCATGCGATCGGCAAGTCCTAGGCGCTGAGGTTTTACCCACAGCGCCACCCGCGTCCCCTTTCCAGGGTCTGTAAGATCCCCCAAATATAATCAAACACTGCATTCTAGGAAGCTAAGCTCTTGGGCCACAGGAATAATTTTTAACTTCATTTTTAGAAAATAAAAGCTTCCTTTATCTCGACAGTTGGTCAAATCTTCTTCACGGTATACCCGTTTGAAAAGCTAAATGGCTAGCCATTAAATGCATTCTAAGCCATTAGCTCATTTATATAATAATGGAAAGTCCAAGATTTAGTTCAGAAGACGCCGTGGCAAGACTTTGCAAGGCACTCAGACATAGGCTGCATGTTTTCAAGCAATCCAAATTTCTAATTCCTCAACTTTCCAGTAAAGTTTCATCACTGATGCATATACCGTTTTAGTCTAAAAGAGCAAAGGGATTTAAAATTCTGCAGGAAGAGTACAATATTATGTTAGACTGAGGACGCGACTGGCCCCTATTAAAGCAACGTCAATAAAATGCTTCCTATAGAACGCTTCCTTTGCTCTTCTTCTTTTTTGTGGCGGGAGAATGAGCTAAACAATTTGCATTTACAGCTTAGTTCCTCTGCCCCTTTAACTTCTTCTCCTCTTTTTATGGCGGATATAAATGGCACCAAATTGTCAACTCACATATACGCCCTGTGCTTACCGATACAAATAGGCCCATTTCTGACAAGCCATAAAACAATTGCTGCTGAACTCCCTATAACTTCCTTTGATATCCCAGCTTTCCTGCAGGGCTTCAAAGCCATCTTCTTTTACTAGCCTTGAGGTCCTGCTACAGGGGGAGGGGGGTCTCCAACAGATGCAGAGGGAAAAAGCATTTCTATTTTCCTGCTCAAAAGTACCAAAGTTTTTTGGGGGGGGGGGTTTAAAAAAAATCCACTCCTTCAATGCCAGGAGTGCATTTGAAGCAGTCTTTTTAAATACTCATTTAGGTTCTTTGTTCCATTACAGTATTAACAAACAACAACAACCCCCCCCACACACACATCTTTTTGTATTGCACCTCATTTCTGGTTGCTTTTAAAACAATTTATTTTTAAAATCATGTATTTCCAGTACAAGCTTGCACACGAATTGGTTGCTTTAACAATTAAAACATATCTTAAGATGCTATACCAGCTTACAAGTTCCTGTATTGTCAACATTCTCCAAGGTTTCAGAATGGAGTCTTTCCCTAACTGGTGATGGCGTGGAGACAACTGAGACCTTCCCCATTCAAAAGAGTTTATCAAACATGGGGCTTTACCCTTTCTCTGATACAGAATTCATAACTGCAGCGGTTCTCAAAGGGCACGCCACACTGGTGTGGCAGAAGAGGAAGGCAAGTGTGGCAGGAAGATTCAAGCGCAATCAGTATTATATTTTGGGGAAGATTCCTGTTCTTGTTTTAGAATAAGAATAAGAATAATTTATTTCTACCCCACCCAACTGGCTGGGTTTCCCCAGCCACTCTGGGCGGCTTCCAACAAAATATTAAAAGGACATTAAAACATCAGTCAATAAAAACTTCCCTAAACAGGGCTGCCTTCAGATGTCTTCTAAACATCAGATAGAAATGTTTGTGTAAACATTTTACACTTTCTGGATGTCCCAGGATCATATTATAAAGTAGTTGTGCTCTATGTTATAAATCAAGCATTTCTAAGAGCTGTTTCTTTTTGTTTTGTTTTCTTTTTAACAGATATCAGGGTTTATAGGGGGGGATACAAAACTTAATATGAAATATATTTTCTTCTTTTTTGTCCAAACTAAAACTTTGTTCTAAATATAATAAAAGCATAAAGAGGAGGAGGTAGAAAGGAAATAAAGAAAGAGATAGAGAGAAAGTATTGATATGCAGCTGAAAATAGGATCAATAGCTGCCCTGAGCCGGCCTTGGCTGGGGAGGACGGGATATAAATAAAAATTATTATTATTATTATTAATATTATTATTAATAGGGCCTATGGAAGGGATGGAGGGGAAGTCAGGAGATTCAGAGTAATCTCGATATTTGGAAGTGGAATTGGTTTTGTTGTATGTTTATCCTCTTGAAAATCAAATAAAAATATATTTCAAGAAAGAAAGAGAGAGCTAGAGAGTAATAAAAACACCCAGCCAGATGGGTGGGGTATGAATATATTATTATTATTATTATTATTAGAAATAGAAAAGAGGCTAAAAGAGGGGGGGAATAAAACTCAGAAGGTAAGGGACTTCCAATTCTTCATCTGTCCGCTAAATATAAATATGACATTTAAGGATTTAAGCAGGAGAACACTCTCTCTTTCTCTCTCTCTCTCTCTCTCTCTCTCTCTCTCCCTCTTTCTCTCTATCTCTCTCTCCCTCTCTCGGCACACATACATGTACAGTCATACCTCGGGTTACAAATGCTTCAGGTTGCGTTTTTTCAGGTTACGGATCACTGAAACCCAGAAGTACCGGAACAAGTTACTTCCGGGTTTCGGCAGTCGCACATGCGCAGAAGTGCGAAATTGCGCTTTGCGCAGAAGCGCCGAATCACAACCCGCGCGTGTGTGCAGATACACTGCTGCGGGTTGCAAGCGTGCATCCCGCACGGATCACATTCGCAACCCGAGTGTCCACTGTATAGATACTAAGCAATATCACTTACTTTAAGAGTAAGCCCCCACAATTTTCAGAAGCAACAAGTGACAGCTACGAGACGGAACGTTTCTTTGCGATATGGAAATATGTGTCTGTGACTGGTTGACAGCCCAAGTATTACCGTATCTTTTGCTCTATAAGACACAACAGACCACAAGACGCACCTAGTTTTTGGAGGAGGAAAACAAGAAAAAAAAATATTCTGAATCTCAGAAGCCAGAACAGCAAGAGGGATCGCTGCGCAGTGAAAGCAGCAATCCCTCTTGCTGTTCTGGCTTCTGTGATAGCTGCACAGCCTGCATTCGCTCCATAAGATGCACACACATTTCCCCTTACTTTTTAGGAGGGAAAAACTGAGTCTTATAGAGCAAAAAATACGGTAATTTGCCAACATTAACCGTTTACCATGAACACTCAGCTAGCCTGCACTTCACTCCTCTTAGTGCGAACAGGGAGAATAAGCAATGTTCCCTGGCTCAGTATTGCGGTCAAACCAGAAACCATAGTTTGTTTCACTCCAAGCCAACCATGACCTGAAGCCAAGGTTTCTTCTTGACTTACCAATTCTGGTTTGTGCAAAACAAACTAGACTCCCCATTCCTGTATCCTTCCTTTCAGATACATCGGTACCTCTATATGCAAACGGGATCCGTTCCGGAGCCCCGTTCGCATCCTGAAGCGAACGCAACCCACATCTGCGTGGGTCGCAATTCGCCGCTTCCGTGCATGACGTCATTTTGAGTGTCTGCGCATGCGCGAGTGGCGAAACCCAAAAGTAATGTGTTCCATTACTTCTGGGCCGCCACGGAGCGCAACCCGAAAATATTCAACCTGAAGCTACTTCAACCCAAGGTATGACTGTATCTTTACACTATTTCTTGACCCTTTTGGGTTCTCTCTCTTACCTGCCTACACTATGCCCTTTAGATGTTCTATCAGCTGCATGAGATTTGCAAGTGTATGAGCAGCTCCCCATGCAGCCAAGTGAACATTTCAAGGATCCAGTCACTTGGGCGGGGTAACGTTGCTGGATTCTCACAGAATCGGAGCCATCAGCACAGATCCACGATGCTGTCTCAACAGTGAGACAGCAGTTGTGGCTTTTAAACACCTAAGCACAGAATTCAGTTGCACACGAAACAGTCAAGTGCAGAAAAACTTTTCACTAAAAACACGAATCCACATTAAAACAAACTTATCTCGAAACATTTTGACACCGAAAATGGCAGCGATGGAAAATAGTTCTTTTCGTTTTTCTGTAGGCAATCTTACTTTTCATGATCACACTCTTACTATATTGAAATCCTGTTTTGTTTTCATCTGAATTTTTGCTTTTGCTAAATATAGAAGCTTCAGGTGGCGAAAAGATCTACATCCCCATCTATTGTTTCCCTTTCTTTTTAAGCTGCTGAATCTGTTAATTGTACAAAACCAGAGAGTAATAATAATAAAAAGTTCTTACTTGAATGTTTAAATTTTTTGGCCTTCTTTTCTTGATGATATAATTATATAAATTGCATGAATTTTGTCAATCCATACAATCAGCGGCTTCATAAGTATAATCTTTTATTCAGATTTTGATAAAATGCTTTGATATTTGATGTGGTATTACCTTCAAAATACAATATTTCTTCAAGCTTTTTAGTAAACATTTATGTCTCATCTAGCTAAAGTTAAGCAGCTTTTTTTATTCCCACACATTTCAACGGGAGGAATTTACCTATGTGCTTAATTCTCCCTTTTGAAATAAATGGACATGAAAAGTGCTTAACCGGCTGCACTGTGCACTTGGGGTTAGCAAGGTTAAACCTCAAGGCAGATTTAATCACTTTTCAGCTGTAATGTGTGTCCTTTCCATCATCGAGAGCTGTCTTTTTGTTGCAAGCTGCAAAGTCAAACAAAAAATTATACCACCCATCAATAAAAACCCCTAGGAAGAAATACAAAGCCTACTAAAATATGAATAATAATAAAACACGATTAATAAAAAATAATAAAAGCTTAGTGTGCTGGGCCCGGGGGTGACCCGAGTAATGAGGTCCAGGTCCGGTCCCAAATCCAAGGGTTCCGCTAGGAGTCAGTCCGACACAGCCAAGGCAGGACACAATGCAGGAAACCAGGCAAGGACAGGTACAGGATCTCAGGCAGGATCTAGCATACAGCAATGTTGCTCCCGCAACCTGAGGCAGTCTTTTATCTTTGTTAGGGTAGCGGCTGGTCCTGATCCCCTGGCGACTCACCTCCCTGTTTCGCCCGAAGGCGAGCACTCCTCCTGCGAGTACTCAGGTCTCTCCTTCTCTCAGACCTCAGTCTCTGCAGCTCGGGAGACGTCGGTGGGTTACTAGACCCAAAGGCCACCTCAGCCTCCCCTGACCCAACCAGTAGTGGAGCAGCTGTAAGTGATGGCCCAGCTGAAGGCAACAAGGTCATCCCCGCATCTGGAGCCAGGGCAGGCTCAGGCCCCTGACTTGGCCCAGCTGGTGTTTGTTGCAGGGGAACCTGTGCAGACTGGGACTCTTCAGGATCAGGCCCCAGACTTGGTTCAGATGATGCCTGAGGCAAAGGATCCGATGCAGACTGAGACTCCTCTGGCTCCGAGTCCGAGCCCCAGTCCTAGGCCATCACACTTACGAACTAAAAGCAACAAATTCTTAAAAACAAACCAAATGTCCAAATGGCCTGAGGAAACAGAGCCAGAAAAACAAAGTAGCTGCCAAGTAGAACTGTCATTGAACCTAATCTCCATCACATCCCAAGGAAGTCTCTGTCTCTGGCAAATACCTGTCTCATCTCAGAAGCAGGATCACCTGCAAAAGCTCATATTCAAGTTCTTAATGCACAGGCACCTATGGGGAGGCAGGAGGTCCTGCAGGTACCCTTGTCCTAAGCTAGGAAGGGCTTTAAGAAGTCAAAACCAGCACACGGAATTGGCCCCCATTAATGGATTAGAACAGGGGTCAGCAAACGTTTTCAGCAGGGGCCGGTCCACTGTCCCTCAGACTTTGTGGGGGGCCAGACTATTTACTATTTATACACCGCACATCTTACTGGGTTGCCCCAGCCACTCTGGGAAGCTTCCAACATATATAAAAACATAATAAAACATTTTAAAACTTCCCTATACAGGATTGCCTTCAGACAGATAACTCCATACCCCCCAACATTTCTCCATTGAAAATAGAGAAACCCTAAGGAAAAGTGGGACGTTCTGGGATCAAATCAGAAACTTCTCTAAATCAGGAATGTTCCTAGAAAGTAGGGACACTTGGAAGGTCTGCATATCACATTGTTTCCAACCAGACTATATTTTGGAAAAAAAAAAAAATGAACAAATTCCTATGCCCCACAAATAACCCAGAGATGCATTTTAAATAAAAGGACACATTCTACTCATGTAAAAACACGCTGATTCCCAGACCGTCTACAGGCCAGATTTAGAAGGCGATTGGGCCGGATCCGGCCCCCGGGCCTTAGTTTGCCTCCCCATGGATTAGAAGTCTCAGCAAGCAGCGTAGGACCAGCATAATACAGCCATAATTCCCTACCTCAGTAATTTAGCAGATATGTTCTTAACTAAGTGCAGTTTCCGAAAGGCAAACTCGTGGAAAGCGCATGGCATTAACTTTAAACCAGAGACTGGATCACTAAGGCCAGTTAGGATTCAATTAGGGTTGAAGCTCACGCAGCAAACCTAATCTGGTAAAAAGCATTCTGGACCATAGATGCAGCCAATGTAAAAAATACTGGAGATGCTACATTTTACAATGCCTTGTTCAAAATCACCTTAATGAAGTTCCTCAGTATACCCAGAGAAAAATAGGAATAGGTTGTGCTAGCTGGAGCCAGAAGAGACATTATTATTATTATTATTATTATTATTATTATTAATAATAATAATAATAATTTATGCCCAGCCACTCTGGGAATCTTCCAACAAGATATTTAAATACAGTAATGCATCAAACATAAAAAGCTTCCCTGAACAGGGCTGCCTTCAGATGTCTTCTAAAAGTCAGATAGTTGTTTGTTTCCTTGACATCTGATGGAAGGGCATTCCACAGGGCAGGCGCCACTATCGAGAAGGCCCTCTGCCTGGTTCCCTGTAACTTGGTTTCTCACAGTGAGGGAACCATCAGACAGCCCTCGGAGCTGGACCTCAGTATCCAGGCAGAACGATGGGGGTGGAGACGCTCCTTCAGGTAGACTGGGCGGGTCCTAATGCTTATTCCCCACCATTGTGAGAAGTCCCATTCACCTGGAGCAGCCTTTGTGGACTGGGATGGTGGTAGAGAGATGAGCTGTTGGCATCCCAACCTCTGAATGGGCCTGATGGGGCGATCACTGTGCCACACAGCGATGCGAACAGCTGGGGGAAACCTGCGAGACCCAGCAGCTTATCAGTACCCAGTAAGGGATCCGGGGGCAGAGCTCTGGTGCGGACCTGAGCGAATAATCACTTGGGGTGCACACCTCACCACAGTCCTCACTGCTGCAACACTGCCTCCTCATCTACAAGGAGGCCCTCTGATGAAATGGCATAGCTAGTCTTAAAAGGATGGTATCACCATATAGTAGGGACGCAGGTGGCGCTGTGGGTAAAAGCCTCAGCGCCTAGGGCTTGCCGATCGAAAGGTCGGCGGTTCGAATCCCCGCGGCGGGGTGCGCTCCCGCTGCTCGGTCCCAGCGCCTGCCAACCTAGCAGTTTGAAAGCACCCCTGGGTGCAAGTAGATAAATAGGGACCGCTTACCAGCGGGAAGGTAAACGGCGTTTCCGTGTGCGGCTCTGGCTCGCCAGAGCAGCGATGTCATGCTGGCCACGTGACCCGGAAGTGTCTGCGGACAGCGCTGGCCCCCGGCCTCTTGAGTGAGATGGGCGCACAACCCCAGAGTCTGTCAAGACTGGCCCGTACGGGCAGGGGTACCTTTACCTTTACCTTTTATCCCCATATAGTATATTCTGTGTCCACGGCAGCTATCTACCAGCTCCATCTGGTACACAGGCTAAGACCCTATCTGCCTGCAGACTGTCTCGCCAGAGTGGTGCTTGCTCTAGTTATCTCCCGCTTGGACTACTGCAATGCGCTCTACGTGGGGCTACCTTTGAAAGTGACCCAGAAACTGCAATTAATCCAGAATGCGGCAGCTAGACTGGTGACTGGGACTGGCCACTGGGACCACATAACACCGGTCCTGAGAGATCTGCATTGGCTCCCAGTAGGTTTCCAAGCACAATTCAAAGTGTTGGTGCTGACCTTTAAAGCCCTAAACGGCCTCAGTCCTGTATACCTGAAGGAGCATCTCCACCCCCATTGTTCAGCCCGGACACTGAGATCCAGCGCTGAGGGCCTTCTGGCGGTTCCCTCATTGTGAGAAATGAGGTTACAGGGAACCAGACAGAGGGCCTTCTCGGTGGTGGCGCCCACCCTGTGGAACACCCTCTCTTCAGATGTGAAGGAAATAAGCAGCTATCCTATCTTTAAAAGACATCTGAAGGCAGCCCTGTTCAGGGAAGTTTTAAATATTTAATGCTGTGCTGTTTTTAACATTTGATTGGGAGCCACCCAGAGTGGCTGGGGAAACTCAGCCAGATGGGCAGGGTATAAATAAATTGCTGTTGTTGTTGTTGTTTCCCATTCTTCTTCAGTCTTAATCCCTTGCTGCTTTTTAAAAAGAACTTTGAAAATGTTCATTGCCCCAAAATATGGAACTGTACTAACCATGGGATCAAGCCTAGCAGCTTCCTTGTATCATGGGCTATAACTGACTTGGTGCAAAGGACCTTCTTCTCCTCTTCCTCCCGACCCCATGACCCTTCAGAGTGGTTCAGATGAAGGGGTTGGGAGAATTTTGTTCATTTTTCAAGGATTGCAAAACTACCACCGGCTGGAAGTCATGAATGGAAGTCATTCCTTGCCAAAGTGCTTCACCGTCAACACTATTCCAAAATGGGGAGTCATGGAAGCGTGTGCCGAGAAAAGTGTAACGAAACAGAGAACAAAACTTAGGAATTCCGAACATCTTAGCCTCAGTTTTATATTAAAACTTATCAAGCTTCATTTATTCTGGGATTCTATTAGTTGGTTTTACAGCATCTAAAACGCTAGAGCTCAAAACAGATTTCAACAGACGATCAGAACACAGATGATCCACACATTTTTATATTTGTATCATCAATAGTTTCTGCAAATTTGCAGCTCCCATCATTATTGGGGGCGGGGGGGCGGGGGAGAGAAACCAAAACAGAACATTTTGCCCAGAACTAGCAACTATAAAACTATTAACTGTGCAAAATTCTCTGCTCTCCAGCAACAAAGATAGCACCGATTAGCTATGTTTTAATGCAGAACCCAATGCAAGGAAGTGATTTAACACACCGTTCTGTTTTTTAGAAACCAGACCATAGTTATTTTATTATCCATTCCCTTTTGCTGAAATGAAAGCAAAAATTATTCCATGGATTGTCAGCTTGACAATATAATTTGTGCGCTGTGCTAACTTTTACTGCCCCGAACGTCTTGCAGAGTTACTTTGTCAGGCAAAGAGTAACGTTTAACTTTTAGTAGGAAATGTAACCATCAGGTATATCACGTTTATAGTGCTGTACAGCATACAAATCAAACTGAATAAAAGCACAGCCCATTTTTCTGTATCCGTTGTCTAAATATATCATCGAAAGAGTACATGAAATATTGCAATTACAACCAAAAATGTAAAGGGATTGTGAGACACAGTCAACTGATTACACTGTACGGTCACAATATACCACAGAGTTGACTTACTGGGAATCTTGATGATTCCATAACGCAAATCTTTATACTGAAAATTATTTTGTGGTACAGCACGTTTAGATTTTAATCACTTAGTGTTAGACAACCAAATCAAATATGTGTATTAAAATGGTGAAATGAATTGTTGTAGAATGTAGCTGTGGTTTTTGAAAAGAGTGGTTTTCTTTTTTACTGGGAATATCTGTGAGGGTCCCGCACTGTGAGGTGCACTCATAGAATAATGTAATTTTACAGGGGTTTTATGCTGCTATGGCAAGTAGGGATGGAGAATAAATTTGTTCCACATTTTAAGAAGAACGTATATAAAATGTGTATAATTAAAATGCAAAGTTTCTGTGTTTTTAAATTAACAAACAAACAAAACCCATTGAGGAATGGACATATGAGTGAGCACATGCAAAATTTACATTGAAAATAAATAGGTTGACTTGTCTATCCATCCTTAATGGAAACTATGACATATTACACTGACATTGAATTATGTCTTAAGCAATTGTATTTAATTTGCCATTCTGTTTAAACATAATTTTCTTCAGTCAGGACCCATTAATCTCAAAGGTCTTTCTAAGGATAGCCAGACAATCTTGTGTGTGTGTGTGTGTGTGTGTGTGTGTGTGTGTGTGTGTGTGTTTTTAATCTGCAAGTGGCATGCAAATTAGTGTATTCACCAAGAAATTGAGCCAGGGCTATGTGTCCCAAATTAGGAAGAAGAGTTCGCAAAGAAACCTGATGAGTAATTTAGAAAGACAGAACACTTGAACAATGAAAGGCACTGCACACTTGTAGGACAACTCTCTTGAGCAGACAAAGATTATATAATCCTTAGCCTAACCAGAACTAATTCCAGTTGGCAGCTGTGGTTTTTAAGGATATGTCTGGATGGGCAGAAATACAAATGATTGGTTTCAAATAGGTAATTATATCACATTTACACTAATTTTAAAAAACAGTACCCAGCATTTATTTAACACATGGATGTGCATGTGCCTGTTTGTGTGCATGCGCCTGCACACACACCAAACCACTGTCAGCTGTAAGAATCAGCAATATCAGTATGCAAGTTATTGGGAGTAATCTCTGGTTGCTACATCATCAAGTTATGGCAACTGGTGTACAGAAATCTCACACGAAGTTCCTTCTCCCCCACTGAACCCCTCTGCCAACGTTGCTCAGTGAAAGACACAGAACTTGAACCTTCGTTTCCTAGGTCTAATTCCAGCTCTCTGATTAAAAGGAGGCAGGGCCAATAACTTCCATCACAATATCCAGTAATCCCTTTGTGTAGCGATTTCCAAAAGGGATACATGACAAATCTGAAGAATCATGAATAGTGCAGGCTGTTTATGTTAGCCAGGTTTAATACGTTTTCCTCGATGATAGTAAGAGGAAGATATTTAGCTCTCCCAGAATCAGAGCATCTCTGCAAATGTAGTAAACAGGAACCTGATACTTTGGAGCATATTTTCTTTTCTTGTGATTTTGGCATTTATGCCAGAAGACAATCATTAGCGGCCTTACAACACAATAGGCTCAACTCACAATAGGCTCAACTCAACAGCTACCAACGGTTCAGGACCTGCTCTCGGACAGGAATGATCAAATTACTTTAATAGTGGCTGAATTTTTGAGTGCTGTCCATGTAGAAAGACTGGGCCATTATAAAGAGATTCAGTGGTTCTTAATTGATTGGTGATGTGGTAATGTTGTATTATATTATTTATGCAAATTGATTTTCTCTGGAGTTAAAGATCTGACTGGGACAAACCTTGTTATGTTGAGCTCGTATTTTGCACAATTTGTATACGGTGTGTGTCTGATAATGTGTGGCTTGCTATGCCTAATAAAGGATATTTGAATATCCAGTAACGCCCAACGTGAATCGGTGATAGCATCGGCATGGTGAGTTATCACATACCAACACGGAGAGGGTTGGTTCTAAAGCATTCACAATCCTGGGTTCCGAGGTTTGAGAAAGAAGGAGATGCGCACTTAGTCAATGTTATTCCTCATAGCAATTTGGTAAACTGCTTTTAAATGGACCCAAATCAATACAGTGGTACCTTGGTTCTCGAACTTAATCCATTCCGGGAGTCCGTTTGACTCCCGAAACGGTTTGAAAACCAAGGCGTGGCTTCTGATTGGCTGCAGGAGCTTCCTGAACTCAATCGGAAGCCTCGGAAATGGTGTCAGATGTTTGTCTTCCAAAAAACTTTCGGAAACCAGAATTCTCACTTCCGGGTTTGCAGCATTTTTGAGCCAAACTGTTTGAGTACCAAGGTACCACTGTAGTGTTTGGGATCTGTCCCCCTACAGCTCCAATAGACAAAAGCTTAACCCTTCAGTGCCACATTATTCCTCATGCACCACTATTAACTGTCCACACACTTATGACCAGCATTTGAAATTCGCCAGACCATTTGCAACCAAGTGAAGATGCCCGGGAGCCAAGATGGCGCCTGATTCCTCCCCCATCTGGAGGTGCCTGTCTGAGGATTCTTGGATCTTGACTCTTTCCACACACCAGCAACACGTCCTAAAAATTCTATCCATTGTATTTCATCTGCACAATCAGCATGTATTTCAGGACAAAAAAGTCATATTGAAAAATAAGACTTTCAAGGCGTCTGGCCCCAAAATGGCAAGTAGACATTGCATTTTGGTGACTGTAACCCTGGCTTAGGGAGCCAACTTGGTGCCAAGCTTATATATCTGGTTTTCTAACACTGCTTATGGCTCTCTATTTTGGAATGATTTTCAAAAAGATGACAAGTGAAGCAGTTTGGGGAAGATGACTTCATCCCACTTAGGAGACAACCTGCAGCAGTTTTGATTAAGACTTTGGGCAGGAGGAGAGGAAGCCATATTGCACTAATAATAATAATAATAATAATAATAATAATTTTTATTTATACCCCGGCCTCCCCAGCCAAGGCTGGGCTCAGGGCGGCTAACTAGCAATAATAAAAACAAATTGAATGAATACAACTTAAAAACAAAATTAAAAATGACAGGAAGGATTCGAAACCTGCGGGACCAGAGATTTACAGAAGATTGGAAGAAGTATATGAATTATTTGAAGAGCAACTGTAATCAACAAATTACGCTAGTTGGACTAGAAGAAGTTTTGTAAGGAGAAATATACGAAGTGTCACAAAGTAGAAAAAGATAGAGATATTGGTTATGAGTTTGAAATGTAACAGGGAAGATAAGAAACGCATACTGAGAGATTAGATTGGAAAATTTTCAGACAGGATTGATGGAAGTCAAAAATTTGAATAAGATGTAAAAGTATGTTTAATTACTGTTGAAAATGGTATGTTAAAAAAAACTAATAAAAATTATATTAAAGCAAAACAAAACAGTGGCCTTGTTCAAATGTTTTATCAAGCTGAAACCATGATTCAGAGCACAGAGGTAAGTGGGCTGGATCTCAGAAAAGAAATTGCATCTTCTTTGGTCCTCTCCCTTATCATCCTGAGCCTACTAGCTACACTTTTTGGAAATAACTGACGGTATTTTTCTTCCAACAAGCTCTCTCAGCTGTATGACTAAGGCTCTGCCATAGGTGTGTACTTCATATTGCTTTTAAAACAATATTCTGTTACGTTTTGTGCTGCTTTTATTATATTTTGTATATTGCCTTGGGATACAAGTGGAAGAGGATAAATAATAATACACACCAAGCGTGTGTATTATTCACCTAGTTTGTCATCTGAACCTGGGCTCATGGTTTAGCTCTCCCATATAATCCATGAGAAACCATATAATCCATAGGAGAAACCTTGGTTACAGCTCATAGTTACTCTGGAGAAGCTAAATAGCCACAACCTCCTTTCCTAGAGTCTGAGTGTTCAGCCTAAGCGATGCTTTGGCTTAGCGTGATGTGCAACCAGGCTAGAAACAGACAAACATAACAAAACCTGGTTAAATAAATTTAACTTTGATTCAGCGTAACTCCTGAATTAACAAATCAAAATATGGCCTTTGCACTGTAGAAAAGGGATTGCCAAATTACTTCTCCCTGCCTGGCACTCTATTTGCCTGTAAGCTTAGAAGGTGTAGGTTTTAGATAAGGATTACTACAAATTATGGTTTGGTGTAATGTCGTAAATGAGCCAGTAAAGTTTGCATTTCAACAAAGATTGTCAAAAGGCTGTTCCACCCATCGTGCCAAGCATGCAAAAAGTTGCAGCCACACTTGACTCCCTAGTGAGTTCAGCTGTACAATGCATGAATTTGCATTTCTTGGAGTCTGACTTTACACATTCAGAGCAGGAGTGGGGAAACTGTGGTCTTCTAGATACTGTTGAATTGCAACTGCCACCATCCTCAACTATCCTGCCCACACCTGATGAGAGCTGGGGTACAGGAACATCTGGAGGACCACATATTTTCCTTTTTAGCTTGTTTATTTTTAAAAACTTGCTTACCACTTAACTGAAACAAAAGCCTCTATGGGGTTTCCCTACTCCTAGGTTCAGGGTTTACGTGGAACAAACCTCACACGAGTGTTTTCTCATGCAAAAAAGTGATGTACTAGACTTTGGTATCTCAAACGCAAGAGTATAAGTCTGCCGCCATTAACAAAGGGGGCGAGGAGCAGCTGTATTCTTTAGGTTGCATTCAACGTAGCACTATGGTTAAGGTCCCATCAGTGCCTGAATTTGTCCTTGTACAACAGAATGTCCTGCCCTCTTCTCCCACCCTCCACTAAATCTGTTTGGTGGGTTCCCCAATCCTCTGGAGCTGATTTGGGGATGGCCCAGGGCACCACCAACAGGGCAAAGTCCCAATGCACTGTGATAATCCTTGTGTTCACACCATTATTTAGCTGAATCCTGCCCTCTGGTCTTATATCAGCAGTTTCGTGTTAAATAAGCCTAACAATAGCAAGGAACGATGCCAGCTGTGTTCACAACACACCACCCCAGACCTACAGAAGCAACAACCCATCATGCCAAATCAAATACCAAAACAGAAACTGCAGGCACCAGTGGTGAAACTTGGTGCCACGCCAACATCATGGTGACAGGGACATAGCCCTTGGGTTTAGCAACACCCAGGCAGCACGGTTCTTAATTGCGAAGGGAGTCGCCACAAGTAGAAATGTTATATAATACAACTGCATCTTACCCAGGGGTTTGGTTCCAAGGGTTCGTGTATACACGCAAACAAGTACACTTAACATCACCCTTTCAGAGCTGCCCCCATGCCAGCAGTGTTCAAAATTAGCCAGGCGCCAGGTGTGTTTTGCTACTGCCATGGGTCCAATTGTGACTCCATGGAGATTTATGGGTGCCAGGAAGGGGACCACAGTTTTAAAATCTCTGCCTTGATCCGTAGTTAATTCCATTTCCATTGTGTGTGCGTTTCTCCTTCCTGCATCCTGGGACAAATGAATTGTTGTAAGAGCAAGCTACAGTCAAGCAATGTACAGTGGTACCTCGGGTTAAGTACTTAATTCGTTCCAGAGGTCCATACTTAACCTGAAATTGTGTTTAACCTGAAGCACCACCTCAGCTAATGGGGCCTCCTGCTGCTGCCATGCCACAGGAGCACGATTTCTGTTCTCATCCTTAAGCAAAGTTCTTAACCTGAAGCACTATTTCTGGGTTAGTGGAATCTATAACCTGAAGCATATGTAACCTGAAGCGCATGTAACCCAAGGTATCACTGTCATTAAGATCACAGAACTGCAGTGGTGTCAGGGATACCAAGGATAATTTAGTCCAAATCCCTGGCACCAGACATTCCGTTGCGGCAACTGCAACCCAGATTCAAGGTGCTGTTTGGTGCCTATCTTATATACCTGAGTTTCTAACACAGCACGTGAGCATCCCTAGAATTGTGGAGCTGGCACATCGAGCGACACCCAGTAAGCACCAAGTGGCTGCTATTTTCTGCATTTTGGGTGCTAGCCAACACTCTGCAAGTGGCCTCCCACTTGCACAACAGGACTTCCCCTTCCTCTCCTCTTGCACACCCAAAATATGACCAGAGAATCCCCAACCTCTCTAGGGCAGATTCTGAGGAAGCAGAGGGGATTAGAGAGGAGAGGTGGGAGAATTTACCCCTCTTTGCCATATACTGTATGTCCTCTCGGCCCCTTCAATCTGCGGAACTGATACCATTACAAACACCACATTATACCTGTTCCACATCTGTAAGAAATCGAGCCTTTAGTGTGGTGGCAGCTAAACTTTAGATCCCCCTACCTATTTACAGTGAAGGCAAGCACCTTCACTGAACTCTTTTCGGCACCTGCTAAAAACATTTTTGTTTAGACAAGCCTACCCAGATACTGTATCTAGAATGCTGATGCATTTTTAGTTTGTTTGCTTTAATTTCTTGGATGTTTTGCTATTACTAATAAATTGTTTGATTCTGTTTGTAAACTGCTTCGAGGTTTGTTTGGTTTTTTAAAAAAAATCAAGTCGTATATAAATTTTTATTATTATTATTTATAATATATATAAAAAATAAAATAATAAAAGGAAGTTCCACTGAACAAATGCAACAGCTTTTTGGTTCCCAAGCAGGTACTGGCTAGACCAAAACCTGTTAGCTTCAGCAAGGTGGTAGCCTTATGTGCCTTGAGATCATACCATAAAACTGTATGTTTTAAACAATCCAAGATGTTTTTATTCTTAAGATTTGGCACCTGTAAACAGAAATATTCCCAGTGCTTGATCTATTTGTTTTATGGACAGAGGAGGGGGAGAACCAACTCTGCAAGGTGAAGAAACAAGGTACAAAGCAAAAGCGGTTTCTTGGGTAGAGAGATTCCCCTCTATTCTATTTAACACCATTTACATTAATGAAGTACACTTTGTCCCGTGGTACAGCTCACAAAGTCTACAGCAAACCTAGACTTCATTAAATACTAATGGATGTTTTAAAAGACAATCATACAAAACCAGGCAGTATAAATTTTCTAAAAGCCACTGTGCACTTTATGTTCAAGATGAAGAGTTGCTACATGCTTCCTGTTAAACAGGCAAAAAGATACACTAATGGCAACCTTAAGCATGCCTGCCAAATAGGTATTAAACAACCTCATCTTTCAGCAACATCGTTTTATGAATAAGACGGGCTTTAAGGGTTATTCCTACTTTTCTAGGGACATCATAAGTGGTTCTCTTCCTGTTGCGAATACAAACCAAAGCCACCACTTTGCCAATTCATATTATCACCCTCACAAAACACACACACAAAGTAAAAGGGAATGCGGATCCTCTTCCATTTGCCAGTATATACCATTATGTGCAGCAGCAAACAAACTCTTCCGTTCATGCAAGACGAAGCCTCTCAATTTTCTTCAACAGAATCAAGATTGCAAACCAATTATAACAGCAGTGCATCCGTAAGAGGCAGACAACAAGTGTAAACAAAAGATTCATTCAATCACAATCTGTAATAAGTTGCACATTTATAAGATTCCCCACAAGACTTACAATGCCTTTTGATGCTAAGGGAACATAACACAAGTGATATTGCTATCTACTGAACAATAGGAAAGTAAAATAAATGCCTTTCCTGAAGACAGAGCAAAAGCAGTCGTGTGGTTCTGATGCATCCCAGAATGCTTTGAAGTATGAGCTAGGATTTGCTTGAGAAATACTATCTAGTACTAACATAACCCTTAAACATGTAAGCAGAAGTAATCTCTTACAGAAACACCTCTTTTTCTCTTTACATAAAGGAAATGCATGCAATTCTTTTACAGTATTGTATAAGAGAGTTCTCGTTGTCCAAAAAACAAATGCCAAACTGGACCCAGAATAACTATAGGCCCCACAAATGATAAATTGATACCAACGATTTTTCAGCTGAACAGACACATCAGGTACAGGATTACTGATGCAGCAACACACCACCAGGAAGGTATAACTCTTGGGGAGGAGTTGGAGAATTCAGAAGCGCCAAGCCTCAATATGGCAATATTTCATACCCTCTCAAAAACAAAACAAATCCTACCACCAAGTTGTTTTGAGTCAAGCAGTAAATAGCAAATTCAGTATTGCAAAGGGCAAAATGCACAAGTTACAGTCCAATGATCAGTAATATTTTCATAGAGAAATGTAGTCTCATATTTTACTGTAAATATTCAAAGTGCAACAGAGGAGTGTTTCTAGTAGTCAAGGATACAATGTGAGCTGCTTTCACAAATCAGTTTCATACAATCACAAAAATAAAGATAAACCTCTTTCACTCATAAAGGACATTTTAGGCACTGGTTTTAACAGGAACTAAATGCTGGGTTGCTAAAACAAATTGGAAGGATCACTTGAGAGCAACCATCCTCTGCCCTTTGACTCATAAGAGGTCAGACATGGCCAGAAATCTTTCTGGCATCTCATTAGTTTTGTTAGGCCACAAAAGCTGAAGTCAACTGCACAGGTGAGCGGCATATTTAGTACAGCTTTAACTCTCTGTTACATATCCCCAGTGAATAGAGAACAGTTCTCTTATGTTCTGAGTCATGCGTAATTACAATATGACTGAGTCCTCTTCCAGGCTATGTGAGCTGGCATTTTTCCTAGCAATTGTCACATGGAAAAAATCACACGCAAATAATAATAATAATAACCACCAAATCAGCATTACACAAGCATCTTCGAACAATGCCTGCAGGGAAGGAAACAAAAAATAGGAGACTCAGCAGCACCAAGTAGACATCCAAGAACTTTCTGCCGCCAGCAGCAGGCTTTTCATCTCTTCGCAAACATGACACACTCCACACCTAGCAACAATCCCTACGTCTGCGCTGGAGATGCAAGTTCCCTCAGGCTGGACAAAAAATAATAATTAAGCCTAGGAAACCCAAGCAGATAGGTGGCGGTGGTTTGTGACAGAACACAAAAATTAGCTGTAAGATTAAGGCTGCAGTCTTACAAGTATTTATCTAGAAGCAAGTCCCACTTATTTTAAAAGGGTAAAAGCGCCCAGGATTATCCCATAAAGGAGAAAAGCCAAGCAACTTGCTGCCATCGGTTCAGTGCCTCACTTCTTTTACGGCCCAGAAAGGAAAATAAACTCCATCTTATTGCATCCCGACATCCCCTTGAAATACATTTTTAAGCACACGTTGGTAGGGGTGGAGCGATAAAGAGAACACAAGGGGAGTGACTCTTCCACATGGATATTTTGAAACAGCAATAACAAAGGAAAATCATGGTATAGAAAAGCTATTGGACAATGAAAAGACCAAGACCAACAGAATAGCAGGAAAGAACCTGGAACTGTACAAGAGGAGAAGCAAGCAAAATAATATTCAACAACTCTGCAAGTTTTCAAAGAGAAATTAAGCTGGAGGGGATTGGAGAGGCGATACGTTATACTATTTGGTGTCTGGGAAACATAAAAAGGTACCGTTCAAAGTTGCTTTATACAAAGGCTTAACACGTTCTCTCCTTTCTCCTTTTTTAGTACTTCTGTGTTTTCAGTGTTCTCAAGACAGCTCTAAGCAGAATAGATTCATTAGGACGCTATTCTAAGAGTTTGCAGGAGTTCTAGATGCCAATAAAGATTACAGATCAGACAGGAGATAACTACTAACCACCTAGTTTTCTTAGATAAACAAACCTGTTCACAAACAAAGTCCCTTATTGTGTTTGTACTGTTACCTGCACTAATCCAACTAAAACAGCCAAGACAACAGCTCGGAGGTCAAAGAAAACAGAACTGGAAACAAAGGCTTCCTAAACCTCTGAAAATAAAAGGAAATATCAGCCTCATCCCATTTAGCACCACTTAAGCATTTAGAATATTTCATTTAAGTGTATTCTAATGACCACACAAAGCCAAGACCACAACCCGAAAGGCAAAGGTAGAAATAGGAGCTGAGTACATATTCATCTCAGAACTTGTAACATCCCACACTTTTAGGTCATTCTTCCCTCAATTTTCATGAGTATATTTACTTTTCAATAACAAAATCTAAAAAGGACAAAAGGTGGCGAAGGAAGGAAGAGACAGCAATAAACAAACAGCCTGAATCAAAATTATGCCTTCCAATGGGAGGTAGAAACCATAAACACTGTTAATTAGAACAAGGGGGAGGAAACTACAGCCTTCCTTACTGAACACAACCTTTGCCCAAAGAAACTGCAGTCACGGGCAGCAGAGATTAAAGATTATTGCAGCAAGAACCAAGCAAGGGACAGGAATAAATCGCATTGATAGAGAAAGACCAGGTGCCAGTGGCTTCACAGGGAAGCTCAAGTCTGGCATTGTTTCCCTGCCTGAAAACGCAGGAAGCCCATCAGCTGTAAACTTCAAAATCCAAGAGATTATAAAGAGAGTCTCTCTCTCTCTCTCTCTTGTTGCACCTGAGGGTCCTTTTCCATCAGGAAATCCTTCTCTGCAAAAGCGCCAGCCCTGGCTGTGCTCCTTTGACCACCCCAGAACACGCAAGGAAAGTCAAGAGTTCGAAAGGCGATTGTTTCCTTTGCCTCCCCCCCTATGCAAACACATTAAAAGGGGATTTATCAAGACACCTTTGTGCCTGAAGCCCTACCTCTTTTTGGCCTCGGGAAGCTGTCATGCAAGTGAAAGACGACTTTCTCCACAAAGTGCTGAATGTTGCTATGCTCCGGTCCTCTGACGAACACCATCCAATCATGGGTAAAACCCTCCACGGTGGGTTTCTTCCTCACCTGGGCTCGGTGCCCCAGCTCCAGTTTCACCTGAACAGCACACTAGAGAGAAAGAGAGGGGGAGAGAGACATACATCACAATGAGCAGGAGAGGGAAAACAAGGATCCACCACACCCCCACACCCCAACTCTTGCAGATTTCAAGCTTCCCCGGGGAAAAGAAAGGGGACAAGAAGAAAACACACACAAAGAAAACAGCTTGTCCACTTAAGGTGGGTGCAACCTTTCGGAAGGCATCGCCACAGCTGGAACAGCTGGAATTGTAACGGAATGTAGCCAGCAAGACAAGGGCTGGGGATTGAATGGGTAAGGAAATAATAGGGAGCCTGGATCTCTCTCTTGGAGGAAATTCATCCTGACCATATTATATATATATAAAACCTAACAATCACCATCCTGTGTCGGGCTCCCTCTTTGCATTCACAGTGGGGATGGCATTCTGCTTTGCATTCCGGTTGCACATTTAAAAAATGTGTGCATTGCCCAGCGAGGCTAGAGCTCGCATCCAGAATAAGAGCAGAACAATCGGAAAAGGGGGAAACGAAGAGGAGGAGGCGCATTAAGTAACGCAAATAAAAAGGAGAGAGGGGGGACGCTTCCACCTAGATATTGCACGCACACGCACACACACACGCCTGGTTGCATGCGGGGGGGGGAGGAGGGAGTGCCCGGGGTGGGGTGCCGCCGGCTGTCAGAGAGAGAGCCACGCCGGGGCGAACGCACCATCCTGAGAGACGCCTTCGGGAGCAGCGAGCCAGTCGCCTGCCCGGTACTCACGGCTCCCCCGGCGGATGGCTGCTTGCAACCGCGGCGGCAGCAGCCTGGCTCGCTCGCTCGCCTGCTTGCTGCTGCTGCTGCTGCAGAAATATGGCTGGATTATTATCCGCCTCCACGGTGCGCGCGGGTGTGTGCGTGCATGCGCGCGCCCGGCAGCTTCGTGCAATTGCACAGAAAGAGCTGGAGGAGGTGGGGTGGAGGGGAGGGGGGGACGGGGTGTGCAAGGAAAGAGAGGAAGCCGAGGGGAATGGGGAAAGGGGGGAGGAAAGGAAAAATTCCCCCGCCACCAACCTAATTGGCAAGCCCTAAACGGCGTCTGGGCAGCAGCAGCAGCAGCGCTGCAAGGAGGAGGAAGAGGAAAAAAAGAGAGGATAGGATCAGGAAGGGGGTGCTGCATGTACTCACCGAACTGGCCATGCCTGGGGGCCCGGGGGGGTCCTCTGCTCTGCCCGCCCCCACCCCTGCGGCTCTACTTCATGAAGAAGCGGAGAATGCGCGCAGCAGAGGGGAGCCCATGGCGGACGGACGCGGGCTCTTTATTTCTGATTTTCTCCTCCTCCTCCCTCCTCCTCCTCCTCCTTCTCCTGCGCCTCCTCCTTCCTTGTCTGCCTCTCCTGCTCGCTGCCTTCTTAGACGGAGCCCCCAGCAGCCCGGACTCCGGAGAGCCACCCAGAGCATGCGCCCTGCCGCCCGTTCCCAGCCCGGACACACACGCGCGCGCGCACGCTCGCCACACCGGGCCAAAAAAAAAAAAGAGGAGGAAAAAAGGGAAGGGAAGAGGCAGGCTGAGCCAATCAGAAAAAACGCCGCCAGCCCGGATTTCTTTTTCTTTCTTTCCCTCCCCCCCCCTTTTCCCAAGGAGAACTCCGCGCGCAAGAGAGGAGCGCAAGGCAGGCGGAGAGGGGCTCCCCGCGCGCAATGGCGCGCCTCCCGGGAACAGGTCGCTGCAAACGGAGGGGCGGCGAAGGAGGAAGGAGGGAGCCAGCCCCGGAGTGAAGGGCTGAGCTCTGACAATAAAAACCGGATTAAATCTGCTGGAATGTATCCAATGTCTACAACAATTTTAGCCCCCAGCTATTGTGGCGGGGGGGGAGAGATGGGGGGTGGCCACTTGCGGGATGAGGCAAAGCGGCTGGAGTTTCCCTTGGCTGGGATTTGCGTGTGTTTTTTTTTTAATGGGAGACAAAGATCTTTTCTTTTGAATAAGAAAGTGGAAAGTGTGTGTGTGTGTGTGTGTATGCATGCAACATTGTAGTTCAGTAGTTACTAATTAATATTTAAGTGACATTGAGAATGAAATGTTTGCTGCAGTGCTATTTAAACAGCTGTTTTTAGTCAAACACTAAGGAGCAACTCCTTTGGGAGGGAAGGAAAATGCCCTCGCTAGAAAGAAAGTACATGGGCGGGAAGTTCAAACAATGTGTAGTGTAATGTTCTTTATGAGATGCAACAGTCATAGAAGTATTGTGTCTTTAGATCTCTATGTCATAGATGTCTAAGCTGATCCAATTTCAGCAAAAATAATAATAATTTGGGCTTCCTTAAAAGTTTCTGTGGGGTAACAATATGAGGTCCAGCATCAAATTCTGCCTCTGCCCTAATAAAGCTCAGTGGCAGCTGCGAGTCAGTCCCTGTTGCTCGCCTTGGCCTACCTTATAAGGTTGTTGTGAGAATAAAAGAGGGATGATAGAAATAACAGGTATACCATCTCCCAGGAGGAAAGACAGGATGTATATTTATTAAAATAAATATGCTTCATCCAGCGTCCTGCAAATATTATCAATGATCCGATGGTCAGTTTCTAAAAAGAAAGGCTATGGGGCTCAAACGTCTCTCCAAGCTCACACCTTTTGAGTTATTCCTCTAGTTTAAATTGTGTGGCAGTGGGTTGTGGTTGTTGGGCAGCGAGCAGGAAGCACCCTGTGCATGCTCGGAAGCTTCCTGTATGATTCATTTTCCTGCCCCAGCGCTTTCTAGCATAAAATATAGGTTCTGGAGGTTATGAGATTGGATTTGGAGCCTGCTTGCCTTTGGATCGTGTTATGGCAACTCTCGTGAGCAAACCCTCTTCGGAACACGTGCAATGACGTAGCTGTCCCAAAATAGCAAATACAGCTAATTCTTGACTGTAATAGGTATAGACTGTATTGTATTAGAAACTTGAGGCGCTTTAGCAATCAGCAAGTGTAATCCATCTAAAGAGGAGTAATCTGGTTAAGTTCCTGAGGGACAAGGAGCTATCTGCTTCTCCCAATACTCTCCAGATAGATAGACAGTCAAGGCTGCTTAGTGTCTGGTCTGTTGAGGTGGGGGAAAGGGGAGACAGAAAATTGTGGCAGCATTGTTTTGTTTCCAGAAGGGTTATCTTCCTGTGGGGCAGAATCAAGGCAACTTTCAGCCACTGCTTTACACTACCCAAGATTATATTTTAGTGTACTACCTAAAATTAACCCACAGTTTTGCTAACATAGGAATTGCCAGTTTTTTGATCCTTATATTATTTTGGTCATTTTAATACATTCTCTCTCTCTTTCTTTTTTTACTTCCAAAGCTACCATTTCTACAGTTATTTAAATGTTCCACACCTTTAACAAATCTTTCCTTATCTCCATTTTTTAAGAGGTTCCACCTTATCAGGGATGCTTTGATTCGAAAGTCAGCAGTGGCAAAGGACCTTGTCTGAAAAACAGACGGCCACACTGGCGGTTCTCTAGAATGCCTAGTTGCAGAAGGGCATGGGGTACTTACTTAGAAAATAAACAAGAAATAGGGTGAGAGATGGGGGAGTCTAAGGTGTGGATAAATTATATGATAGGCACAATATAGATGTGATAAAGGGTCTTTTTAGCTACTCTTATTCTTCTCTCTCTTATATATATATATATATATAGAGAGAGAGAGAGAGAGAGAGAGAGAGACGTGCTTAGAGGAAGGCACGCTTGGCAAATCCACACCATAATCAACTCCCACCCGGAATCCATCCTTCCACTGTGGAAGGACGTGTGGATCCAGAATTGGTCTCCACAGTCACTTATGGACTCATTGTTAAAACCGTGTTCATGGAAGACAATCTTACTCGGCTACGAGTGATCGCCAAAGAAGAAGAAGAATACTCTGTGTGTGTATATTCTTTATTATTTTTCTTTTTAGGTGTATTTTTGTTTTCTTATAAATGCGTTTGAATTTTAGTCTTTAGTATGCTAAAAAACTTTCAAAAAAATTATTGTATGTACAAAAAGAAAGAAGTAAACTATAAATTTTCAAGCAGCCTCTACAGCTCATCTTGATTTCTTTGCTGAAACTTGCAGGTTCTCTAGGCTGCTTTTAAAAGAAAGAAAGAAAGAAAGAAAGAAAGAGGAGAGTATATGGTGTGTGGCCCTAAGTTCAAGCAGAGCAACAATAAGGCCTTAAAGTTAGTGCAAGTGTTATCTCAGACAGCAGCGAATTCCTGTAAGCGCTCACACAAATGTTCTACTACAGCTTTTTCCATAACGGGGAAGGTAGGGAATCACAACATACATTTTTTCCTAGTCTCAGCAGAAGTTCCCACGTGCCCCCGTTTCAGACATCAATTTATAACATGGACAAACAAGTAGAAAAGCTTCCAAAACAGAACATGAGCACCAGCCCTTAACAGTAAGGATGGGAAACCTCCAGATATTCTTGGCATCCATCTCCCATCATCCTGGACCATTGACCATGATGCTGGGGTTGATGGCAGATGGAGAACTTGGAGGGGAGAGGTGGGGAGTGTGAAGAAGTGTTGGAGAACAGAGATCTATGCGCCACTTTGCCTGCATTCCCTAGGGAGGCCTGCTGCCCTCGGATGAAGCTGAAGAACCTGTATGATAACCAGCGTTGAAAAACAGATTCTGCTGCCAGTCCACTTGGCTTCTTTATGTTCAACCAGCAGTGGGGAGGTGGCATAAACTTGCTCTTTGCCTCAGACATCAAAATATTTTGAGCCAGGCACCACCACCAATGGCTGCAAAGCAGGAATGAAAGACTTGTAAAAAGACTGCTGGGAACCTCATGTAAACCTGCAATAGAAACTGAATTCATCATTCTATAATAATGAATAGGAGCCGAAATTCACAACGAGTAAAATCCATTTGGGATACGGGTGGGTTAAACCATAGAGCCTAGGACTTCCTGATCAGAAGGTCGGCGGTTTGAATCCCCGCGGCGGGGTGAGCTCCCGTTGCTTGGTCCCAGCTCCTGCCAACCTAGCAGTTCAAAAGCACGTCAAAATGCAAGTAGATAAATAGGTACCGCTCTGGCGGGAAGGTAAATGGCGTTTCCGTGCGCTGCTCTGGTTTGCCAGAAGTGGCTTAGTCATGCTGGCCACATGACCCGGAAGCTGTACGCTGGCTCCCTCGGCCAATAAAGCGAGATGAGCGCCACAACCCCAGAGTCGGTCACGACTGGACCTAACAGTCAGGGGTTACCTTTTTAAAATCCATTTATTCAGGATTAGAAAACTGCATAGGGAAGACAATCCTATGTGCATTAACTTGGGATAAATTATTGTTTACTGCATTTATATCCTGTCTTTTTCTCCAAATAGGTCAAGGTTCTCCTCATTTAATCCCCACAACAACCCTGTGGTGTAGGTTAGGCTGAGAGCAGGAAGAACCATGATTGGGTTTCACGGCTGAGTGGGGATTTGAACCCGGCTCTCCGAGGTCCTAGTCCAGCTCTCTAATCACTACACCACACATGTAATCATGAATAGGATTTGGTTATATAGTTGTTTACATTTCTAAAATTCAGAAGCGAGTCTAGGAATTTGTGCGAGAACTACCGTATTTTTTGCTCTATAAGACGCACCAGACCACAAGACGCACCGAGTTTTTGGAGGAGGAAAAAAAGAAAAAAAAATATTCTGAATCTCAGAAGCCAGGACAGCAAGAGGGATCACTGCGCGGTGAAAGCAGCAATCCCTCTTGCTGTTCTGACTTCTGGGATAGCTGCGCAGCCTGCATTCACTCCATAAGATGGACACACATTTCCTCTTACTTTTTAGGAGGGAAAAAGTGAGTATTATAGAGCAAAAAACATGGTAGAACTTGAGAAGGGTTCAATAATCTAAGTCAAGGGAACGACTTTAGACCTCATTGTATCAATCACTCCCATTTAGCCTTGGCTGCAGTTCACTGTGGTTGCAGATACTTCCCCTTTACTTCAGAATTCAAGATTAATTGAACTCAACACTGCAGCTTAAATTTGCAGTTCTGGCGAAAGAAATGTCTTTAGTCACACTGACTCAAATGAGACTTCTCTGGAATGAAGTGCCATGACTCACAGTATATGTTGATCCTGTAAACTAGCACACCAAAACTCCCTTTTCATTCACTGAAACTACTTTCCCAAATGAATTATGAAGTTGTAGATTCAGGGCTAAAATTATAGTTTTTGCCTTGAATGCGCAACTGGTGGTATATTTTTAAATCTCTTCTGCTTTGCAACAACCCTGTAAAAGTGTGCTACTTGCCCTTCCCATTGATGGACTCCACAGGTCTTGCCCTTGGAAAGATCTACAATGAAAAGCAAATAAGAAAGCACATGAGTTTAAACACACAAAGGCAGGAAAGATTTTAAAACACACAAAGAGATGTTGGTGGAGAACCTGCAATACAGTCTCGGGAAACAAAGAGAAAGAAAAATGCAAGGAATGTGCTAATTGAATGAGCGCGCCCAGCGATGATGGATCGGAGGATGAAAATAGCATTTCCAATATTTTTAAGAACTGTTTGCCAGCTTCATCCTGACAGCCTTTGAAAGATCTTAATTTCCGTCCCCCGTGTTTCTGCATGTAACAGAGAGCTCCTGAATTGAGACACAGAAATGTTTCAAGAGAAAATCACACATGATATAGTATTCCAATATAAATCTATATGAGACATGCTTGTTTTGTTTTCATATTGAAAGAGGTATAGTCTCTCAGCTGAATTGCAAACATTACAGTCTTTTTTTTTTTAAATACCCTGAATTTCAAACAAGAAACTCTATTTAAAATATTGTGGTTATTGTTATTATTAATAATAATAGTGATTCTTGGATGTGAAACAATGCCCTCTTGGGAAAGGATGTATTTTGCCAGCAGATGGCGTAAATAATCTTTGAGCTGTTGTCCTCACTTGACCTCTTCTGAAAGACCCTGAGTGATCCCAGATTTCTGTGGTCAATTTGAGATTGAACTTATTCAAGAGGTAGCCATGGGTTGGTAAAATTAACAATTGGGTTGCAACAGATTGCCAAAATATACTTAAAGAATTCATTTTTGTTGGGATATACTGTAGACATGCTAGGAAAGCATGAACAAACAGTGCTTTTGAATGTGGGCAGATGTTCATTCAATTGACATTTTGCGCGCGCACAAACACATCTCGGGGCATGCAGGCTAGCAGCCTCACTCCACCAGTGGCATAGCGTGGGGGGTGCAGGGGGGGCTGGCCGCACCGGGTGCAACATCTGGGGGAGGGCACGCTCGCACTCGCAGCTCTCTGCCCCTACCTGGCTCACTCACTAAAATCCACTGGTTAGGGGGCGCAAATTACTTGCCTTGCCCCGGGTGCTGACAACCCACGCTACGCCACTGCATCCCACAGTTGTCCCTGCACTTGCCTCACTTGCAGCACAAGATCAATTTCTGCATGACCACAGATGTTTGCACAGTCCACATTGTACAAATAACAGTGTTAACAAATAAGCGAAACCTCTGTGTTCACCCTGTCAGCTACATGCACTTCCGGCTCTCGCACAAACACCAGATTGAGGACATGGGGAGGGATAGGCTATAAATAAGTGAAACCCCACAAGCCAGTTCATGCTATGAAGATCCAAGCTACTTGGCATTCTTAATGCTTAATGCTACACCCGATTGTGAATGAGGAGTGTCTTGCTTTGTGGAAACAGACTCCTCAGCACACAACAACATCCTTCTGCAGTTTTTGTTCTTCAAACTGGCCTAGTTCACAGGTTGCAGAATTATGGCTTAAGAGGACAGGTACGAGGGCTTTGCTCCAACGCAGCTCATATTTAAGCTGAGAACAAACCGTGGCTACAGCTCACGGTTAACTTGTTCTTCTTGTGTTAAAATTCCAACAAAAGTTAACGCATTTTCACAGTAGCTTGTTCAGCCTCTGTACACAACCGCATTTCAAAATCTGCCTTTTTTGTTCTATACCAAAAGTTTTTTTTTAATCCAATTTAGATCTCTCTGCAGCTCACGGATAATGAGGAGACAGTTTCACCACCATTCTGGGTTTAGATGATATACTAAGCCGAACCTTGGCTTAACTCAGCGCAGTGCGGGGTTAAAAAGATGCAGGAGAAGCAGAAGAGCTGCTGGTCCTGGCACACCCTGGCCTTGCCAGGATGTGCAAATCAGGCCACTGTCAAATTTAACTTGAAACTGCAATGCTATGTACACATACATGGGAATAAGCCCCACTGAACTCACAGACTTGTGCTCTGAAGTTTATTTGGGGCATAGGTAAAGGTAAAGGGACCCCTGACCATTTGGTCCAGTCGTGACCGACTCTGGGGTTGCGGTGCTCATCTCGCTTTTTTGGCCAAGGGAGCCGGCGTACAGCTTCCGGGTCATGTGGCCAGCATGACCAAGCCGCTTCTGGCAAACCAGAGCAGCGCACGGAAACGCCGTTTACCTTCCCGCCGGAGCGGTACCTATTTATCTACCTGCCCTTGGATGTGCTTTCAAACTGCTAGGTTGGCAGGAGCAGGGATCAAGCAATGGGAGCTCACCCCGTTGTGGGGATTTGAACCGCTGATCTTCTGATCGGCGAGTCCTAGGCTCTGTGGTTTAACCCACAGTGCCACCCGCATAGCATTTGGGGCATATCGAAACACAAAATCAAGATAAGCATCATGGAGAGGGGATTATTTATGATATTATGGCCAGCAATAGCTGCAACCTGGCCCCACAGAAGGGTTGTTCTGTGCCCAAATTCATAGGTAAAGGTAAAGGTACCCCTGCCCGTACGGGCCAGTCTTGACAGACTCTGGGGTTGTGCGCCCATCTCACTCTATAGGCCGGGAGCCAGCGCTGTCCGCAGACACTTCCGGGTCACGTGGCCAGCGTGACAAAGCTGCATCTGGCGAGCCAGCGCAGCACACGGAACGCCGTTTACCTTCCCGCTGGTAAGCGGTCCCTATTTATCTACTTGCACCCGAGGGTGCTTTCGAACTGCTAGGTTGGCAGGCGCTGGGACCGAGCAGCGGGAGCGCACCCCGCCGCGGGGATTCGAACCGCCGACCTTTCGATCGGCAAGCCCTAGGTGCTGAGGCTTTTACCCACAGCGCCACCCGCGTCCTGGGGCCCAAATTCATGCCACATCACAAATACGAATGAGATAAAAGAAAAGAAAAATCAAGATTGCAATGGGTTGGAAAATCTGAAAAGACTCTTCAGACTCCCATCTTGGAGCCATAAACCTGAGTGGCTTGGAACACCCCTTGTTTGTACTGCCCTGTATTTTTACAGGAGGGATGGGAATGTCAAGCATGGGCGTAGCCAGGATTGCTTGGGATCTGCCAAAGTTGTTGAGCTACGCCCATGATGCCAAGGTATAGTATGATAAGAGGAATGTCCCTTTTTTTTAAAAAAAAGACATTCAATCTATACAGAGCTTTAGTGTCAATCTTCTCTTTAGTGTCGGTTTCCTCCAAATAAATTTCCTCCAAAGATTACCCTCCTTCAGCCATTCAGATCCTCGCATCTTTTCCAGCTGATTAAATGATTCTGAATACCCAATCAGTTTCCCTTTAGGCTCAAGAACTAGCTTGCTAATTATCTACAGAACAGTTTATTTTTTCCCCTTCCCATGTTGGAAGAACCAGAATGTTAAACAGTTGTTACCTCCAAGCCAGCTGGCTTCCCCGCAGCTGCACGGTTGATGATCTTTACATCAACCTCAGCTGCAGCAAAGGTAGGGAAAGCCATACAATAACATTTAAAAACCACACATACATTTCCTGATTTGTCATGTTGTAGCTTCTGAAGAAAAAATTAATGGTATAGCAATCATATGGTAATGTAGTAGACTGACATTGACAAGGTCTGAACACGAATAGGTTTTCATGTTTTGTGTCTCCTGCGTTCCCCGGTGGGAGAAAGTCTGCATAAAAATCAAAGCTCTGCTTCTTTTGTTGGCGACATTTCAAGAGCCAAACTATTTCTCGACCCCACCCACCCAAATCTACATAGGGAAAGTGCTTTAATCAAAGGCTATTGAAAGAACATATCTGAACTTCAGGAGTTCCCCAAAGAGCCATACATTAACTCTTAGGTAAACAAAATACAAGGGGAAATGTAATCTCTTCACTGTCTGTCTCTACAAGCAATAATAAGGCAGTAGTCATACTCCAGAGAGGAAAGGGGAACCTACAACTCCCCAGATGTTATGGAAGCATCTCCCAGCCAGCATGGCCAATGGTCAAGGAACATGGGCATTGTAGTCCAGCAACAGCTGGAGAGAGACAGGCTCCCATCCTTGCTTTAATTATTAGATGAGACAACAGTTGTCCAAGAGGCTGCTAGCAAGTCTTTCTAGACCCATGGTTCTCAACGGGGGGGGGGGGCATTTGATTTTTAAGGGGCACAATTTGGAAGCTTCTTTAGACCAAGTTAATGGCCTTTTCGCTGAAGAATTGATGCTTTTGAATTATGGTGCTGGAGGAGACTCTTGAGAGTCCCATGGACTGCAAGAAGATCAAACCTCTCCATTCTGAAGGAAATCAGCCCTGAGTGTTCACTGGAAGGACAGATCGTGAAGCTGAGGCTCCAGTACTTTGGCCACCTCATGAGAAGAGAAGACTCCCTGGAAAAGACCCTGATGTTGGGAAAGATGGAGGGCACAAGGAGAAGGGGACGACAGAGGATGAGATGGTTGGACAGTGTTCTCGAAGCTACCAGCATGAGTTTGACTAAACTGCGGGAGGCACTGGAAGACAGAAGTGCCTGGCGTGCTCTGGTCCATGGGGTCACGAAGAGTTGGACACGACTAAACAACTAAACAACAACAACAAAATGGCCTTTTAGGCTTCCTTCGTGTGATTAGAAGTTCACTTTTGGAATAATAAGGATTATATGTCACCGGGGGTAGGGGAATCAGGATTTTAAAGATGCTTAGGTGGGGTATGGCCAAAAAAAAGTTGGGAACCACTGTTCTAGACTGATAGTCTAGTTTTAAAAAGAGGGGCACAAACCTTGGATCAGTTCTATAACTGCTTGGCTTTTGACAGAAATAACGCAACTGGTTTTTAGTTGAGAGATTTGCAGCGCGGTCCTGTTCACGGCATTCCGGAAACTGGAAAACAACTCACCATCACCAGCTATCCCAACAGCAGGAGTGCCAACTTAAATAAAATATTGTGGGGGGAGGGAAGGTACACCCCACCCTACATAATGGACTCGGCCCACGCAAACCATTTGAATGGCAATGGCCCTCAACTTTATGGGGGGGCTCAGCTCCCTCCAATATTTTATTGGGAGGCTGAAGGGACCTTGGCCCCTAGGAGTTGACTCCTATGCTCAGCAGTCCATCAAACTGAGAAACTGAACAACAATGCGGTGTCTTCTAACTCCCTTTCCAAGGTGGCTAGAGACCCACATTTTATTTTTAAATTACGGCTCAGATTCTGGACCCCCTTGAAGGCAGGGCCCCCAGTGCGATTGTTCTTATTGCACAATTGATAATCCGGCTTTGAGTGATTGAGCTGACATGTATGTTTAACAACAGGCTGAAGAACAGCGAATGTAGACATCCGTCCGCTCAATTGCTAGTGTTGTCATATAAAGCAGTCTGAGCAAATTTTACAAGATGTCAGAATGGATTTCTTCCTTCCTGATCTCCCAGCGCAGCTTGTATTCAAAAACATAGCCTAGTCTCCCAATGAACCAGATACTTCAGTTACAGAAATAAGGTACCCTGGCCTGCTCCAAACTACAGAATGTACCTTAAATGCTTATTGGAATCCTAGGTCAAAATGTAGATGAAAAGTGCTTCGTCAAGCCATACGGATTGCACCAAAGAAGAAGCTGGGAAACAGGACTGTTCCATCAGCTCAGCTGAGAGGTCATCTTCGTTTGGCGTTACCTCAATTGTCACCCACAGCCAACCATTCTGCCAGGCTACCTGAATGGTTTTCATCTCAGCTGATCATTACAGGCATCTGATTTGCTTCACATCCCTTTTTCATTTTGTGCCTTCGGATTGTACATTTGCAGGCAGAGATCATCTTGCTTTTAATTGTTCTTTAAGCCAATCTGACAGCCTTTTCAGTTATATTGTAGGGTAAATATAATTTAAACAAATAATTTATATAAAAAAACAGTAAATGGTGAGGGGTGCTGTTGGCTCTTTACACCCAAAATGAGGTGGGATCCTGCTTGCTGAAGCAGGAAGGGAGGAAGTTGGGAGAATAAAGTAGTGGACGCTCAGGTTGGGAACATGATCCGTGCGGGATGCACGTTTGCAACCCACACCGTTCGCAACCCGCAGCGGCGCATCTGCGCACGTGTGGGTTGCAATTCAGTACTTCTGCGCATGCACAAAGTGCGATTTAGCACTTCTGCGCATGCACGACCACTGAAACCCAGAAGTAACCCATTCCGGTACTTCCTGGTTTCGGCGGGTGCGTACCCAAAAAAACGCAACCTGAAGCATCTGTAACCCGAGGTAGGACTGTAGTGGGGCAGACCATCATTCCCACATAATGTATCATTGCCCTGGGCACTCACTGTTTTTACTGGGTTAAGATGTGGCAAGTCAAGCTATGAACACAGAACCATAGAATCATGGAATTGTAGAGTTGGAAGGGAACCCAGGGGTCATCTAGTCCAACCCCCTGCGATGCAGGAATCTCAGCTAAAGCATCCATGACAGATGCTGATGACAGATCCATCCAACTGCTGCTTAAAAGCCTCCAAGGTAGGAGAGGCCAGCACCTTCTAAGGAAGTCCATGTGCTGGGCCCAGGAGTAACCCATGAAAAGCGGTCCAGGTCCGGTCCAGAATCCGAAGGTTCCGCTGGGAGTCAGTCCAATGGGGCCAAGGCAGGACACGAGGCAAGATACCAGGCAAGGACAGGTACAGGATCTCAGGCAGGTTCTAGCACACAGCAATGTTGCTCCCACAACCTGGGGCGGGGTCCGACAGCCTTTTATCTTTGTCGGGGTAACGGCCAGTCCTGATCCCCCGGCGACTCACCTCCCTGTTTCGCCCAATGGCGAGCACTCCTCCTGCGAGTACTCAGGTTTCTCCTTCTCTCAGACCTTAGTCTCTGCAGCTCAGGAGACGTCAGTGGGTTACTAGACCCAGGGGCCACCTCAGCCTCCCCTGACCCAACCGGTAGTGGAGCAGCTGTAAGTGATGGGCCAGCTGAAGGCAACAAGGTCATCCCCGCATCTGGAGTCAGGGCAGGCTCAGGCCCTTGACTCGGCCCAGCTGGTGCTTGTTGCAGGGGAACCTGTGCAGACTGGGGCTCTTCAGAATCAGGCCCCAGACTTGGTTCAGATGATGCCTGAGGCAAAGGATCTGGTGCAGACTGAGACTCCTCTGGCTCTGAGTCCGAGCCTGAGTCCCAGGCCATCACAGTCCATTCCACTGCCAGACAGCTTTTACCGTCAGAAAGTTCTTCCTGATGTTTAGTCGGAATATCCTTTCTTGTAACTTGAAAACCAGTGGTTCGAGTCCTGCCCTCCAGAGCAGGAGAAAACAAGCTTGCTCCATCCTCCATGTGACAGCCCTTTAGATATCTGAAGATGGCCATCATCTCTCCTCTCAGTTTCTTTTCCAAGCTAAACATATCCAGCTCCTTCAACCGTTCCTCATCAGGCTTGGTTTCCAGACCCTTGATCATCTTGGTCTGCACACCTTCCAGCTTGTCAACCTCCTTCCCAGAATTGGACACAGTATTCCAGGACACATTATTTCTGCTACCAACCCTCTCTTTTTTTTCACTTGGATAAACTTAGAATGAACCTACAGCTAATTAGAATGGATAATATTTGAAGCTATTTTTGGATTCGGTTGGCTTTGTCTCTCTTACATGCCTTAAATAAACTAAACACACACATAATGGGCAGCATGATCCCAAAATGCCATAGTAATGCAAGCACCATCAAAATTAATGAGCCATCCGATGGTATAGCAGATAGAGAATGAGATGGACTGGCAATCCAGAAACCGTTTGTTTTCTCCATTAACGAAGCTGTTTTCTCCTAATGCCCTAGGGGTGAGCTTTAAGTGCTGCAGAAAGGGAAGCATTTTGACTGGTGAATGATCTCCTATTAAAGTATTGCTGGGGAAGAAACTGCATTTGCTAAATGTTTTTTCCCTAGACAACTGCAAAGGTATTGGAGCCCAGTTGCATTCTGGATGTGGAAACCCTTCCTTAGAATCACAGAATTGTAGAATTGGAAGGGATCGTGAGTGGATCCTCTAGCCAGCCCCCTGCAATGCAGGAGTCTTTTGCCCAATGTGGGGCTCAAACCTATGACCCTGAGATTAAGAGTCTTGTGCTTCAATCATTTGCTTGTGGCTTAAAACAATGGTATAATTCCTTGTTGAATACATTCCTATATTCTGCTCCTTTGCAACTAGTTGCAATGGTGTTGAATGACTGGACATCACCGAGAATATTGACCAGGCTTCTTGCATGGATGCTGTAATAATAATAATAATAATAATTTATTGTTTATACCCCGCCTATCTGGCTGGGTTTCCCCAGCCACTCTGGGCGGCTTCCAACAGAACACTAAAATACAATAACCTATTAAACATTAAAAGCTTCCCTAAACAGGGCTGCCTTCAAATGTCTTCTAAAAGTCTGGTAGTCGTTGTTCTCTTGGACATCTGGTGGGAGGGCGTTCCACAGGGCGGGTGCCACTACCGAGAAGGCCCTCTGCTGTGTGTCTTTTTAAGGATCGGTGTCAGGATCTGCACCCTTACTCCCAAGGAACAATGAGAGAAAGCAATACCCGCTGTGCCTGGCGGCTTCAATATTACCAGAGGGCAGGAATGAAGGGGTCCATAATAGGGAGAGGGAATTGAAGGAGTTACCAGCAAGGATGCAACTCGTATCTGAAACCTTGGGAGCCAGGGAGCATCAGGAAGCTTCCTCCTGACATAAACTTACCGGTATATTTATTTGAGGCATTTCTATAACAACCATTCGTACAAATGCATCCACAGGTCGTTCATCGTAAGAATTTACACAAATAAATAAATAAACGTCCTGCAACACACAAACTTAAAACCAAAGCACTTTCCATTAGCTAGACTGGTGACTGGGAGTGGCTGCCGAGACCACATAACACCGGTCCTGAAAGACCTGCATTGGCTCCCAGTACGTTTCCGGGCTCAATTCAAAGTGTTGGTGCTGACCTTTAAAGCCCTAAACGGCCTTGGTCCAGTACACCTGAGGGAGCATCTCCACCCCCATTGTTCAGCCCGGACACTGAGGTCCAGTTCCGAGGGCCTTCTGGCGGTTCCCTCACTGCAAGAAGTGAAGCTACAGGAAACCAGGCAGAGGGCCTTCCTGGTGGCGGTCCCCTGTGGAATGCTCTCCCATCAGATATTAAAGAAATACACAACTATCTTACTTTTAGAAGACATCTGAAGGCAGCCCTGTTTAGGGAAGTTTTTAATGACTGATGTTTTAATGTACTTTCAGTCTTTTGCTGGAAGCCACCCAGAGTGGCTGATGGGCGGGGTATAAATAAATAAATAAATAAATAAATAAATAAATAGTAGTAGTAGTAGTAGTATTACGTCCTGTTGTCTTTGTCCATGGAGTTTTCTTGGCAGGGATACTAGAGTGGCTTGCCGGTTCCTGCTCCAGGTGGATCACATTGGGTCAAATTCTCCACTATGACCTGTCCATCTTGGGTGGTCCTGCACGGCATAGGTCATAGCTTCTCTGAGTTATTCAAGCCCTTTCGCCATGGCAAAGCAGTGATCCACGAAGTCCTTGAGAGTCCCATGGACTGCAAGAAGATCAAACCTTTCCATTCTGGAGGAAATCAGCCCTGAGTGCTCACTGGAAGGACAGATCCTGAAGCTGAGTCTCCAAGACTTTGGCCACCTCAAGAGAAGAGAAGACTCCCTGGAAAAGACCCTGATGTTGGGAAAGATGGAGGGCACAAGGAGAAGGGGACGACAGAGGACAAGATGGTGGGACAGTGTTCTCGAAGCTACCAGCATGAGTTTGACCAAGCTGCGGGAGGCAGTGGAAGACAGGAGTGCCTGGCGTGCTCTGGTCCATGGGGTCACGAAGAGTCGGACACGACTAAACGACTAAACAACAACAACAAGTATTACATCCTTCAGCTTGTTCCAAAGTGATGTACAGCTAAGTAAAAGCTACACCACCCGCTTGGTGTGACTGGAATCTTGAATCCATTGGCTTTAGATTGCTTACATTCGCCTCTACCTGAGATGAACCCCACAAGGCCTATTACTTGATATGACTGGTGATGACATTTAATTTTCTTAAGACTGTATCCTGCTAATACTAACTAGCATCCCAATTCCAGGTAAGAAACAGCTGGCAAGAAATACAGGCAAAGTAATAGCCAGCCCTTGCCACATATGACATTAGCTACGGAACTTTTTTCTTTTCTTTTCCAAAAAAGTAAATAAAAATGTTATAGGCCTCTGGAGACAAATAAGGAAAGCTGTTCAGAGTGGAAAGTCTGGTTGAGAGACCTACAGGGAAGTATTTGACTTTTCATTGCCTCGAGAACATCTATGCTCTGGAGAAAACCTAGTAAAACAAACACAAACCTGGCTCAAATAATTCATTTGCTTCAGTAATTGCAAATATGCGACTGACAGAAAGTCATTCTGACCTGATTCTGATGACACTTTTATGCTAGGCTAGTTTAAACGTAATTAGTAGCTCTCTACCTAAGTTAATTATCCCAATTATTTGCTGAATTAAATGCTAAGTACAGAAGAGACTTGAGAAGCTTCTGCTGTTGGGAAAATGGATCAGCCTTTGTGGTTCTCTTGCTTTTAAGAGTAAACAGCAGTCTCACATCTCTATGCCCTGCCAACCTCCCCTAGCCCTCAGAGAATGGTCCAGCCAGGGATCTTTAATTAGAAGGTCTCAGGTAGCAGAATTAGAAAACCTCTGGCTCCAACCCACAGAGCCAATTAGGAGTCAAACTAAATGTTACACAGTTCTATAATTGGAACCGCTCCCCGTGTTTGTTTTCTTTCTTAAAAAGTAGCCCTAGGAGAAAGCGGGGTACAGGGAAACAGATCCCATTTATGGCACCATCTATGGAGAAATTGTGGGACGTGGGTGGCGCTGTGGGTTAAACCACAGAGCCTAGGACTTGCCGATCAGAAGGTCGGCGGTTCGAATCCCCGCGACGGGGTGAGCTCCCGTTGCTCAGTCCCTGCTCCTGCCAACCTAGCAGCTCGAAAGCACATCAAAGTGCAAGTAGATAAATAGGTACCGCTCCGGCGGGAAGGTAAACGGCGTTTCCGTGTGCTGCTCTGGTTCACCAGAAGCAGCTTAGTCATGCTGGTCACATGACCCGGAAGCAGTCTGCGGGCAAACGCCGGCTCCCTCGGCCAATAAAGCGAGATGAGTGCCGCAACCCCAGAGTCAGTCATGACTGGACCTAATGGTCAGGGGTCCCTTAAATTCACCTTATGGGGAAATTATGCCCTTGGTCCCACTTTTTATAAACACCAGTTTGTATATTTGTGCTTCTTTAATTTTTGTATCCTGCAGAACTCCCCACCACTATAACTCAGCATTACGCAATGTTACCCATTTCTGCTGCCTCCCGTTCCCTCAGAATGCTTTAAAACCTCCCGATAGCCAGGTATGATTGTCACCAGCACTGCAGAACAGAACACACCATTAACTAAAGGCTTGTCCACGTTTGATCAATATTTAGCTGTTAATCCACTTCCCAACATTCAGATTAGTTCGTACTGGTCCACACTCATAGACAAATAAATTTGTATATGAGGAGCTACTTCAGTCTTTCCCATTCATAACAAGAGACGTTCCCTTTCATGTGTATCCCTGCTTTCTAATCTGTTGATTCTGTTATGACATGGGTTGGCAAACTAAGGCCCAGGGTCGGATCAGGCCCAATTGCCTTCTACGGGACCACCTCTCCTGGTATGCTCTGTGGAGAACCTTAAGGTCCACAAATGACAAGGTGGGTAGATTGGTCTCAATTAGGGCTGGGGCCTTTTCAGCACTGGCCCCGACTTGGTGGAACCCTCTGTCCCAAGGGACTAGGGCCCTGCGGGACTTGACATCTTTCCGCAGGGCCTGCAAGACAGAGCTGTTCCGCCTGGCTTTTGGTTTGGACTCAGTCTGATCCTTATGTTGCCCTCCCCTTATGGTCTTGATCTATGGGCTACTTTTAAAATGCGGCTGCATTTTGAATTGCATTTTAACCTGTATTTTAAATTGGTTTCCACTCCCCTTCTTTCCCCCCATTATGTTTTTACTGTGATTTTATTGGTGTTAGCCGCCCTGAGCCCGGCTCTGGCTGGGGAGTTTGGGGTATAAATAAAATTTATTTATTTATTTATTTATTTAAATCCGGCCTGCGGGCGGTCTAGAAATTGCCGTGTGGATCACCAGCGCGCACATTCTTTCCCTCTCCCGCCGTCTCCCTCACACAGTGGCGGCAGCAGCGACTCCTCCTGGTTTCTCCCCGCCCTGCCTAGAGGAGGAAGGGGGCTGGGCTTTGTTGGTGACAGCCCCTCTCCAGAGCCCTTTCGCGTGCTGCTAATCATTCTGCCCCCCCCCCCCGCCACAAGCCCCTGCCACTCACAAGACATAGGAGCCGCAGTTGGCTGAGCGCCCCTCTCGAGTGGCCGCCATTTAAAGCAGCCCCTTTCTGGAGCCCTTTTGCATGCCGCTCATCATCCCTCATTCATTTTTTTTTTCTTCAAAATATAGTCCAGCCCCCACAAGGTCTGAGGGACAATGGACCGGCCCCCTGCTGAAAAAGTTTGAGGACCCCTGTGTTATGATGATTAAGTATCGACAGGGCATGTGTGCAGAGAGCTGTGCAATATCCAGTGTATATTTTTTTCTTTCGATCCCTCAGATTTGCACAAAACCAGGGAAGTGCACAAGCAAACCACATTCAACATTTCTCGTTTGTGCAGGTTTTTGGTTTTGTGCAAATCTGAAGGATCAACGAGAAAATAAAAAAGTTAAGGAGCGTGTCAGAAATGGTTTAGGAGCACAGTTGGAAAAGAAATGAAAGCTGTGAGGAAGTAGAGGGAGCAGAAAGGGGGATGGCAGAAAGTGACAGTTGATCCACCCATTCCCGGAACAACTCATCTGCACCCCAAGTGGGGATTTAGAGCCTGATTTTCCCTAATTTATCATATTATCCCTGTATTGGTAAACTGAATTTATGGGGGCTGGGAAGGAAGCATCAATATTGGTATTGTTTGACGGGAATCTCATGTGGACTACACAAATGGGAATGCAAACAGGTGCAAACACACATTAAACTCTGGTGTGGACAAGCCCTACAACTGTTTCTTAAAGGGATATTTTGCACATAAAGGGAAACATGATATTTATATTGGAGTTTAACGTGTACTTGACATTTTTTAAGGGTTCAAGAGACAATGACACAAGCCTCAAAAATTCTTTTACCTCTTGCTAAGTTCCTTAAGTCTCCATCCCACCCAAATTCACTCACAAGCTCTGGCTTAGCTTGAGGAATTTTGGACATTTCACAGCTTTCCCTTGATAAATGTTTTTTTTAAAAAAAATATATAAAAATTTAAAAAATCAGAAGTCTTGCAATCACAAAGAAATTCTGAAATTTGCCTATGGCATTTGTTCATTCTTGAGATTTGCCACTATATGTCTGAACTGCCTGTGTCACGGTGCTTATTTTGGAAAGTTCCTGCTTAAATTAATATTATGCTGAGATAGATAATGTAAGCGAGGGAGGGACAAAATGTGGGATTTGACCATTAGCTTATTACATAAGAACCAGTTAGCTTATTGAATGAGAACCATACAAAAACTAAAAAGGTGGAATAGTTCCGAAGCTAGCTGCCATCTCTTTGCTGAATACTGCAAAGATAATTTATTCAAATATTCAGTTTTATACCTCCGCATACAAAAATTGTGATGGAAATTAGGATATGAAATTGCATGTATATAAATGATGAAAAATGAATTTAATTTTATGAAAAAGGTAATAGAAATGAGATAGGAATTTGGTCATTAGCCAAAAACATGGATAGTTTACTTTTAAATATTGTGCTTCTTATCTGCACGACTATGAAAAGAGGGTTATGATTATCATACAAGTTGCTGCCAAAAAGCAGCATCTGTATCTATGGAAACCCAGGTTCTTCTAAGCCATTATTGATGTGAATGGATCACTAGAGGCATTCTGGGAGCATTGTGCAGATATAAAACTGATCATTTGAACTAGTGCTAAATATGGAATGCTCAAATCTTCTTCATTCAGAGATTATTGTCCTTTATATTAAAAAGCAAAACAAATTGAAAGTGCTCTTTTTCTACTGAACACTGATTTATCCCATTCAAAGTGTAAGTTTTGCTTTCTTAAGCTTGGATTTGTAGAACTCAAAATCTTGATTATGAAAATGACAGTCTGCACTGTCTGCACTGCAATATTTGCATGAAAGCTTATATTCTCCATTTCAACATCTTGCATGATTTTATCTTCATTCCTCCCCCCCCCCCAATCCCCGGGCTGGCTTTCACATCTTTTTCTTTTGCCAGAATAGAACATCTTAGGCAGATTGTCTCCATGTCATTTAGCTGAAGCCCGTTGGGATTAGGATGTCATTGATATTTGGAAACTTGCTACTGTGTTATTCACATTGTTATTATGATGGTGGGCAACAGTGACACACCATGGTGTAATTCTATTTATTTAGATGGGAGAAAAACAAGATTTCTCATCACACTTCTCAATTAAAACAGGAAAATGTAAGCCATTTCTGATGGGAGTCAAGAGAGAAATGCTATCCTAGCAAATGATCAACACCGTCGACCTTTCTCACCTTTCCATCGACATGTTTAGAGTGCATCTTACTTTGTGCAAAAATACTGAAAAATAATGGAAAGGAGTATACCCACTCTATTGTCTTTTTAAAAATGTCCAAGCTGTAATGTAGAAGCCAGCAAAGGCTGATTGCCTAGTTCAGAAATGAACAGGGTCACTATTCATGACTGGTTGTTATGTTGCAGATCCAGAACAGCCAGCTAATAGGAATCACACATCTATGATCAGTAGTGGTACTTTTATTGAGAGACCTGAGACTCTTAGAAATAAGAATCTGGATTCAGGATAGGATTAACAGATGTACAACTTGATTTTATAGTTCCTTATTTGCATACAACCAAAAGCAGAGTCTTTTTCTTGAGAACGTAAGAACTCAACTAGTGATAAAACGTCTGGCAGACAAAATGGGGACAGGCAAAGCTTTCCACATAATTGTATTTCCATACTGGAAAAAGACTTAACCTGTTGAACTTCTGTCTGCTACAATGAAAGCCAGGAGCAGCCAGGCTGGCTAATCTAAGAGAAATCACTTTGAAAGGTACCTACACATTTTGCTTTGTAACTTTCTTTCTAAGAAATGTAAAGACTTCCTTTGGGTTTTTTAAAATGAAAGCTCCATGTCTGAGGTCCCTAGTACATCAGTCCCTGCCTCTCTGCGACCCTGACCAGTCCAACAGATGGTTTGGCACATGACTTTGATCTTCATTCGTGATGGAACAGTTTAAAAGGAGGTTTGTCAGTGACCAAGCTAGATCTGTCCAAACCAGCAGGGTATACTATTTCCCTTTAAACTGGGATGCAAACTTTTGCAAAATTATGTCATACGTAAGAGAATGAAGAGTAAAGCAAACCAACTTTGTACAGTGGTACCTCAGGTTACATACGTTTCAGGTTACAGACTCTGCTAACCCAGAAATAGTGCTTCAGGTTAAGAACTTTGCTTCAGGATGAGAACAGAAATCGGGCTCCAGCGGTGTGGCGGCAGCAGGAGGCCCCATTAGCTAAAGTGGTGCTTCAGGTTAAGAACAGTTTCAGGTTAAGTACAGACCTCTGGAACGAATTAAGTACTTAACCTGAGGTACCACTGTACTGTACAATTTTTCCGACTTATCTAAGAATGGGTGCTGCTCCAAATTCTCTGCTGTTTTCCCCCACGGCTGCTTTCTTTCATGCACCTACTCAAATAATGCTTTCGTCCTTACTATCATTATTCAAGGGGATAGGAAGGGTGGACACCGTTGAGCCTCTCCCCTGTCAGACTTCCACCTAAGGAACTGCATTTCCCCCAAACATTTTTCTTCTAAAGGGCCTCTATGACTGAAAGAGGCCCTCTGTTTACCATTTATTTAAAACCTTTATGCACCTCCCTTCATTATCAAATCCCAAGGCTTGATGATATACATTAAAATAACAAATTAGAATAACAAACACAGCAACCCACAGCAGAAAAGAACAAACGAACAGATAACAGTATCACTAAAAGCTAGGTATTAAGATCTGCAAATGCCTGGCTAATTTAAGTGCTTTTGCCTGGCTGGAGTGCATTCTTGAGCAGTGATAATGCCTCTTTGCCTGGATGGAGCTCTGTGTGTGTGTTTAGAAGCCTTTGATTTTTGCATTGTTCGAATGTAGGCTACTGTATCCTCCATATACATGTTCTGCCTGCGGTGCTGCCCACCATTAGTATGAAGTCCCTAGAAGGTTGTGCAAGAGAGAATGTGTCACTTGGGACGGGTAATAATAATAATAATAATAATAATAATAATAATTTATTATTTATACCCCACCCTTCTGGCTGGGTCCCCCAAGCCACCCTGGGCGGCTTCCAACAAAGTATTAAAATACAGTGGTCTGTTAAACATTAAAAGCTTCCCTAAACAGGGCAGCCTTCAGATGTCATCTAAAAGTCTGGTAGTTGTTCTTCTCTTTGACATCTGATGGGAGGGCATTCCACAGGGCGGGTGCCACTACCAAGAAGGCCCTCTGCCTGGTTCCCTGTAACTTGGCTTCTCGCAGTGAGGGAACCGCCAGAAGGCCCTCGGCGTTGGACCTCAGTGTCCGGGCAGAACGATGGGAGTGGAGACGCTCCTTCAGGTATAAGGATCCTGTGGCATAAGGGATTAGGCTGTTTCTCCTGCCCATCTGACCTCCAGAGATTCAGGAGAACCCAGGTTCAGTTGAGCCTGGATAGCTCCGTTGGTAACAGCATAGTGCTGACAACGCCAAGGTTGAAGGTTTGATCTGCTGCATATTCCTGCCTTGCAGAGAGTTGGACTGACACTCCTGTCCCTTCCAACTCTGCAATTCTAAGATTCTAGTTGTACCCTTAGTAAAGCTGGAGTTGACTGCTATGCCTTTTTCTCCAGACTGTTTTTTTTTCATACCCAGCCCACGGCATGAGGCTGACTTGCAGTCCTGTGCTGCGCGTGAATTGAGCAGTTGCAATTCTATTTTTCCCCTGGTGGTGGGTGGGTGGCAATTTCACACTGAGAAGGTCCATGCAATTGGACCCATGTGATTGTGTGTGTAAGTTCAACATAAAAAACAACAACACGAAGATCATGGCCACTGGGCCCTTCACCGCCTGGCAAATAGAAGGGGAAGAAATGGAGGCAGTGAGAGATTTTACTTTCTTGGGCTCCATGATCACTGCAGATGGTGACAGCAGCCACAAAATTAAAAGACGCCTGCTTCTTGGGAGAAAAGCAATGACAAACCTAGACAGCATCTTAAAAAGCAGAGACGTCACCTTGCCAACAAAGGTCCGTATAGTTCAAGCTATGCTTTTCCCAGTAGTGATGTATGGAAGTGAGAGCTGGACCATAAAGAAGGCTGATCACCAAAGAATTGATGCTTTTGAATTCTGGTGCTGGAGGAGACTCTTGAGAGTCCCATGGACTGCAAGAAGATCAAACCTCTCCATTCTGAAGGAAATCAGCCCTGTGTGCTCACTGGAAGGACAGATCCTGAAGCTGAGACTCCAATACTTTGGCCACCTCATGAGAAGAGAAGACTCTCTGGAAAAGACCCTGATGTTGGGAAAGATGGAGGGCAGAAGGAGATGGCAGAGGATGAGATGGTTGGACAGTGTTCTCGAAGCTACCAGCATGAGTTTGACCAAACTGTGGGAGGCAGTGGAAGAGAGGAGTGCCTGGTGTGCTCTGGTCCAGGGGGTCACGAAGAGTCAGACACAACTAAACAACAACAACAAATGTGACTGTATTTGGGGAAATGGTGCTCTATGTGTGTGGGTGTAAGGACACCGTGGTCCAAGTAAAGAGCTTCTTCTCTAAACTCTCCATGGATGATTTTCCTAACAGAAACAGGAAAACGCATCTTCTTTCCTAGCAAATCATGTCTTTAGTGACACTCTAGGCCTTCCCAGCAGTGATACTGCAGGGCGGAGAGGGGACTTAGTTATAGGTTTCTATAAAAGCTTTTTCATCCCCTAATGATATGTAATGTGTGCAACGGTTTCTGCCAGCTGTCCGCATGAAGGCCACTGCTTGTGTAGATTTCAGTCTTATACAGCCAACTGCAGTTTAGGTTAAAAATGGCTGCACCTAAAAGTTTACAGTGTTCTAAATTACCCTTAATCATAGTAATAATGAAAGCTCTTTTGGTCAATTTATATTTTAGTGCCTGGATTTAGAGCTTTAAAATAAATATTTGTTTAAGTGGAAAGGTTTACTTTGACTGATTCCTATAATAAATTCCAAACTATGTCACTCCTATTCATGCTCACGGATTATTTTGTTAACTACAATTTTACATCAAGCGATATTTCAGGGAATACGAACACACAAAGCTTCCTTACTACATTGAGTCAGATCATAGGTCTACCTATCTAGCATGGTTTTGTATTTCTCTGACTGACAGCCCCTTTTCAAAGTCTCCTATCAGCGTCATTATATATCATAAACGCCATTCATTCATTCATGAATTTGCTCTGCATTCGTTCATTTTTATTTTGCAACATTTATACCACTTAATCCAAAATATCAGACATATATTTCCCATCACTGGACTGGAAACCATGTTAGAAAAGTTAGAGACAGGTTCCAAGCAGGCACCTTCAGCTGAGTGAATAGTTTTCTTCTATAAACGCATTCATGAATGTAAGCTCTATTTTTCCTTCACAAAACTGCCCATTGCACCACTTCCGAGTCCTCCCTCTCATCCTCCTTGGGGTTTTATGTGGGGTAGTGATCCAGAATGACACTTGATGTACTCCTTTCAGACATTCGAAAGGTGGCAATGTGCTGAGAGCAATTATGAAGAAATAGCATTCATAAAGAACAGCCGACACTTGCTCTCTGCTGGGTAGGAGTTCTTTATTTCCCAGGTCTAGGCTACGCAGCAGTGAACTGGATGGTCACAAACCTCTGCAGTTATGCATGGACTATTAATAATCAGTACTGATTATACTGTGTTTTAAATGACTGGGATTTGATGTGAATGGTCTATGGTGATCATTTTATTGTATTCGACTGTTGTTGTTTTTAAGGGAAGCCGCCACCACAGAATCACTTGGCAGGCTGTGTGGAATATTTTTTTTTAAACAAATAACACAATATTTTGTGTGCCTTGCAGTACTATTATTGCTTGCCATTTTTGTAGCATATTTCAGGCATGCAAAGTACTCCACACACATTATTTCAGTAGCAATCCCGTGAGGTGGGATGTACTATTACCTTCCAAATTACAAGTGGCAAACTGAAACCGAGGAGGAGGTCCTTATTTCCTAAGACCATCTAGTGAGCTCATGCCTAAATTGCAATTTTAACAACCAGCTTACACTTTTCAAAACCACACCACACAAGTTTCTTGTTATAATCCGCTTCTCCCACATTCGATCCCCCAAAAGAGACACGCTTTTTTTTACAGAACCCCCAAACTCAGCAAATGGGGCACAGCCCCCCAAATTCTAGCCTGTGCTCTGCCAGCCCCCAGCTGCCTCTCTTCTTACTTAGAGGGGATGGATAATAATAATAATTAATAATAATAATAATAATAATAATAAATTATTTACCATATTTTTCGCCCTATAGGACACACTTTTTCCCCTCCAAAAATGAAGGGGAAATCTGTGTGTGTCCTATGGGGAGAAGGCAGGCTTTTGCTGAAGCGTGGAGAGCAAGAGGGGTCGGTGTGCACCAACCCCTTTCGCTCTCCACGCTTCAGGAAGCTATCAGCAAGCCTGGGGAGCCTGCGGGAGATCCCGCAGGGCTCCCTAGGCTGCGGATAGCAGCCTGCTGCCCGGAGCGCGGGGCGCGCCGAAGCAGAGTGCCCCGTGCTTCGGGCAGACATCTGCAGCCTGCTTGCCCGAAGCGCGGGGCGCGTTGAAGCAGAGCGCCCCGCGCTTCAGGCAGATATCCGCAGCCTAGGGAGCCCTGCAGGAGTTCCCGCAGGGCTCCCTAGGCTGCGGATAGCAGCCTTCTGCACGGAGCGCAGGGCGCACTGAAGCAGAGCGCCCCGCACTTCGGGCAGATATCCGTGGCTGGGGGGGGAAAATAAATTTCTCCCCTTTATTCCCCCCCCAAAAAAAAACACTAGGTGCGTCCTATGGGCCGGTGCGTCCTATAGGCCGAAAAATACGGTATACAGTGGTACCTTTGGATGCGAGCAGGATCAATTCCGGAGCCCCATTTGCATCCTGAATGGAACGTAAGACGTGTCTGTGCATCTCGCGTTTTGCCGCTTCTGCACATGCGCATGACATTATTTTGAGCGTCTGCGCATGCGCGAGCAGCAAAACCCGGAAGCAACGTGCTCTGTTACTTCCGGGTCACCGCGGAGTGTAACCTGAAAACGCTCAACCTGAAGCACATTTAACCCGAGGTATGACTGTACTCCGCCCATCTGGCTGGGCTTCCCCAGCCACTCTGGGCGGCTTCCAACAAAATATTAAAACACAGGAATGCATCAAACATTAAAAGCTTCCCTAAACAGGGATGGCACTGCCTGACAGCTTTCCCCAAGGTGTGTTGCCTTTGCAGATCTCTTCAGGGAAGAGGATGAGGACAAAATTAAAATGAGTCCCCAGGAACCAGCAGGGTGCAAAACTTAGCTCAACTCTAACCAACTCAAACTGCAATTTTCCTTTGTTCATTTTCCCCCTCAGACCTAGACAGCACTAGGGAGGGGGGAAGAGGAGGTTTGCTCCTGTTCAGAACAGTCCAGGATGCTTCGCCTATTTCTGACCAACTGTTAAGCCGCCATTCCGGCCTTATTTTACCCTTCCCTGTCCAAACCCCCAAACCAGCAAACTTTTTCACCAGTCCACTGTCCCTCAGACCTTGTGGGGGGCCGGATGATATTTTTTTTTGGGGGGGGAGAACGAATTCCTATGCCCCACAAATGACCCAGAGATGCATTTTAAATAAAAGCACACATTCTACTCATATAAAAACACCAGGCAGGCTCCACAAATAATCCAGAGATGCATTTTAAATAAAAGGGCACATTCTACTCATGTAAAAACACAGATTCCCGGACTGTCTGCAGGCCGGATTTAGAAGGCGATTGGGCTGGATCCGGCCCCCGGGCCTTAGTTTGCCCACCCATGCCCCAAACTCACAACAATACTCCAGTTGAGCGTTATAACCTGTGATCGATGGTGAGCAGATGGAAGCTTGGGGAAGCTGCAGTTTTTTCTATTCCACCTGCAAAATGGGAACAATAACCTATTATTGTTGTTGTTGTTGTTGTTGTTGTTGTTGTTGTTGTGTGTGAATTGATATTATTACTAATTCCATTTGTATACCACCCTTTATCAAAAGCTCCCAGGGCGGTGTACTACATTAAAAATACCTTACAGAACATCAGTGATAAAAACGTAGTAGAAAGCATACTGACAAACAGCCTAATAATGAAATAGTTGTCACAATAATAGTCTTTTTCCCACACTTTTAAAGCCCATAGATTATTTAATAGCCATAGGCCTGGGTAAAGGGGAATGTTTTTGCCTGGCACCTAAAGCCATGTTATGATGGAGTCAGGCGAGCCTCTCTGGGGAGAGCGTTTCCCCACTGGGGGGCCACCACAGAAAAGGCCCTGCTCTTGCTGCCACTCTCCAAACCTCTCTGGGGTGGGGGGACATAGAGAAGGTCCTCCGAGGACAAGTTCAGGGTTTGGGTTGGTCTTCTTTGGGGAGATGCGGCTCTTAAGGCATTGAGGTCCTGAGCCACATAAGGCTTATAGGTCAACACTGGCCCTTTGAATTAGAAACTAATCCCCAGCCAGAATGAAACCAGAAAAGAAAGAAAAGCTATTTCTTGCTTTGAATTCGTAATTTTAAAACAGCAAATCTTAACTGATGACCTGGATAGACCTTTGAGGACACTGGCTTTCAAGCACCGGAACAGAAATAGGTGTGTGTGTATATACTGTATGTGTGTGTGATGTTCTACTATGTTACTATGGAAACCAAGCCTGATGAAGAACGGTTGAAGGAGCTGGGTATGTTTAGCCCGGAAAAGAGGAGTCTGAGAGGAGATAGGGGAGTCATCTTCAAATATCTGAAGGGATGTCACACGGAAGAGGGAGCAATGTTGTTTTCTCCTGCTCTGGAGGGTAGGATTCGAACCCATGGCTTCAAGTTACAAGGAAGGAGATTCCAACTGAACATCAGGAAGGGAAAGAGCTGTTTGACAGTGGAAAGGTCTCCCTCAAGAGGTGGTGGCCTCTCCTTCCTTGGAGGCTTTTGAGATGAGATTGTTTGGCCACCTGCCATGGATGCTTGAGCTGAGACTCCTGCATTGTGGGGGGGGGGGTTGGACTAGATGACCCCCAGGGGTCCCTTCCAACTCTAAGATTCTCATATATATATATATATATATATATATATATATATATATATATATATATATATATAATGTTTTTATTTGCTTTTACAATTAAAGTTTGCATTCAAATATGAATTAACATCACAAACAAGGGATTCCTCGAATCCTTGGACTTCCCTCTTCTCCATTTTTATTCTTATTTTTAAAAAACCTCCATTATATCCTTAGTTCTTGTTACATTACAAGAGTTGTTACAATCCTGCTAATGTTTTTTTCAGTTGTTTACAGTTTACAGTAAATATTTGTTATTTATTCTTCATTAAAAGTATTCTTTCCTCTCTGAGGCGATTCTTCCCGCCCCTCCCCCTCTGGGCGGCTTTCGAGCCCCTGGTGTCTAATGCGCATGCTCCCCGGCTGCGAGCATGCTCGGGACCAGCAACGAAGCCGACGTGCCCTTACCTTGCCCTGATTTGTCGCCGGCCGCACGGCGGGGCGGGGAGAGAGAGGGGGGCGCTACTGCGGCTGCGCCGCTCCGGCCAGTCGCCACGCTGCGAAGTTGCTGCTGCTGCTTGACAGGTGAGCCGCGCCTCGGAACGTTGGCGGCCGCGGGGTTCTAACCGCCGCAGGTCACTGACCCCGGGGTTCTAACCGCGGGGTAATAACCGCGGGGCACTAATTGCAGGGTTCTAAACTGCGGGGTGCCGATTTCGGAGTTCTGTCTGTGGGTTCTAGCCACGGGGTAATCCTTGCAGGGTTCTAACCACGGAGCAAGGAGGGCAGCCTCGGAATAGGGAAAGGGGCAGTCCAGTCTCCAGACTTTCCTGGGACAGGGGCTGATGCAGATCCGGCCGTTGAGTGTTTCTCCCAAACTTGAGTCTCCAGCTGTTTCGGGACTTCCACCATCCCTGACCGCTGGCCCTGCTAGCGAGAGATGATGGGAGTTCATACAATATCTTTTTGAATTATATGCCCAGCACAAAAGGGCAATATGAGTGGACTTTCCTACGCCCTAAAGCACGGCAAAAAGACTGGATACTGATGAATTAGAAAAATAAAAATGCAGCGGCTCCTTTCTGCGATTGGATTGGAGACTTCTACAAACTTGCAACATATGAACAACTTCCATATAAACACAGACTTGGCATGGACACATTCAATGATGTTGGGAATCCATTCTTACAAATACTGTAATAGGTTAAGATCTGGTAAAGTACAATAACAACTTTGCAAAGCGTACAGTTTTGGGGTTCCTCCCCTACCTTTACTTTCCCTTCTACACAGGTTCTGTTTCTCTTTCTCTCTCTTTTATTTACATATAATTATGTTCTTTTTAACTTTCAATAAAGATGTCTGAATTATTATTATTAAAAAAAACCATAGGAAGGATCCCAAAGGCCATCTAGTCCAACCCCTTCCAATGCAGGAAAAATGCAGGGAGACGCAAGTTTTGGAAAGGCTGATTTAGAGAGGGGGGCATGCACTTGGGAATACAGTGGCTTGCCTTGGGGCCCTAGGAGCCAACTCCTTGGGGCCGGGGCCCCTGCTTCTCGAGCAAGTCCATAGGGAACCCTGCATGTACAGATCATTGGAGCGAGAACTCTCTACAGCCATTTCAATGACCGTGTGTGAGTCAGCCATACGTTCAGAGTATGTACTTAGTCTTGAAGACGCTGCCCAGAGATGCTTCAAACTGTTTGTAAAGGCTTTTACATAAATAAACAAATCATAACCAGGGACGCGGGTGGCACTGCGGGTTAAACCACAGAGCCTAGGACTTGCTGATCAAAAGGTTGGCGGTTCGAATCCCCGCGACGGGGTGAGCTCCTGTTGCTCAGTCCCTGCTCCTGCCAACCTAGCAGTTCGAAAGCACGTCAAAGTGCAAGTAGATAAATAGGTACCGCTCCAGCGGGAAGGTAAGTGGTGTTTCCGTGCGCTGCTCTGGTTCGCCAGAAACGGCTTAGTCATGCTGGCCACATGACCCGGAAGCTGTACACCGGCTCCCTCAGCCAATAAAGCGAGATGAGCGCCGCAACCCCAGAGTCAGTCATGACTGGACCTAATGGTCAGGGGTCCCTTTACCTTTACCTAACCAGGAACTGTATAACCGAGGATCCTATGATGACATAGTAATTGTAATTTATTATTTATACCCCACCCATCTGGCTGGGTTTCCCCAGCCACTCTGGGCGGCTTCCAACAAAAATTAAAAATACATTAAAATGTCACACATTAAAAACTTCCCTGAACAGGGCTGCCTTCAGATGTCTTCTGAATGTCAGGTAGTTGTTTATCTCTTTGACATCTGGTGGGAGGGCGTTCCACAGGGCAGGTGCCACCACCGAGAAGGCCCTCTGCCTGGTTCCCTGTAACCTCACTTCTCGCAGGGAGGGAACTGCCAGAAGGCCCTCAGCGCTGGACTTCAGTGTCCGGGCAGAACGCTGGGGGTGGAGATGCTCCTTCAGGTATAGAGCAAGAATGAGGAACCTGTGCCCCCCCCAGATGTTGCTGGACTACAGCTCCCATCTTCATGCTTAGCCAGGTCTGATGGAAACATCTGGAGTCCTGTCACATCTGGAGGGCCACAGGTTTCCTAGCCCTGCCACAGAGTATCGTGGAGTAGCGCTCGCAAGTATTTGGGGACCATCAAAGACGTTCAAGGACCTTGATGCTTTTCAGTTTTCTATGTGCAAAAGTGTAATGGAAACGTCTCGTTGACAACTGACTTTTGTCTGGGACAGATGCTGTACATCAGGCCATTGTCTGGAGGGAAATACAAGAGGTGGCAGATTGATAAAGTGCTTGCTTTTAGACTATAGAAGTGTGCAGTCTCTACCACTATAATGTCTAGATGAGTTGCTCTTCCCGTATGCTGACCAGTTTTCATTACAGCATGTGGATCTCGTTAGAGTTCCACGTTCAAGAGGCTATTCGTTACATCCTTTGTGGGGCTTTTGGGGTGCGTGGCCAGAGAACCTCATTGCAGCCGACTGGGAAGCAGGTCAGTTTGAGGTTGCTGGGAGCTCCCTTTGGTGTACTGACACCTCGTCGCCAAATATCGAGCCTTGACTTCAGCCGCGAGAAAGATGTAAAGAGAATCGTCCATAAAAGGAGCTGGGGAATAATTATGCTTCCAGTTGGATCCATGCATATAATCATTGGATATGGAGAAATTATAGAGATTATATGCGCTGGATTATGGAGAAAGCTAGAGAGTTCCAGAAAGAACTGGATATGGAACAAATGATTGGTTCAAAATTGGGAAAGGAGTACAACAAAGGCTGTATATTGTCTCCCTGCTTATTTAACTTATATGCAGAATTCATCATGTGAAAGGCTGGGCCGGAATTAGGATTGCCGGAGGAAATATCAACAACCTCAGATATGCAGATGACACAACCTTGATGGCAGAAAGTGAGGAAGAATTAAAGAACCTTTCAATGAGGGTGAAAGAGGAGAGCACAAAATATGGTCTGAAGCTCAACATCAAAAAAACGAAGATCATGGCCACTGGTCCCATCACCTCCTGGCAAATAGAAGGGGAAGAAATGGAGGCAGTGAGAGATTTTACTTTCTTGGGCTCCATGATCACTGCAGATGGTGACAGCAGTAATGAAATTAAAAGACGCCTGCTTCTTGGGGAAAAAGCAATGACAAACCTAGGCAGCATCTTAAAAAGCAGAGACATCACCTTACCTACAAAGGTCCGCATAGTTAAAGCCATGGTTTTCCCAGTGGTGATGTATGGAAGTGAGAGCTGGACCATAAAGTAGGCTGATCGCCAAAGAATTGATGCTTTTGAATTCTGGTGCTGGAGGAGACTCTTGAGAGTCCCATGGACTGCAAGATCAAACCTCTCCATTCTGAAGGAAATGAGCCCTGAGTGCTCACTGGAAGGACAGATCCTGAAGTTGAGACTCCAGGACTTTGGCCACCTCATGAGAAGAGAAGACTCCCTAGAAAAGACCCTGATGTTGGGAAAGATGGAGGGCACAAGGAGAAGGGGATGACAGAAGACGAGATGGTTGGACAGTGTTCTCAAAGCTACCAACATGAGTTTGACCAAACTGCAGGAGGCAGTGGAAGACAGGAGTGCCTGGCGTGCTCTGGTCCATGGGGTCACGAAGAGTCGGACACGACTAAATGACTAAACAACAACAACAACAACAACATATAATCGTATTTGTGAGCAAATGCAAGAGGAGGGCAGGATCCTGATCTGGGGATCCTGGGAACAGAATGAGTATCTGAAATGCATCCATCCAACAGCCATCTAAACAGAAAAGCTCCTTTAGAAGAAAGATGTACAAAACTGGCTTTCATTACCGTTTGATTTTCTGATTATTTTGGCTGCCATCAGATTATATGTATTGTGCATGTTTTGTTTTGTGTCGTTTTAAAAGAGAGAATAACAGAAGGAAGGAAAGTGTGTGATATTTCAAAGCAACGATGGGGAGGGTAAGGTGCTAGGATGACTACAATCTGCTTAACAGTTGGACTTTGGATTCTTAGCCTTTGTTGATGTGCTTCGATTGTCTCTGTTTGCAGAAGCTGAATGGGTAGCAGGTGGAAGAAAGAGCCATGTCAGAAGAAATCAGAAAGAGACTGGATTTCCCTAACACCCTTATACAGTCACAGGTAAGAAACTGCATACTTTCCCCTTTTTGTTTTCCCCACCTGGACAATTTGATGCCATCAGCAAACCCAGCCACCTCACTCATTTAGGAATAAGTGAAAAAGCACCTTTCTGCATGCAGCTCCTTGGGGGACCCCACTTCCTACACCCTGAAGGCATCCTTTTTTCACTTGTTGATTCACTGTGGACCAGTTTCCTTTGCATCTGTAGCTTTAGGAACATAAAGGGACCCCTGACTATTAGGTCCAGTCATGGCCGACTCTGGGGTTGCGGCGCTCGTCTCGTTTTACTGGCCGAGGGAGCTGGCGTACAGCTTCCGGGTCATGTGGCCAGCATGACTAAGCCGCTTCTGGAGAACCAGAGCAGCACATGGAACCGCAGTACCTATTTATCTACTTGTACTTTGACATGCTTTCGAACTGCTAGGTTGGCAGGAGCTGGGACCGAACAACGGGAGCTCACCCCGTCACAGGGATTCGAACCGCCGACCTTCTGATCAACAAGTCCTAGGCTCTGTGGTTTAACCCACAGCGCCACCTGCGTCCCTTTTAGGATCATAGGGAGGTCCCTTTACAGCAGGTTAGATGAGTAGTCTGGGTAGCCCAAGACTATCCACTCTCACTGGCAGGATCTCCCAGGCTTGGGGGGAAAGATCCTGTTCTCAGCACCTGCTCCCGAGGCCTTTTGAAAAGGGAGATTACAGAGAATGACCCACTGAACTGTGGTCTCTCTGCCAGCTTTAGTTTCCAAAAGTTAGCACCAGGCAACGACAGCTGCACCGATTCAGCAAATAGTCCAAGTGGTTGTTTGGGGCCTTAACAACAACAACAACAACAACAACAACAACAACATTTTATTTATACCCCACCCTTCCCGACCAGAGCCAGGCTCAGTACAGCTATCATGAATAAAATTACAGTAAAAACATAATAGGGAAAAAAACACCAATTTAAAATACAGGTTAAAATGCAATTTAAGATGCAGTCTCATTTTAAATGTAGCCGATAAATCAAGACCATAAGGGGAGGGAAACATAAGGGTCAGACTGAGTCCAAACCAAAGGCCAGGTGGAACAGCTCTATCTTGCAGGCCCTGTGGAAAGATGTCAAGTCCCGCAGGGCCCTAGTCTCTTGTGACAGAGCGTTCCACCAAGTTGGGGCCAGTACTGAAAAGGCCCTGGCCCTAGTTGAGACCAATCTGACCACCTTGCGACTTGGGACCTCCAAAGTGTTGTCATTTGTGGACCTTAAGGTCCTCCGCGGGGCATACCAGGAGAGGCGGTCCCGAAGGTACGAGGGTCCTAGGCCGCATAGGGCTTTAAAGGTCAAGACTAGCACCTTAAAACCTGCCCCTGTACTCCACCGGGAGCCAGTGCAGTTGGTAAAGCACTGGATGAGTGTGATCTCGCGGCAAGGACCCTGTAAGGAGCCTCACTGCGGCATTCTGCACCCGCTGGAGTTTCTGGGTCAGCTTCAAGGGCAGCCCCACGTAGAGCGAGTTACAGTAATCAAGCCTGGTTTCTAGAAGCGCCTTGAAGCAGGTTGCAATGTGCAAAGTCACAGAGGATGCTTGGTTGTGACCCTGTAAGACCACTAGCCACCCTGTCTGACTTTGCAAGGTTATTCTGGAGTCCAGTTCTTTGATTACCTGTTGCAGCCATTTGGCACAGCAGGACGTCTCGAGTTGCCGCCGCAGGGCCCCGATAAGGAACATAACATGGCAATTTGTGTTTCCTTCGTAGACGGTGGGCCATCTTGTCGCTGCTGTGCTGAAAGAAAATGTTTCGTCTAACAAGATAAGCCAGTCCACTAACCAGGTTTGTTCTGTTGCTTTCGCCTTCTCTTTCCCGCATCAGCCTGGAAGCTGACTTTGTGGCATTACATGATTGAGAATCAATCCTGGAAATGTTAAATCTTTATGGCTGAAGGGTAATTCTTTGCAAGGTTTTGTGTGTGTGTTTTTAAATGAGGTACTTAATAGTACGAGACTGCATAGCCATCATAACAGGCTGTCTGGAGAGAGTGGGATCTGTGCACGCCATATAAATGCTGTGTAAGATTTGGCATGCTGATAAATTTTTCAGATACGGTCATACCTCGTGTGGCGTTTTGTTAGTTTTCCAAGGGGTTGCTCGAGAGCAAGGAGGCAAGTACCTCCCTGCTTGGCTGTGAAGACTTGCTTTTGATGCAAAATAAACTTTATCTGTCCCGTGGCTGACTCATTTACTGGCAGACTCCGTGAGTGGGCGGGGCTTAAACTTTCCCCAGCAAAGTACAGTGGTGCCCCGCAAGACGAAATTAATTCGTTCTGCGAGTTTCTTCGTCTTGCAGGTTTTTTCGTCTTGCGAAGCACCGCTATTAGCGGATTAGCAGATAAGCGGTAATTAGCAGATAAGCGGCTTAGCGGCTATTAACGGCTTAGCGGCTTAGCGGATAAGCGGCAATTAGCAGATAAGCGGCTTAGCGGCTTTAAGAAAAAGGAAAAAACTCGCAAGAACCCGAAAAAAATTTCGTCTTGAGAAGCAAGCCCATAGGAAAATTCGTCTTGCAAAGCGGCAAAAAAATCGGAAAACCCTTTCGTCTTGCGCATTTTTCGTTTAGCGAGGCATTCGTCTAGCGGGGTACCACTGTAATTTCTTGATGCCCAATCTGCGCCTCCCCTCTCGGCGCGGAACCTTACTGCGCAAGGAGGGCGTGGGTAACGGAGGACCCCTCTCCTCCCCGCTTTTCCCAGGCAAGGTGTCCTGGCACCGCCTCGCCTCGCCTCCTCCGAGCCCTGAAGCTCCTCTCCACTGGAGGCGTGGTTACTCTCCTCCGCTGAGGAGGAGCTGCTTTCCACGATCTTTGGGGGTTCTCTGTAATCCATCCGGATTTTCCTCTCTGACACGTTTGCTTCAGGTTGAGCATTTTCAGGTTGCGTCCCACGGTGACCCGGAAGTACTAGAAAGGGTTATTTCTGGGTTTTGCCACATGCGCAGACGCTCAAAATGACGTCACGCGCATGCGCAGAAGCGGTGAATCGCGACCCGCGCACACGCAGACGTGGGTTGCGTTCTGCTCATGTTGCGAACGGGGCTCCAGAACTGAAATTCCATTAATAAGAAGTATGCAAGCAGTCTATGCAGAATGTAGGCACCCTATATATAGAAATGAGCAAACTGGTGATACTTTAGGGAGCAGGCAAGCAGGCGGGGGCCATGACTTACATCCTAGGAGCCTACACAACACAAAACACTGTTGCTGTATGTAAGTTTTATGTTATTTGCTTTTTATCTTGTATTTTGGAAATGTACATCCAGTTTTTTTCCTTTAATTTTTTTGGGGCCCCCAAGAGAGTGGGGCCCTAAACTACAGCTTGTTTAGCTTATACGTAAATCCGGCACTGGATGGGTTCCTGATGGGAGGGGTGACCCTGGTTAAAACCTTTTGCCACGACTTGAGGGAGTCCATAGAGCCAGCTGGGTAAGTTGGCACCACAAGCTGCAGCTGGAGAAGCGTCCCAAGGAACCTCTGTCCTGTCCTTTTGTGGAGAGAAATAATATTTTCAGTTGCATACCAATTTAAGGAAGCAGAAAGTTGCTGCAGTCTTGAAGGAGTGTTCTTGATTTCAGACCCCTGCCTTAAACTTGCTCTGGGAAAAGTGCTGCAGTGACAATGTGGTTGTCCGAACCTCGTGCTGTGAGGCTCTGGTGACGCTCGTCTCCCAGGATCACGCAGAACTCGGTTATGTTCTCAACGGAGCGCTCAACCTGATTCCTTCTGCCAGGTAATTTGCGGGTTGTTTGCATCATCCATGCCGTGCCCCTCTTACGCTTTAAAAAATAAATAAAAATGTTTTGATCATCTTTATTCGGCACATCTGTTCCAGCTTAGCTGCCTTGTACCCATGTTTGTGTTGGGATACTGCCAGGGAGATAAAGTCCATCTGAGCCCCCAAGCTCGGTGCCGGACGATCCATCGACCTCCCGTAGTCACGCAGTACCAGCAATTTAGCGACACTAAGCCTCAGGCTTAGTGCACACTCTAACAGCAGAATTCACACAGCAAAAAGTTGCACAAGCACGAGAGCAGAACATGCATATTTACAGTTTATTTGGCGTTGGTCAGAACAAAGAAGACATGACCGTCTGCTCCAACTGCTCAGGCAAAACCAGCAGAAAACGAAAGGAACTTACAACATAAACATCCTGTGAGACAGGAACTTACGCAGGCTGTTATACAAACATCCTGCTCCCTTTTAAGGTGGAACGGAAATATCCTAACAGTTTGCACCATACTCATCACATGGTAATATGTGCTTCTCATGGGCATAGCCAGGATTTATGTTGGGGCGGGGGTGTGTGTGTGTGTGAGCAGGACACCCGCCTGTCATTGTCCTCAGTTTGTCTGGCAGATTCAGAATGAAATGTCTGAATGGCAGTTGTTTTAAATTACTTTCTTTTCTTCCCTTTTTTATTTTATTAACATATAAAACACATACATATACATTTACACAGTACACGTACACAACACACTCCCTTATTTTCATAACATAAAACATACCTACATTACTCTATATAATACCTACCTATACTGTACATAGGGACGCGGGTGGCGCTGTGGGTGAAACCACAGAGCCTAGGACTTGCCAATCAGAAGGTCGGCGGTTTGAATCCCCGTGTTTAAACCACGAGTTTATTTTGCAAAATTACGAAGAACAGGCCTTTTCCATCTTATTTTAAAGAAACCTGAACTAAAACAAGTTTTCTTGGATTTGCTGAAAACCTTCCACAATATCATCCAAGTGATCTCAGGGAGCATTTCAATTTCAAATATTATGATTATTTCTACTTTTCGTTAAGGATTTTTATTTATTTACTTGATGGGAGGGGGAGCAGCTGCCCCCTGCCTCCCTGGCTATTTCCATCAAATAATTCCCTCTGTACTCTCCTGTCTAGAATTTGTACAATTTAAGCTCTGGGACTCCTCGAAGTGACACTTCCAAGTTTTTCGCGACAACATAGAATATTGTGTGCTTTTCTTTTCTTTTTTTAAATCTGAAGACCAAGCTATTGTCTGTGTAGAGAATACCGTTTGTTGCTCATCTCTGGGCTGTTCAGTTATCATACTTGTATTTCTGCCCTTCCTCCAAGAACCTTAGTAGACTATGTATGCTGCTACTTATTGGTCGGCCTAGAACTTTGCTGCTGCAATAGAAAAGGTGTTTTGTTTTGTTTTGTTTTTGTCCTTGACATGTCCTTAATAATAATAATAATATATTATTTATACCCCGCCCATCTGGCTGGGTTTCCCCAGCTACTCTGGGCGGCTTCCAACCTAATATTAAAAACAATACAGCGTCAGACATTAAAAACTTCCCTAAACTTCCCTTTTAAAAGTAAAATAGTTGTTTATTGCCTTGACATCTGATGGGAGGGCGTTCCACAGGGCAGGTGCCACCACCGAGAAGGCCCTCTGCCTGGTTCCCTGTAACCTCACATCTCGCAGCGAGGGAACCTCCAGAAGGCTCTTGGAGCTGAACCTCAGTGTCTGGGCAGAACGATGGGGGTGGAGACACTCCTTCAGGTATACTGGACTGAGGCCTTTTAGGGCTTTCAGGGTTAGCACCAACACTTTGAATTGTGCTCAGAAATGTCCTGGGAGCAAATGAAAATCTTTCAGGACCGGTGTTATATATATGGTCTCGGCGGCTGCCCCCAGTCCCCAGTCTAGCTGCCGCATTCTGGATTAATTTCAGTTTCCGAGTCACCTTCAAAGGTAGCCCACATAGAGCACATTGCAGTAGTCCAAGTGGGAGATAACCAGAGCATGCACCACCCTGGCGAGACAGTCTGTGGGCAGGGAGGGTCTCATCCTGCGTACCAGATGGAGCTGGGAGACTGCTGCCCTGGACACAGTGTTGACCTTCGCCTCCATGGACATCTGTGAGTCCAAAATGACTCCCAGGCTGCACACCTGGTCCTTCAGGGGCACAGTTACCCCATTCAGGACCAGGGAGTCCTCCACACCAACCCGCCCCCTATCCCCCAAGAACAGTACTTCTGTCTTGTCAGGATTCAACCTCAATCCTGAACAATCAAACTGGCTCAATAGAATTTTCTGCGAACACCTGACAACCCATGAATTCCATGTGTGTAATGCATTACTTATGGCGCAATCGTATGCATGCCTGTTTATAAACAAGACCCATTGACTTCAGGTAAATGTGTACAGATGTTGTTGGACTCCAATACCCAGATGCCCCAGCCAGAATAGCCGGTGGCCAGGGTTGATGGGAGTTATAGTCCATCTATGTCTGGAACGCACCATTTTGGCTACCTCTGGTGTATAGGTTTGGAGATTCAGTCTAGCCCCAAGCACAAATTATTTTGCCACATGTCTGCCAAAAAGAAATGTGAGCCTTGATGCCCTACATTTCTTTGAATACTTAAACTGGGTGAGATACGTGGCGGTGGAGATGTGGAATCAAAGCAAATGGGGAACGGATAAAAGGAAGAAGGCAAAGCTTAATAGGTTACAGGTTTCCTGCTCTTTGCATAGAGAACACAAATTTGTTTTCTCGCTCAAGGCCACAAATTTGATTTCCCACCTGTGCTGTATTATAGGGTCAGAGCCTGAGTTTCCAGGACTGGTACTGTTCGAAACATATTTTTCACCCCTTCTAAACTTCCACAAAATCACATTTTCAGCTGGCTTTTCTCATTCCTGGACCCAGTTAGAAAAACAGAAAACCACCCCACAAACTCTCGAGAGACTTCAAGGCAACAGAGTTTCCCCTAAAGAATAGTTTGTTCTTTTTAAAAATATTATTAAAAAAAAGAGATCCGGCTCTGCCGACAGATTATCCAAATCGAATTAAGACTTCGAAAACATGGTCTGGGAACGCGTGCCCTATGGTGTACTGAAATAGCTGAGATTTATAGATAAAGACGACAGATCTGGATATGTTTGCCGTGTGATTAAATTGACTTGCATAGGACACAGAGTACTAGCTCAATGACTTCCAACCCCAACCCCTTAGTGGAAAGATCAGAAACAGCTGGTAAAGGTAAAGGTAAAGGGACCCCTGACCATTAGGTCCAGTCGTGGCCGACTCTGGGGTTGCGGCGCTCATCTCGCTTTATTGGCCGAGGGAGCTGGCGTACAGCTTCCGGGTCATGTGGCCAGCATGACTAAGCCGCTTCCGGCAAACCAGAGCAGCACACGGAAACGCCGTTTACCTTCCCGCTGGAGCGGTACCTATTTATCTACTTGTGCTTTCGAACTGCTAGGTTGGCAGGAGCAGGGACCGAGCACCAGGAGCTCACCCCGTCGCGAGGATTCAAACCGCCGACCTTCTGATTGGCAAGTCCTAGGCTCTGTGGTTTAACCCACAGCGCCAGCCATGTCCCTAGACAGCTGATAAGCAGCTCCAAAAGCAACTTGTATGCCACTACAGTGGTACCTCGTGTTAAGTACTTAATTTGTTCCGGAGGTCCGTTCTTAACCTGAAACTGTTCTTAACCTGAAGCACCACTTTAGCTAATGGGGCCTCCTGCTGCTGCTGTGCATGATTTCTGGAGCATGATTTCTGTTCTCATCCTGAAGCAAAGTTCTTAACCTGAAGCACTATTTCTGGGTTAGCGGAGGCTGTAACCTGAAGCGTATGTAACCCGAGGTACCACTGTACTAATTTTGGGTAGTTCAGTGGAGTGTTTGGGACTCATCCATTACTTCCCCCAAAGAGCTCAGGATTGCATGCCTGTTTTTGGCACAGTGTTCTCTCTATGGCCCCCTGCTCTGGTGTCCCCCCCCCCCAGATATTTGCTATTTCTTTCTTTCCAATGTCCATGTACTACCGAATGACAAAAGTCCTCTGCGGGACTTTTAAAGTCCTGTTGCACAAATGGAAATCCTTGTGCCTACAGGATAAGGGAATTGGATACCGCCCGTCATGAAAAAAGTCTCCCCCCCCTCCTCCAGCCCCATGCTTTGCACAACAGTGTTGATATGAACTTGCACTGATTTTGCTTTTGATAGGAACGTCCACGGTTTGATAAAAATCCTTGTCAAACTGCTGCAGAGGCAGGCCTTGAAGGTGAACAAAAGCGAAGAGGAGCCGTTGGGGGAGTTCTATGCAATCAGGTATGTTTTATAAATGGTTCGATTTCTGAGTGCTAATTTGAATGTAACAAAGACTCGTCTGGCACCTAATAGACAGACAAATTTATTATTACAGCGGCACCTTGGTTCTCAAACACCTTGGTACTCAATCAACTTGGAACCCAAACATTGCAAACCAGGAAGTAAGTGCTCCAGTTTGCGAACTTTTTTCGGAAGCTGAATGTGCTCCGTTTTGAGTATTATGTTCCGATTTGAGTGTTGCGCTGAGGTCTGTCTGTTTTTTTCTATTTATTTTGCGTTTTTGTTTTTGCGGCTCTTTTTTTGTTGTTTTTGTGACTGTGTGGAACCCAGTTCAGCTACTGATGGATTGATTGTGTGACTGCAGTACATTGTTTATTGCTTTCATTTTATGGATCAATGGTCATGTTAGATAGTAAAATTCATGTTAAATTGCTTTTTTGGGGGTTGTTTTTAAAAGTCTAGAATGGATTAATCCATTTTGCATTACTTTCTATGGGAAAGCGCGCCTTGGTTTTGGAACTCCTTGGTTTTGGAACGGACTTCCGGAACGGATTAAGTTTGAGAACCAAGGTGCCACTGTACATAAGTTTTCTTGGACTAAAGCCCACACCATCAAGTGTCTGTAATGAAGTGGACTCTAATGTACAAATGCCATAATAATTTTTTTAGCCTTTTAGGGGGGCACATCTTGGGGTTTTTCAGAGGCAGGGGTGCCTCTCTGGAAAATCTGTGAATAAAATGGAGCAAAATTTCATCAGAACAGAGAGGAGGTTGTAGTTGCTGCTGATTTTGCATTGCTTTGTACAAAACTTTAAAGCAGTGAAACCTGTGTAATAAATATCAAGTGTTTGCTTTTTAAAAAATATATATATAAATTTAAATAAATAGATTTTAAACATGTCTACAGCATAATCTATGTACTTCTGGGCATGCTTCAATGTATATTTATTGTGTTAAATTTACTTGTGTTTACTGTAAAAAAACCCAACCCTTTGAATTTAGTGGAGCTTACTCTCAGGTAAGGGGACATGGGTGGCGCTGTGGGTAAAACCTCAGCGCTAGGACTTGCCGATTGCATGGTCGGCGGCTCGAATCCCCGCGGCGGGGTGCGCTCCCATCGTTCGGTCCCAGCTCCTGCCCACCTAGCAGTTCGAAAGCACCCTTAAGTGCAAGTAGATAAATAGGTACCGCTTTCTAGCGGGAAGGTAAACGGCGTTTCCGTGTGCTGCGCTGGTGCAGGCTCACCAGAGCAGCTTCGTCACGCTGACCACGTGACCCCGAAGTGTCCTCGGAGAGCGCTGGCCCCGGCCTCTTAAGCGAGATGGGCGCGCAACCCCAGAGTCGGAGACGACTGGCCCGTACGGGCAGGGGTACCTTTACCTTTACCTTTTACTCTCAGGTAAGTGGGCTTAGGATTGCAACCTTAGTTGTTGAATTGTTATAAATTATTATTTTCCTGATATTTGCAATAACTGATTGTGAGAACAGTGCCACCATATGTGTATTAAACCTCCTCTTTAGTACCTTTTACAATAGTACCATTCTTCTGTGCCATTTTCTTCTAAATTTTGTACAATAAGGGCTGGTATCATACAGTGGCCAAGCATGAACATGTGATCTATGAAGTCCCTGGTTCATTTGTGTTACCAGTCCTGAATTCATTAGGTAGCTTTAAGTAAACTGCTAATCTTTCAGTCCCATTTGATTTCCTGGAATTTCTGGAATCCTTTACTTAAAAGAAATAGAAGACTGCAATGAGAGGGTGCTACTCTGCAGGGCTATTGTGAGAATTACTCTGATAACGCATATGAAGGATGTTGGAAGTTCTGCCTACATAAACAATGGTTTCCTAATTGCTTCACCGGATATGAACTGATCCCAGCATTTGAAAAGCTTATTTTTCCTCCCTGCTACATTCAGCTGATTCTTCCCTGGCCTTTGCCACCAAATTGTGGAATTAGAATTCAAGGCAGGAAGTAGTGTTGTAAACAAAAATTGCCCTTTTCCCTTATGGGGTATCCAAGAGCCCATATAGAGTCCTTACATAGGTTCCCTACTGGTAGGAGAAAATAACAGAGGCCAACCAGAGAATATTGAGAAGCAAAGCAGCTAGTAAGCTTGATCTTTATTGATCTGTTGCAACAGGGTGCTCCCCTCACCCGCAGGAGGAACCCCCAAAAATGGCATGCAAGGCCTTATAAAGACTTGAAATTCCCACCCTGTAGATCAAGACCACCCCCAGAAACATCATACATACATCACAGAAGGGGTGTGACCTAAGACCACCCCCTCAGATACATCATACCTACATCACAGAAAAGGCGGTCTTAAAACAGAAATTTGAATGTTGTTTTTCTCCTGTTGTTGTTTATCTCCTGTCTGGCAGGTTACTTGATTGGATTGCCTGGGGAGTCTGGCCATTCTTTTGTAGTGATAAATACTTGGTTCCTGGACCAGGTCACAGGCTCACACCCTATTGAAACACAGACATACCCTTAAGACAGGATTTGTGAAGGAAAATACAATGGGGAGGCTTTTCCATTTTCCTTTGACCTTGCAGAGAAAACTTTTGGTCAGTTTGGGACAGTTTGAAAATCAAAATGGTTCCAGGTCGGTCTTCCTGTGCTGATCTATGTATGTGCTTGGTTGGTACACTTATGAACATTTAACATATATCTAAGACCTCAAAATTCCTATCACAGTATAAAGGTAAAGGTACCCCTGCCTGTACGGGCCAGTCGTGTCCGACTCTAGGGTTGTGTGCCCATCTCACTTAAGAGGCCGGGGGCCAGTGCTGTCCGGACACACTTCGGGGTCACGTGGCCAGCGTGACGAAGCTGCTCTGGCGAACCGGCACCAGAGCAGCACACGGAACGCCGTTTACCTTCCCGCTATAAAGCGGTACCTATTTATCTACTTGCACTTAGGGATGCTTTCGAACTGCTAGGTGGGCAGGAGCTGGGACCGAGCAACGGGAGCACACCCCGCCGCGGGGATTCGAACCGCCGACCATGCGATCGGCAAGTCCTAGGCGCTGAGGTTTTACCCGCAGCGCCACCCGCGTCCCCTACACTTATGAACATTTAACATATATCTAAGACCTCAAAATTCCTATCACAGTAGCATGCTTTAAAAATGCATATGCGAAGTAGTTGAGTGCGGTGCTGCGGTATTGAAGAAATGGGCATCAGGGCTGCAATGCGCGGAAACGCATGGCAACCGCTGTCGCTGAATTTACGATGTAGATCAAACCGCAGCTCTTCTGCAGTCAGAGACATTGGGGTTAGGGGGTACCAGAAGGCCTCAGATATTTCAGATATTTGTGGCCTTTGGTGTGAAAGTTCTTTGTTTCTGTCGCTGTTCTGTTGCATTATTTTGGCTCACATGGGCACCGTGCCACGCAAGGAAAGGTCTCTCCTCTCCCTCTCTCTGAATGTGCTATCAGGCATTAAACTTGGGCTCTGGGAGCCATGGGTAAATCATAACTACCTTGAACACATTGCCAGAAAAGCACTCTATAAACGCGGTAAATAATCAAATACAGCTGTAACGTGGGGTTCTTCTTGTGGTGATAACCTGAAGAAACCCTTTCTGGGACCCCACATCTAAATTCTTCCCTGGTCCCTTTGCTGGCCCCAGTAGGACCAACTTGGCCAGTTAGCCCTGGTGATCATTTGATGTCTACTGACTGGGTTCCCCCCCCAAAAAAATGACCCCCTGAATTCTTGCATTTTATTGATTTGTATTTTATGTTGTACTTTATGCTGTTTTATGCTATTTTAAAGTCACATTTTAATCAGTGTTTTATATTTGCAGTTAGCCGCCCTGAGCCCGGTTTTAAAACCGGGAAGGGCGGGGTATAAATAAAAAAATATTGTTGTTGTTGTTGTTGTTGTTATTATTATTAATGAGTGTTACAGCTAGGTCAGTGGTTTTCAACCTTTTTGAGTTCACAACTCCCTTGAAAAACCACATTTTTGTGTGTGTGACCACTGTGGGAGCCACTTACCCACTGTGGTTCCGTTACAGGACATACGTAAGTGGGGAGACTGGGAATCTGGGATGTGACTGGGAGGCAGCAAGGAGGAAGAGGAGGAGGAGGAGGAGCAGGACTTAAGGAAGGATGGCCACTGGGGAGAAAGAGAGAGAGAGATGCAGGGAGATAATAGGCTGCAAGTTAAATTCTCTGCCTCCCTTTGAGTGTTCCTTAGAGAGAAAAAGAGAGGGATAATGCAGGAATTTTGGGGCCTTCTGGTGGTTCTCTCACAGTGAGAAGTGAAGCTACAGGGAACCAGGCAGAGGGCCTTCTCAGTGGTGGCCCCCTCCCTGTGGAAATCTCTCCCACCAGATGTCAAGGAGATGAGTTACCAAATAACCTTTAGAAGACATATGATGGCAGCCCTGTCCAGGGAAGCTTTTTAATGTGTAAAGGCTTATTTTCCAGCTGGATGGGAACAACATTCCTGATAGGGAAATGATGATGATGATGATGAAAGGACTGTCCCTGGGTTTCCCCATGGTCCACAGTGCACTAGTTGACAACCAATAAGCTAGGTGGTTTTAGACATGGATGGGGCTGTGGTCTAAACCACTGAGCCTCTTGGTCTTGCCGATCAGAAGGCTGGTGGTTTGAATCCCCGTGACGGGGTGAGCTCCCATTGCTCTGTCCCAGCTCCTGCCAACCTAGCAGTTCAAAAGCACACCAGTGCAAGTAGATAAATAGGTACCGCTCTGGCAGGAAGGTAAACGGCATTTCCGTGCGCTCTGGTTTCTGTCACGGTGTCCCGTTGTGCCAGAAGCGGTTTAGTCCTGCTGGCCACATGACCTGGAAAAACTGTCTGTGGACAAACGCCGGCTCCCTCAGCCTGAAAGTGAGATGAGCGCTGCAATCCCATAGTCACCTTTGACTGGACTTAACCGTCCAGGGATCCTTTACCTTTACCTTTAGACCAGACAATGGGAATGGGCTCCTTTGATGGTAAGATGCATGTCAAACAGCCCTGCTGTGTCGATTTGGCTGAGTGGGATTGCGGACCTGTGCCCCAGTGGCAATACTGAATGACAACTTGTTTCATGGAGGCAGCTTGCAAAGGAAGCTGCTTAGAATCGTCTCCACACAGCTCCGTGTGTGTGTGTGTATTAGTAATTCCCAGGGCGAGTGCGGGCTGCTGGGAAGAAATACTTTCTCCAGCCTTGAGTGTGGTATAGTGGTTAAGAGCGGTAGACTCGTAATCAGGGGAACCAGGTTCAATTCCCCGCTCCTCCACATGCAGCTGCTGGGTGACCTTGGGCTAGTCACACTTCTCTGAAGTCTCTCAGCCCCACTCATCTCGCAGAGTGTTTATTGTGGGGGAGGAAGGGAAAGGAGAATGTTAGCCGCTTTGAGACTCCTTTGGGTAGTGATAAAGCGGGATATCAAATCCAAACTCTTCTTCTTCCGACTCCCTGGGGATGGGATAATCAGGAAATCATTTGCGGTTGATCTGCGATAACCTTGCCAGTCAATGAGATGGTGGGGTGTGAAACATCGTCTGTGCACGCAATAATGGCTATAAAGTCCTTTGCTGGTGCTAAATGGCCTATGAGAATAATTAACAACAATTATAGCAGCGGGTCTTGCTTGACCGCTGTAACCCTAACTCGGTAAATCTATTCTTTTATAACACGTTTATCTTGATGGGGAAGTTAGGAGTCTTTTTCTCTGCTGGGCTGGATCTCGGCAGATTTGGGGACTAGTCCGATGGGAAAGAAGTTGCTTTTGTTCTGAAAGCCATTTTCAGAGGATAGTATTGATTTCTCTGGTCTGGGAATCTCCCAGAGCCCTGCAGCTACGAAGAGTCAGCCAAATGGCAGTGACCTTTGAGTTCATGAGGTCATACTTGACCATCTAGCGTAAGGTTACCAGATTTTTTTCAATGAACCCAGGGACACTTTAAATAAATAAATAAATAAATAACCCTCCTGCAACTTTTAGAATAATCCAATTCTTTTGCATCTTCATTATGTCCAAAATTCACCATTAAACTACAAGTGTTCTTCTAATCCCACTAACAAATTTACAATGGTTTTTAAGACAGATTTCCCCATTCCTTATTGAAATTTTGGTCTTCCGGATTTCTGATTCTTCCGGTCATTTTTGCCATCAACTTGATCTGCCATTCTTCTCTGGTGGCTGGTGGGGACTTTTTCTTCTTTCCATCTCAAGACTGAATTACCGTATTTTTCGCCCTAGAGGACGCACTTTTCCCCCTCCAAAAATGAAGGGGAAATGTGTGTGCGTCCTATGGGGCGAATGCAGGCTTTCGCTGAAGCCTGGAGAGTGAGAGGGGTCGGTGCGCACGGACCCCTCTCGCTCTCCAGGCTTCACACAGCTCTCCGCAAGGCGCAGGAGCCCGGTGCTGGTCTCCCACGGCTTGCGGAGAGTTGCCTGCATCCCGAAGCCTGGGCCCGCTGAGTTCAGCGCGCCCAGGCTTCGCGCAGCTCTCCACAAAGCGCGGGAGCATGGCGCTGGGCTCCCACGGCTTGGGGAGAGTGGCCTGTTCTGGGGGCTGGGGTCGGGGAAAGCTCGGGCTTCCCCCGCCCCAGCCCCGTGCCTGGGGGGGGATAAAATTATTTTCCTTTATTTCCCTCCCAAAAAACTAGGTGCGCCTTATGGGACGGTGCATCCTATAGGGCGAAAAATACAGTAACTCGTTAATTTGTTCAGGTTTGTATGTGGCCTGCTCTCTCCTTCGAAGGTAGCACTGCTCTGAAATGTCTGTCCTGCTCATCCAAGGACTTTGCATCACTGTGTGTTAAATAAATGTGCAGAAAGTTTTTTTAAAGCTTGGATTTATGCAACTTGAATGCAGTCACAACTTAATAGTAATTCTATATGTTGGTGAAAAACATGCAAGAAACGGGGAATGTCTGCACCTGCAGTTGTATTTGTTTGTAGGCTAGTTTGGTTTCCACATTTTCTTCTATTTAAGTTTTATTTATTAATTTCCCCCCAGGAACTCTCCTCATCCCTTGATCACTGTTCTTGAGAACAGACCTGACTGCTGGCCAGCTCTCCTGCCGCAGCTTACAGCCTTTTTCCAGCAGTGTCCAGAGAGGTAGGGAAGCCAGCAAAATCTACATTCACTCTCCGGGGATGAGAGATTTTGAAAAGGCCACATTGGGGCAACATGCAGTGGCCAAGCCATGTTTATGTGGCCTGTAGGTTCATGATTGAATTCAGGCTTTACAAAATGGAGAAATAAAATGCTTGTGGGTTTTGTGTGTGTGTGTCTTTGTGATGATAGAGTTGCATGTCGATTTTTCCACGCAGCAAAACTGCGACAGAAACAGAAATTGATAAGGAGATGGAAAGATGTACCCTCTAATTTTTCCAAGAAGTAGGAAACTGAAACCCCTGCTTCCTGCTGCTATTATAAGCATAGCACAGGAGTGCCAACCTTTTTGTGATGATGGGCACATTTGTAAACTGGATAAACATTATGGGCAGCAAACATACCCCTTAAGTAAGCGCACCGGTACCTGATCTGTTGGCTGCAACAGAATCCTTCTTTCTTTCTTTGAAACAATATATATATATTGTTGATATATATTGATATATATATATAACAACTATTGCTATATATATATATATATATATATATCAATAGAAATTTACAAATCAAACAATTTGTGTAATCATTTTGTGAGATTCTCTGAATCTCTTGACTTTCCCTCATCCCCTACACGGGTCCTTATTAAAATCATTAAGACTACATATCAATACGTTCTCCACTATTTTCATTTTTCCAGATTGTCCGTAAACTTTGTTACTTTACAAGTGATTCTTATAGCCCGCCTATGGTTTCCTAAGTAAATTGTGAATTTCCCCCATTCCTTTTTGAAGTCCTTGTCTTCTTGGTTCCTGAGTCTCCCAATTAGTTAACAGAATCCTTCTTTCAAGCCTAATTTCAATGGAGGGAGGGGATCCTGCGGCCTAGAGGAAAGGCCTTTGGGGGGGCCCAGGTGCTGTGATCCCTGCAGTACAGTATTTGACCTATTCCTTAACAGAAAGGGGGGTAAGAGAGGGCCTTTTGGTGGTTCCCTCACTGCAGGAAGTGAAACTACAGGGAACCAGGCAGAAAGGGCCTTCTCAATGGTGGCACCCTCCTTGTGGAATGCCCTCTCATCAGATGCCAAAGAGATAAATAATTATATAACTTTTATAAGGCGTCTGAAGTTTAATGTTTGATGTTTTATTATGTTTTTATATGTGTTGGAAGCCGCCCAGAGTAGCTGGGGCAATGCAGCCAGATGGGTGGGGTAAAAATAATAAAATTATGATGATTAAATGTGTGTTCGACGTATTCCATATGCACCCATCTTCCCAAGGGTTTCAACAATTGTGGTTTTGTGTGAGAGAAAGAAGTTTGTGATGGTTCAGGGGAGCGCTGCTGAAAACTTCGTACGCTGCCTTGTGTGCACAAACCCCACAGTTGGACACAACCTGATTTCTTCATTTCCTGTAAATCTCTTCGGTTATCTCAATTACGCTGAAAATCGTGGGACCGCCGATGACACCTCCATTTGCTTCTCCGCTGTTCTCTGTAAGTTCACCAAATCGTTTTCTCCACTTGCAGCGCGGAGAATTCATGTGTCTCTGTAATGAGACCTTTCCTGCGATACCTGTACTGTGAGCCTTGCCAGCTGAGGGAACATGCGGAATTGCGAATGGCTCTGCTTGGAGTTTTGCTTCAGCCGCGAGGGCCTCGGAACAAGGAGAAACCTTGTGCCCTCGAGCGCCATCTCCTTCAGCTGCTTTGTGACTTGGTTCCACATTATCAGGTGAGGCATCGCTCTTTCCTACCTGACACCATCAAAGCACTTCAGTCCGTTGAGAAGGGGCAGATGTTTTGCGGCTTGAAGTGGAAAACAAGATGGCGTCGCTCCCGTTCCATGTTCAGAAGCTGAGTGGCCTAGCTGTTGTATCTCATTTCACAGTGAGGTGCTGTCTACACCTCACCGGAGGGCAGCAGGCTAGCTCAAGGGGTGCAGGGCAGGCCTTAGCCCCCCGTCTGCTTAGCCCCCCGGCTCTCCCTCCCAGCACCTTGTGGGATGTAATCCACTGGGAGCAGTCAAATACCATATTCCTTGTTTTCCTAGAGTGGACATGCAGGGAAATGTTTGGTCCAGCCAGTCAAAGCTTCCTGTTCCTCCTGGCTGGAGCATCCTTTTGCATGTGACTAAAAGTGGGCATGACCTTACCTGTTCAGGTAACAAAAGGACAAGTCACGTAACACTCTCTCTCTTTTTCACTCCCTTCGTCATTTGACCAGCTTTTAGCTAGGACTGCTCTGCTAGCTTTCAGCATAGCTGTCAACTTTCCCTTTTCTTGCGAGGAATCCTATTTGGAATAAGGGAATTTCCCTTTAAAAAAGGGAAACATTGACAGCTATTGCTAGCAGAAGCACTGGGATTATTCCCCCATATGCGGTAGATCCACATGTAGATATTTGTAACTGATTCTGCCTTCAGGGATCCAACTCTGAACTGATGTAAGTAAACTTCTTGTATTGACTTTTTGTGGCATCTTTATTCTTTTAATAGGGATTCAAGGGAACTTACCAGGAACATACAATTCAATCTATATAGATTGAATTGTATAATAGTGAGAGGCTCACACGAGCCTGCAACCAGTCATCTGCTGTGCATTTAAAAAGGGGAATGTAAACTCTGCTAAGTAAAGGAGCTTGCTAGCACAAGTTAGGTATAAACAATATATCCTCACCTGCCACACACACCTGTCACCTCAGGTGGCTTCCTCATTCTGCCTAATGGTAGAGGTGGCTCCGAAAGAGAAGGAAGCAGTATGTCAGACCACAGAAGTATATTTGAGGTAATCAGGTGTTCCTCAGGCAGGCCTGAGCTAGGGGACATATATTTTCAAAATCTTGCATTTGCCAACAAATGGATGTTTTGAGCTCTTGAAGTTGCAGGTTGAGAAATTGAGAGTGCTCTCAGCAGGGCACAGAGAGGGAGGTGAAAGTAGGAGGAATTTGGATTTGAAACCCCGCTTTATCACTTCCCTTAAGGAGTCTCAAAGCGGCTAACATTCTCCTTTCCCTTCCTCCCCCACAACAAACACTCTGTGAGGTGAGTGGGGCTGAGAGACTTCAAAGAAGTGTGACTGGCCCAAGGTCACCCAGCAGCTGCATGTGGAGGAGCGGGGAATCGAACCTGGTTCCCCAGATTACGAGTCTACCGCTCTTAACCACTACACCACACTGGCTAGATGGAGAGATGCACAGAAGAGAACTGGGTTTCTGTGCTTTTCGCAGCTGTATGGAAGTGGGAATGTTTGACCCTCCTGAAGCACTGCGACCTGCCAAAATTCCCTTTCCTGCTCCTCTGTTAAAGCTTCAAGAATCCAACTGTGTTTTGCATCTAGTCCTCCTGTGTGGAACAGCCGCCCTCACTGTTCCCGTTTTCCACTTAAGACTAGCATAGCTAGTCACAATCACTCGACTCACCTCGTAGGGTTGTTGTAACGATAAAATGGGGAACTGAAGACCCACGTTTGCAATAAATAAATGAACGAGTTTCTCAGTCGTAGTTATTTCCCACCCACAGCTAAAAGACCTGCCACAGGTCACAGAAAAGCTCCTGTTTTTGGAGCAGCTGGTCCGAAGTCTGCAGCGCCACCCCGCTTTTTGGAAAGCCCAGTTGCGCCAGCTCTGCCTGCAACTTCTATGCGTCTGCGAGGTTTGCTTGCAGGTCACTGGGGAGTGTTCGTCCGTGATTTGCTTACTGGAAGAAAATGCTGAGCTGCTGAAAGAGGTAGGTTCTGGAGAGAGAGAGAGAGAGAGAGAGAGAGAGAGAATCTATTGTTGTGACCTTCCAAATCTAATGCTTCTTCCTTTCCAGTTTTATCCAGTCACTAATCCACACCAAACATGCAGCCTCATAGTACAATTTAAGCCTCATAGTACAATTTAAGAGTTTATTTATTTTTAAGTGTGCCGTGTATTTCGGCTCCCAAGCTGCTTTTGCTTCACGTCCGCAACACTCTAGAACATACCAGAGTAATGTCACTCTGTCACGGTAATAGACCTTAGGACACCAAAGCCTTGTGGGACGCTGAGGATTGTTAGTTGTGTAACCAGGAGAACCTTGGACCTAATTCTGGGCCCATTTGCAAATTACAGCCACGTTTAATATGTGCGCGACTGTGTGTGTGCGCATCATGCTGAACCCGAAAGTGGCCCAGAAACGACGCAGAGCCTTCTTCCCTTGTGGGTTCCTCAGCTGCTGCCCCCCACTGCTCGCTCCTCTGCCTCTAGCCAGCCCATGGCAACTCATTTGTCCTCTGGCACAGAGCAACTTCTTCTGTGATGCTAAATCGTGGCACCAAACTAGCCAGCACCTTAACAAAGGAACCGGTTTGGCAAACTTCATCTGATGCCTTCTGCCCTCACAGATGCAGGGTCACGGGTTCCAGAAGGGGATCCTGACTCACAGAACGATGACATATGTGAGAATTGTTGGTATTTCTAGCAGAACTGATCCAAAATTAACTGCCTTCTCATCAAAATCAAGGAGTGAGCCAGGAATTCTAAAATGGAAAAAAAACACCAATGTATGCAGATGAATTCAACATTAAGATTTTTAGACCCTTTTTTGTCAATAATTTTTATTAGTTTTCAATTACAAAAATCCAAAACAAACCTCATTATATGCATATTGAATCCAAATACAAACACAAATAACAATTAATCAAATATCCAACTACCGTATTTTTCGCTCTATAAGACGCACCAGACCACAAGACGCACCTAGTTTTTGGAGGAGGAAAACAAGAAAAAAAAAATTCTGAATCTCAGAAGCCAGAACAGCAAGAGGGGTCGCTGCGCAGTGAAAGCAGCAGTCCCTCTTGCTGTTCTGGCTTCTGGGATAGCTGCGCAGCCTGCATTCGCTCCATAAGACGCACACACATTTCCCCTTACTCTTTAGGAGGGAAAAAGTGGGTCTTATAGAGCAAAAAATACGGTATATAATTTGGATGACCTCCCTCTTGCTGGATTACAGGTTCAGTAATTCTTCCCGCACTGCTTTATATAGATATATAGACCCTTTTCAGACACATCCATCTTTCCCATGACACTGTTGCAGAAACAGTCCTGGGAAGGAGCTGCTTTTCCAGCTTCTCTTTTTTTTAAAAAAATTAATTTTTATTCAAATTTCCAATAACCATTCCATTTATAATTTAGCATCCAATTTAACTTATACATCTTTTAGACTTCCATCAGCCTATCTGACAATTTTCATATTTATCACAACTTCTCACATTTCCTAAATTTATGTTGCACTTTAACAATCCTTATTTTATCTTCTCTTTTAAGCGACATTCCTATCTATTCTTTTCACAGAGCTTCCTGAAATCCAACAAGCGTTATTTCCTGATCACACACAGTTTTGATATACTCTGTAAATTTATTCCAGTCCTTGGTGAATCTCTGATCGCGTTGGTTTCGAATTTTTCCCGTTAATTTGTCCATTTCTGGATATTCCATCAGTTTCATTCTCCATTCTTCCCTTGTTGGCATTTCTTCCTGTTTCCATTTTTTGGCCAACAAAATTCTGGCTGCTGTAACTGCATATGTAAATAACTTCACATCTTTCTTTTCAACATCGTTCCCTAATATGCCTAGTAACAATGCTTCTGGTTTCTTAACAAAGGTATATCTCAACATTTTTTTCATCTCATTATAAATCATTTCCCAAAAGCATTTCACTTTCTTACATTCCCTCCACATGTGATAAAATGTTCCTTCTTTCTCCTGACATTTCCAACATTTATTACTAACTTTAAACATCTTTCCAAGTTTCACTGGAGTTATATACCATCTATATATCATTTTCAGCTTCTCTCGTCAGATTGCAGACATCCAAAGTTATCTGAGAAGCACAAGAGGAAAGAGTCAGTTGCAGTTGCTCCCGCCCCGGAGTAACATCAGAAGGGACCCTGGGCGATTTATTTTCGAAACTGGGCTTGGACACAGCCCACTATATTCAACACGATGTGTTTTGGAAAACAGGGGTGTAAAACCTTGTCAAGGTAGTTTATCTCCACAAGCTGTTAGACTGAAAAGATTTCACCTTTGGTTGTATTCCCCTTGTTCTTTTAGGGCTTTCCATCGGAGATGGCCGTAATTGGATTAGGTTTGCTACTGCTTCAGGCTCCAGCCAGTCAGCAAAAACCAATCTTAAAGCTAGGTAAGGCTTTGTTGTAAAAGAAATATATCTAATAAAAATCCCCCACTTCCAAATTGTTTCCCTTCATTTTGTCTTCTTATTGTCTTTTTTAATCCAGAAACCTTACTTGGCATATCAAGTCTGCTATATTTGGCTTTGCGGCCTGGTTTTATTAATCGGAATGGAAATTAGTGGTTTTCTTATTGCCGTTATTTGAAGTGTAAAATTATTAACACCCTGAAATAGTTTGTTTGGAGCAAAATAGTTCATTAGGGACAAGAAAAGGTTGATATACATGTTATATCTTGTGACTTCCATTTACATAGCCCGTGGGGGCTGAGGAGGTTTATTTTCCTGTTTCTTTGGGTCTTTGAAGGTTCTTTTTATTACTTTTTAAAAAAGTTTAATTTCTGTCTAAATTACAATGTAAGCCCATTAACCTGCCCATGCCTTTTTTTTTTTTGGCATCACCTACCTTATTATTGGGGGGGACGCAGGTGGCGCTGTGGGTAAAACCACAGCGCCTAGGACTTGCCGATCGTCAGGTCGGCGGTTCGAATCCCCGCGGCGGGGTGCGCTCCCGTTGCTTGGTTCCAGCGCCTGCCAACCTAGCAGTTCGAAAGCACCCCCAGGTGCAAGTAGATAAATAGGGACCGCTTACTGGCGGGAAGGTAAACGGCGTTTCCGTGTGCTGCGCTGGCTCGCCAGATGCAGCTTGTCACGCTGGCCACGTGACCCGGAAGTGTCTTCGGACAGCGCTGGCCCCCAGCCTCTTAAGCGAGATGGGCGCGCAACCCCAGAGTCGGACACGACTGGCCTGCACGGGCAGGGGTACCTTTACCTTTTTACCTTATTATTATTTTTACTTGCTTCACAAGTTACTATGGAATAATAGTAACAACAATCTTTTTTTCAAGAGAGCAGCTAGCAAGCATTCGGCCCGACATCCAGGATGCAGAACGAAAAGAGTGTTGTGATTTCGGCCTGGAGCAAATATAGGTTTTAGATACCCTCAGGCTTGGTATTTTAGACTGCACGCGATAGTTCCTGAGGAACATTCCTGGTTTTTGAGCAGAGTCTTTGCTGCCAAGCACCGCAGCCACATGTGAAGTAGCTCCCAGAGAAGGCCCTGTTCTCGGGTTGCCACCCTCCAGACCTTTTGAGGAGGAGGCACACAAAGAAGGGCCTCAGAAGATGATCTCAGGGTCCAGCCAGGTTCGTAGGGGGAGAGGCAGTCCCAGCGGCAGAGCAAATGCCCACACTGCCCAGGGCGGGCGCACTCCAGAGGGGGGCATTTTGCCGAGGGTGCCCTCCCAGGTGCGGGATAGCCGCTTGTGTCCCCGGAGTGGCATGCGCGCCCTGCAGCCAGGGCGGAGTGAGCCACCCATGGCGGACATTCGTTGCGTCGCCCCCCCATGACTCCCAAGCCCCCCCCCAGTGTCACAGTCCTGTTCAGGGGTGATTGAAGTCCTGGCAGGAGACGTCAGGACTGGGGGCAAGATGGCGGGGTGAGAGCAGGAACGGGGGTCCAGAAGCCCGGAGTCAGGAGCAAAGAGTCCGAGGGTCAGGAAGCAAGGAGGCACGAAGTCAGGGGCCCGAGGGTCAAGAAGCAAGGAGTCAAGGAACCAAACGCAGTAAGGCAGGAAATGTGTTGCTGTGGCAAAGAGCTGAAGGGAAATGCTGACCTTATATCCCTTCTGGGCTCTTGCCACCAGGTGCTGTGAGTTACCAATCGGCCTCACCTGTGCGGCTGCGCCTTGCCTCTTCAGAACAAACTTAGGAAGGCCCCAGTCCTGCAAAGTCCTTCTGGTCACAGGGCCTGGCTCCTGCACGCACTCCTGACACCCAGCTGTCAAAACGAAGGGGGAAGGGGGGGAATGCCACTGGCAAAACGGCGCAGCTTCCCCCCCCCGACAGCTCAGGGTAGCCTTGGGAGTCACGGGCGGGCAGCGCGCCGAATGTCACCCCCTTCAGTGAGGGCACCTGTGGCAGCCCCTGCTCCCTTCCTCTGCCCCTGGGCGGTCCTGATTACAACTTTGCTCTTGTCCTTGCAGCCATCAAGCTCCTTTCCTGCTCTGAAACCAAGATGACTCTTGCAGTTGCCCCCCTCCTGGCGATGCCCGCTCTGCAGATCTTGTCTTCCAGTGCCGCACAGGGCTGCTTGATGGAGGAGGACAGTGGCCCCACTCGGCAGCAGCTGGCCATTAATCTTTTAGAAATCGTGCAGCAGGAAAAATTGCAGGAAGAGAAAAGGCAAACGGTGAGGCTTCCATTCAGAACCTTTCGTTTTTCTACTGGTGGGAAGTACCGTATTTTTCCGTGTATAAGACGAGGTTATTTTATTATAAAGGATAAAGGGACCCCTGACCATTAGGTCCAGTCGTGACCGACTCTGGGGTTGCGGTGCTCATCTCACTTTATTGGCCGAGGGAGCCGGCGTACAGCTTCCGGGTCATGTGGCCAGCATGACTAAGCCGCTTCTGGCGAACCATAGCAGCGCATGGAAATGCCGTTTACCTTCACGCCGGAGCGGTACCTATTTATCTACTTGCACTTTGACGTGCTTTCGAACTGCTAGGTTGGCAGGAGCAGGGACCGAGCAACGGGAGCTCACTTCGTCGCGGGGATTCAAACCGCCGACCTTCTGATCAGCAAGTCCTAGGCTCTGTGGTTTAACCCACAGCTCTACCCGCGTCCCTATTTTATTATAAGATTGTGCTGAAAATTGGGGGCCGTCTTATACACGGATAGCGGAGAGGTTGAACAGGCGATTGGTGGTTGCCGCGAGCAGGAGATTGTCAGCGGCGTTTTTGTGGGTGATTGGCAAGGTCCGCTGGCTATTGGCTGCTGCAGCAATTGGGCGGGTGATTGTTTCTTGCTTTGGGCAAGCGTGCAGATGGTTGGTTGCTTGTGTGAGCGATTGGCTGTGGTGGTCCGGCGGATGAGCTATTTTGGGCAACCCCCCCCAAAAAAGCATCAACTCTGGGCAATTTCCCCTCCCCCATTTTCTCAATTTGGAGTCCCAAAAAAGAGGGGGCGTCTTATACACATAAAAATACGGTAAATCATTGCGCTGCACTCCAGCATGTACCTTGTCCCTTGCTTCCCGCTCCTCTTTGAGACTTGAAGCCACTATTCAAACATGGCTCATGGTGGTGATGGTAACTTAGCACTTACAAAATGCCTCCAGTTTCCCCAGACAGACCAGATTGTGAGGGGGCCTTGCAATTTAGCCCCTAGCCCTGAGGTTGTACAGTATTCTCTTCTTTATTCCTGAATCCAGCAGACCACCGGAAGTGGCCCAGGATAAATTTGGCCCGTTATCCTCCTCTGTTGAAGCCTTGCCTGCCTTTTGCCTCCCTTGCCTTAGAATGTGATAGACGTTCCTGAGTTCGGAATAGAGCAATAAACGATACCTGGCGTAATTTGGGAAGCTAATCTAACTTGGAGGTGTCATTTGGAATATCTAACTCTGCAGCCCTGAGCATGTCAATTCCAAAGCAAGTCCCAGTGTAAACAGTGGGGGTTATTCTCTCATTCGTGGATAGGATTTCAGCCTTAAGGAGTAAATCTTACTATGATATCTTTCCCAGTCCAGAAAAAACAGCTATTTGTCTTGCAAAACTGGGTTGCCGCAAATGAATCCTGTGGAATTTTCTCTACAGCCCCACCCCATATTATGCTTTCAGTGGAAACAGTGGAAAGCAGTAGGAACCCTCTGGGAGCAGTGATTTTTTTTGGGGGGGGGAATGGGACACATTTACCTCTAAGCGATCCCATCAGTCAAAGTGCCAACATTGCAGGTGGCTGAATCTTAATTTTCCGCATGCAATAATTGAAGGCGATAAACAGGGGGAGGGGTAACATTTTTAAAAAAAATTCTTTTGCACTAAATAGCTTTTTAAAAGGTCACGTAAAGTACAGGGGCATTATAACTCCCCATCATCCAAAATGAATTTACATTACATTGAACAATATAATTAAAAACGGCCGTGTGCCATTCCGCGGAACTGCTCCGGCAGCTCGTTCATAGACCTCCTGGCCGATTCAAAACCTGAGAGCAAATTGTCTGCTGCCTTGAAGTCAGTTTGTATGTCACCTTAGCGACGCTGGGAATTGCTTGGCTGGTCTTGGGCATGGCTGCCCATAGTTCCTTGCAGCCCCTGGTCAAAAGGAGGAGGAAGAGGAAGAGACCCCTGACAGGTTGGTCCGCAGCACCAGTTAGAGCCCCTCAGGTACCCTCCCTCCAAGCCTGCCTATTCTCCCTGCTGCTGCTTCCTTTGATGTCTCTCCCAGTTGGGAATCCCTTTTGCACACGAGGGCCACTTTCCCTTGGGAATAACTTTCTGTGGGCCACATGGCGGTGCTGGCATGGCCAGAGGCAAAGAGTGTTGGTGTTATGTGCTGAAGTTCCCACCCTGGGCCAGCAGGTGGATACTGTAGATAGTTCAGGTCCACATATGCAAATAAGGGATTGAAAGTGACGTTCAGTGATTGGATAGTTACAGAAAATGGTTACTGTTGCGTTCTAGTGGAGCTCTATATAAGCAGGCTGGCTGAACCCTTCAGTTCAGTTCTGTTCCAGCTTACAAATAAAGAGCTGCTTTGAAGAATCGCTGTGTCGTCTGATATGTTCACAGTTGGGATGCTGCCTGGAAGACAGGGGCAATTGGCAGGCCCCCAGCTGGCTCCAGCCACTGGCTGGCAGCCGGGTGAACTCCGGTTCTCGGAACAGCATCAATCAGCGACTCGAGCCTCCAAAACGTTCAGAAGCTGAGCACGCTCTTATCAGCGGAGTGAATAAATCTTCACAACGGAAGAGCATAGTTCAAGAACATAGGGAAAAACATGTCTGCTTCCCTTTGTGTCCAACCAAAACAGCCGTACAGCAAAAGCAATATACAACGGAAGTTCCCAGCAGACTGTGCTGGAAGTAAACAGACATGTGATATACAACAACTCCACATATCTGTTCCGCTTAAGGCAGAATGGAACATCAGTATCCTAACAAAGAGTGGGGGGGGGGCAGTAGATGCAACCACATCTCAGCCATTCCACTGCCAGAGGCTTCTAGGAACTTGCTGAGTTACAAACCCATCACCCAGGCAAGCGCCAGGCATCCTCAGAGTTTAGGCTGGACTGAAATGCTTGGAGAAGGTGTGGAACAAGGCTAGAGAGGGCATGTGTCCTGGGGAGACTCCTAAGAAAGACCCTTTATCACATTTATGTTGTGCATATCGTATCATCCACACAAGGCGTCATTCCCCAGCTGTCACCTGGGTGCCTAGAAGCGTGCTAAGAGGAAGGCACGCTTGGCAAACCCTCACCTGCCCGGAAACCGACCATACTTTTCCGTGTATAAGACACAGTTCTTTTCTTTTTTTAAAAAATGTTTAAAATTGGGTGGTGTCTTATTCCCAGATAGTGCATTTGGGGGACGTGTGATTGGTTGCTGCGGCAAGGGCTTGTGTACCATATTTTTCACTCCATAAGATGCACCTGACCATAAGACACACCTAGTTTTTAGAGGGGGAATGCAAGAAAAAAAATATTCTTTAAAGGGAGCGCTGAGCAGAGCCTGAAGAGGCTTCGCGCGGCTAAGCCAGAAGCTAGAACAGCGAGAGGGAGCGCTGCGTAGCGATCGCCCTTGCTGTTCTGGCTTCTGGGATAGCTTCGCAGCCTGCATTCGCTCCATAAGACGCACACACATTTCCCCTTACTTTTTGGGAGGGAAAAAGTGTGTCTTATAGAGTGAAAAATACGGTAATTATCAACAGCAGTGTCAGTAATTTATTTGAAGGAAATATCTTTCACAGCAATGAGATGGTGTCATTTTGTTTTTTTAATTCTTTGCATGTTTTTTAGGCAAATCGCCTAGGAACAATTGAATTATAGAGTACCCTATTTTAACATACGGACTTTCCTGGTTTGAATGTGCCTTTTCTTTTGCCTCAGGCCTCTTCCGAACCTTTCTTCCCCATCACCACTGCTTATGGTTCATTGCATACGACCTGGAGGCTCCTGGGGCTCCTGAGAGAGACGTCTTCCGTTTCCGACTGGCTGTCCTCTCTTAAATCCGTGCTGCCCATTACAACGCAAGTCCCTGCCCACGTGTTCCTTCTGCTGGCTTACCTCCTCGTTCAAGAAAACGGAGATTGTCTTCGTGACGTATTAGCTGCCACTACAGAACTCGCCAAAGCAGATTCGTCCCAGGTAAGAATAACCTGGACGTGGGATGGAGGGCCTGCAGCCAAGGCTGGTCTCGTCTCCTTCCAGTTTGGTCTGTGATGCCTTCACGCTGTAGCTCCTGGCTTTTAGGCACATCTCCTCTGCCAAGGTAGGAATGGAGAGCTGCTGACAGGTCATCAGTATGCAGATGACACCCACCTCTACCTCTCTTTTAAATCAGATCCAGTGAAGGTGGTGAAGGTCTTTTGCGAGTTCCTAGAGGCAGTCGGAGGATGGATGGTGACTGACAGATTGAGGTTGAATCCTGACAAGACAGAAATACTGTTCTTGGAGGACAGGGGGTGAGCGTGTGTGGGGGACTCCCTGGTCCTGAATGGCGTAACTGTGCCCCTGAAGGACCAAGTGCGCAGCCTGGGAATCATTTTGGACTCACCTACTGTCCATGGAGGCACAGGTCAATTCTGTGTCCAGGGCAGCTGTCTCCCAGCTCCACCTGGTATGCAGGCTGAGACCCTACCTGCCCGCAGACTGTCTCGCCAGAGTGGTGCATGCTCTGGTTATCTCCCGCTTGGACTACTGCAATGCACTCTATGTGGGCTACCTTTGAAGGTGACCCGGAAACTGTAATTAATCCATAATGCGGCAGCTAGACTGGGGACTGGGAGTGGCCGCTGGGACCACAAAACACCAATCCTGAGAGATCTGCATCAGATTCCAGGACGTTTCCAAGCACAATTCAAAGTGTTGGTGCTGACCTTTAAAGCCCTAAACACCCCCATCCTGTATACCTGAAGGAGTGTCTCCACCCCCATTATTCAACCCGGACACTGAGGTTCAGCACCGAGGGCCTTCTGGCGGTTCCCTCCCTGCAAGAAGTGAGGTTACAGGGAACCAGACAGAGGGCCTTCTCGGTAGTGTCGCCCGCCCTGTGGAACGCCCTCCCATAAGATGTCAAGGAAATAAGCAGCTATCTTATCTTTAAAAGACATCTGAAGGCAGCCCTGCTTAGGGAAGTTTTTAATATTTAATGCTGTATTGTTTTTAACACTCGATTGGAAGCTGCCCAGAGTGGCTGGGGAAACTCAGCCAGATGGGTGGGCTATAAATAAAAAATTATTATTATTATTATATGACAGGTCAGTGTAGCTGGATGGCCCAGTGGTCTCATTCTGTATAAGGCAGCTTCCTATCCTCTTGTGTTCCACTTTCTTGGGATGTTTTAAACACAGTTTTGGGAGAAGTTTTGGTAGTCCGATGTGTGGTCTCCTTCCTTAGCCAGTTGATGGTGCTTATTTATCTCTGTTATAAGAATTTAAGGTCTCATTTATATAAATTATTTGTTCATAAATGTATAAGGCAAACACATACCTAAGTATATAGTCCACGTGTCTGAAATAGTACATGAGAAGAATCCTGAAGCCATTTTGACTCTCCCAAATTGACCTCCAATAGGAGGAAGTATATGGGAAAAGCTTTCAATTGTCTTTGGACTGTAGGGGCTTTCACCTCCCTATAAATACAGTCTGGCAAGTATCTGTTAAGCTGAGCACACTCTCAATATGCATAAGAGATTCCAGAACTAAGTATTTGCCATCTCCAAGGAATGGCCAGGCTACCCAGAAAAGGCAATCAGATAAGGCATTAGCAGGTATCCTGGCAGACAGGAGAGAAGTAACACACTCAAATTTCTGCTGGGGACCACCTCCTTATGTGATGTATGTATGACGTTTTGGGGGATGGTCTTGAGCTACAGGGGAGGCAATTTCAAAAGGGCTTGCACACCAATGTTCTGGGTTCCTCTTCCCTCCCTGTGTGGGGTGAGCAGGGGACCCTGTTGCAACAGTTTAATAAAGATCAGGCTTACTAGACGCTTTGTTTCTCAATATTCTCTGCTTCTTGGGAGAAAAGCAATGACAAACCTAGACAGCATCTTAAAAAGCAGAGACATCACCTTGCCGACAAAGGTCCGTATAGTAGTTCAAGCTATGGTTTTCCCAGTAGTGATGTATGGAAGTGAGAGCCGGACCGTAAAAAAGGCTGATCTCTGAAGAATTGATGCTTTTGAATTCTGGGGCTGGAGGAGACTCTAGAGAGTCCCATGGACTGCAATAAGATCAAACCTATCCATTCTGAAGGAAATCAGCCCTGAGTGCTCACTGGAAGGACAGATCCTGAAGCTGAGGCTCCAAGACTTTGGCCACCTCATGAGAAGAGAAGACTCCCTGGAAAAGACCCTGATGTTGGGAAAGATGGAGGGCACAAGGAGAAAGGGACGACAGAGGACAAGATGGTGGGACAGTGTTCTCGAAGCTACCAGCATGAGTTTGACCAAACTGCGGGGGGCAGTGGAAGACAGGAGTGCCTGACGTGCTCTGGTCCATGGGGTCACGAAGAGTCGGATGCGACTCAACGACTAAACAACAGCAATCCTCTGGTTAGCCTCTGTAATTTTCTCCTACCGATAGAGAACCTACATAAGGACTCTATACAGGCTCTTGGGTACCCCATAAGGGAAAGGGAGCAGTATTTTTCTAATAACAGTCTCTTCCAGAAAGGGTCTTGCTCATGAAAGCTTTTTTCAGATACAGGGAGGAGTGAGTAGGAGCTTGGGTTTGGCTGTTGTATATATTGGCGCTATTAGAATGTCGTAATGTTCACATCGACTAAAATGCAAACGGAAGCAACAGACTAACTTATGGCAAATAACTTTTACAAGGGCGGGGATAGGATTAAGAAAAAGGTATGAAATACTTCTTTATATGCTGGTAACATGTGCATTTTTTGCTGGTTGGGGTGGGTGGGAATTAAAAGGTGCACAGCACCTTTTATAACGGCTATTTATGCACCGTGAAGTTGCATAAAAGAGTCGCAAAGGCCAACAATAATACAGCAAAAGCAAAACACTTCTTCAGAAATCCTACAGCTGATCGCTGTATTTAATTTCCTTGCTTGTCTTATTGCTTTTTAATAACATCCACTCAAAATGCAAAAAGGCCCAAACAATGATAACCAGGGAATCGTGCCATTCTGTTTGCAGCTCTCTGTGGGAACAGCTGCCTGCAGATGGTTTGCTGGGGATGCTTTTATCGTATTAATTCAAAACAGATAAATGGAAACTGCTTTACAAGGAATGGGGATTTTGGGAATTTTCTTTTCAGCCTCAAATGGCTCAGGTTGTCTTTGTTCGAGGTCTTCCATCGGAATAAAAAACAAGCTTGCTTTTTGGGGGAGCTAATGGGGGAAATAGAGGGAACGGCAGAGAACATGGTGCCAGTGGCTGTCTGCTGTAAATTATTTGCATAGTCATGGATCAGGATATGGCTTAACCCCAGGTCAACCACATTGACCGCTGCAAAAAATGCATTTTGGATCTGTAAACTTCAGGTATTTGGCTTACCGGGACGTTTTATGGCTGACTTTGTTATTAGCAGGAGAGTCATAGATTTTTGGTAACAGATTATTTTTAAAAATTATTATTTTGGATTTTAGAAATTTCGATGATGAAATAGGTTTCTCGAATGAAAATTCACGACAGATCGTGACCCATGTTCTTTTGGGGCTCAGATTCTGAAATTTGAAAGAAGCCTTAATGCACGTTCGTAACTTTGGAAAGTAACAAATATGGTGGGAATGTAAAAAGGTGAAATGCTTCTGGGAGATGATATATAATGAGATGAAAAAAATGTTGAAATATACATTTACTAAGAAACCAGAAGCATTTTTACTGGGCATTGTGGGGAGTGATATAAATAGAAAGGAATGTAAGCTCTTATATGCAATAACAGCAGCAAGAATATTACTGGCCCAAAAATGGAAGCAAGAAGAATTACCGACGATTGAAGACTGGAGAATGAAGTTAATGGACTATGCAAAACTAGATAAACTAACAGGAAGGATTCGAAACCGGCGGGACCAGAAATTCATGGAAGACTGGAGTAAATTTACAGACTACTTGGAAAGTATTTGTGAAGATCAGACAACGTTTGTAGGTTTGCAAGAAGTTTTGTGAGGCGTATTATTAGAAGTATTGCAAAAATGGAGAAGGGGAAGGATGATTTGTTAAGAGGTATAAAGGCAATATAAAGTTAAGAAATGTATAAGAAGTAGTTAAAACGGTGGATCACCAGAGGTGCTGATGGAAGTCTAAAAAGATTGTATAAGTGATAAGTTTTGTGGTACATTTTATAATTTATATGTTAAAAATGTGGTTTGGGTGGTGTGAAACTGCTGATTGGAAAAATAGTCGATAATTAAACGATACGTGTAATACGTGAGATAATGGAAGACAGGTTTTTGGAAGACAAGGGTTGGTGCAGGCAATTTGGCAGCTGCTTATGTTGCAATAAAGGGATACTGAGTTGTCCCAAGGTGATAATAAGCACTCTTGGAATTAAGTTTTGTTTACATCTCTAGGCTTAACTTTCATGTAAATGCAGTTTGAGAATGAGCTGCATTAGAGATAATTGCTGTTTCATGTTGGAACAATATATGTATTGATGGCTTTTTTAATAGCAAGGATGACTAGGAGATGTGAAAACTATGGGTCTTAATTTATCGGTTGTCACTTGTGGTTCTTTTGAGATACTGAAGGGTTCATAGAATCATAGAGTTGGTCATTTAGTCCAACCCCCTGCAATGCAGAAACCTTTAGCCCAATGTGGGGCTCGAACCGACAACCCTGAGATTAAGAGCCTCACGCTCTACCGACTGCTGTTGTTGTCCAACAGGACAAGGGACAGTTTGGTCCAAAAATGGAGCAATTCCGTTTTTCTAGGGATGGGAGGCAACCATCCTTGGATTGCATAGAGGGAGGGAAATAAAATAGCTTCACTCATTGCTCCCCCCCCCAAATAAATATTTAGGGGTACTCTCATTTTCCTACTCATATTGAAATACAGTGGTATCTCAGGTTACATACGGTTCAGGTTACATATGCTTCAGGTTACAGACTCCGCTAACCCAGAAATCGTGCTTCAGGTTAAGAACTTTGCTTCAGGATGAGAACAGAAATCGTGCTGCGGCGGCACGGCAGCAGCAGGAGGCCCCATTAGCTAAAGTGGTGCTTCAGGTTAAGAACAGTTTCAGGATAAGTACGGACCTCTGGAATGAATTAAGTACTTAACCCAAGGTACCACTGTATTGCCCCTCAATGAGGTCAAAATTGAATTCACAAAACGTTTAGGGGTATGCATACCCCTGTGCAGTGGCGAAGCTGCATGCTCTGCTACTGGGGGCGGAGAGCAGGCAGGGACGTGGCTGGGCCCCCCTGGGGTGTGTCGCACGCCCGGGGCATGGCATGCCGCCTGCAGGGGCATGGTGTGTATCCCGGGGGTGTGGTATGCCACCCACGAGGGTGTGGCTAGCTGCCCGCAGGGGTGTGGCGCATGTCCTGGGGGTGTGGTGCCTGGTGCGCGCGCAGGGAGTGCGGCGTGTGTTCAGGGGGGTCGCTGCGATGGCACCCTACCAGAATAGTGGTGCCAGGGGTGGTCCGCTGCCCCTGCACCCCCCCCGAAAAAAAATCACTGGCTTCACTGAAATAAAATGGCTGCTAAGGCCATACTGACTTGGTCTGTTCGCAAAAGACTTTAATACAGTCTTCCTAATCGGATGAATTGACTCCTTGTGCAAAAAAGAGAGAGAAAACCCACAAAAACTGTTATTATTTTGCATGTGAATCCAACCGTGCTGCAAAAAGGGGGGGAAATAAAATAAATTGTTTGAGTGAGAGGTCATTTGTGCATTGTAACACAAGATCTATTACCATTATTAGCGGATTATGAGTATCTTGGGGATATTCACCCTTTTATGGGCTATCTCAACTGCAGCAATAAAATATTTGCCTGGTATATGACACCCTTCTGGGAAATTCATCAGAAGAGAATGCTTCTTCAGTTCTTCGGCTTAAAAATAAAAGACAAAGAATAAAGCAAATTGTGGCCTCATTTAGGTAGAAGTTTGAGTATTTAAAAGAAAAACCAATTATACACTTGGTTTTGTTGATGGAGAAATGCCTCAAGCAATAATGACCATATTCTAAATCCTCTGTTTTTGGGAAGCAGGGAATGTTTGTTGGGTAAATGAATGAAATGCCATGAACTCCTATTGGGTGTTCTTTAGTTGCCAGAAAATCAGGAGTTGAAAGTGGAACATCTTGATTTTGACACAGAACAGAGAGCAATGGATGTGCGGTTTGCAGAACACATATGATCCTTGAAAATATCTGCAATCTGTAAAAATTTTCAAGTCTTCAAAGAACTGTGGTGGTGCAAGAACATAAATCAATAGAGTTTAAGTCTTGTTGACTGGAGATAAGACAGTAATGGCAGGTGTTCTCTACTGGGGTAGCAACTTAGAAGAGGCAATGGCCTCAGCGTTTGCTGCTTTTAACTTTGGCTGTACAGTGGTACCTCAGTTTACAGACGCTTCAGGTTACAGACGCTTCAGGTTACAGACTGCGCCAACCCAGAAATAGTGCTTCAGGTTAAGAACTTTGTTTCAGGATGAGAACAAAAAACGTGCTCCAGCGGCGCGGCAGCAGCAGGAGGCCCCATTAGCTAAAGTGGTGCTTCAGGTTAAGAACAGTTTCAGGTTAAGAAGGGACCTCCGGAACAAATTAAGTACTTGGGAATATATTAAGTACTTAACCCGAGGTACCACTGTATTGGGTGAAGAGAACACTAAGCAAGGATGAATACAGGGGGCACGCCGTTTGCACAGGAGTTGTATTCCGGGTCCTTGCATACTTGCGTGAAATCATGTGAAACATCAACAACAACAACAACAACAACAACAACAACAACAACAACAACAACAATTTATTTATACCCCGCCCATCTGGCTGGGTTTCCCCAGCCACTCTCAGTGGCTTCCAACATAAGTTAATCTTAAATACATTAAAACATTAGTCATTAAAACCTTCCCTAAACAGGGCTGCCTTCAGATGTCTTCTAATAGTCAGGTAGTTGTTTACTTCCTTGACATCTGACGGGAGGGTGTTCCACAGGGCGGGTGCCACTACCGAGAAGGCCCATTGCCTGGTTCCCTGTAACTTCGCTTCTCGCAGTGAGGGAACCGTCAGAAGGCCCTCAGAGCTGGACTTCAGTGTCTGGGCAGAACGATGGGGGTGGAGATGCTCCTTCATGTATACTGGGCCGAGGCCGTTTAAGCTTTCAAGGTCAGCACCGACACTTCGAATTGTGCTTGGAAATGTACTGGAAGCCAATGTAGATATTTCAGGACTGGTGTAATATAGTCTCGGCGGCCGCTCCCAATCACCAGTCTGGCTGCTGCATTCTGGATTACAGTGGTACCTCGGGTTACAGATACTTCAGGTTACAGACTCCGCTAACCCAGAAATAGTACCTCGGGTTAAGAACTTTGCTTCAGGATGAGAACAGAAATCGTGCTCCAGCAGCGTGGCAGCAGCAGGAGGCCCCATTAGCTAAAGTGGTACCTCAGGTTAAGAAAGTTTCAGGTTAAGAACGGACCTCCAGAACGAATTAAGTTCTTAGCCCGAGGTACCACTGTAGTTGTAGTTTCTGGGTCACCTTCAAAGGTAGCCCCACGGTGAGCTCATGGCAGTAGTTCAAGCGGGAGATAACTAGAGCGTGCACCACTCTGGCAAGACAGCCTGCGGGCAGGGAGGGTCTCATCCTGCATACCAGATGGAGCTGGGAGACAGCTGCCCTGGATACAAAATTGACCTGCGCCTCCATGGACAGCTGTGAGTCCAAAATGACTCCCAGGCTGCGCGCCCGGTCCTTCGGGGGCACAGTTGCCCCATTCAGGACCAGGGAGTCCCCCACACCCACCCGCCCCCTGTCCCCCAAGAACAGTACTTCTATCTTGTCAGGATTCAACCTCAATCCATTAGCTGCCATCCATCCTCCTAATCCGAAACCTACTGATGAAGCTTGAAGACACCCCACTCTGCCCCAATGTCTGCCCAACTCAGGGAGGGATGCGCGATGCTTATGCAAATGGCGTTGGGACGTGATGTGCATGACGCCCCCCCCCCCCAATTGCCCTTGCAAGCTGGTGCCTCTGGCCCTACAAATAAATTCACTGATCTCTTCTGTATTGTTTTGGGTGGAACGGTTTTAGCTGCCTTCTTGACCATCTCTGTTTTACTTCTTGTTACCCACCCTGGGACCTTATGAAGGGCGGGTAAGGAATTTTATAAATAAAATAAATGAATTTTAAAAAAAGAAATACTCTGGCTTGAAGGAAGATGAGCGATGTCCGCCATCCTTAGAGTAGACTGTTTTGCCATCTTCAATAAACATTTTTGCCTTCAGTGGGAGTGTCAGTTCTGCATAACGTTGAACAGGTATATGTTTTTCATTCCTCTTGAGTCCCGAGTGCTGTAGATGTATTTAATATGTCAAGAAAATGCAATCTGACAGCAGAAGTCTAAGCATGTCCGGCCCTAAGTCAGGCCCACTGTGCTAAACATGGCTTACTCCCAAGTAAGTGTACATTGGACTGTGGTCTTCGTTTTACATATTCTTTAATATCTTTCTCATGAGCTTTCTAACAGAAGAATCCTTAAACCGAGAAAGTGGTTGTCTGGTTATATTTATTTGTCCCAGCCATTGGCTGTTGTATTTGCTGCTGAATGAAAGACAAGTTGGAACCGTACGCGAAAGTTCCATTTTACGTGAAAGTTCCATTTTACGAAGTGTCAGATTCTGATACAGTCTCATCATCCGAAGAGCCTTCGTCTAAATCTGTTTGCAAGACTGACTGTACTGAGACTCTAGTTGGTGGTTTTGAAATGCAGATTCCCCTGTTTTGTTTTGTTTTCAAAAGAGAAATCTGGTTAAAAAACCAACCTTTTGTCAGGCACTTAATGGGGAGGGTTGACCTAACTGCTGAATCTTTAGGGATGGAGAGGGATTGAAAACGCTGCGTTGCTAAGCAACAAATTTGCTGGCTTTCTGAAGGTGCTCAGATGCACTGAGAGTTAATGAACCTGCAGGGCGGCTCTTGGAAAACCCAATGGAGACCAAATGCTCATTTCGCCCTGGCAAGGATTCAGCCCTCCCTTACTTATGTTTTAAGTTGAGGGGCGGGTCTTCTTTGTGGTTGGAAAAAGGAGTGTTATTTCTGAACAACAAACCATAGAGAGAGCATAGATATTTTCCTTTCAAAAGGAGGTTCCTGCAAGAGACATCTCTGGACTGGTTCACGCACACAAATATGGGTATAATTTTCTGTTCACGCCAACAGCCTCTACTGTCTCTGGGTATACGGCTTCATGTGGACATGTGTATTTATTTAAAACAACTTTATCTTGCCAGTTAGCCACTCTGAGGATAAATATATAATTTGGCAGGTATTCAAAAGCTGCAAGACTAATGGGTTGTCTTAAATTTTCAGCCAAAAGTGTAAGCTCCCAAGATCAAAAGGATTTAAACTCCCAGCCCCGTCTTTAAAGACATAAAGCAGAGAAATGTAGCCTTAAAAATCCTTCGTTTTAATGCAGTATCGAATCCAACATGTTATGTAGCTAGGATATTGCAAAATAGTTAACAGAACTAGCAAGCAGACTTCCAAGTTTTCCTTGCTAAATTTTTATTCTAAAGTCAGTTTTCAGAAGGAACCGTTAATGTCTCTTGCCAAGTTGAACGTCCTGGGAGTAGTCTTAATGGTTTTGGAACCATCCGACTTGGGAGTGTTTCGTTTCTGTTTGAAGTTATGCTAATTTCAAGCAAAATGTTTATCATCGGAGAATTTTTGGAGATCAAAACGAAAGTTGTGTAAATCATCACAACGCGCTAATGTGATTAAAGATAGATGGAAGGGGGTGGGGGGAAATTCCAGAAAGTTGGCCAAACAACTACCCTTTTTAATCAAATAAAACCAAATGGATTTGTGAGGAGCTGACTTTCTACCAGACTTACCTTCTCAGCTCTCCTCTTCTGCACCTGGGCTGAGCTTTCTTCAGCCTAATGAATCCCAGGTTTGCCCCACTCTTACTGGGAGGCAGCATGCAACTGGCTCCGGTGGAAAGAAATCGGAGGAGGCTGTTGAGAAAAACTGCCTAGCAGCTGACTCTCAGATCCTCTTGTGGGAAGATTCTGTTGGGATACTGCCAGGGAGATAAAGTCCATCTGAGCCCCCAAGCTCGGTGCCGGACGATCCATCGACCTCCCGTAGTCACGCAGTACCAGCAATTTAGCGACACTAAGCCTCAGGCTTAGTGCACACTCTAACAGCAGAATTCACACAGCAAAAGTTGCACAGCATGAGAGCAGAACAGCATATTTACAGTTTATTCAGCGTAGGTCAGAACATGAGAAGACATGACCGTCTGCTCCGACTGCTCAGGCAAAACAGCAGAAAACGAAAGGAACAGACAACATAAACATCCTGTGAGACAGGAAATGCGCAGGCTGTTATTCAAACATCCTGCTCCCTTTTAAGGTGGAACGGAAATATCCTAACAGATTCTTCCTTCTGCCGAACATGCTCACCCTCTTCTCTTGCCTTGTGCATGCGCATCATGCCCTGCTTGTGGGATGTGATCCATGAGAGGCAGTCAAGTACAACGTTCCTTGTCATGTTAGAAAAGACATGTGAGGGAATGTTTGGTTCAGCCAGTCAAAACTTCCTGTTCCTCCGGGCTGGAGCATTCTTTCTTTTGCATGTGACTAAGGGTGGGCGTGACCTTACCTGTCCAGGTAACAAAAGGACGAGTCACGCAGCACACCTCCCTCTTTTTGACTTCCTTCTTCGTTTGACCAGCTTCTAGCTGGGACTGCTCTGCTAGTTCTCTGCTAGCAGAAGCACTGGGACTATTCCCCATATGGGGAATCTACATACAGTGATACCTCGGTTTAAGAACTTAATTCGTTCTGGAGGTCTGTTCTTAACCTGAAACTGTTCTTAATCTGAGGTACCACTTTAGCTAATGGGGCCTCCTGCCGCTGCCGCCGTGCAATGCTTGTAGAAGCATCCAAGTCAAAGTACCACTCACTTAGCTATTTATCTGTTGTGAACTACCCTGGGATCTTTGGATGAAGGGTAGCACACAAATTTAATAAATAATCATGAATAATAATCACGAAATGGAAGAGAGTTCTGTTGATAACAGCTCCCCCTCCTCTTCACGCTGTTAAATTGAGTTAAAATTATGGTTGATTGCTGCATAGATATCCAAATTATAACAGAAGATGGCCTATTTTCAAAACAAGATTATATAGTAATTCAGTAATGCTGAATTTATTTGCAACCAACTCTAAAAATACAGTCTTTTGGTACAATGGCAGCAAACTGCATTGGATTTAGTGTGAATTGAGCAAAATCTGCTTCCGTTCATCCTTTTCTGCCTCCTTGTCCCTTTTTTCCTTTATCTTTTTCAAACTGTAGATTGTAAACATCCTTGGGGCAGGGACCTTTCTTCAGTTATGCTGTAAAGCCCAATGTTCAGTGGCAGCCAATCATCATGAAACCGCAAGGCTGACTGTGATGTCCTTTCTCATAACAAACAGGAACTTTTGGGTGCTTTCAGAATTTATTTAATTTCCATGGTGCACAGGAACTGGCAAAACTTCCTTAGCATTTCAGAAAGGTTCAGAACCTGTTTGAGTTAATGGTCCTTGAAGGAATTTAATTTAAGGCTGTGCAGACCCTTTTCAAGATCTGTATGCCCACTGGCCAATAAGTAAGGGGTTTGGTTTGAATTTGTTCTTTGGTTTCGAGCCAGCTCAGACGTCCAAACTTGGGATCACTAAGTCAGTTCTAAAGTTACAGTAATTGGAGGTAACCGGGGAGCAGGGGAACCCTCCCTGAATAACAAAACTCAGGACAGAGCTTCACTCTGGAAGCAAATAATAAAACTGAGATGGAAATCTTTGCAATACTCTGCCGGAAGGTGAAGGAACGGAATTGTTAAAAAATAAAATAGCCTTGGAAACAATCATCTGTACAATTCGCATATCACTGAATTTTGTTGTGTTCCAGAAAAATATATTTCTGTGTTCGTATTTTTGTTTCTGTTTGTAACTAATCGTTTTATGAAGACTTGGAGAACAGCTCAAAATGGCGGTGATGTTTATCATTGTTGTCCACACACGGAAGCATAGCACCCCATGTTTTTTTATGGGTGTTATTTATTTTAGGTGCCAAATCTGATTCCCGTCCTGATGTTTAAGTTGGGGACGCCGCTGGAGCCCACTCTGTGCCGGGAAATCTTGTATACTTTGCCTGCTTTGGGTGTTCATAAGGTCAGTACGAAATTTTAACTTTTCTCCGCTGGAAAAGGCGTTTTGTTTCTTAAAGGCAAATTTTGCTTCTGTTTTAATTTTGGAATAAAATGTCAAGGGCAACGAAAGTACCTTGGTAGGATGTCATTTACCATCACTTAAATGGGTGGCATCTTGTTCCAACAAAATGCTTTATCTTCCCTAGAGGAATGCATATGGAATATGTTACTTGCCTGGAGGCGGTTGGAGGGTGGATGGCAGCTAACAGATTGAGGTTGAATCCTGACAAGACAGAAGTACTGTTCTTGGGGGACAGGGGCTGGGCAGGTGTGGGGGACTCTCTGGTCCTGAATGGGGCAACTATGCTCCTGAAGGACCAGGTGCACAGCCTGGGAGTCATTTTGGACTCACAGCTGTCCATGGAGGTGCAGGTCAATTCTGTGTCCAGGGCAGCTGTTTACCAGCTCCATCTGGTACGCAGGATGAGACCCTCCCTGCCCGCAGACTGTTTCGCCAGAGTGGTGCATACTCTGGTTATCTCCCACTTGGACTACTGCAATGCGCTCTCTGTGGGGCTACCTTTGAAGGTGACTCGGAAACTGCAAATAATCCAGAATGCAGCAGCTAGACTGGTGACTGGGAGTGGCCGCCAAGACTACATAACACCGGTCTTGAAAGACCTACACTGGCTCCCAGTACGTTTCCGAGCACAATTCAAAGTGTTGGTGTTGACCTTGAAAGCCCTAAACAGCCTGGAGCGTCTCCACCTCCATCTTTTAGCCCGGACACTGAGGTCCATCTCAAAGGGCCTTCTGGCGGTTCCCTCCCTGCAAGAAGTGAGGTTACAGGGAACCAGGCAGAGGGCCTTCTCGGTAGTGGCGCCTGCCCTGTGGAATGCCCTCCCATCAGATGTCAAAGAAATAAACAACTATCTGACGTTTAGAAGACATCTGAAGGCAGCCCTGTTTAGGGAAGGTTTTAATGACTAATGTTTTAATGTATTTTTAATCTTATGTTGGAAGCCACCCATAGTGGCTGGGGAAACCCAACCAGATTGGGGGGGGGGGTAAAAACAATATTACTATTATTACTATTATTATTATTACTACTACCACTACTACTACTACTACTTTAGTCCCTCATTCAGGCTATTGTCAAAGATGTGGATCTACATAGCCTGAATGCCTTGTAGCCAGGAACATTTGGATTGCAACAAACAGAAGCTCAGAAATAATATCTCTAATTGTAGGAAATAGAAGTAGCCCATAGCACTATATACTATGGGTGTAGCTCAGGTTACACTGTAGGAAATGTAAATATGCCTTCAGTGGAATAAAGGTCTTTAAAAAGATTATCTCCCAAGGTTTCCAGAGAGGTGATTTATTTACAGTCAGGTGTGTTGACTGAATAGACCTGCATGCCCCCCCCAACCCGAAAATAGCAGATTAAAAGATTAGTCATTAACCCAGTGACAACGCAGAACTGTTGCCAAAGCCTCACCTCAGCACCTTCTCCGGCACCTAACATTTCCGCTTCTGCCTCTTGCGCTGCTACCATAATGCTAAATGGTGCTGCCGTCAAGGTGAAAACGTTGCCGTCTGGATGTAGCCTTAGATGCTTGGCACGCAGAACTGATCGGCGCTTTTTTATCTGCTGCAAAATTAATCTCTCTAGACGTATTCTGCATTGTAAATGAATGTAGGGAAAGTTCTGTTTTTACAAATGAGCAAACAATCTCTTTCAGGTCTGCGTGGCTCAGATTTTACGTGCCCTACAGGTGTTGGGAAACACGCCAGAGCTTCAAGCTGTTGCATTACGCCTGATGACATCTTTATGGGAGAAGCAGGTTGTCAAAAAGATGGAAAGCAATTAATCTCTGTCTCGAAAAATCACATTTTGGGGGAATAATTGATCGTGCTGTTGCCTCTCGCTTAACAATGGCTGCTAGGAACGTGGTTGAGAGTGGCTGGGGCAAACCTGCCAGATGGGTGGGGCATACATAATATAGTTATAGCATAGCACTGTAGAGTTGGACGGGACCCTGAGGATCATCTAGTCCAACCCCCTGCAATGCAGGAACATGCCGCTGGTCCATACAGGGATTGAACCTGCAACCTTGAGTGTTATCAGCACCATGGTCTAGCCAACTGAGCTATCCAGGCTTGTTGTTGTTGTTGTTAAGAGCTAATCCTTCAGGCCACTCTAGGAGGGGAGCATGCAGAATAATTCGTTCTTGGAAGCTTTTACAGTACAGTCATACCTCAGAGGTCAAACAGAATTCGTTCCGGAAGTCCGTTCGACTTCCAAAATGTTCGGAAACCAAGGCGCGGCTTCCGATTGGCTGCAGGAAGCTCCTCGTAGTCGCTTCGAACTTTACAATTCTATGATTCTGTGAACAGAAACAGAAATAGTGACTCTCATAACAGCCCTGTAAATTGTCAATGTTAGCATCACGCGTGGGATGCGGGTGGCGCTGTGGGTTAAACCACAGAGCCTAGGACTTGCCGATCAGAAGGTCGGCAGTCCGAATCCCTGCAACGGGGTGAGCTCCTGTAAATGACTTTAGGGAGCTGCATAAAATAGAATGTTATCCTGGTAAATTTAAATTGCTAAACCTCTCCCCTTCCATCAAATTATTTTTAGGATCGTGTTTACCCAGAACTGCAGCGATTCATGGCGATGTCGGATATGGCTTCCTTATCCGTTGGAAAAGATACTCAGTGGGAGAAGGTGATTGCCAAAGCTGCTTCTATCAGAGACATATGCAAGCAAAGGTAAGCAACGGTTGTTTGGGATTAGGTTTGTCCAGAACTGCAGAGATTTATGTGCTTCATTGGATTCTTGAGGCTGGACCTGGGGCCTGGTCTCTCCCCATTGCAGTTACATTTTCTGGAGGGCAAGATTGACTGTTGGAAACACAGGGTAGTTTTTGGAAAAAGAAGATGAAATTATTACTTGTTTGCATTTGGTCCAACAACAGATTCAGGTTCACATTTTGGGATTTAAGCCATTAATCCATTGTTCAGTTAAACTTTGCAAGACTATATACCGTATTTTTCGCTCTATAGGACACACGTTTTCCCCTCCAAAAATTAAGGGGAAATGTGGGTGCGTCCTATGGAGCGAATGCAGACTCCTTGGCTTCAGCGATAGCAACACGAAGCCTCTGAAGCGCAAAGGGAGCACTCCAGAGGCTTCGGGTTCCTTTTGCTGAACCCGGTAGAGCAAGACTCTCCAGGCTTCAGGGATAGGCACCTGAAGCCTTCGGAGCGCAGCGCGAGTTCCCGAGGCTTCAGATTCCTTTCACTGAAGCCAGGAGAGTCTTGCTCTCCCGGCTTCAGCAAAAGGAACCAGAAGCCTGTGGAGCGCAGTGGGAACTCGTGCTGCGCTCCGAAGGCTTCGGGGATCTTTGAGGCTGGCGGTGGGGGAAAGCAGCACTTCCCCCCACTGCCAGCCCCACAAGCTTGGTGGGCAGTGGGAAGGCTGCACCCAGCCTTTGCGCTGCTCCCTGACCTGCTCTTTGGGGCTGGCAGTGGGGGAAAGCAGCGCTTCCCTCCGCCAGCCCCAAAGAGCAGGTCGAAAGGAACCCAAAGCCTCCAGAGCCCAGCGGGAACTCCCGCCGCGCTCCTGAGGCTTCAGGTTGCCTTCACTGAAGCCTGGAGAGCGAGAGGGGTCGGTGCACAGCTTCGGGTGAACGCACCTTGAACGCACAGAATGCACCTTGTTTTAGAGGGGGAGAACAAGAAAAAAAAAATCTCCCCCTCTCTACGCAGCGCCCCTTCAGCAAAGTGGCAGGAGAAATGGAAGGGGCTCCATTTCTCCTTCTACTTCTCTGAAGGGGCGCTGAGCAGAGAGGGTGAGATTTTTTTTTTTCTTGTTCTCCCCCTCTAAAGCAAGGTGCGTCCTATGGTCGGGTGCATCCTATAGAGCGAAAAATATGGTAGATCAGGCACGTTCAGCCTCCAAGAGACTGCGATCTACACCCACTATAAATAAACTGGCAGTGATCTACCCATTGGATTGACTAGAGTTGTTGAGCATTTTTGGGCGAGGATGAGCCAAAGTTGTTCAGCTTTTTGGGGGGGCGGCATGATCAATCACGATCCTGCGATTGGCAATGATCTACCGCAGACACCCCGCGATCGACCGGTTGGACATGCCTGATATAGAGATCATTAGATAGAAGCAACCATTTGAGCCTATAGTTACACTTTTAGGTACAGTAGATTAGAACAAGTAACGCTGACCAAGTTCCATAAAATAGCAGGAAATGTATTAATAAAAAGGTAAAGGGACCCCTGACCATTAGGTCCAGTCGTGACCGACTCTGGGGTTGCGGCGCTCATCTCGCTTTATTGGCCGAGATAAATGTTTTTTATTCCAATTTTTAACAATCAACTAGGGACGCGGGTGGCGCAGTGACGCAGGTGGCGCTGTGGGTTAAACCAGAGCCTAGGACTTGCCGATCAGAAGGTCGGTGGTTCGAATCCCCGTGACGGGGTGAGCTCCCGTTGCTCGGTCCCTGCTCCTGCCAACCTATCAGTTCGAAAGCACGTCAAAGTGCAAGTAGATAAATAGGTACCACTCCAGCAGGAAGATAAATGGCGTTTCCGTGCGCTGCTCTGGTTCGCCAGAAGCGGCTTAGTCATGCTGGCCACATGACCCAGAAGCTGTATGCCAGCTCCCTCGGCCAATAAAGCGAGATGAGCGCCGCAACCCTAGAGTCGGTCACAACTGGACCTAATGGTCAGGGGTCCCTTTACCTTTACCTTTATGGAATATTCTGTAATTCTTGCATTTGATTAGGCCTTACCAACATGGAGCGGATATGTTGGCTGCAATTTCCCAGGTGCTGAATGAATGTACGAAGCCTGACCAGGCCACTCCTGCTGTTCTTGTGCTGCAAGGTCTCCATGCCCTTTGTCAGGCAGAGGTAAGCTTCCCAGAGCTCCACAGATTGTCCTTTCTCCTTCCCTTCGCCTGTTTTGTTCACCTTGGCTTTCGAGGAGCTGCCCTTGGGATAGAAGACCATATTCCCTTCTGGTTAAAAAATAAGCCTCTCTTGTTTTCCTCATTCATTAGTCATCCGCAGAGGCATGCAATGTGGCCGTTTTACTTCTCCAGATAATAAGTTGCGCTGAGACCTGCCAACGACGTGATTGTCACTTTATGACTAATTTATAGATCTCAGAGGAAGCAAAATTCCTCCTAAAGCATTATATTCCCTCCCTCCACTCTCTGTACCAGGTAAACACAAAGTTCTTTTCAGGATGTCTGTTGCAGAGATGTGTCATGTTGCTTATGATCTAAATATTGTTTTTGTTGTTATCTGTACTTCCAGGCCACTTTTTCTTTTTCTTCTTATCTACCTGGAATGTCTTCTCTTTGAGGCCAAGATTTTTTTGGGGGATAACAGCTGTTATCTTCATAGCTGCAGCTCTTGCCTCTGTCCTCAGTGTGCATGGTTTGAAAAGCCGACGGTGTGTGGACTTTGATTTGTCCATGATGGATGCAGCCTTCCAAATTAAGGCATCAGAACACAGTGCCCAAAATACCGTATTTTTTGCTCTATAAGATGCACCAGACCACAAGACGCACCTAGTTTTTGGAGGAGGAAAACAAGAAAAAATAGATTCTGAATCTCAGAAGCCAGAACAGCAAGAGGGATTGCTGTGGAGCGAAAGCAGCGATCCCTCTTGCTGTTCTGGCTTCTGGGATAGCTGCGCAGCCTGCATTTGCTCCATAAGACGCACACACACTTCCCCTTACTTTTTAGGAGGGAAAAAGTGAGTCTTATAGAGCAAAAAATACGGTAGCATGACTTGTTTTGGCGCAACATTTTTTTTATCTTGCTGTCTCTCTTCAAATAAATCAGTCACATTTAAAACATTTGAAGCTTAGGTGTTGTTGTTTTTTAAACACCTGAATTAAGAACAACCCTTTGGTTCTATTTGGATACCCTGAAATCCTGTGATTGAAACCGTAATTCTCTGCAGATGAAGGGTGGAACCCAATGCTTGACCACCTGCAAATGAAAGTAATTTGGCAACAAATCGGGGAAAGGGGACAATTTTGGGCAATTTCCTCTCCTCTAGGTTTCTGCATCACCTTCCCATCCCCCAAATCTGCTCTGGCGTTTCTTCCAACCCTCCAGAGTGTATTGGGCGGAAGCACACATGGGTAAGCGGAACTGCAAAAGAATAATAATAAATGGCACCCCCTTCCTTTTTGCTGACTGTTTCCTTTGCAAACCATCCACAGGCTTTTTAAGAACACATTTGAATGACTTGTGTCCTACTTGTGGAAAGTCTTGTCCTTAAGATGTGCTTTATGTCAATAATGATTCTGCTCCCATCTTAACATTCAAGGCACATGGATGACTCATTTGTATGTTGGGCTCTTCCACACACCCAGTCCAGCAGGTGGCTTAGACTGTCAGCTTCTACCTCCTTTGCCTCAGTGTCACCCTTGTAGAACTCACCAGGATGAGGCCCAAACTATAATTAGTTAGCTTCACGTCCTTCCGCCCTACCAGCCTCAATGGGGACCAGCCAACAGGGCTTTTTGGTGAGGTGCCATGACAGCCAGGACCCCATGGCAACTGTTTCTCTTCATGGTCCAACTGGAATTCAACCTGGGGAGGTCAGAAGGTGTTGGGGAACACTGGGACCTTTAAAGCCCTAAATGGCTTTGGCCCTGTATACCGGAAGGAGCACCTTCACATCCGTCGTTCAGCCTGGACCCTGAGGTCCAGCTCCGAGGGCCTTCCGGCGGTTCCCTCCCTGTGAGAAGTGAGGTTACAGGGAACCAGGCAGAGGGCCTTCTTGGTGGTGGCACCCACCCTGTGGAACACCCTCCCTTCAGATGTCAAGGAGTTAAAGGACGACACAACTTTTATAAGATATCTGAAGGCAGCCCTGTACAGTGGATGCTCGGGTTGCGAACGTGATCCGTGTGGGATGCACGTTCACAACCCGCAGTGACGGGTCTGCACACCCGCAGGTTGCGATTCGGTGCTTATGCGCAAAGCGCGATTTAGCACTTCTGCGCATGCACGACCGCCGAAACCCAGAAGTAACCTGTTCCGGTGCTTCCGGGTTTTGGTGTTCCGTAACCCAAAAAAATGCAACCTGAAGCCTCTGTAACCCGAGGTATGTCTGTAAGGGGAAGTTTTTTATGTTTGAGGTTTTATTCAGTTTTTAATATTTTGTTGGGAGCTGGCCAGCATGTCGGGGCAACTCAGTCAGGTGGGCAGAACAACAACAACAACAATAACAACAATAACAATGCTATTGTTGTTGTTGTTGTGGCCAGAGACAGTGCCTTAGGTGGCCAGTTCTGACACTGTAAAAAAGCCAAAGAACAAAAGATGAGGGACTGGATGGAGGCAACGTTGGTGATAACTATGGGATAGTCGCTGGGTGGCTCATGCACTCCTCAAGGAGAGAAGAGTGCTCAGGACCCACAGCACCTCCCAGTCCTAAAAGGCACCATTGTATGAGACAGGACCACCCTAGCGTTTGAGGATGAAGGAACTGATGACCCAGAAGAATATGGTTCCCTGCTATCCTTGATCTAGATCAGTGTTTTGCAAACTTGGGTCTGCAGCTGCTTTTGGACTACATTTCCCAGCATCCCTGACCACCGGCTCTGCTAGCTAGGGATGATGGGAGTTGTAGTCCAAAAAAAGGCTGGAGACCCAAGTTTGCAAAACACTGATCTAGATGGTGATGGGGGGGGGGGAGAGATACTTGCATGTATAAGAAGTATGCTAAAAACCAAGACATCATTGTTTTAATTTTCAAGTTTCTTGTAATCAACGAGGCGTTGCAGCTGAGATGCTGAAGCTAAAATCATAAAAGGATGCCGTCGTGTTTTATAAACACTTTCCACTTAAGAAGATCTCCGCGGGGGAAGGTACACTGGAAGAGTTGCCTCTTTGGAGCTTTTTTGAGAACATCCATAGCACAAGATCTAAAAAGCAAACTCATAGAATAACTTTCAGCTCGAGTTAAATATAATGGTTGTCCTATATTAGAATATAATGGATTACATGAAGTAGGAAACACAGCAGATGAATTACTCATGTTGCTCCCGAGTCCTGGGCTTGCTTTGGGGTGATTTATGAAGACGGCTAAATCTTTTTGTGCTTTTGTATAATGGAGCCTTTTAATGAGACTTACAGTGCTCACTGGCTTGCATGTCAGGCTGGATATTATACGCCGCAGCTCTTGCCAAGACCACATCTACTAATTCTTGGCAAATCTTTTGTTTTCGCCCCCGCCCCCAGCAAAATTCAACAGAAGCCAGCATACTTTCTGTGAGCCTATTAATAGATTTCATGTGTGAAATGCATCAGGCAAGCCAAGTAAGATTCAAAGATGAAAAGACTCAGCATAGTTTGGAAGGAGTTTTGTTTTGTTTCTGCTCCGTCCGTTTCTCTCTGGAAGCAATTCTGTGCCGTATACTCCCTGATCCCACATTTATTAGGCTTTGAGTAAAGAGAGACAACTTGCGGAGCAGAATAGCACAGGGGAAATTATGAAGATGACAAATTATGCCGGTTAGTGAATTTGACAACTAAAAGAAAATGGTTCCTTGGGCATTCTTAAAATAACTTGGCTATTAAAGCTGAAGTGCTGTGTTTTCTCTGCGTACAAAAGCAGACATGCAGCTGTTCCTCCCCCCTTTTCTTGAAAATATTTCCTCCGAGGATTTACAATGCAGCCTTGCAAGATTTTATATGCCTTTATGCTTCCGAGTAGGGTTGGCTGTGCCGTTTAAGGAGGGTAGCAGCCTCGCACCATGTTCTTCGGGAACCCCAATATTATTATGAAGCATGCAAAATGTCCACATCATTTGCTCCGTAAAGTTGGCATTTGAACTTGCTGTGAATCTTTCCCCCTGATATTGATGTACCGTATTTTTTGCTCTATAAGACTCACTTTTTCCCTCCTAAAAAGTAAGGGGAAATGTGTGTGCGTCTTATGGAGCGAATGCAGGCTGCGCAGCTATCCCAGAAGCCAGAACAGCAAGAGGGATTGCTGCTTTCACTGCGCAGCAATCCCTCTTGCTGTTCTGGCTTCTGGGATTCAGAATATTTTTTTTCTTGTTTTCCTCCTCCAAAAACTAGGTGCGTCTTGTGGTCTGGTGCATCTTATAGAGCGAGAAATACGGTATCTTATTTCTTTTCCTCCACCAAAGTGAAGCTGAACTGGAAGCCTTGCTTTACAGCTATTTGGTTCCTCCAACATCAGAATGCAATTGCGTCCTGAAAATTGAATGCATGCAGTTGCAAATTGCATGGGCAGTTATTGCATACTTCCAGGAATACAGATCTCTCTGCTGAGACTGTTTGCCCCTCTGTTTCAATCTTCTTACAGTAGATCTTCTTGCAAGGAAAGGCGCTGGAGTTGCACTCTTTGCACAGCATCAAAGCCTTTCTCCCCTTTTAGCTGCTCCCACTGAACAGTTGATGGACCAGACAGGATGCAAAGGGCTGGATAAAATCTGCCAGGCAGTATATGACCTGTGTGTGCTACTGGCATAGCCCATCCTAATAAGCTTAAGAACAGAGAATGAAGCTATTACCTGTGTAAATGTCAGTGGAAGTCATAGGCCACAACTGTTGGAAGTTGGCTACAGATCAAAGTTGTGACTGATACCTGGCATCTATCAGATTCAGGCTTGGAACCTGGAAGGACAGAAGCTATTAGACAGAAGGCAGAATTTCTTTGCCTGATGCAGTAACCTTATTGGGACGCAGCAGGGTTTGCAGGACTGCAGCACAATGTCAAGAGGATGCTGTTGAACAGTAAAGATAAGGCCAGCTCTTTATTTATCCTGCTAGCTGAGAATAAGGTTCCTAGATCTTGCTTCTGGATTTCCCCATTTGAAACATCAGGTGCTTTGCAATCCTTCGCTCTCCACATCCTTGCTAATTGAAAAAAGCCATTTTCGGCACCTCCAGATGAGCGGAAAGTTTGTGTCGCTGCAATGTATTGGAGGGAAATGGATTCAAAGCAAGTTCTGTGATAGAACCAGTAGTTAATTGCTCCTGGAAACAAACGCTCCAGTGTTAGCACTGAGAATTTGACGCAACCAGTTTACCCTGGATAAAGTAAATAAATCTTCTAATAATTCATACCTCGAATTGTGCATGGAAGCGTTCAAAAGGGGACTGGCAATCGCCCTGAGACTGGCGAAGTTAAAACCTTGTTAATCCTTAGAGATGGAAATGATCTATTCATCCCAAAACAGCAACAAAGGACGGGACAATGGGCACAGAGTTTAAAACAAACTTACAAAGAGGGCTTGCACCCCGAGCCTTTGAACACTGTCTGGAGTTACAAAGATGCTTTCTGATCAGCAACTGCTCTGTTGTGTCAAAGCTAATCGGTGTCCCCCCATATTGTGGAGCCAAAGCCCTTTCATCTTCCGTGGTTCCTAGAGGGTGTTGTGCTCTCGAATAACAGCAATATACAATTGAGCAATAACTATCGAGACTCGGGGCATTTCCTGGGGATTCATGACCGAGGGAAAGAGTTCACCGCAGGCCGTTTATCACAAGGCAGAATCGGCCGTTCCCCCGGAAATGCCCCATGCCAAGATCATTAGTACTGTTATTACCTTTGCATTTGTTTACTTTTTCAAAAACTTAGGTTGAGAGGAAAGCATAATTTTGTTTCCCTGCGGTTTTCTTTGCAACGCTACGGGGTGGCCGGCTCTCAATGGAGCCGCCGCTGCGTTTCATTATTCCAGAGAATTCGTTTCTTGCAGAAGGAGCCAATCAGATGTCTGGAATCTTACTCTTGTTAAGGGTATAAAGATAATTTATTATGGAAATGCTCTCCAGTGTACTTGAGAGCCCCCAAGAAGCTAACTAGAATGGCCAGCTGTGTACAGTGATTTTTTTAAATCAAGTGTGGATTTTCACATTACATTCCAGCAATGTTGCACTTAAATCAGTGGGGGGGAGACCATATGCAATGATGCTGTATTTAAAAAGTGGCCGTATTTTTCACGTTGCTGAGACTGCGCTTTCGTTTCCAGTTTACGGAGTTTTTATTTGGGGCGTTTGTTAACGTAGGCATTGGAATGGGAGATTTGATGAGCCATCTCCTTGCAGGACGAAAGTGCCCGCAATTTGGCTGATGCAGAAGACCGTTTAAAGTTTAAAAAGTAACAACAACAACAATTTTATTGTTTATATGCCGCCCATTTGGCTGGGTTGCCCTCCAGATGGCTACCACTTTCTGCCCTGCAAAGTCTAGCTGTGGCAGAGTTGGATGACGAAAGCCTGGCCAAGAACGCCAGTTACGAGAGTTTTGGGATTAATGCCACCCTAATCTAGATCAGTTTGCTGGTGGGCAGGATAGAAGGAGAGTCCTCTTTTGTCTGTTAGGAAGGAGCAAACGTGGGTAGAACAGCTCCAGTAGCAGTGAGGACATCACGACCAGTCCCAGATTTACATATCAGCTAAACAAGCTCTAGCTTAGGGCCCCACTCTCTTGGGGCCCCCAAAAAAACGTAAAGGAAAAAAACCTAGATGTACATTTCCAAAATATAAGATAAAACACAAATAAAATAAAGCCTTTTTTAAAAAAAAATAGTTCTAGATAATGCCAGTGATTTACTATGTCTCTGCTAAACTCCAAGGGCACTTAGCTTTGAAGACTAGGGAAGGCTTGACTCTTTCAGTTACAAACAGGGGAAGCCAAGGTTCTGGCGAAGAAGCTTGGCTCGCTGGCTGCAAATCATTGTTGGCAAATGACCACCGCAGAGCTGGAAAGAATAACCATGATAATAGGCTACCTTATCTTAGTGAACTCAAGTCTTGATTTAGCTTTCTGGTTTCCTTTTGTAAAGGACGTTAATCTTGGGGTAGTGTTTGAACTTGGAAAACATGGAGTCCCGAAATGTCGCTGTGACACCCATCTCACAGTTAGTTAGAGGGACAAAGCCTGAGTTTAGAGTTGAGTTTGCGGTGATTGGAGCTAGAAGAAAAGCAGCAAGCAGAGAGAGACATGCCGGATCTCTGCCTGAATCCAAAACTGCAGTTAGGGGAGAAACAAGGCTCTTTTGGGGTGCTGATGCTGTGAACCCCTTCATCGTGGCCTCAGTAATAATAATAATAATAATAATAATAATAATAATAGTAGTAGTAGTAGTAGTAGTAGTAATTTATACCCTGCCCATCTGGCTGGGTTTCCCCAGCCACTCTGGGCAGCTTTCAACAGAATATAAAAATACAATAATCTATTAAACATTAAAAGCTTCTCTTAAATTATCTATTGCTGCTGCATATTATGATTAATCTATTCCTCCTTTCCTCAACCTTATTCTCAGAATCTCTTTTACCTGCTAGTGTTTTAACATGTATACAATTTAAAATATTTCCCAATCCTCCTTGAAGGCTCTCTCTTCTTGTTCTCTCATTTTGCTAGTTAAACTTGCTAATTCAGCATATCCCACCCATTTCAACTGCCACTCCTCTTTCGTGGGTTCTGCACCCTCTTGCCATTTGGGGGCCTGTAATTCTCTCACTGCAGTCATTGCATACAGAAACAGGTTCCTTTGATTCTTTGGTACGTTAAATTCAAAGACCTTCTAAACCCTGTATTTGGTCTTGACATAAAATACGATAGCATTTGAGGCTTAACATTCTAAAGTGTGCATTTTTTCAGGACAGTGGTCATAATGTGGCTAGCCTGACCAGCTTAATTTATTCCTAGTAAAGACATTTGGAAAACGCACATTACTTTTCCTTATTGTTTTTTTATATCTTTCTCAACTATAGTATAAAGTCAGAGAATGTGAACATTTCATACAATCGACATTTGTCCCGTCCCCCCCCCGGTCACAGGGTAAATTGATCTATCATTTCTCCCGTTAATTTGAAAATGCATATTTATGATCCCTCTGAAACACTGGATATTTCTCTCTCACACACACATTTGCAGATGAATTGTTCTCTCTAATTCTTGAGAATAGTATTCCTGAAAGGGGTGTGTGGAGAAGTGTCATTTTCACTCAACATATAATCAGATTAAGTTTCAGTAGCTGTCATTATTAGTTACACTGGAATTGTATTCACGGATCTGCCTGTTCGTTAAAAGGATTTAACTCAATAGGCATTCCTGAAAGCTTTTTCTTTACAGTTTTTGAAATGGTCCCCTAAAGTGTTTTCACAACCTCTGAAGTGGCTGCTTAATTCGGCAATTACTTTTCTGATGCCCAGTATTCTGATTCTGTTTCTTTTCTTTTTTACACACACACACACACACACACACACACACACACACACACGTGTGTGTGTGTGTGTGTGTATATGTGTGTGTGTGTGTGTGTGTGTATGTGTGTGTGTGTATATATATATATATATATATATATATATATATATATATATTATTGCTACACTGAATTTTATCAAGCAATCCCCGTTATGGAATGAGCTTCACAGGGATGCTGTCAGTTCATTTCTCTGCACGCATAAATAGTTGATTCTTCCATTTGGTGAAGGCACATCTGCAGCTTTGCTCATAACGTTGTATACATTATGAAACTTTCTCCGGCATTGACTTCCTTGGTTTTGAATATAAAGCAGATGTGAGACTCGTAACATGGCCCCCTGGTAAATCTTGGCTTGACCTTTGACTTGAGGACTTGCAACTGTTGAAGGAATTTATTTTCTGCAGCATTCTAATCATCCATCTAGGCACCCGTTGCCATTGCAATGTAGACTTGAACAATGCAGAGCAATAGCAGATAACTAATCCTGGCAGAATATAGAGCGATGTCTGAAAAGTTGAAATTCTTGAAAGGAACTTTGTGCACTTATGTCAAAGATGGATCGCAGGGGAATCCATTGAAGTCTTCATTACAATGGTTTGCTCCCTATGGAGCTGGGGATCTTGGAAAACCAGGAGACACACTTATGGGAGAGAAGAAGGGAGAATTCAGCATTCATGTCTGTGATGCAAAAGATTTGATTGTCAGATTCATTCATTCCTACTATGACCTTATGTGTGGTGGACTTAACTCGTTGCAATGGATCGGCCTGGCAGCTCTGTAAACTTCCTTGTCTTCCTTGAAAGGTTCAGCTATTTGTGGCATGAATGGAAGATGGGATACAAGCAAGCCTATCTTCACTAGTTCTAATGTCTATAATTCAAAAATTAGCATTATTTCTACCATTACGAAGAGAAGGCATTGGTGCTTTAATTCCGGTAACAATATGAAACCTTCAAGAGCAAACATTAGCATGAGAGAGAGAGAGAGAGAGAGAGAGAGAGAGAGAGAGAAAGAAAGAAAGAAAGAAAGAAAGAAAGAAAGAAAGAAAGAATTGGGGAGAGAACTCTCAAAATGTTGAATTGGTCCTGAGTTAAAGTTCTTCACCCAAATTTCCACATTAAGCAAGGGAATTCAGTAATGTTGCTTAGATTATGTTAGCTGCTTAAGGGTCTCTTACTAAACAGTGATCATAAAACAAACAAGGCTTTGAGATCTATTTAGTTTTTGGAATTCACTGTTTTATGCCACATTGTTCCAAAAGACTGAGTTACAAGGCATATTGCTTCTGATGAAGGAGATCTTAACCCCTGGAAGCTTTGTAATAAATTTGTGAGTCTTCTAAAGTAGCACAATGTAGGTTGGGTGGTCCTTGCCTGTAGAGTTTTGCTGCTGTAGATTCACGGCCTTCAGCCTTCGGAAGGTCTTCTGCTCCCTTATACCTGACCCTGCCTCCCAAGACACCTGTGTGACGATGCTCCCTGTTTCAAAACCTTCAAATCCCTCCTAAAAGCTCGCCTTCCCATAAATCCTTGGCCCCATGGCCTGCTATAATCTAGTATAAATTCGACATGTTCCCCCCTGTTTACCTCTTTGTCCAACTCTCACCTCTTCCTCTCTTGCGTCCCAGTGTAGATTGTATGGGGCACGATCCTATTGTCTTGCACTTTGTAAAGCTTCATGCACATTGCTGGCCCTATATAACTTAATATACCTTTTAACAGGTTGAACACGGTTGATAGCTCCTTCATGTGAAGAAAGTACCATGCAATTTACTGGATAGCAGCTCCACTTTGTGTGAAGTGGTCTGTATGCAGAGTTTTGAGCGTTGCACAGTGCCCTTCGTAACGTGGAAGACTTTGGCTGTACAGTGGTACCTCAGTTTACAGACGCTTCAGGTTACAGACGCTTCAGGTTACAGACTCCGCTAACCCAGAAATAGTGCTTCAGGTTAAGAACTTTGCTTCAGGATGAGAACAGAAATTGGGCTCCGGCGGCACGGCAGCAGCAGGAGGCCCCATTAGCTAAAGTGGTGCTTCAGGTTAAGAACAGTTTTAGGTTAAGTACGGACCTCCGGAATGAATTAAGTACTTAGCCCGAGATACCACTGTACCAGATTACAATACAGTTAAATAGCCAATTATTCAAATACCAGATTAAACAATTTTGGGTGACTTCCTGTGTGTTGGATTTCAGGGTACAAAGTTCTTATTTCTTTCTGCTTCCATAATCTTGATCATTCCAATTACAACAGCACTGATCTTGATCCTTTATTTTACAGCCACTGGTTTCATGACTTTCACTCGTAATTGCATATTCAATAAATTTTATTTCTGCAAGAGGAGTTTATGTATGGATTTTGGGAGGGGTTAATGCTACATTGGAGACGGAGGAGTTACCACCTGCCGTAAAAGATGTACCTCATCCTTAAGGAGACCTCTCTGGACCCACAAGTGTTAAACAACAACCAACCAGTGGCAAATATCCCATTTCCGGGGTTGATATGAATTGGGAGTCGTACAATAGCTTCATCGACTGGTTCCATTCCTGTTCTATAAGGCACTCAGTGATCAAGTGCTTGATTCTATTGCTAACCTATTTAATAATCACTGGAGCAATAGAAATATATAGAGAAGTCTCTCTTCTTTCTCTTTGGTGATCCCTCGTAGCCTAGTAAGATTGTCTTCCATAAACAGTTTTAACAGTGAGCCCGTAAGTGACTGTGGAGGCCAATTCTGGATCCACACATCCTTCCACAGTGGGGGCATAAGTTTCCGGGAGGGAGTTGATCATGGTGTGGATTTGCCAAGCATGCCTTCCTCTTAGCACGTTTCTCCCTTGTGTCCTGAGTTCGAGTGCCTTCAAAGCCCATGACACCTTTGGTAAAGGCCGTTCTCCAATTGCAGCGCTCGCAGGCCAGTGTTTCCCAGTTGTCGGTGTTTATACTACATTTTTAAAAAAATTGCCTTGAGAGAGTCTTTGAACCTCTTCTGTTGACTACCAGCTTTCTGCTTTCCATTTCTAAGTTTGGAATAGGGTAGTTGCTTTGGAAGACGATCATCAGAAGTACACCAAGTCCTGCTCTGATACGGATATTTGGCGCTGTTGTGCTTACGTTATCCTTTGTTCTCTTTCCAGGTTGTCTGCATTCGCTCTACATGGAACGCCCTCTCGCCAAAGCTGAGCTGCGACACCCGGCCACTCATTTTGAAAACCCTGAGCGAACTGTTCTCTCTTGTGCCTTCCTTAACGGTGAACTCCAATGAGTATGAGGTATGCCAGATGACCTTCAGGGTCCCTTCCAACTCTACAGCTCTGTGTCCCTTGGCCCCAAGGGACGCCTCTTCTTCGGATATGTGATAGATACTGTCTAGCATTTTAGGAACGTTCCTATAGCCTACGCTCCTGAAAACCTGAAATCAGCAGTTGTGAGCTGCTGTATCAGGAGTGGAGAACCTTTAGCTTTCCACATGTTTTTGGACTACAATAAAAATAATAATAGCAACAACAACAATTTATTTCTACCCTGCCCATCTGGCTGGGTTTCCCCAGCCACTCTGGGCGGTTTCCAACAGAAATACATGTAAAAATACATTAAAACACCAGTCATAAAAAACTTCCCTAAACAGGGCTGCCTTCAGATGTCTTGTAAAAGTCAGATAGTTGTTTATTTCTTTGACATCTGGCAGGAGGGCATTCCACAGGGTGGGTGCCACCACTGAGAAGGCCCTCTCCCTGGTTCCCTGTAACCTCTCATTCTCACAGGGAGGGAACCGCCAGAAGGTCCTCGGTGCTGGACCTCAGTGTCTGGGCTGAACGATGAGGGTGGAGACGCTCCTTCAGGTATATGGCAATATTGTGAAGCTCCTTGAAATCTGACGGGAGGCGGGTGCCACCACCAAGAAGGCCCTCTGCCTGGTTCCTTGTAACCTCACTTCTCACGGTGAGGGAACCACCAGAAGGGCCTCAGAGCTGGACCTCAGTATCCAGCCTGAACAATGGGGGTGGAGATGCTCCTTCAGGTCTACTGGGCCGAGGCCGTAGGGCTTTAAAGGTCAGCACCAACACTTTGAATTGTGCCCGGAAACGTCCTGGGAGCCAATGTAGGTCTTTCAGGACTGGTGTTATATGGTCTCGGCGGCCGCTCCCAGTCACCAGTCTAGCTGCCGTATTTTGGATTAGTTGCAGGTCCATAAATGACCATATAGCATATATTCAACACAAAAACCAGTGAAAATTTGTTGTTGACAAAGGACCCCATTATCTTCAGTAGCTGAGAGCCTCATCAAACCTAAATCCGGCCCTGGCCGTTGGACTGATCTATTCTTAACATTTGAGCAGGGAGGTCACAGGCTCCCCCTGCCACATATTATTTCACAGGTCAGCTATAATTGGGGGGGGGGGCTCCCTCAACATCATTTTATAGTGCAATATCTGCTTTTCACGTTGTACTGTAGAGCTCATCATGTACTGAATAAAAAAGATCACACCTCCTGGTTCTGGTGAGAAGCTGAGAACAATGTTTTGATAAGTGACTGGCATGCTTTTAGCGGGAGAAAATCTTTTAAAGTCCGTTAATGTCACTGAGACTACAAACAATGTGAATGGTCTACAAATTGCCCCTTTAGGAGCACTAAAAGGTCAATTCCCTTCCCTCCCACAGAAATGGCACTTGTCTGCATTTTTATTGTACATCATTGGATATTGGCTCTTGAGAGTAATTTTTGACCTTTTGAAATGCTCTCCGTTAGTATGCTAAGGTCCATTGGTCTGCATTTTTAACCCAGCTAAATTGCTCAAACCGTTCTGGTTACCGTAAATTGAGCTGAAAAAACACCCTTGGCAACTCCAAGCCCTTAACTCCTATTCTGAAGAAACTGCCGAGCCATAAACACCTGTTCTCTGAGGGAAACGTAATAGAAAGCTGAGATATTATTATTGGCTTGTATTGTGTACCTTGTTGCCCAGATAAGAAGGCGTGGTAACATCTTTTTCTAATTTTTATAGAAATTCAAAGTTCAAGTCATCAGCTTCCTGTGGAGCCACACGCAGAGCAAGGTGAGAGACTGGAAAACGAGGTTTATCTGGTTTGAACAAAATGCGTGTCACAGATTTGGCACGGCCGTGGCCAGGTAGGAGTGTTCAGGGAGGCAGGAGAGGATATATTGTTTAATAATATCCTTCCCAACTTGCGTTAACAAATTCTGTGATTTAGCAGAGTAACATCCCCCTTTTTAAACTTACACAGCGGATAGGTTTGCCAGGCTTGCATAAGCCTCTAAAATAAGTTTCCTGGTAATTCCTCTTTTATTCCCTCCTAAAAAGAATAGACACGACACAGTCTTGTATAAAAGTATAAAAGAGTTTACTCACACATTCTGTTCACAGATGGATCCCAGAAGGCAGACTTAAGTTACAAAATATATAGACCTGGAATCTATCCCATAAGGAGATAGTTCCTTTGTCCTCCCAAGAGAGCATCTCAGGCTGATGCTTCTTCAATAAAAGCAAAATGGAGAAGAGAGAGAGATGTGGTGGCCAGCCCTGTGCTTTTGCTACCTGCACAGGTGAGGTCACACCCACCTCTGGTCACATGTAGAGAGAGTTTGTCCCAACCCAGGAGGAAGCAGGAAGTTTATCTACTGGCTGGACAAACAACCCTCTTCATGTCTAAACGTGTCCACTCTAGGAATGTTGTATTTGACTGCTCTGTGTTTCACACCCCACAGTGGCCAGCGGGGAAGTCGCCCCGGGCTGCACAGTGCCAGCAGACGCTACACTGAGCAGCCCGGCCGGGTGGGTGAATTTTGCATTGGGAAGAGGCCTGATCTGACAGTTGTCATGCATGCAACGTGTGACATCAAGCCCACATGCGTCATATGTGTCACGTACACACACACACACACACACACACACAGCGTCAGGCGAAATTCAGCACCTGTGCTTCTATGCTAGTATATACATTTATATGTTTTGGTTTGCAATGCTACTTCGGTAATGAATTGGACCTGTGATGGCACGCTGCTTCATGACATATGTTTTCCATTCGTGGTGTGTTTTTGTTCTGCACTTTAAATCTAATGCGTGTGAAGAATGTTAAACTGTCAGACACAGCAGCTAAATCCAGCACTGCATCTTGGAATAGTTACAGGGCAGAAAAGAACTCTTAGAGGCTCCCCGGCACTTAGAAACTTTGGCAATTAAGTAGAAATAGCTTAGATAAATAGATAATCACGCCAGCATGACCCCTATTTGTGTTCTTATTTTTTAAAAATGTCCTCCGTATCTCTTTCTGACTCCTGCTATTCAACTTACTCAGATTTTAAAAGGTGGAGTGCCATTCACAGTGGTGAACAATTTGAAGGTGTGCCCTCAAATGCCCCCTTTCCTGGTTGCCCAGGTGTCATCCCTGAGGGGGGTGACAAAATGGTGGGAGGCACTCTCCGCGGGGCCTGCAATGCGCCTGAGCCACGCGTCTCTCCTGGGAGTGACACGGTGGCTTGGGTGCCCGCAGGCTACGTACTACCCCAAATGGTCTGCCCGCTGCCTCCCCCCAGCTATAGGGTGTCTGAGTGGGAGGAGGCAGGCAGACTCCTTGGAGGCCCTGCGGGCTGCTGGCCCTGCCCCTGGGCACAGGGCACGCGTGCCACCCCAGGCACCCAATCAGCTTGCTCCGCTGCTGATAGTCTGCTTCAGTTTAAGCAAGGAGTTTCAGGTTTGATTCCTGTAAAAGACAGCTGCACATTTAACTTTGCAGCATTAAATGTGTAGGGTCTTGTTTCATTGCTGGGGGTTGGGCTATATGATCTGAAGGGGTCCCTTCTGACCTCGTACCACAGGGATATATGATGTGATCATGACTTCTTTTGTCTCCAGGATCCGCTTGTAGCCACATCGGCGTACAAATCTCTCTCTGAATTTAGCTCAGAAGAACACATCATTCTCCATCTTCCCGAACAGGTACACATCCCTCCCTCCCTTCAAATGCAGAGGAAAAGTGATTATTTGTCAGAAATTTAAAGAAAGGCTGCGGAGAGATAGGCTCATATTTCCATGCATGGTGGAGTTGCACATTGGTCTACACCAGGCATGTCCAACAGGTAGATTGTGATCTATTGGTAGATCATGGGGTGTTCCTGGTAGATCTCTGGCCCTTCAGCGATCTCCCCCCCCCCAAAAAAAAACCCTCAGCAACAACTTTGGTTTCCAAAAAAAGCTCAATAACTTTGGTCCATCCAACGATAAAGGGTAGATCACTGCCAGTTTGTTTATACTGTGAGTAGATCGCAGTCTATTGGGAGTTAGATGTCCCTGGTCTACACCTTTGGGGAAAGGCATTTTACGTTTTTTTTACAAAATTACGCAGCAATCCTTTTCTTGCCTTGTTATCCTCAGACTCGAATTTAAACAATAACACAGAGATTTAGTATTTTTCCTGTTCTAAGCAGCCCAATTAACAATAGCCCGATACTGGAAACAACCTATAGAAATCCCCATTGAAATATGGTTAAATAATATCTGGAATGTGGCTCTTATCAGAACGCCTTGCAGAAGGGCAATTAAAGACATTTCAAGGATAGACACTTTTGACGAGATTGGCCTTATTTTCTTTTGCTTTATAAATGAGACGGAAGATACTTTTATTCCACCCACAACACAAGAATCTCTGTGGAGAGGATACTTGAATTGATAATGTGTAAATAAACGTATTGTTTGTCTACTGTGTATTGCATAGGAAACCTAATACAGTTGTATCTTGGTTTTCGGACAGCTTAGTTCTCAAACGTTTTAGCTCCCAAACACCGCAAACTCAGAAGTGAGTGTTCCGATTTGTGAACTATTTTTGGAAGCCAAACATCCGACGCGGCTTCTGCAGCTTCCGATTGGCTGCAGGAGCTTGCTGCAGCCAATCAGAAACCGCATTTTGGTTTTTGAATGTTTTGGAAGTCAAACGGACTTCCAGAACAGATTCCACTCTGCCTGGTTCCTTGTAACTTTGCTTCTCGCAGGGAGGGAACCGCCAGAAGACTCTCGGAGCTGAACCTCAGTGTCTGGGTAGAAGGATGGGGATGGAGACGCTCCTTCAGGTCCTTCCTTTCATAAAGAAAAGAAAACGTGTACAGTGGTACCTCAGGTTACATATGCTTCAGGTTACATACTCCGCTAACCCAGAAATCGTGCTTCAGGTTAAGAACTTTGCTTCAGGATGAGAACAGAAATCATGCTCCGGCGGCACGGCGGCAGCAGGACGCCCCATTAGCTAAAGTGGTGCTTCAGGTTAAGAACAGTTTCAGGTTAAGAACGGACCTCTGGAACGAATTAAGTACTTAACCCGAGGTACCACTGTACTTGTTAAATTGATGTCTTGCCCTTGCTTGGACTCTTAACTAATGTCCGCCTGCCCTATTGCTTCCTTGCTCACACAGGCAAGACCAGAATTGCCCCAACCAGAAGAGGTGGATATCAATGAAGAGGAGGAAGAGGAAGAGGAAGAGAAAGAGGTGGATCTCTCTGTTCCTGGTGCCTCCTATATCAAATTGTTGAGGCTCACGCCTCCTCCTGTTCTACCAGGTATAATGCATGCAGAAACGAACAGATTTCTGGCCAGACCTTTGTATAACATTGCTTCCCTTCTGAGGAGTTCCTTAAAATTGCTGCTAAGTGATGAGAAGCAGGTGCCAGACATACAAATAAAATACGATATGATAATCTTTATTGTCATTGTTCCATACAGAACAATGAAATTGAAAAAATCTACATCAGACATTCAAAAACCAACAAGCCTGCTATCCCAGCTATCCCAGCCTGGTTTGCCCCCTAAAAACTCTGATACCCCATAATTAAATACAATATACTCCCATAGAGACTACTTTAAAGGTAAAGGTAAAGGGACCCCTGACCATTAGGCCCAGTTGTGGCTGACTCTGGGGTTGCAGCGCTCATCTCGCTTTATTGGCCGAGGGAGCCGGCGTACAGCTTCCGGGTCTCGTGGCCAGCATGACTAAGCCACTTCTGGTGAACCAGAGCAGCGCACGGAAATGCCGTTTACCTTCCTGCTGGAGCGGTACCTATTTATCTACTTGCACTTTGACGTGCTCTCGAACTGCTAGGTTGGCAGGAGCTGGGACCGAGCAACGGGAGCTCACCCCGTCGCGGGGATTCGAACCGCCAACCTTCTGATTGGCAAGTCCTAGGCTCTGTGGTTTAACCCACAGCGCCACCCGCGACTACCTTACACTGCGTTTAAAACCAAAATCGCATTTGAATAGAAACTTTCTCAGACGGCTAGTCCTAGTCTTTATAACCCTGTACCTTCTTCCAGAAGGCAGAATCTGAAAGAGATCATTTCCAGGGTGCGCACTATCCTGCACTATCTCTGCAGCTTGCTTATGGCACCTGGAAGCGTAGATTTGATCCAAGGTGGGAAGAGTGCACCCAATTATTCTCTCTGCAGTCTTTACAACCCTGGACAGCATTGTTCTTCCCCTGACCGTGCAGCTCCCAAACCACACACACAGACCAAATGTTGTACTAAGCAGTCATCTTCGATCTCTGACGTTGGGGACAAATGGCTGGAGATAGTGGAGCTTACCTTTGCAGATGCATCTAATGGACCAAAACAAAATGGTAGCATGATAGACCTCGGTCTGCTCCAGTGAGCTGGTTCTTAAGCTGTTTTCCTGTAAATGGCCAAAGCTGGATGTTACTAACTGTAACCAGCCAATGCATTCCTTCTGACATTTGCAGGTGTGCTTATATTCCTTTACCAGACTGTGACATTTTTATACAGCTAATGAGTTAGCCTCAAAGAATGACAGCAGAATACATAAAATTTAACGAACCCGGGCAAAAGTCTTCAAGAATATATGCTATATCGTTCTAAAAGCTGGTTGGAATGTTTGGGAGAGGAAGCCCAGGACTTTTCTCTTTAAATTATGCAGAAGTGTAAGCTAACAAAGTCTCTTTAAAGGTTTTAAGCTGTGCAAATTACCCAGCTTGTGTGCAGGCAAAAAGATGACAATGCAAGATTCACGTACTGTGTAGACAAAAATGGCAAAATCTCTAAACAAGCTATCCTGCAACACAAACCTACGCTTTGTTCTCTGGTTGTGTTAAATAATTTTTCTTCTCTTTAGTGGATCCTGCATTATATTTGCAGGAGAGTTTCCCTATTTTCCTGTTAAATATTGAAGCCATTTTCATTATACTTCCTGCTGGCTATTATACACTTATATCTAAAGAAATGTAAAGGGGGGAAACTGAGAACATATTGGTGGGCAAGAGGGAGAAAAGATGACGAAGGACTGGGGATAAAAATCGAAAAGTGTTCCAGAGTCTGTTAATTGATTCTGCGACACTTTGCATGTTTCTGGTTTCCCCGAGTGAGCATGTGAATGCTCTTTTATTCCATGTTTAGCAGAAAACCCAGTGCTGTATTTGGTACAGGAAAAACCTGCATCAAAGCCACAGGGCTAATTTGAAACAGTTGTTATAAGCTCCCCTTTCGAGGAGAGCAGGGAGCAACAACTTTTCATTGTATAGTAAAAAGCGCTAGCGGCCTGTTAAACCGACCAAGCGTTGCCAAACTTTGGCAATTCACGATAGCGAAAGAGTAAACCTGCTGTGGGCTCTCACTAATTTCTCTGCGCTACTACATTTTACTTTCTGAAGTGTTTTGGCATGTTGAGAATTCTTTACAACTGTAGCAATGAACTCAGAGAGCGTTTTTTTAAAAATATTAAAAACAACCTTTATTATACATCTGTTTACATTTATTTACATACGACTTAGACAATACACACAGTTCACATCACACCATAAACACTAACTTCCGATTATTCTCTTTGTGCTATTTTATACTATACACATTTCATTCTTCTTATTTTACTTCCTCATTTAGCATCAGTAAACTTTTGCTCTATACATTCTCAGTATTCCAAGATTCGTTCTAGGTCTCGGAGAGCGTTTTAAGGTATTTGATCAATGTTACCTATCATATTTACAGGGTCGCAGGTGGCGCTGTGGGTTAAACCACAGAGCCTAGGGCTTGCCGATCAGAAGGTCGGCAGTTCGAATCCCTGTGATGGGGTGAGCTCCCATTGCTCGGTCCCTGCTCCTGCCCACCTAGCAGTTTGAAAGCATGTCAAAGTGCAAGTAGATAAATAGGTACCACTCCGGCGGGAAGGTAAACGGCGTTTCCGTGCACTGCTCTGGTTCGCCAGAAGCGGCTTAGTCATGCTGGCCACATGACCCGGAAGCTGTATGCCAGCTCCCTCGGCCAATAAAGCGAGATGAGTGCCGCAACCCCAGAGTCGGCCATGACTGGACCTAATGGTCAGGGGTCCCTTTACCTTTACCTATCATATTTGCTGAGTATCAGTCACCATTTTTGGATGGTTTTGTTTGTAAGTGGCAAGAATCCTCATGGAGGTGCATACCTGTGGCCAAACAAAGGGTGCATTGTCCAGCATAGAAAGCAGCTCTGGCTGTTTGTTTTTCCTTCCAATTTTGAACATCTGACACCATTTATTGAAGGTTTCCCGAGGTGACGTTTTGAGCGGGAGGCGAGCGTGGAACAGCAAAGGCTTCCCCGGGAGTTACAGAAACTGTGCCCTTGGAGCTGTCAGCTGAAAATGGAGTTACCAGTTATGTCAGCACAACATTCCCGGATAATGGCCGTGGTTCTACGTTGGTTGGGTGGTTCTGGTTTCCTCAGTCAATCACCTTTTGTTTTCTTTACGTCTGCCCCGTTCTCTCCCCTTTTCACCCTCCCCTCAAGCGTTTGAAGAGTTCGCAGCATCACTCGTGAAACAGGAGATGGCCAGCATGCCTCGTGGAATATACCATTCCGCATTGAGAGGCGGTGCTGTCCGGTCGGACCAAGGGAAGACAGTGTCAGGTGTGCCAAGTTTTATGCTGAAAATGTACGAGAGAAACAAGCAGCCTGGACTGAAGCCTGGCCTCGCAGGTGAGATTTCCCTGGAGAGAGACGAGAGACCTTTGGTCGTAGTAGAATATCTCGGAATGGGTGAATGACATGTCTTCTGGGTTTTTTTACATGCCGCTCCGTTAACAAAGTGTCCTCAGGGTAGCTCGTAAATTGAAAGCAGCAATTAAAAAAGAAACACAATAAAATGTGTGCTGGAATAGCTGTAAGGATGCACAATTAAAATAGCTCCTAAGAGCCAAAAGCGAGATTAAAAAGAGCCAAGAGTGGAGGACAGAAGAACAGAACTGAGAATAATTGTTAAAAGAAAACTACAGCAAGATTTAAAAACCTGGACAAAAGGAGATATATGCCCAATGCCATAAAGATATAGAAGTACAGTGGTACCTCAGGTTACAGACGCTTCAGGTTATAGACGCTTCAGATTTATTTATTTATCTATCTATTTATACCCCACCCATCTGGCTGGGTTTACCCAGCCACTCTGGGCAGCTTCCAACAGATTACTAAAATACAATAACCTATTAAACATTAAAAGCTTCCCTAAACAGGGCTGCCTTCAGATGTCTTCTAAAAGTCTGGTAGTTGTTCCTCTCTTTGACATCTGGTGGGAGGGCGTTCCACAGGGCGGCGCCACTACCGAGAAGGCCCTCTGCCTGGTTCCCTGTAACTTGGCTTCTCGCAGGGAGGGAACCACCAGAAGGCCGTTGGAACTGGACCTCAGTGTCTGGGCTGAACGATGGGGGTGGAGACGCTCCTTCAGGTATACTGGACCGAGGCTGTTTAGGGCTTTCAAGGTCAGCACCAACACTTTGAATTGTGCTCGGAAACATACTGGAAGTCAGTGTAGGTCTTTCAAGACTGGTGTTATATGGTCTTGGCGGCCACTCCCAGTCAATAGTTTAGCTGCCGCATTCTGGATTAGTTGTAGTTTCCGGGTCACCTTCAAAGGTAGCCCTACATAGAGCACATTACAGTAGTCCAAATGGGAGATAACCAGAGCATGCCCTACTCTGTTGTGACAGTCTGCGAGCAGATAGGGTCTCATCCTGCATACCAGATGGAGCTGGTAAACAGCTGCCCTGACGCTTACAGGTTACAGACCCTTCAGGTTACAGACTCTGCTAACCCAAAATTAGTACCTCGGGTCAAGAACTTTGCTTCAGGATAAGAACAGAAATCGTGCTCCTGCAGTGCAGCGGCAGCAGGAGGCCCCATTAGCTAAAGTGGTGCTTCAGGTATAGAACAGTTTCAGGTTAAGAACAGGCCTCTGGACCTCCAGAACAAATTAAGTTCTTAACCTGAGGTACCACTGAAGCTGATTGTCGTGCCTTTGTGGAGAAAAGTATCAGGGCATTTGGAGAAAGATCTCCAAAATAGTTCTCAGGCTCCAGATCCATGGAAGAGGTAATCCTTCAGGTATTGATACCATCACTGTCACTTCTATACTGCTTTATATTTTAAAGAACAAATCTCAAAGTGGGTTAAAATGCATGGAAACATCAAACAAAACAATCCAGAATCAGACAAATTCTAGCTTCAAAAAAAATCCAAGTGACGTTTTGCTTTCCCCAGTTGAGTTGCCATCCAGAGACAGGCTCCACATGGTCACAATTAGGCCCATGCCAGTCGCAAAACGCACCTGGCACCTGGCTAATTTCTAACATTTTTTTAAAGCAACACTTTCACATACAAACCAGCAATGAATCCCATTTCACTGTGTTCACTCTTAAGTTATCCACCTCTTAATTCCACCATTCCTTTTTAACATCCGCACCACGTAAGAAATTTGGCAGGTTCAAGAATCATGCATTTATAGCCTGAATGGAATTGAGGACCTCAGTAATGCTATTTTCACATCAGCCCTTTGATACTCCCCCCCCCACCTGTCTCTTACATACATATTTTTCTGCTGCTCAGGTGGCCACTGGCATCCAATCACAGCTGTCTGGTTATCTTAACACCCAGTGTTTAAGCGCCTGGCAACTATTGCAGGCAGCAAGTGCATGGGAGAAGTTTTGACAGGGAAAGCCAACTTCTCAAACTCCCGCTACATATCGCGGCCAGCTTAATTTCCATGTGCTGTAATTCCCTTCTGTGCAGAAAGGAGAGCCAGGCTACTGAATAAATGAGCCTAAGCTAAGCACCAAAGGTGTGAAGTTTTGGGGGAGCAGCTTACCTCTTGATACAAGCAAAGGGAGGAACGCAGGTCCTGCGGTTTCATCTGCTCGAAAAGGCAACTCAGGGCTCACCTGAGACAGGGTCTAGCCAGCAGTTGCAGCAGCCCAGTGTAGAAGCCAACTTCTCCTGAGATAAACCGGAAGCTGCTTTTTCCTTTTCTGGGAATGAATTTTTGAATTTCTACAAAATTGCATTCTTTGTTTTTTTTTCCTTCCAAAAATTTTATCGGTTTTCACAATATTACAAACAAACAAACAAACACACAAGACAAACAAACATAACAAACATAAATCATAGCCTTATTGAAAATTACAGTTATTAACTTTGTTAAGTGACTTCCTCGCTTCCCCTTCGTTGAATTTCATTGCATGTCCTTTTAATGGTTTTCCAAATCGCAGTTCTAATAAAATTTAACTTAAACATTAACATCCTTAAATCTTCACCTTATATAATTAAACATATTAATTCATCACTTAACATAAATAAAATCCTAAGCCTATTAAGTATCTGCAAGCTATTTCCGGTTAACTTAGCTTAACAAATTTAACTAAATAATCATTAAATTTATTCCATTCTTCCTGATGTTCCTCCTCCTTCTGGTTGCAGACCCTTCCGGTTAGGTTGGCTAGCTCTGAAAAATCCATCAGCTTCATCTGCCATTCTTCTACTGTTGGTAATTCTGTTGCTCGTATTTTGTTAGCTAAAAAGTGGAAAACCCAAGAACCCAAGAATTACAAAATTGCATTCTTTCAATTCTCGAACCTCAGTATTCTCTGTTTTGCAGTCATATTAAAACACAACTGAATTGTTATAAGCCATCTTAGTGCATGTACATCTGTAATATCTCCCTTTAGCCGGCATATTGCTGAGTTACGATCTCCCAATCCACGTGGGGAAGGATGGAAAGCCTATCAGCCGATTTCTAGCCAGTAGGGGACGCAGTTTCCACCAGATGTTGATCGCTCTCCTCCACGAGGTAAGCCCTGCAGTTTCCCTTCCGCTTGTGTAGCCGTTCTGCTTTCTTCCATTCCCCCAACCTGAGTTTGCATTTGCCCTTTGCTCTAATTAGGAAATGGTAGCTGCAAGCTGTGTGTGGTGCTGTAATTTACTCTTAATTAAGTAAACTTGCTGCGAAGAACAATTAAGGAGAACAGGACGTATAAATACATCTAATAAAATGCGCTCTGCTCCGAAATGTTTTCTCCAAAGTTTGCCGGAGTAAATCAAGGCTGACGTTTTCCCTTCAACTCTGCCTAATCTGGTTACAGTCCTGTCAGATTTGGACTTGTCTGAGAAACAATTAGGGGATTGGAACCTGGGGAGTGACCTCTACTTCCTTGTTACTGTAATAATAACGCAGCATATCTCTTAATTGTTCCCAGCACCCTGGGATATTGCATTAATGTAGCTGATTTTGTGTATTAAAGGTTTTGTAAACCAAAGCTTTAATCTCCTGTAGGAAATGTGAGGTGGGGTCAGGGGCAGAAGGAGGCAAGGAATTAGAAATGAACGTCCAATTAATCATTGTAGAATATAAGCGCGGCCTTGTTATCAAATATTTTCATTAAATAGAGCGTTTATAGCTCTTACGGCCACTGATCTTCGGAAGCTGCAAGCAGCAGGAATGGAGCCAGGAAAGAAACCTGTATGAGCGACTGCAGATCGGTCGACCTTTCTCTCGAAGTGCATTAAAGTGAATGTGGTTGCATTATAACATTATGGGCAGTGGCGTATTTTGGGTTACACACCATAGATAAAAATGAAGGGACACGGGTGGCGCTGTGGGTTAAACCACAGAGCCTAGGACTTGCAGATCAGAAAGTTGGCAGTTCGAATCCCCGCGACGTGGTGAGCTCCCGTTGCTGGGTCCCTGCTCCTGCCAACCTAGCAGTTCGAAAGCACATCAAAGTGCAAGTAGATAAATAGGTACCGCTCCGGCGGGAAGGTAAACGGCGTTTCCGTGCACTGCTCTGGTTCGCCAGAAGCGGCTTACTCCTGCTGGCCACATGACCCGGAAGCTGTACACCGGCTCCCTCGGCCAATAAAGCGAGATGAGCGTCGCAAACCCACAGTAGGCCACGACTGGACCTAATGGTCAGGGGCTACTTTACCTTTACCTTACCATAGATAAAGGGGATGCGATCGTTTATATTTGTTCTGGCATTTGTGAGACATTCTCAGTGGAAAAACATGAATATTTCTTCTGTGTCACGGAGGGGCTCTTTCTGTGAAGGGTTGTATTGAAAGCTCAGTACATTGGTACCTTTGTTCTTGAATTTAATCTGTTTCGGGAGTCTGTTCAATTCCCGAAACGGTTTGGAAACCAAGTCGCGGCTTCCGATTGGCTGCAGGAGCTTCCTGCACACAATCAGAAGCTGCGGAAGCCATTTGGCTTCCGAAAAATGTTCACAAACCAGAACGCTCACTTCCGGTTTTGCGGGGTTTGGGAGCCAAGCCATTCAACTACCAAGGTACTACTGTATATTGAAACTGCCTTCAGGATGAAGCTATATTCCGGAAGCTAAGCAGCTCCAGTTCATTATTCCCTTGATGCCCATTTGCCTCTATCCAAGTAATGGATACTTTGAAAGGCAATTAAAAAATTATTGGAGACCGTTTGGGTGCATATGGAGCCTGAACCCAAGCTGAACCCAAGGACAGAGCTCTCTGGAATGGACCCTAATGAATTATGGGTAGTACCCCTTAGACTGGGCTTCCTCAACCTCAGCCCTCCAGATGTTTTGAGACTACAATTCCCATCATCCCTGACCACTGGTCCTGTTAGCTAGGGATCATGGGAGTTGTAGGCCAAAAACATGTGGAGGGCCGAGGTTGAGGAAGCCTGCCTTAGACGTTAGATGTTGCATGGCCGCTACTGAAAATAGGAGACCCATGTCTTCATTGTCTTCTCTTAGTGTGGTGTAGTGGTTAAGAGCGGTAGATTCGCAATCTGGGGAACCGGGTTTGCGTCTCTGCTCCTCCACATGCAGCTGCTGGGTGACCTTGGGCTAGTCACACTTCTTTGAAGTCTCTCAGCTTCACTCACCTCACAGAGTGTTTGTTGTGGGGGAGGAAGGGAAAGGAGAATGTTAGCCGCTTTGAGACTCCTTCGGGTAGTGATAAAGCGGGATATCAAATCCAAACTCTTCTTCTTCTTCTCGGCCAAAATGCACAATGTGGGAAATCTGACCATTCCCTCACCATTGGCTGCTGCTTGTGGTGATTGTGAAAGTTGCATTACAAAGATGGTCCTGCGTTGACTGTGAGAGGATGAAGAAGAGAGTCGGGACTGGCAGTTTTCAGTGACAGTCATACATCTTCTGCAATGTCTAGCTTAAGCTCACCTCAGCCAGATTTCTTTAAAATACAGCGGACACTAGGGTTGCAAACGTGATCCGTGCGGGAGGCACATTTCCAACCCACAGCGTTCGCAACCTGCAGCGCAGCGCCGTGTTTGCGCACCCGCGGGACACAATTTGGCACTTCTGCGCGAAGCACGATTTAGTGCTACTGTACATGCGTGAGTGCTGAAATCTGTAACCCATTCTGGTACTTCTGGGTTTGGCACGGTTCACAACCCGGAAACACGCAACCTGAAGCGTCTGTAACCTGAGGTATGACTGTAGTCCCGATACAAAACGGGATGTGTCCCGTTCATATTTTGATATGGAGGACTACACTGGTGGAAAGTATTTATGCACATCATGATTTATGGTCGCTCTGGCCTTCTTTGATGCGCTCTGCAAAGTGAGCATGCCTGTGCTGCGAGAGCCATGGACTCTCTGCCTGACCTTGTCATTCTTCGGAGCCACCCATGATTTTTGTCCCAAAGGTGGAAAGCTTATGTGAAATGTGTAACCACCTTATAATGGAACGGGTTCTAAGCGCTGTGATTATTCCACGCACTTAAGAGCGCACATATGTGTTTCTTCTCTCTCTGTCCCTTCCTTCCTTCCTTCCTTGGTGTCATGGTTTATATTTATATTTCCTCTTGCTTTTCTCTGAGGTTGAGAAGACTTCAGAGAATTTATTATTATTATTATTATTATTATTATTATTATTATTATTATTATTAATGCAATCACTGTTTCAAACAGAGCTGGACAAGTTCCTTATTTCAAGAAAAGACAGATAAGGCTTATTTTGGTTATTACAGCTGTTCTTTCCTGTGCTAATTAATTATCCCCACTTCTTGTTTTTGTTGGATCAATATTTTGAAGTAGGTCATTTAAGCTGAATTCCAAATGCATGCAATGTTGTTTTTTTTAAAAGCGATTATATATATATAGCAATGTGCTTCTTTTTAAACACTTCAGTGCCCGAAGCTCTTTGAAATGTAGATATAATATTGGGTTGGTATGGACATCAAATGATGTGCTTAATTCTAAAAATGCTTAATTTGAAACATACTTGGTGTGCGGAATATTATTCCCCAGTGCCTGACTTCGTATGTCTGTAGAATGTTAAACATTCCTAAGAAAAGAAAAGAAAACCTGGCTTAGCTAGTACATGCCATGCAGAAGAGCAAAATGTCTATAGGGATTATGAAAGGAATCCAAACATGTGGAGAAACAGAAATGCACCGTTGGAACTCCAGAGCAATGTTTAATTTTGTTATACAAATCTCCTTGGGAAATATGTTCATGGTTATTGAGTATAAAAGTTTTCTTAAGCATCGCAGAATCCAGCACAGCACCATTCCTACATCCAGGCAGCCTTTGAAGGCAGCATCTCCCAAATTCCTAAACAGCACCTTGTCCTGTGGAATTTAGCCCTCAACCAGGTTGCATTGGGGAGTGTCTGGCTCCCTCACACACATGAACAAGTTGACCATAGTTGCTGTCTTTGTATACAGCAGCCCCAAATAGTAATAATAATAATAATTTATTGTTTATACCCCGCCCATCTGGCTGAGTTTCCCCAGCCACCCTGGGCAGCTCCCAACAGAATATTAAAAACACAACGAAACATTAAACATTAAAAACTTCCCTAAACAGTTCTGCCTTCAGATGTCTCCTAAAAGTCAGATAGTTGTTTGTTTGTTTGTTTGTTTGTTTGACATCTGATGGAAGGGCGTTCCACAGGGCAGGCCCCACTACTGAGAAGGCCCTCTGCCTGCTTCCCTGTAACTTGGCTTTTCGAAGTGAGGGAACTGCCAGAAGGCCCTTGGAGCTGAACCTCAGTGTCCAAGCTGAACGATGGGGGTGGAGACACTCCTTCAGGGATATTGGAATATTGTGAAGCTCCTTGACATCTGACTGGAGGCGGGTGCCACCACCAAGAAGGCCCTCTGCCTGGTTCCCTGTAACCTCGCTTCTCACAGTGAGGGAACCACCAGAAGGCCCTCGGAGCTAGACCTCTGGGCTGAATGGTGGGGGTGGAGACGCTCCTTCAGGTCTACTGGGCCGAGGCCGTTTAGGGCTTTCAAGGTCAGCACCAACACTTTGAATTGTGCCTGAAAATGTACTGGGAGCCAATGTAGGTCTCTCAGAACCGGTGTTATATGGTCTTGGCGGCCACTCCCAGTCACCAGTCTAGCTGCCGCATTCTGGATTAGTTGTAGTTTTGGAGTCACCTTCAAAGGTAGCCCCACGTAGAGCGTGTTGCAATAGTCCACGCGGGAGATAACCAGAACATGTACCACTCCGGTGAGACAGTCTGCGGACAGGGAGGGTCTCATCCTGCGTACCAGATGGAGCTGGTAGACCCTTTGAGGGATCTCTCGTTTCAGCTCCACGATACTCAATGTGCAATGTGGGCTTTCTTTACAAACAACCCGTGCGCCAGGAGCCCCCACTCACTGAATACACATCTCTCCCATCATTTTAGGTATCCTGGGGCCAAGTAATCATCTGAGCTGAACCAACGTGAATAAACAAGGGTGGAGCAGAGAGCACATGCATATCCTCCAAAGTTTTGGGATGGGTACCAGCTTGGGTCAGTAACAGCTGTGTTCCGCAGGAGAAGTCCCCTGGTTACGGTTTAATATCTGTCAACATGAATAGAGAAAGATATAGAGCATTTGCCACATTTTTTATGGTTTCCTATGAGAGAGATAAAGATGGTTTCAATAAACAGTGGTCTGTTTGAAGTTGTGTATTGTTCAAGTTCCTATAATGGTTGAAGAGAGACCAACCAGCTCATCTCTAACTCTCTCTGAAGTCACAGCGTGCTGTTTTATTGTTTAGTAAATAAGACCTGGCAGACCGTCTTTGAAAGGACATTCCAGTAGCATAGACCTTTGGGTGAGCTATTCAAATTGGGGGTGTCTGGAAAGGATCTTAAAAAACACACCCACCCACCCAAAGAATGCTCTTAAGATTGGGCACTGCTGTCTGGACCAGATTAGGCAACAATTAACTTTAGGCATTTCAGCAGTTAGAAGTAGTCTCTGACTTTCCTCTTAAATGGACTACTTGGAAGAAGGTTGTGTAGCATTGTGGGGTTTTGCTCTCAGAGTACCAATGAGGCTGCTCCAAACGTAATATAATTAGAATTATGAACAGAAGCTGTAATGAACCTATGGTTTGTTTTCTCTCCCCTCCCAACATATCCATGAAGAGGCGTGCTGAATGTTTCATGTCTAGTTTAGATTAACTTCAGTGTATCACGTTATCCAACCTTAGACACACAAAAAATGTGGTTAATCTTAACTATGGTTGGTGGAAACATTCCAAGTTCAAACCATAGTTTATGAAACTCTCTAATGTCAAGGTTAAGTACGGTTTAGGGTTCGGATGATGACTAACTAAACTTCAGTTAATCTAAACCTCAGGTCCAAACTTCTGATCTTTCCATAGCTGTGGCAAAGAAGAAGTAACGGGGAAAACTTGTGAGCCCTTGACTTACGAATATTTGTTTCATGATGTTAAACTGAAGTTTAGCTGGTTTAGCATTATGTCTGAACGCGTTGTTCTTTGGGTTTTTCACAATGTCGTGTGAGCACTGTGGTCAAATTCCATAGAGTACCTGTATGTGCATTGTGTGATATGCCGTAGCTCAGCCAGTCAATCATAGAACCATATGGATAGATCGTGACGTTTGAGCCCTTCCTATTCTTGTTGAGATACCTTACTTGTAATTGATAGATGCCCTATAAATGTTTCAAGAGGTCCTTCCTTCAGTTCTCCTGCCTTAACCACCAAAATTCATCCAACCAAATGTCTAGATCAAAGCATAATAGAGCTGGCAAGATAAGAATGCTAACTCGCTCTGAATGGTGAAATTGTTTAGAAAAAAACATAAAACATAAAAAGTGCAAATATTATCAGACAGGGTGATGGACAGCAGAGTGTTATAATTTGAAGTCCCAGGTTCTGGATAGGTTTATTGTTGTCCTGAGGTTC